>NC_080786.1:39169864-39790281 GCF_028018385.1 Neofelis nebulosa | reverse complement strand
ATACCTAAATATAAGAGGTTTCACTATGAAACTCTAAGAAAAAAAGACATAAATCTCTGATACTTTAAGTGATTTTTTTAGATAACATACCAAGAGCGTAAGTGGCAAAATAAAAAAGAATAGATGCTTGGTCTTCATCAAAATTAAGTATGTGTATATTTCAAAAGGCAACGTCAAAAAAGTGAAAAGACAGCTCACATAAAGCGAAAAAGTATTTGAAAACCATATATCTGATAAGAGATTTAGATAATGATATCTAGAATATATAAAGAACATTTACAACTTGACAATAAAGTCAAATTGCCAAAATAAAAATTGGCAAAGGTGCTGAATAGACACTTCTCCAAATATGATATACAAGTGCCCGAAAACACGTGAAAAGATACTTTACATTATTAGCCATTAGGGTGATGTAAACCAAAACCATAATGAGATGCCAATTCACAACTACTAGGACTGTTAACACACATAAGACAAGGGTGGGTGATGATATGCAGAAACTGGATCTTACACATTTCTAGACGGGTTATAAAGTGGTGAAGCCACTGAGAAAAACAAATTGTCACTTACCTCTATGGTAACATAGAGTTACCATATAACTCAGCAATTTCACTAATAAGTATATGCCCAAGAAAAGTAAAACATATGTCCTTACTAAAATTTACACATGAATCCTCATAACAGCATCATTTGTTACGATTAAAAAGAGAGACAGACTAAATGTCCATCAACTGATGAATGGGTAAACAAAATGTGGCATATCCATCCAGTAGAGTATTATGTAGAAATAAAAGGACTGATGTGCTGATATATGCTACAGTATGGATGAACCTTAAGACATTACATGAAAGAAGCCAATCACAAAAGAAAACATACTGGATGATTCAACTCATACAAAATCTGCAGAAGAGAAACAGACAGAAAGTAGGTTAGTGGCTGCCTCGGGCTGGGAAGATGCAATGGGCTATGGAATCTTAAGTAACTACTGACGACAGTAGAGCTTCTTTTGAGGGAAATGAAAACGTCCTAAAACAAGACTGTGATGCTCCTTGTACAACTCTGTGAATATACTATAAACACTGGAATGTGTACTTTAAAACAGGGAATTTTATGCTATGTGAATTATACTTAATGAGTGTCATAAAAACACGTTGATATTCAGTCGTATTACTGCATGTACGTAACATTCATTTATTTTGATATCTGTATAATATTCCGCTGTGTTTTTTTTTTTTCCACCAAACCTCTGTGATAAGTTTTCAAACTGTTTACAGGTCTTTGCTAATATGAATAGTGCTGCTGTGAGCCTTCTTGGGCCTGTGCTCAGCTACACGTATATAAGACTTTCTTTTTTGGGTACATACTTAAAGTTAGAAAAAATAAAACAGCTTCAGTTATTTCAAATAGAGAGGACACTTAATAGTGAGAATTCAGTTAAAAAGTTGTGTTGTTGTTGTCGTCGGTGTTTTATGAAGGCTTTGAAATGCCTGGAGGAACAAAAAGGGATTAGGTAGTGTTACACAGAAATTAGTTACTGCAGAAGCTTCCACATCGCTGGGAAGAAGCAAAAGGACTGTGTGACTTTGAGCCTCCGCTCACTGTCACTGTGCCTGCTCTTATGGGAACATAGGTGCTAGAAAGAATCCAGCAGCCCGTATTCACTGGATGCTTCTGCTTTCTGGACTGTAAGCAGGGTGCTGTCACCATCCTATTACTATTACTACTGTTTCTATTACTACTGTCATTAATAATGCCGCTCGCATGTCCTTGGGTAGCATTCGGCCAGAGGGGAAACAGTAAGCACCAAAAAAAAAAAAAAAAAAAAAAAGCATTTTCTTCTTCTGCCAGCCGTTGGCAGAACTGAGCAGGAAGTCAGCTGGTAAGGGCAGTCTACATCTTGCTATCCATGACAATAATCTTCTAGATAACAATAATAAAATCACATCATGCTTTTGAATAACAGAAAGCAATCGGTCTTCCTACAAAGAGGCACACTCCCAAAACGGTCCCAAAGGTCCATGACTCATCTCTAGAAATGTTCATTCCGTTAGTAATACAGTCACAATCACATCTATGTAGTCTGCAACATAAAGACAAATTATAAAGTTACCCAAAAACAACTTTATTTAAAATAACAGCGAAGAGGTAGAGAAAGAAAATACCTAATACACAAAAAATGAATAATACGCAAGAGAAAATATCTATAGGTATTGTAGTCCTTGTTTCTGTAACTGATCACGTGGCCACCGTTTTGATTCATCACTTTCATCTTTTATTCTAAGTTCTACATTTTCTTCTCCCTCGACTGGCATTTCAGTTGGTCAAAGTTCTTAATGAAATGAATCAAATGTTCTCTGACGAAAGAGCTAAATCATTAGCTGAACTGGGTTCCAGACTTGATTCTCCTCTCAGTTTTGTAAAAATTAGGATCAAACTCACCAAGGCAGTCACCTCTTTGTATGAGTGCTCATTAAATGGCAAGTGAAATCTTTACTTTTAGTTCTAAGGAACCATATTTGTGTCCTCTAGTGAAAGTAAAACTGTGTGGAAATTAATACCTTAGAGACTCAAATTTTTGAGGAAGCAGCAACAAAATATTTACAATTGGGTTGTTACATGTAAAAGTGAGAATAGCCCTTTCTGTATTTACTCTTTAATTATTAGAACTGACTGAGTATTCAGTCTCCCAGTAAGAAGTGACATTCAGCGGGGAAGAAACCCAGAGATTCAGTAGAAGGACTGGAAAGGCAACTAACTGTCTGATACGTCCCCACAAATTTTACTTTCCACTATAGTTTCTTCTCAGAGTAAGACTTCTTGTCACCAAGGCTTTATTTATGAGGACTCCTAAGTTGCTACTAATTGTCCCAAGGCAACAGGAGTGGAAGAATCAAGGGAAGATTTCAGTTTCTTTCCAATTTTATTATCCCACAGCTACGACAGCCCTGCCCCGCTCCCAGAAAAGCAAATCCCTGCCTCACTTCACATGGCTTCATACCCACTCATTTAGAGCATTTTAAATGGATTCTTAGAGTTTTTTTCCCATGTTGGTGTTTTCTCTCAGCTGTTCTTCGAGGGCTGTCTTGGGGAAGGTTATAGCAGTCTGTGCCAATACAGTAGAAACACGTAATCAGTCTGTAGTACCTGCTTAGCCACTGGTTCACAGTTTCTTTCCCTGCTGATATGAGGAATGGCCAACAGATAAATGAGATATTTTAATCCCATCATTAAACACCTTTTAAGTAAAAATTCCAGAAAGGAAGCATCCAAACTCCTTGGCTTGGGAATATGCATATACACACTTTATGTCACTACAATTAAAAGCATACTTAAAATACCTTGTTGGAAACTAATAGAGAGGTAGTTCTAATATCACCAATAAAATCAGTTCATTTTCTAATTGTATCTTGTTTTTTATATTTTTTATGTTTATTTATTTTTTAAGATAGAGACAGAGCATGAGTGGGGGAGGGGCAGAGAAAGAGGGAGACAGAATCCAAAAGAGGCTCCAGGCTCTGAGCTGTCAGCACAGAGCCCAACACAGGGCTCAAATTCACAGACTGCAAGATCATGATCTGAGCCGAAGTCGGTTGCTTAACCAAGCGAGCCACCCAGGCACCCCAAATTATATCTTGCTTTTACTAGAAGGATCATTACCCTAGGTTCACTGCTGTTCCATTCACTAGACCCAGGTTGTTAATTATTTAATAGCATTCCCCAAAACTAAATCTAATCTCAAAACATGAACACCTGCAATCACTGAGGGTAGGCCAGAAAAAGGAAAAAAAAAATAATGCCCAGTATGAGCATTGAATAAAACCAGGAAATCTGTAAAAGAAAAAAAATGAAAATCAATAAAGGTATGATTCAAGAAAATTTACACTAAGATTGGAATTTCCAGAAAAGTTTTCCAAACATGTTATTTTTTAAAAAGTACATAGGATTCTAAAGTCACTTTGAAATTGACAGTAATATTTTAGTGGTATTGCTTGTGATTTTCTTAGGATTTTTAAATTATTTTATTTTGAAACAATTATAATTATAAGGAATAATACAGACTGGTCCTATGTACTCTTTACTCAGTTTACTCCAATGGTAACAACTTTCAAAGCAATAGTACAATATAACAACCAGGATATTGACATCAGTACAGTCAAGATGCAGAACATTTTCCTTACTACAAGGACCCATCATGTTGACCATTTATAGCCCCACCCTCTTCCCTCCTTCCTTACCCCAAGAAGAAGATGTAAATAGAATCGTATAGTATATACCCTTCTGAGATTGGCTTTTTTTTTCCAGTCAACTTTGGTAGTTCCTATTAGTTGAGGACAGATCTTTGACGTGAGCTTTGGAAGCCGCAACTTCCGGAAGCTAGAGGATAGAGGTACTTGCTTCGTAACTTGGAGGGCACAACAGCATCTACTTCTTCCGTCACAGCTATAGCAACTAAATGGAAGGCAGCAGGTTTAAGTAGCTTATCAAATTCTTGCTACTGGTAAACAGAGGATCTGCTATTTGAAGCTAACCTAACAGACTGTCAGCTGGATCCAGAGTCCACAGCCTAGCACCTAACCACTGTGACATCCTGACTCATCATTTAGGTGTACCAGTCCATCAACAACTGAAACAAAAGTGACCCAAACGATTTCCAAAGAAAGTGAAACACATTTTTATAAACTCAGAGTATTAGTTTTCTATCACTGCTGTAACATATCACCAAAACCATAATAACTTGACAATACAAGTCTCTTGTCTTACAGCTCTGCAGGTCAGAAGGCTAGTGTGGATCTCATCAGGCTAAAATCAAGGTGTCAACAGACTTGCATTCCTTGCTAGAGGAGAAAGTTATATAACTACAGCCAGATTTGACAGAAAGTACAATTTTGGTTAAAGAGATGGATTTGGGTCTCACTCTTATGGCTGTGAGATTGAACCGTTAATAGTTTTAGCGACCTCTTCAAATAGAAGTCAGTCCGCAATCTCCACCAGGCTCACAAAACAAAACAAAACCTTACGGTTCGATAGAAAATTATGTTTTATAAATGTAAATGTTTGACATAAACGTATGCTATGTGATTAACCAGGCATATCAAGAGACTTTATAACACAGAATCTAAGGGCTCTTCAGGCAGTAATTTAATTTATAGTTCTTCACATCTCAGTTTGTCAGTATAGTATCAATAGACTTTGACAGTTGTTTATACATAGGTATGGCAGTCCCCCTTTTTTTTATTCTAGAAAGTGTCAATAAAGTAATATATGGATCAATGAAAGACCATTGGCACCTGAAATCTAAAATTTAGTATATGATTTCTTCAATTTTCATTACACACAACACAAATTAGAGAATCGAGCATATGAGATATTTCCATTGAAATCATTTCCATCTAAAAGTCTCATGAAGTAAAAATAATGATCCTATTTCTATTTTCTCCTGTGAGCCATTATGATCACTTTGGAAGTGACACTAAGACATTTCCATTGAATCCTTGCCTATTGAGATAGAGCCTTAATGGTACCAGGACGTTTCTACCTTTTAACATTGGAGTATATTGTTAAAAGTCACTGAAATTTACCCCTGTCAGTAGCCCCTTCACTAAATTTTTCGCTGTTACCCCCTTCACAATAAACTATTCATTCTTGGTATTTTTTTTTATATACATGAGGCAAGGATTCTTATAGCTGTCATTTATTTCTTTATTGTTTTTCAAGTTTATTTATTTGCGAGAGAGAGAGAATGCATGAGCAGTGGAGGGGCAGAGAGAGAGGGAGAGAGAGAACCATAGGTAGGCTCCATGCTGTCAGCACGGAGCCCAATGTGGGGCTCCAACTAACAAACTGAGATCATGACCTGAGTCGAAACTAAGAGCTGGACACTTAACTGACCCACCCAGGCACTCCTAAAACTGTCATTTGAAAAGCACTGGGTGTTGTATGGAAACCAATTTGACAATAAATTTCATATTTAAAAAAATAAAAAAATAAATTAATTGAAATTAAAAGCATAATGCAAAGATTGTTAAATGAAACATCTGAAGGACAAATAGAACAGCTTCCTTCCTACAAAATGCCATGGACAAATAAAAATAATGACCAAATATCAATTATATAATTATGTCAAAATAGACACACAATACAAATAATAAATAATCAAGGATATATTTTACTACAAAGTAATTACATGAGTAGGCAGAAAGGGTAGGAAAAGATGGGGTCTGGCCATAAAAAGAGAGAGTTCATGTCCCAAATAAATCCCATTCTAGAATTTGAACTTGGAAAAATCTTCATCACCTAAGAGATTTAAACAACACTTAAAGGATATTTCAGAATTTAAAAAAAAAAAATAGAAAATGACAACAAGCAATTGTCAAAAAATAAAGTTAAAAGACAATTTAAAGCAATAACAAGAAAACAAAATATTTCCATCAATAGGATATAGAATAGAACAACAACAACAACAACAAAAAAAAAAAACAGTAATACAAATTGTGGCTCTCTGCCAGAAAAATAATTAAATACATGTGAAACAGTTTTAACACAATATGTACTACATTGTAAGAGTTTGATAATTTTAATAATTATTTAATGAAACCACCTGAGGGTAGTTTATTAAAATTTCAACCCCTAGATCTCCAAACTTTATCTGTTATTTTCCTTCCTTTCATAAAAACAAAACAAAACAAAAAATAAACAAAAAACCCCCACACACCAATGGCTGTGCCCTACCTCTTACCTGGAAAGGCATAACTGCTTTATTCCCTAGCCCTAACCCTACTCCAAGCTCAAAACCTGGCCCTGACCATGTTTTTCTTGCATAATCAATCACTCAGGCTCTACTGGATCTTTGGCATTACATGCCAAAATGCTCTCCTAGTCTCCCATCACAAATTGCATTCTTTAAAACTGATACTTCTATATAGCAATAAGTTTGAAAGACTTATCCAATTACTTTGTTACCACTCAATCTTATAATAAATCAAAATTTGCGGGGCGCCTGGGTGGCTCAGTCGGTTGAGCATCCGACTTCGGCTCAGGTCATGATCTCACAGCTTGTGGGTTCGAGCCCCGCATCGGGCTCTGTGCTGATGGCTCGGAGCCTGGAGCCTCTTCAGATTCTGTGTCTTTCTCTCTCTCTCTGCCCCTCTCCCGCTCACACTCTGTCTCCCTCTCTCAAAAATAAACATTAAAAATTAAAAAAAAAATCAAAATTTGCTTCTCTTTCCATGTGTCGCTGAAACTAATCTTGCCTGGCTCTAAATCAATTAGATACTTCCCTCACCCCCAAAGGTACTTCTTGCCATTTATTTGATCAGACAATTAGGTACTTCTTCATATACAAGACTTTCAACTGATTGCAGCCTTCTCACCATACAGTTGTCTGATGTCATGCCGCTTCACACTTTTTTAAAGTTTGTTTGTTTGTTTGTTTGTTTGTTTGTTTGTTTGTTTTGAGAGACAGAGAGGGTGCAAGCAGGGGAAGGGCAGAGAGAGAAAATCCCAAGCAGGCTCCATGCTGTCAGTGTAGAGCCCGATGTTGGGCTCAAACACAGGAACTGTGACATCACGCCCTGAGTGGAAATCAAGAGTTTGCTGCTTAATCAACTGAGCCATCCAGTCACCCCAGCAGCATGTTTTGGTTTTTTGTTTGTTTGTTTGTTTGTTTGTTTTATCCTTAATTCTGAAGTTAAGTCTCCAGCTAACTTCTCCAAACTCTCAACGGTTCTCTCAGAGGAGAAATCTAAATTCAGAACAGGGATTTAGGTCCCCAAAGACAATTTACATATTTTTTATCTGGGTTGGTAAAGTCAGGAACAAAGGAAATCCTGAGAACTCTGGGATCCCAGGACAGACTGGAAGGTGGTCATTCCATAGGTGTAAATAGATAACAGCCAAGGTTTTACTGTGTAGTAAGGCAGCTGGTAAATCTTGGAACTCACATATGTAGCTTCCTCAGGAAAGTCGGTATACCTCAAGGAAAAAAGGTAATGTTTTGCATTTTTAACAGTAACTCTACTTCAATATGAGAAGATTAATCTTTGTTTTTATGGATTTCACTTTAGAAAAGGAGCTGTTACCCTAGAGATTTATGATTTCTGCCAGATAATTGAGTGGTAAAAAAATGATGCTTAGAGGACAAGAGCTGAGAAATTACTTTGTTAATTGGAATAATCGCCCCATAAATACAAAAGGTAAAAATGCTAAAGCAAAATTTTCATTGGTAAAAATATTGAAAGTAAATTTTATTTTGAAACCTCTTTAGATTTGCTAAAGTACAATTTACCCAATATGAAATGTAGCTATTGCAAATGCACACAGTACAGTGATTTTCAGAGGATTCCTAGTACTGTGCAATGATCGTCATTGTTCAGCTCTACAGTATTTTCATCACACCCAAACGTTTCCTAATGTCATAGTTACTGGTCAGGCAATGAATGGGCAAAGACTGTACTCAATCACTACATCCCATAATGCTTCCCTCTAGAGACTGATCTGTGTGTGAGTTGAGGAACACATTCAAAGTTTGGGAACTTTGAACATTTAGTATCTGCCTCAGATTTTACTGTCAGGTGTATCTGGTCCCCCATCCCACATTTGCATAGCCATGGACCTACAAAGGGTTTATCTAATCCTAATAGGGATCCTTCAGTCCCAGGATCCCCTCATTAAATTTCTGTCTGGTCTTCAAGTTGCCTCAAAGGGTATAGCAATCTCAAACAAGTTAAGCTGTAGTTCTCCCTTGCTTCCTACTAAATTTGCTACATTTAATGAAATTTTTACTAGACACAGATGTTTGTCTTCCACTCCAAAGCATGGCGGTTCCCTCTGAAAGCAAATCTACTAGTATTCAAGGTTAGCCGGGTCCTGATAAAATTATCTTAGCCGCAGAGTCGTGGTGCTGATCCAGAAAAGACAACTTCCACTCCCATTGTTTTTACCTGCAGTTTATGAACAACTACTTCTCAGTTTGTTGCTAGCCTTGGGTCAACTCCCCAAACCCTGAAATGGTTGTCTGTAACAATTTGTCCTCCTTTACACTTGTTTTTGTGGAGGGGTTTGTTTGCCAAGTTCTTAATTCCTCCATAAATTCCCCAAATTTCTTCTTTTAACAAGTTGAGGTTATATATTGAGGTTATATACATGGTCTTCTGTGAAGAATGTGTAATCTAAAATATAAAAAGGTATAAATATGAATAATCCCAGGATAATTTATGATACTTGTGCAGTCTATATTCCAATGGTCACAAGAATTTTAGAAAAATATTCATCAATTTCTATATTGCAGACATGACTTGGGGGAAGAGACCAGACTGAATCCAACTGAGATAAAAAGAAAAACATACTTTATTTTTCCAAATTTAAAAATCATTTGAAATAACATATTTCCCTATAGTGTTACTTCAGGAATGAATGATAAGACCTTACTGAGTAGTGAGGCTGAGCTCACGTTCCACAACTGAATTCTCAAATAACTATAACAAATCTCCTATTCCCCAGGCAAAAGTTTGAAGGATTAGCCCTCCCTAGGGAAACTGAGAAGCCTCAAATAAACATTATACAAATTCTGGCATTTCATCGTCGCTATAAAGTGGTCAGATCACCTATAGAATAGGCCAGCTATGCATAAAAATAAAAATAAAAAAGATAAAAAGCTTCCATTTAGGGTCTTACCATGTCAGTTTAAAATATTCAGTTTTAAATATTGTATTAAATAAACACATGGAGAAAAAGAATCACAGGTTATTAAAGTCTCTAACCATACAACTGAGAAACCAAAATAAACTGGAAAAAAAAGCACAAAAACCAAAACCACCAACTAAACAATGTAATTGAAAATATATGAGCACATAATATTGGGAGAAGAGAATTTTAAAAATCAGTAATTATGATTAAGAGCCTCACAGAAATAAAAGAATGCACTGTACCCATGAAACTAGAACAGAACATTCTAGGTATTCTGTAGGAGTCTACATAGACCCTTTGAAGGGGGAGCATTACCAAGGCCAAGCTTACTGTTGCTAACCCGAAGACTACTGCTAGAACAAGGGATGCTGTTAGTCTGTAGTAGTTGATGACTCATCGTGATGTTTGCTCCATCCCCCTAAGTTCCAGCTACTAGGGGCCCCCTCTTTTTTTTCTTCACAGTATACTGCATTTCATTTTCCCTCTTCCATTATCTTTCTGTTTGCTGCTGTTATTTCAGCCAAGAGGAAAATGTAATAGAATTAAAGGGACAGTCTCAGTACTGATATACTTCTCACTAAACTACATACAATCTGAGGTTCAGAGATCTTTGTGTCATTTTGTTGTAATCTTTACCACTGAGTATAAATCAAAACAGGTAGATATGACATGCTGGCATATTTGGTTGAGATATCAATTTTTTGAGCTATATTGTGCCTTAATATAGTTGCCTATACTTATCTATACTGTCTCTTACAAGTTTCTCTACAGTAATATAGAGCGTATTTCTTGGGTTCTCCATACACGAAAACATACTTACTGTTGCAGCTACAACATTGCCAATCACAGAATAGTTAGTAAAATAGGAACTAGCAAGCATTATTTCCAAACGATTTAAAATAATTTAAGCCATAAAACAGAATTGTAGCAACCAAAAAATAAATACTTCTTTTCAGTTAAAAATTTATTTTCATACATATTAAATGAAAACCATTAGTTAATGTCATCTCAGCAAATATAAAAACCCAATTAAGATAGATATAATTATTCTCATCTGAAAAATTAACAAACTAAATGTAAAAAGTTTGAGCGAATCACCATGTACACGTAGCTGAAAATAGCAGCAATGGGGCAACCAGGTTTTCTAAAGTCAATTCCATATTCTTTCCACTACATGCCATTATTTCCCCACTTGGATCCAAACTATAAAATTATAACAATGTCATATTCATATAAACACACAGTGATACATAAACAAAACACCGGCTGTATTGAAGAACTAATTTTCATGAGTTCAGCAGTTTCATACATTCATTAGAGATTAATATTAACTCTAAGCAATAGTAGAAAAGGCACTTTTCCCAGTCTCTTAGCTCATAATGTTCATTAATATTGAGATTTTAACACCTCACCCTTCATTTACCAATGCAGTGAATTATCTGCTTTCCATACCCTGATGCATAAAGCATGCTAAATGCTACTGGGTTTAAAATTTACATAAGGTTACATACATCAAAATGTTTTAAAAAGTAATTTAATGTTACCACAAATATAGTTAATTAATTAGTTACTACTTAGTTTCCACCCTCCTTCCTTTCATCCTTCCACAATTTCTTTTTTTTTTTAATTTTTATTTATTTTTGAGTGAGAGAGAGAGAGCGAGTGAGCGCATGAGAGGCGGAGGGGCAGAGAGAGAAGGAGACACAGAATCCAAAGCAGGCTCCAGGCTCTGAGCTGTCAGTACAGAGCCCGACGTGGGGCTCGAACTCACAGAGTGCAAGATCATGACCTGAGCCAAAGTCAGAGGCTTAACTGACTGAGCCACCCAGGCACCCCTCATCCTTCTACAATTTCTTAAACCCTTCCTTGAATTGATGACTTCAATGTTCCTTCTAATTAACCTTGACACCTTTCCCTCACCCAAAACAATGCATTCCTTGAATGATATATACAGATTATCTGTGTGTAGCAGGGAATTAGGAAGATAAAAAGACCTGAACTTTTCTTTTTTTTTTTTTTTTTAAATTTTTTTTTTCAACGTTTTTTATTTATTTTTGGGACAGAGAGAGACAGAGCATGAACGGGGGAGGGCAGAGAGAGAGGGAGACACAGAATCGGAAACAGGCTCCAGGCTCCGAGCCATCAGCCCAGAGCCTGACGCGGGGCTCGAACTCACGGACCGCGAGATCGTGACCTGGCTGAAGTCGGACGCTTAACCGACTGCGCCACCCAGGCGCCCCAAGACCTGAACTTTTCAATCTATCTCTGATAGTGTAATCTTTGCGATCATGCCAACTTCAGCACAGCTGTGCCCCTTAAGCTCCTGCACTTGTAATAGTAGGTAATTCTAGGCAATAGGAAGAGCACAGTCACATTGCACCAAGCTAAGTCCTACCTACCACTGAGCTCTGCATTCACAGGAAGCCATAAGACCAGTGGTCACAGCATGTATAACAAAAGGAAACTTTCTAATCCTTTGTAGCTTTTAATTTACATATTTTTCAGCATTGGAGTAAAGCTTCAGGCCCATTGTTTGATTATTACTCTTCAGTTCAGTATCATATTGTAGTCAAGGATTGACAATTGTGAGATACTCCATCTTTGGCCGACTTTCAAGAGCATATCATATAAAGTCTCAGGATATATTTCTTACTCTAGTTCAAATAAACTGCCAGCAAATGGCTACTTTGGTACTTAACTTTATCAATAACATCTTAGCAGAAAATTGCTTGCTGAAAGCAAAATGCACTTGGACGTTGCTTTCCAGTTGCATTAACATCATTTAAACTCTTAAAATTTTTCTTGCCTGGATTTTCTTGCCAACAAACAACTATAACTCTAAATGCCTTTTCCTTTCAGTTTATCTTTTTTTCTTTTATGCTACTCCAATGCCGTGTGTGTGTGTTCTTTCCTTCTTTTTCAAGACTTTTCTGAGTTCTTCAGAAGATTATGGTTCACAGTGTTTGTTAACATTGTTTTGGAAATCAAGAAAAAGCAATCAGAAGGACCAGGAGTCAAAACACTTGTGAAAGTAATCTTTCTCACTGACCTAAATTGGCAATCTGCTTGAGCATTCATATGCATACATTATGTAGGGAGTGTAGAAAATATGCATAATAAAATTGTCCATCATTTTAGAGTTAAATTAATAACATAGAATTTTTGGAACTCAATACTTTGATTTCTAGCCTTCAGTATGTCATTGAAACAAAATCTGTAGAGATTCAGGATAAGAAATTCTAGGTCTGTATTAAAATGACAGATCTATATTGTATGACATTATTTTTGGTTAGACAAGACTAATGCCTTCAGAGTCAAACTACTCTTATGAGAGAGCAAAAGGGACTATAAATTCAGAGTAAAAGCAACGATTGGTGACACTAAGTCAGATATTATAATGATATATTATTGAATGAAAACTTTTCAAGGCTTCTCCCGAAATTCCCAAAAGTTTTAGACATGAAAAGAAATTTCAGGAAAAGGAGTATTATTGTCTAGTTAAATCATGAAGAGGTTTATATTTTCTTTTCTTTGCATATTAAGATATTTTTCAACATATCTTTCGAGTAATCACTTCCATTTTCTTTATACAAAACATAAAAGTTTATAAAAAATGACCATAAATCCATCCTCTTCTCTTGAGTTCAGAATCTTTCATACCTAAAAGCAACAGAGTCGGCGTACCGCTTTAACAAGATTTTCTACTGGTTTGGTACCTACTTTTGAGAGGAAGGGACAAGGTATCTTCAGGAGTCAAAGCAAGGCCACATTGCTACATAGTCCCTTGATTAAAGATGAAGTTAAGAGTGAGTAAGTAAGGGGGGATGAAGAACACTAGATATTGGACTTTGGGTCAGATACCAGGTTTCAAATCCTAACAACTGTAGATATTCGTATTGCAAATGTTAGTTAATCTTCCAAACTGATTGAGAGTAAGAGAGATAATACTAACAGAATGTTATGACAAAACGATTATATAAAATATCTAACCTATGTTTTCACTTCAATTTTAGCCCACAAAGACTGGCAATCAAGTAGCAAGGTCACTGTACCATATTTCTCCTGATATGTTAGTTGTTTTTCCCCCCATTCTATTGAACACGGAAGAGCAGATCATCAGAAGACTAGGCAGTTAAGCGCTCTGTAGTGGCTAAGGCACAGCCACTGTAGTCAAACATCTCGGCTTTACCGCATATTGCCTGCATTTGGACAGATTATATATCATCTAAGCTTCAGTTTTCCCTTTTGTAAGAAAAGCATACTAACAGCCCCTGCACCCTGGTGGTTAACAGAATAAATGTGATCGTTTATATCTAACGTACCCTTGAGATTGCAAGTGGAGGACATACTGTTAGGTTCTAAAACAAGAAGATGACGCCTTCCATCAAGGATCCTATACTCCCACGTGGAAAGTGCCAATCCACACATAAATCAAAGATTTATAGGAGCTAGTGGAGAGGGCTAAGTGGGACAGGGAAAATGGAGGACGTAGAGGATGCCAAACAGGGGCCCAAAGAGGGCATCTACTAATAAGAAAGGAGAACACCTCTATGGAGCCCCCACGCGGAGGTAAGCCAGAGCTGCAGCCACAGCCTCTCCTTTCTTATGTCTCTAACCCAAGGGTCTCAACCTGGAAGCCCGTGGGCTAATTCTAACTCGTAGATTTGGTCTCCTCCCCACCCCCAAAAGATTTTACAAATTGGTCATTTCTCTTAAACATTCTGATTTGTGGCATCTATTGAAAAATAGGAAGATGTGGCCTCTCTGGGCCTGTATTTCTACATGGTGACTGTCATCTAAAGTTGCATGACGAGGACACTTTGAGATATTCCTTTTGAACTGTTCTGTTTTCTGTAGCTTTACAAACAGACTTTATTAAATACTACTCACGCCCCTAGTGAAGGGATTTTGTTCATTACAAAACAGTTTCCATGCAACTGCAAGTTACAATGTTGGCATTGTACTTTGATAACAAAATATGTGAGAAATACCTGACCAAGGAAAAGCATAAAAGAACTCTCCAGAATCGACTTTTTCAGAACTCTACAGAGGAAACCTGCTTCATTTCCTTTAAATAAAGCCAGGCAGTGGCAGTACGTTGCAGAACTCCAAGTCTCCTTCCTTGGGTCAGGAGGGACTGGACCAAGGGCAGGTTGGGAGAACTAGAAAGGCCCTGCCAAGAGCCTTTGGAAGGAAGAGGAGGAATGAGCTGAGAGGCAGGCTGAGCATCCACCGGCACTGCCTTCACAAACCAGTGCTCATCATTCTAGGGAGCTGCAGATGAAGGGGAATATTTGTGAGGAATAATCTGAAGAATGTGGTTTACTGCTTCAGCTTTTATTTGTATTTTGTGCTTTAAAAGCCTAGAGATTTAAGCTTTTACTCAAATTCCAGAGTATGGTAATATCTCTAATGAAGGAAGGCTTAGGGCAGGTGATATCCCTGTCAGATTTCTGGGAGAGGACAAAGAGAAGAGTAAGGCTCATACCTTAGTTTTATTTTAGGAAATATTCTGTTTCCTAGGATGTAACTAAGGTCTGTAGCAATGTGAAAAGCACATTATAAAAGAGAACACACTACTATATCTGTGTGCAACAAAACAAAGAATTCAAGTCATAATTCTTACCACTCCCATAATTATCTCGCTCACATCATAGATGACAAAGTTCATTCATTTCTGTGAAACTTCAGAAGTGACACAATGAAGCAATGATTAGACAAAAGTTAGAATATACTGTGGCCATGATATAGCAAAAGGCTATGTTTAGTCCGTATATTTTTTCACTTATAGTTGTCAAAACGTTGGCCTTTTACATATATTAGACTGATAACAGATTTGTCTCCTAATTTTTACATATTTCAAAAAATATACAAAACTGCCAATTCAACATAGATAGTAAGCTTTTTTTGTTGCTCGTATTGGTAAGAATACTGTGCACATTGTACGCACTGTTCTGGTTTTCTAGAGCCTTCTTTAGCTTTAGCACCTCTAATTTCATTAGAAATTGCTTATGTTTTGCTTTCAGTAGCAATGCAAAGCCATTGATAACATGTCCTAACATTTCAAGGAGTTCAACACCGTGGAAATGTTCTGTTTCATATATCAACCTGAAGAAAATGTCAATTTGTTTTCTGACTGTTCTTAATCCAAGAAATCTCCCATAAATCTGATGCAGAACATATTTTTGTGCTGTTTTTGACCATGGTCCCCACAAGTCCTCACTCTGACTCACAGAAGGAACCTGATGGGAGCTGAGAGCTGTTGGGAGCTGGTGACCCTGAGAATTGGGGGTGGGGGGATTTGAGGGGGGCAGGTGGAATCTTGTGCCATTCTCCCTAACCTCAACTATCAAAAACGTGTTGGTGCAGCCACACCCAAGATCCCATAGAAAAACTTCAAAAGCTCATTCAATATTATTTGGGAATGAAGGAGTAAGTTTTACAAGATTTGTAATTTTCTAGGAGCTCAGGGGGGCATTTCTTTTCTTTTGTTTTGTTTTAATCTAAGCTCCCTTATGAGGACTTCATTAATTTTCACTTTGTAAAATTATCTGAAAGTATTTTCAGATTCTTGCAGGAGCTTGAGTAATTATCATAAAACACAATCTGGCATCTCCTTTTTAATGCCTTTGCCACCTGCCATGCTCTAGATCTCATTCTCACGTACTATCAAAACAGCCTCTTGCTTCTTTCCATGTTCTCCTCGCTCAATCTGTCCTACACACCAGTGCCAGAGCTCCATCCTCAAACAGATCATAGTGAGGCAGAAGCCAGGTGGGCCATTTGATTCTGCTATATTTTGCCTGTGTTTGGAGACAAGGGGAGAGAGTTTAATATGGATTTGCATGGAGCTTTGTTCCTGAATCTTTTGAGTCAAGAGGTTATAAAGAATTTCGGACCTCCAAAATGATTATATGTCATAAAAACGTTCAAATGTCATATTTTATATATTGTATTACTTAAATTATTTTGTTGCCAATTTCCAATCATAGCAATGGTGTTCAAACCTGTTTGCATGATCACATCACTCGGGGAACTCTACAAAAATGTAATGTGTGGGTCCCACCCCAGACAGATTAAATAAGTCTTTTAGGGATTGGGGACCTAAAATTATTAGTTTTTAAAATGATACCAAGGTGATTCTCATGTGAAAAGAGACTGACAGCCACTGGTTTAGTACTCTGTTATTATATAGGGTAAAATTATTTAATTTACTTTAAAGTGCACTGTGGTAACAAGATAGTGAGTCAGGGATATGTCTTAGAGAAGAAAGGAACAGAAGGGCTTAGGATGGCCAATCAGCTCAGAAAGTTATAAAGTAACCATTGCTTTCTGCCTTCCAAAAAATTTAAGAGATTTGTTCTTTTTTCCTACTAGCTACTCCCTAATTTTGACCACAGGAGGAGGGATAACTTACCTTATTGTGAGTTGTAGAAACGATTTGCTGTATTAATATGGCCTACGTTTTTGGGGCTCTTTCTTTCAGAGAGGCTTGCCCACAAATCAAGCAGCCTCTCTTCTCTCCTGAGTCCACATGATAAGAATACCTGACTTGAGGCCCAAAACAGGATTAGAGGCCACCAAACACGTCCAAAGGCCTCAGCACTAGGGTTCAAGGCAAAAAGTGAGGCTTCCTGGAAATTGCCTTGAAGCCATGTGGAGACTATGTGTAGTTAGTTCTCTCCTCTCCCTTCAGTGCCTCCAGGGATATGACTTAGGGGTGGAAGAGACAATTAAAAAAACCTTAGATCATTCTTTATGTCACTGCT
Organism: Neofelis nebulosa; assembly: GCF_028018385.1. Taxonomy (NCBI): domain Eukaryota; kingdom Metazoa; phylum Chordata; class Mammalia; order Carnivora; family Felidae; genus Neofelis; species Neofelis nebulosa. The sequence continues at coordinate 39,772,828 of NC_080786.1, read as the reverse complement.
AATGATTTTTATCTCTCTCTGGTTCCTGTATGGGATTCATAATTGATAAATAAAAAGTTCTATTACCTTTGGAAATCTCAATAAAAATATTCTCTGAGAAAACAGAAAAGAATTGGAAGGAGGGAAGGAGAGGAGTAAAGGGAAGAAGGAAGGGAGAGAGAAAGAGAAAGAGGAAGGGAGAGAGAGAAGGAGCAAAAGAGGGAAAGATTTATAAGCCCTTTGGCTGTGAGGTCCAGGCCTTTATCACTCCCCTCCTCCATACAATTCAATAATCTTTATTGAACTGAGTTGTGAGTAAATCTGAAACATATGGTTTAAATTATCCTCAAAACTTTCAACCCGTTTAAAAATAAGGATGGAAGGATCTATCACAATGTCTTTATTATTTTTCCCCTAGGGCTTAAACATAATTGTTTTTTAAAAAATCAGATGAGTTCCCTATCTATAAATGGATTCTCTCTTCAAAAAAAAAAAAAAGAAGAAGAAGAAGAAGAAGAAGAAGAAGAAGAAGAAGAAGAAGAAGAAGAAGTAGTAGTAGTAGTAGTAGTAGTAGTTGTGCCTACGTAAAAACAAACTTAACTATTATGGTCTTTTATCAAAGGTCTCCAAAGTTTTTAACCAGGGCCTACATTAAAACTTAAAAATTAACCTTCCTTCTGAGCCTAAAGTCCAAGCGAGGTTAGTGCCATGGTAAACAGAATCCTTCTTGATTCGTTAAGCAGAGTTATCACTCAAAAATTATATAATTAAAAATAAACCCTTGTAACAGTGAATATGGAGAATTGACGTGTGTGTGTGCCTACATACGCACACACCCCTGTGTAGCTAAAATAGACAATAATTCAAATACCCTGCTGGTAACAACATGTGTTTGGATCTTGAACATTAATAAAGGGAAACCTCACTAAAATGGAATAGGGAAGCTAGAAGGGGAGACTAGACTCAACGTTAATTACCAGAAGAGCTGTCCAATACAGACCCCAACAGAAGAAGATTCATCAGTGAGAAGGGATCATCAATGACAGGCCCCAAAGGGGAAAGGTACACATTGTATCTCCTGCAAGAAACTGACGACCCCTGTAACTCATCCAGTGAGATTCTCATGGACATCTGCTTTTCTCCACCAAACTTCCCTTCAAAACAAACCCTCCCAACCTCCTCCTCCTTCCGCCTAAAATCACGTTCCTCCCCTTTGTTTGTTGGGCTTGCCTATGGTTTTGCCATAACTTGCATGTTCCCAAACTCGATTTTCCATTATTCTCAAATAAATCCATTCTTGCCAGTAGAATGACTCTCATTTTTAAAGTTAACAAATCCATTTCCTGAGTTTAATAAGTATAAGCTACCATTTGCTTTTCATTTGAATTCTGCCTGCTGCTGACTGCATAGATGACCCTGGAAAAAACATTTAAGCTCCCTTCATCTCAGTTTTCATTATATTTAAAATAAGGTTTATAAACATTGCCGGCACCACAGAAGCATTTCCATTGCGTTTAGAAGTATTTTACTCATAATGAAAATGTTCTCCACACTGAAACTTCATTTGTGGTAAAAGGAAAATGTAGAGAGGACTTACTGGAATGCCTTATCAAAACTGAATTTAAAATAATAATCAGTGAAAATATTGAAAAACACGGAGTGTAATTCAATACATGTATACATATGCTTTACTTTTCAATGGAGAATCAATCTCTTTTTTGTTTGTGAAATACGTTTCTCTAGATCCTCTACATTTCATTGGGGTACACTATACCTTATACTTGCTTGAAATTTCTAGCAGTCAGCATTCTGTTTTGACATAATGGACCCAATCACAGATGAAATTTATCGTGCACTTTGAGACTCTCTGGTTGTGTACTTGTTTCTTAAAATTAGTCATATCTTTCAAAATTTCAAGTACAAATATTAATACAGAACCAAACTGAATTATGATAATCATAATATGTTGGCACCTGTGGTCTCACAGACTTACATTTATAGATTAAAATTAGAGAGGATTATCCCCCAGTCAGGGTGTTTGAACCTATTACTGGCTAAATTAGTTACTGTTTTCTCAATTACACATGGCTATGTTATATATACAGTTGAAACTAATTGTTCTTAAATATTACTATGCAGTAAAAAACTAGAAAGCTCTAAAAATGCAGGTTTGTGAGCATCAACTCTGTAATTTTATTTAAAATGTATGGAATGGAACCCAGCTATATGCATTTGGCAATCATCCTTAGATTTTTAAAGCAGATATATCATGTGTCACAAACTCAGAAATATAGCTGGAATCTACACTCAAAACTACCAGTGAAAATTATTGGCATGAGATAAGTATTTCCATTAAAATAATTTAAGTGACAATAATTAGTAAAATCAGTTATATTATCAAATAGTGATGGACTTACGTAAAATCTGCTAACTTCCTCATTAATCTTTAACTGTAATCATTCAAACATTCAGTTAATCATGGATTCATACTTTAAACTGACCTTGATCTCCTAGTTTTATTTAGAATGTTCCTTTATAAATGACCCTTCTTTAGGGCAAGCCATAACTCTGCAACTTCAAATCTACTTGTCATCAAATCCTTATACTTCTCAATGCTGCCACTCTCATTTACTCAGGTAAAGGAATCTGTCCTGTGACTTCCTCATTACCGGTTTCTGGAATAAATCTCACAGATGTTCTTTTCGTTAAAGTCAATCAGTCTACCATCAGCAGATTGGGATTCCCAAAATCTAGTATGATTCCTCCAGGTGTAAGGTTGTCTCTATTCAACTAAATTCAGGAATTTTGTCACTAGTACTCAAACTTTGGGAAAATGGTAACTCTTTTTCCAGAAATGCAGAAATGCAGCCCCCTGGTATTGCATATCCACCTGGTCAGTCTGGTAGACCTTTAACCCTTTTGACACTTTTTCCCCAAATTAAGGGCTATATTTTTCTACTCCGATCACAAAGAAGTGAAAGGCATTCCCAAATCTTAACTCACACCATAGTTCCCCCTCCCACAAATGAAGTTAGAGAATGATATTGCAGTAAATCCTAAAAGATCCAAGCATGTCTCATAAATTTTCCATTACACATATCTTTAGAATTTTTATAAATACTAGATTATAGCTAAACATATTTTTTCTATAAAATACTCATTTTTAGATATTTAAAATGGTCTCCCAGCATTGAGAATAATAGAGGACTCTTATTAAGACCTCTGAATGTAATATTAACACTGCCTTTTCTTATCATTACTATTCTTCTTGGTTTACAGAATGCTCTTATGTGCAAGTCTGTGAGTTAGTCGTTATTTCACGAAAACAATAGGCGTCAGAAGCCCAGGCAGCTTGCCAAGGGATGTCCAACTGGCAAGAACTGCCATCTGACTGCCGCCCAGCTCTCTTCCAACTAGAGATGCACTGCTCAGACACACGTGACCTCTTACCCCAGGCTGTCATTCCCATTCTGTCACAGCCAGCAAGTGCTCAGCCTGAGATGTCACCCAATTTAATCTCCCTAAGCCCCTGGCTCACTACTCAATGTGTTTCTTTCCTAATGGTGAGGTAAAAAACACCACATGGTATAACAGAACAATAAAAGTTACAGACACAAAACAATTTCCATGCATATTACCTATTTTTCTAAACAGGGATATCACTACTTACCTGGGGAAGATAAAATCTTAAAGAAACAATTTTGCCTTTCAGAATGTTATATTTATGGCATTGTGTATTTCTATGCTAAAATGAGTAACTCTGCTTCAGACACCATCCCTTCCATTATTCCCCATCCATTTTTTTGCCATCGACTTTGAAATACAGAGAGGGTATTTAGACTAACACTCGCTGCATGATGCAAAATTTAAAATTACATGCAAACGCTAAATGAATACATGTCAAATTCTAACTATGTATTTATACATTTAACAAAATTCCCTCTGTTGTTAAAAAAAGTTTATATGTCAACTACATTTTTTTAACTTATTCACTTATTTGTTTACTTAGCAAATGTCTCTTCTCTCCATCTTGAAGAAATCTTTTTTTTACTTCAATTTGCTCTCATCTGACCTCCAATATGAGCAACATGATAAATCAAACTCTCCAGAGTGGTTCCAGGATTTTAATGGCAGCTCATCAATTTTTAAACTGTTTTTTTTAATTATCTATTCACTTTTGTCATTTCTGATTTTATTGCTAAGTGTATGTAGTAGCTGAAGACGTCAAGGCCCTAAGTCTATCTCCTTTGAAATTAACTTCCTATAAAAAAAAAAAAATCAATTTTCTGACACACATTGCCCCACTAAGTCCACCCAATCAGTCATCTTTACAATTTTGTTGTCTCAAGAGGGCATGACAAATGTTGTGATTATGTCGGCTAAACATATCAATGTCCTCAAAGGTTGTCGAATTACAGTATATTTCTGCAGCATACAAATAGATCTTTTCAAACATACTTTTGTACTACACTCTCTTGCATCTGGTTCTCTGTTCTGATAATATAAGGTAGGCACACCATTCTTTCTCTACAATTCCAAAACAAAAAAAAAGCTCTGAGAAATTTGTTTTTGTGAAGTATGAAACAACCTCATTTGGCAGCAAAACCTGATCTGTTGGAAAGCTATTTATCTCGCCTAAGATGAACTTTTTTTTTGCTACAGAAATTATATATGTGATGATATGCACTTCTGCAGGTGATAAATATACAATATATGCAAAAATCACTTTCTAAAATATAAAATAGTTTGAATTATGAAACTCAGAGCTTTACATAAAAACTTCTCGACCCTGTAGAAGATTTTTAACGAATCTAGCAAAGCTCTGAAATGTCCAAGTAGATTTTGTTAGATTGATGAACATTTAAAAGCTCTACAAACCTTGCATTCTCAGAGTTACCTTCTCTTTAAAATCAGTTCAGTAAACAATGCAAAAGATGAACTAAATATTATGATGGATACTAAAAATACAAACGTGATTTCTACTTGATACTTGCCTTCAGTTAAACTCATGATAACGTTTTTTGAGTTGTCTTGATTCTTTGAAAACATGGTGTCTGTAAATTAGGGAAATCTACTGCAAGGCTTCAATTATCAAAAAACAAAATAAAGCATTTTTCATATACCTGACACCAAGTACATTATCAACACAAAATAACTATCATTGTATGATTTTCTATATTTAAAAATGATTCTATTTCTGAAGGAAGATGAAAATCAAATTTGTGGAGTGGTTTTCCCCTGCCTTTTCAGAAAATGAGTGAATATTTCTCAACTTCCCTCTATTCCTATAACACACAAGTCAGTGAATGGAAGACCCCCATGAAATATGATGACAGAATGACTGTGCTTATTAGCGTTCTATGCACTCTTTTTTTTTCCTTCCAAGATTTTATTTAAATTCAATTTAGTTAACATATAGAATAGTATTAGTTTCAGGAGTAAAATTTAGTGATTCATCACTTACATATAACACCTAACGCTCATACCAACAAGTGCCTTCCTTAATGCCCATCACCCATTTAGCCCATTCCTCCCACGCAACACTCCTCCAGCAACCCTCAGTTTGTACTCTATATTTAAGAGTCTCTTATGTTTTGCCTGCCTCCCTCTCTGTTCTATTAAAAGATCCTACTATTATATTAAAAGAAAAAAAAACAAATAAACTTAAAAAAATTTTTAAAAATGTTAATAAACATAAAAGCTAAAAAAAAGCTTCTAGAAAAAAACATAATGTCTTCACAACCTTGAAGTAGGCAAAAATGTTTTGGACACTGCACAGAAAGCACTAATGAGATATGCACTCTTTTTTATGTTCAAGGCTAAAATAAAAACTAAGTGGCAGATCAAAGTGATTTTCAAATTTGAAAGTTGATAACATAATACTGTACTCCTCATTTACTCAGATAGAATATTCTTTTCCAGAAAAAAAAATTGAACTCTTCAGAAATTGAAGTAAGGTGTGACTATGGCTGTGTTCTTTTCTGTTATTATGTCATTTTCTACCTATGCATTATTGTCAGTTATTTTTCTTTGTAAATCCAAATGCTTCATTTATAATCTATTATCGTCATAGTTCTAGCCTCTATAGAAATTGCTTCTACTCTGATTAAAATGATTTGAAAGTTTTAGACATCATTTCAGAAGCATAAGACCAATTAGAATATCAGGATCATATATTAGAGACAGAAAATAATCTTAGAAGTTCTGTATCCCAACGTTTTAATTTTACAAATGATAAGACAAAGGTTCAAAGAACCTTCAGAGAAGATTCCAAATCTTTTGAACTCTTTCACCTATTTGCTAAAAAAGCCCAGAATAGAGTCCCATCTCCTAACTCAGAGCCCAATGTTCTCAATATTCCACACTATCATCCTATTATTCTCCCCCTGTATAAAATGCCCACATTTCCTTATATAATATTTACCTATAATACTTCAGTTATTATTACTTCAAGTAGTACCCTAAGTCATATTTTAGTCAAATGTCTTCACTTTACTGTCTACACACAAAATAAATAATTTGAGAAACTTTAATTCCAAATCTTCAAATTAATTTTCAATTTTGATAAATTTAGTGTATAAAGCATTATGACAGTTGAAGTTTTCCCAAAATGATGCTACATAATAATGAGTACATGAACGAGAATCCACAACATTAGCAACAAAAAGAGACAAGTAATCAGTCACAGACTTCCAGTTAAAATGGCAAAATGAGTCCATGCTTTGATTCAACACTTGTACTGCAAATACACACGGAGAGACAAGACTGAAAACTGGAAACCCAAAATAAAATTGCCTCACATAAAAATCAAACAAACATCTCCAATGGGCCAGACATGGAAGAATAATGCTAAGCAATGATCAGTACTATGACTGTGGAGACAGTGGATCCAGAGGTCATTATAATATCTGATTCTGGACATCTTCTCCCTTATATTTTCTGATATCTTTCCCCTGAGTGCAGCCAGATTGAGGCAACTCATAATAGATGAGGAAAAGCAATGGGTCAGAGAGAAAATAAATGAACAAATTAATAAATGAATCAATTACAATGAATTAACCACTGCAAATTATAAATCACATGGAGCAAAGTAAGGCTAAGAAAGATATCCAACCTACATGTAACACATTTATTCCAGACACAATTAGTTTTATGGAATAAGTGACAAAGTATGGTATACAAATACCTGTAAAATGCATGAAGAATAGTGAAAATCTAAAGCACAAAATTAGCTTAACTATAAAAAGAACAGGTGGTGTGGGAAAAACGTCTTATTAGAAATCTTGGAAATGAAAAATATTATTTGATAGAATGTCACTAGAATAGCCACAGAGTCTTAGAAAGTGGTTGAACTGTAAAATACAGATGGATTTACTATAAGTAATAAAGAGTCTCCAGCATATATTTTCAAATAAGCTTTTCAGAAGTCAACTGAGCAAGTATCTGAATTTTCAGTTTGAAAGTCTATTCCTAGTAGATAATAGAATAAAGATGAGCTCATATCTAGACACAGCATAGTGAACTGTATAATTTCAGGAATAAAAAGAAAAGAAAAGAAATCAACAAACAAAAACAGACTACCAAAAAGTAACTACAGATTGCATAGGTTCATCAGCAAAAGTGCTAAATGATGAAAAGACAATGGAGCAATGTTTTCCCATTGCTTTGAAGATTTAACTGTCAACCTAAAATATTATAACTCGCCAAAATATCATTCAAGCGTGAAGACTTAATGAAATAAGAAACCAGAAAGAATGTCTGGGACAAAACAGAACAAAAATTAATAAAATATGTTGACAAACATACTTTAACTATTGACTATAAGACAACAAATTCTTATGTTAAGAAAACTCAAAGTAAATTTCAAAGTGATGATGAGAAGACGGTAGGTCGTATCAAGGGATATGCAATGGGTGGTCATAGGGCAATAAGATCCTTATCAGAGTTAGGATGAGATAGTTATGCAGCAGAGTAAATTGAGATTTCGTGAAACATTAGCATTACTTATATGGAGTAAAATACACACAGAGTCTACAGCTTGTAAACAGCAGACCAAAAGTGAAGGGAAAAAGAAAGGAAAGAAAGAATGCAGAAAAAAATGAACAAAGTAATAGAAAACCTGATCAATCTCACAGAAGTTGGAAAGGGGGCTAAAAGAGAAAAATGATGGAACTCAGGAAAAAAATAAAAATAAATGATTTAGAAATAAGTCTAAATATCTCAACAATATAGATGTCCACCCCTAAGAAATGAAACAAATATTTAGATTATATATTTTTAAATCAAGCTGTACACCTTTAACAAAATAAACAAAATGCAAAACTACATTAAGATTCAAAATAAAGCAGTACAAACATATATGGGACAGATATGAAATTATTATCAACCAAAATATAATTAAGGGAAAAAGCAATAAAGATAAAGCAGGACACTACATATTATTTGATATAACAATGGTATTATAATGATGCAAATACGCACTTATGATACAGATATCTAAAATACAAAACAAATATCTATAATTATACAAATTTAGAAAATATAAAGGTTATAAAAGTAATGAAAAATCGCACAATCATCCATCAAGTACACATAACCATGATATAATACATATAATAAGAATGAACTTGTGAAGAGTTACAATGATAAAACAAGTAACTGAAAAAAATTATAAAAGGAAATTAGCAAATTCTGAACTTCAAGACTTTAATATGCATACTTCTATCACATAAGGATAAATCGAGCAGGCCAAAAGTTTTAGTAAGAATAAGAAAACTTTAAATATTTACACATATGTTTTACACACATAGACATATATATAAATACTATGCCAACTGTAGAAAGAAGAGATTTTTCATGGACATATTTTACATTTACAAAAAAACAAAACAACAACAACAACAACAAAAAAACATGAGCGTGTCAGAGACTCAGGCTCATCAGATTCCAAATAATTGCAATCCTACCAACAAAAAGCATTAACCAAGATAAAATTCAATAGTGCATCAACAAAATTATAGCTAAAACTCATAGCACATTTACAAATATACCATAGAAACCGTATGTTTAGAAACTTGAACATGCAATCCTAAATAATTTATGGGTTAAAGAAGAAAGTGCTAGAGAAATTACATAGTAAACAACAGTGACAGAATCACGTATAAAAACTTCAAGAAGGCAGTGGAAATTATACCCAGAAGGAAATCTGTACCCTTGAGAGAAAAACTGTAAATAAGAAAGGCTGAAAATAGATTAAAAAGAAGCTGCAAAAACAAAGTGGGAAGGAAAGGGAATGGCAAGGAGAGAGGTTTAGACAGATATTACTAAAATATGAAGAGCCAACCAAAATCTCCCCTTCAAAAATTCACCAGTTCTAGTCAGGTTTTTAAGTGGTTTTACAAAACTAATGAGTGCATTTTTATAATTATTATAAATTACTTTGGGAAATAGAAGAGTAGATTAAGTTAATTAATGCCTCTGGAACACAAATAATAATTTTATATAAAAAATCAAACAATATACACAAGTATTCTAAGTTTTTTAAAAGGAAAAAGAAATTAGCACATCAACTTCAGTCCATAAAAAAATATCAAAAAGCACCATGGCTAAATACAGTTCTTAAAAGCAAATCAGAGATATTTTAATATTAGAAAATTTTATTGACATATTAGACCACAGTGATAGGTTAAAGGTGAAACTATGTGATCATTACAATAACTTCAGAAAAAAAATCAATCATTACAAAGTAAAACAGCACTAAACAAATTTTCTTAACCTGATAACCAATTGCAATATTGCTTTAAGGGAGAAACTTTAGACCTGTGTCCTTCAGATGTAATAATCAGATAATGATTCTCCAATCTCCATGCTGACCAACTTCATACAAATTATCATAGCCAAGGCAGTAGGACAAGCCAAATAAATAAAAGCTATCAGAAGGAAAATGATAAAAAATTATCTCTAATGGAGTATGAGTGTCTCCAAAGAAAATCTAAAAAGATTACACAAATGTATAGGTCCTATAAAGATTTAAGCAAAAATCTTGGTTAGAAGATGAACATCTAAAACTTGATGTAATTTGTGTAAATGTATATTAAAGAGAAATTGTTATCAGAGAAACAAAATACAATAATATGTAAATTCTCTGATTATACCCAATAAGATTACTGGATTTTTTTTTTATTTTTTTGACGTTTATTTATTTATTTAGTGTGTCAGTGTGTCTGTGTGTGTGTGTGTGTGTGTGTGTGTGAGAGAGAGAGAGAGGGAGAGAGAGAGAGAGAGAGAGAGAGAGAGAGAGAGAGAGAGAGAGAAAAGAGCAAACAGGGGAGGACCAGAAAGAGGGAGACAGAGAATCAAAAGCAGGTTCCATACAGTGAGAGCAGAGTCCAATGCGGGGCCCGGCTGGAACTCCCCAACAGTGAGATCAGACCTCAGCCAGTATCAAGAGTCAGCCACTTAACCGACTGAGCCACCGAGGCACCCCACATTTACTGGAATATTTTAAGGGCACTTTTAAAACATCACTGTAAGACAAAACTAAGATATGAATAAATGGAGAGTGACAGTCTATTCATGAATTGGAAAACTTATTTTTTTTTTTTTTAATTTATTTTTGGGACAGAGAGACAGAGCATGAACGGGGGAGGGGCAGAGAGAGAGGGAGACACAGAATCGGAAACAGGCTCCAGGCTCCGAGCCATCAGCCCAGAGCCTGACGCGGGGCTCGAACTCACAGACCGCGAGATCGTGACCTGGCTGAAGTCGGACGCTTAACCGACTGCGCCACCCAGGCGCCCCCACTTATTTTTGTTTAAAGGTAATTCTACCCATGGGGCATCTGGATGGCTCAGTTGGTTAAGCAATGACTCTTGATTTCAGCTCTGGTCATGATCTCATGGTTGGTGAGATCAAACCCCGAGTAGGACTCAGCTTAGAGCACAGAGCCTGCTTGGGATTCTCTCTCCCTCTTTCTCGGCCCCTTTCCCATTCATGTGCTCACTCTCTCTCTCTCTCTCTCTCTCTAGGTCTCTGTCAAAAATAAACTGTAAACAAACAAACATAAACAAAAATAAAAAATAAGGTCATTTTGCCTCAATTATTTCATAAAGACATTTCCTCAAAATCTAAAATGTTCACCAATGGAAACTGTCAAGCTCATTTCATTATTTATATAAAAGGCCAAAAGGCCAAGGATGGTTAAGATAACTTCAAGAATAGCAAATATAAGAAATGACCTATAAAAAATAATAAAAATTTTAAAAAATTTAAAGAATTGACCTACCAGATATTTAAATTTTAGAAGAAAATGTAAAGTATTTTTTATGTCAGAGTAGAAAAGATTTCTTAAACATAGTTTAAATATATATTCCATAAATGTTAACCTTTAGGTCATCAAAAGTTACTAAATTAAAGAACAACAAACTACCAACGGAAGAAATATTTTCAAGTCATATAACTAAATGATTAGTATGCATAACTTTAGAGAATTCCAACACCTCAATAAGAAAAAAGACAAACAACTCATTTGAAAATGGGCAAAGTAAATAAACTGGCAACAAAGAAGTGGAAACACAAATGACCAAAAAACATGAATAGAAAATCGATCTCAATAGTAATCAGGTAAAAACAAATAAACAAACAAATAAAATGATCCACAAGACATACTTTTACATTCATCAGTTTGGAAACAATTAATAATCTGACAATCTCAGATATTGGAAAGAAGAAGAAAGGAAAATCTCATTATAGATACAGAAAGATAGTAAGTACAATCACCGGAAAGCAACTTGAGAGGTATCTAGTAAAGCTAAAGATCTGATTCCTTTTGATCCAGGCATCCCAGACTTCTTTTCACATACTATTAAAAAAAAAAAAAAAAAAAAAAAAAAAAAAAGGGGCGCCTGGGTGGCGCAGTCGGTTAAGCGTCCGACTTCAGCCAGGTCACGATCTCACGGTCCGTGAGTTCGAGCCCCGCGTCAAGCTCTGGGCTGATGGCTCAGAGCCTGGAGCCTGTTTCCGATTCTGTGTCTCCCTCTCTCTCTGTCCCTCCCCCGTTCATGCTCTGTCTCTCTGTCCCAAAAATAAATAATAAAAAAAAAAAAAAAAAAGGAGAGAGGCACCTGGGTGGCTCAGTCAGTTAAGCATCTTGATTTCAGCTCAGGTCATGATCTCATGGTTCATGGGTCTGAGCCTCACGTAGGCTCTGTGATGGCAGCAAAGAGCCTGCTTGTGATCTTCTCTCTCCACCCCTCCCATGTTCATGCCCGCTCTCAAAATACAAAAATATACTAAAAAAAAAAAAAAAAAAAAGAACTTGGGGAAAGGGTAACCTCTACAATGATGGTCAATGTGGCATGATCTGTAATGGCGAAAACTATAAACCATCTTAATGCTCTTCAGTAAAGATAGACAAGCGATTGCTGATATAATCAACAGTGGAATACAGAATAGCCATTAAAATGAAGTATGTATCTATGTGTGTGTGTGTGTGTGTGTGTGTGTATGCTCATATTATAAATTACATATGAATTCTATATTTGTATGTCGTATATAAATGAGCAAAATATGATATAAAATGACACAATTTCATATTGTATTTTACATATAGTTTAAATATATGCAAAACAATGCTACTTATTGTTTATAAATACTATAGTAATATTGCAAATATTTACATAGAAATGATAATCACATAATTTAGGTGTCACCAAGAAAGGAGAACAGAAGACGGAATTTAAAAAGTATATACAAGGGGCCTCAACTGTATCTGTATTTTATGATTTATGTTAAAAATCTGAGAAGAATATGCCAAAATGATGAGATTTGCTGAGGCTGGATAATGAGTGTGTGAATTTTGTTATATTATTCTCTATACACTATTTTGTATTTGAAATACTTCACAGAAAGAAACAATTGCACAGCAGTATCTGAAAGATCAGTCACTTGAGCACAATGAAAATAATGCCTTACTATTATCGGAGGAGAAGGAGCCTGATGAGATTGGACAGCTGGCACCATTCCAGTCACTGTAGACAAAGGGATTTTTCATTGAAAAGAAGCATTATTTTGTCCAGCATGTCATGTGCACAGGTTAAACTGCCCATTGTCTAAGACTGGCTATTTTCAGATTACGCAGTATTCCTGTTTAACAGTTGGGTTTATGTTTGTAGAAAGCTTTAGAGCTGTTTCATTATTTAATTTTTCATAGTACCAGAACTTTCACTGATATAATGTATCTGGTCTTATTGAAATTTCTTGTTTATATTCCTTCCTTCCCACTAAACTGTTAGCTTCAAGAATGAAAAGATGATATTTGTATTTTCAGTGTGTTCATTTAAGAATCTATTAGAGTTTCTGGGACAGAGCAGGGTGCTTGGGAAAGTAAATCAGAAAAAAAGGAAGGAAAGGAAGAAAGAAGGGAAGGAAGATGGGAAGGAGGAAGAAAGGAAAAGTCAGAGCAAGTTTATAACGGAGCAGTAAAAAACAATATCACCCTGATTTTATACATGTGAACATTGAGAAGAAAATACAGACATTAAACCCAGGGTCTTAACTAAGGTCCAGTGACTTAAGGCACATATTCATTCTACTGTAACTTATCAAAGAGGCAAACATTTTATTCTTTGGGGAAAATTTTACTTGTCTTACAAGTTTTTCCAAAAGTCAGTATTAGAATGATCTCTTCTGCTTTTGTAAGTTCCCATATTAAATGTTGTGTTTATGTGGCTATTTTGGGGCACTACAGCTACTCAAGTATTTAATTACATAACTGGATTGCTCTAGTGGGGGAAAGGACTACTTGAATCATTGCAAATTATATGCAGTGTTCTGACTACTTTTGCACAATGTAAAATAAAGGCATTATTCTTCAATAAATCTCTAGTTTAAGCCAGTTAGTATGTGCTTTGCACTCTACATGAATTGTCTCCTTTAGTATACAAAACCTAGAGGAAGGGGCTATTTTGTCATTTTGTGAACAAAACTGAAACAAAAACTGCCAAATAATTTGTCTGGTTAGAAAACTGCAGTTAGGAAAAAAAGAAAAAAATTGCATGATTAGTATTAACAACCAAGTGATCTAAGAGTGGAGCCCACATTCCTCAATATAAGCTTATTGTTTTCAGTAAAAGATTTTTAAAGTAAAAAAAACAAAAACAAAACTTTTTCAGAATGTCCATTCTTTTCTTTTTTTCTTTTTTCTTTTAAGAAAGGCATTGGGGTACCTGGGTGGCTCACTGAGTTAAATGTCCGACTTCAGCTCAGGTCATGATCCCACGGGTCATGGGTTCAAGCCCTGCATTGGGCTCTGTGCTGACAGCTCAGAACCTGGAGCCTGCTTCAGATTCTGTGTCCTCTCTCTCTGCCCCTCCCCAGCTCATGCTCTAACTTTCTCCCTCTCAAAGATAAATAAACATTCAAAAATTTAAAAAAGAAAAAAAGAAAGGCAGACTGCTATACACAGCACTTCATTTGGATGTGTCTGGAGTCTTGAAAGCTTGCCTACCCAGCAAACAGACCTTGAGAGCTTCTAGGGAGGTTCTAGCAGGAGAGTACATCTACTCCTATACCCTTGACCGAAAAAGCACCCCCTCTATCTAGTAGGTAACCCTCTTCCAAGGAAGCAGGCAGCTTCAGGAGTGATGCACATGGAGCCATGAGGGAGCAAGGGGACACCCACCTTAACCAACAAGACTAGTTGAATCAACCCCAATCATTTTTGACTAGAGTGGCTCTTGCAAAGTTATAAAATTGCAATTGAAGACTTGATTATAAGGTTTGCTAAAGGGATGAAAGAAAAAAAGGTGGCAGAGCAAAGGGGAAAATGGTCAAATTCCAGAGAAATGAAGACAGAATATATATAAGCAACTCATGGTACTGAAGCTGTATGAGAAAGAATATGAGAATGAAGAAAGAAAATAGCGCAGTGTTGCTAAACTACGTTAAGAGTAACACTTTCCTGGGCATGTGAATTTTTTAACAACAATTTAAAATATTTGGATTTTAATAGTAACCAAAAAGTGTATGATTTTAGAAATCATGGAAAAGAATGAAAAAAATCACCATATCCCATGAGAATATTGGTATATTTGCAACATAGTGAAGCTGACTAACACTATATGGGGCTTTCTCCCGTTTCCCCCATTGCCTGTATCTTCAAGGGTAGGAAATTCTCTATTTTGTACTCTGCATGAGCTCTAACTATGTGCCGAAAACTGTTCTACAATAGCTTTTGTCATCAATTGGTAGGCATATGAATAGGATAACTTATAGAATATCTCATTCCCATTGATAAAATATTCCATATTAATTCATTGTTTAAAACATGACAGAAAATAAAAATTGACTAGTAAATGATCTGGTGGATCAAATATTTCTACTTTTGCACAATGGGGTATATATATTTTGAGGGAAAAAAGTGGGACAAGGGAATTTCAAAACAGCATCCTTCTCAACCATCATTAACTCACACACAAAAATGACTACCTGGTATGGTGATACTTGATTAAAATTGTGGTCAGATGACTATGGCTCTTCCTAGGCAATTTGGAAACAAATAAATTATGTCCTTTTTTTGGCTTGATTTGTTTTATACTATGTACTGGTAAAATATGTTAGCTGTCAAAATGTCACTTTTCACTGTTATGATATCTAAATAAATGTATTTTTGTTATTTCTCATGGGCACTGTAATGAATTTTTCTCACCCTTTGGAATATTTAGTATACTTTTGTTTATTTATTAAAAGAATAAAAATCAAATAACCAAACAAAAAAACAAACAAAAAAAAAACACTAGCTACCAGTAAGAACAACAGATAAAACAACAAAAGGTATAGAAAGATGATGTCATAATCTACAATCTGATCAATTTGTAGATTTTTCAGTAATTCTTTCAACATATTCCAGCACCTTATAAGCATTCATCTTTGTAATCTTTTTTTTTAAATATGTTTAATGTTTATTTATTCTTGAGAGACAGAGACAGAGTGTGATCTGGGAATGGGCAGAGAGAGAGGAAGACAGAATCTGAAGCAGGCTCCAGGCTCTGAGCTGTCAGCACAGAGCCCAACGCGGGCTCGAACTCAAAGACCTCGAGACCATGACCTGAGCCAAAGTTAGACGCTTAACCAAGGAGCCACCTAGGCGCCGCTGTAATCTTAACAATTCTATGAGTAATTAACTATTTATGCATCCTTTATACCAAAGAAAGTAAAACTAAGAACAGTACATATAAATTCATACAACCAGGAAATGACATCAGAATTTCAACTCGGAAAAAAATTGACTCTGTAATATAGTCAGTCTCTCCTCAAGTTCTCTGAATTTGGCTTGGAAATCTGTGCAGTTTCAGAAGCCTGATCCAGATGTTTAGAGGTACACGATCATTTGCAAGTCCTATTCCCTGAAACCAAGATTCAGTAGCTCTCATGAGTTTCACAGGGATTTCATATTTTTCGTAAGTAGCCCATGAAAATTGATGCATGTGATTCTCAATCATGCTTTGAGAATCCATTGTGTGAAGAATAAAATTTAAATTTTTTATCCAGACCCTTAAGGCCTTTCATAATTTTTCTACAGAATACTTTTGCTGAAAATGTGTTTGACAATCAGGCAATAGGCTCACCTGATTGTTTCTGTCTGTACATATGGTCTTTTTCCAGGATGCCAGCATCCTCCACTGTCATGTATTCATTCAAGACGTGAATGAAAAAGCCATCTCTTTGCCCTCTTGATGCCTAAAGATGATTTAATTTCACTTTCTAAACTTCTGGGATACTCATATGACCCTTCGCAGATCCTGCCTTGGTTTTAGCCATTTGTGTCCAAATTCTGTCTCTCCAATTTAATAATAAAGTTTTGAAAATCAAGAACCAAATTTTATTCAGTGTTTTATTACAGACCATGAGAGGCAGAGCGATTTCCACAGAGAAGGCTTTCACTAAACAGTTTGCGATGAAGTCCCCTTTTCATGCCTTGTGCTACCACTAATCCAGTCTGTATCATATCTTTGTAATTTTAAAATGACTATACTCACTCGGACTCTTCATTTTTGGTATCCATTGTGGCTTAGGTGTGAGACTGGTTGTATCGACAGCATAATGGAAAGGATGGAGCTACATTCAACTATATTCTTGGATATCGTGCTAATATTGGCATAAATATAAGTATATATAGTATCTGTAGAGGGCAATGGCACCAAAAAAAAAAAAAATAGTATATTTACCTCCTTCTTTGGCCAAGTGTAAGCACAGAAACTCTGTAAATTCTAGAAAATTTCTTCTGTAAATTCCAGAAGAGCCCTTTGCTAATACTAAGGAGAACTAGAGCTTGATCTACCTCATAGATTCTCCATCACTTCTCCAAAGAGAGAAGGGCAATTTTAGAGCACTCTAACTCACGAAGAGCAACCAAGTTTCATGTATCCAAGTATACTTAAAAAAAAAAAAAAACGTAAAAATTACTTATAATGAGAAGATCAGGCTTTTGTTAGAAGAGAAAGCAAAAAGGCAGACAGAACACAGGTTGCCCCAAATCTCTGCTGGCTACTCTAGCTAAGGATGTGGCAGTCATGCACAGAGCTTTCCAGTCACATGTGGCACGGCAGAAGACAAATATTCAGAGCCCTAGTATTTAACAGTGCGGAAACTTCCTGAGTAAAAATAGCCGAAACAAATACGGTAAAGCAATAGATGAGTTCCTTGTTATGATAAATACCATTTCCGTTTTTTTTTTTTTTAATTTTTTTTTTTTTAATTTTTTTATTTTTGGGACAGAGAGAGGCAGAGCATGAACGGGAGAGGGGCAGAGAGAGAGGGAGACACAGAATCGGAAACAGGCTCCAGGCTCCGAGCCATCAGCCCAGAGCCTGACGCGGGGCTCGAACTCACGGACCGCGAGATCGTGACCTGGCTGAAGTCGGACGCTTAACCGACTGCGCCACCCAGGCGCCCCATCAGTTTTGTTTTTTTTTTTTTAAATCAAGCAAACAAAGCACTTCACCTAATGAAAATATTTACCTGTAGAGAAATTAACACATAATTCATAGCAAGTTTATCATAGTCAAAAATTATAGCCACTATGTGAAGAACGTTTTAGTCCATAAAGTATCACAGATCATTTAAGTATTTTACCTAAAAGGAATCAAGGATTTAAAATCTAGAATTAATTTAGCTAATACAAGAGAACAAGTTTGGTTTTGCCCCAACCTTTTATTTTTAAAGTTATCAAACCTACAGAAAAAAATGGTTTGATACATAACTGTTTCTCTTTACCTGAATTCACCAGTTGTTCATATTTTGCCACTTTTGCTTTATTTCTAAATACATCCTTTATTTCTCTGAATTTGAAAGTAAGTTACATGCACAATGACTCTTTTTCAGCATATGTCTACTAAAAATAAGGACATTCTCTTTATATAATTTCAATCCTAAAAATGTACCTAAGAAAATTACAATAATCCTATAATGTTCTCTAATAGACTGCCTATATTCAGATTTTTTTTAATGTTCCAATGTCTTTTATATCTGTTTATTCTTCTATGTAATCCAGATTCGTACACTGCATTCAATCATTATGATTCTGTCTCTTTCTTGGTTTTTGTTGTTGTTGTTGTTGTTGTTTTTTACAATAAGCCAGGTCACTTGTGTTACAGAATTTCAACCTTCTAGATTTATCTAGTTTTTGTGGCATTGTTTAAGTTTTTCTTATTTCAGAATCCTATAAACAGGAATTAGGTGCTGAAAGCTTTATTAGATTCAGGTTGCGCATTATTGAAAAATACATTTCAAGGCTGATTCTCTGTATTTCATATTGCATCACATCAAAAGGCATATATCAAGTTGCCCCAGTATCAGTGATGTTAAGTTTGGTCCTATGGTTAAAGTGGTTACAGTGATGACTGCTAATTTTCTGCATTATATTTCCTTTATTATAATTAGTAGGTATACTTGGCTAAGCAATCTGGGGAGTTATATCTAGTGCTATACAAATATCCTGTTCTGCAATAACCTCTCATCCAATGATTTATCCTCCATTGATGATTCATGCCTGATTATATTACACTGCAGGTTGGAAAATAACTATTTTTATAATTCTATCTTATTTTTAGATATATTAGCCAGCATTCTTCTATAAAGAAAAGCTTTTCTTTTTTCAACCTAGTAGGGCTTCTTTTTTATGTCATATGCTAAATTTGTCTCCCTGCCTCCCCCACAAAAACTTTAAAGTTTGGATTCCTTCTGCAGTTAAATCCTGTGATTAAATATGCAGCCCACTGAAGAGGCAGGTGAAGAGCTAAATGACCCTATCACTCTGTGATTTTAGACCTAACATGAGCCTTAAAAATCTGCCCTTAAGTAAAATCTTAAGTTTAATTGAATTGGTATCTAAACATTTAGTCAAAAATAATTTTAAAAATAAATAAACATTAAGTCACATATGGGTGATGTGTTATGCATGCTTTTGTGTTATGACTTACCAAATAATATTCCTTGGGTTCTAAAAATCTTATCACTTTTATTTAGAATCACATTTGGAAGAATCTAGAAAACCTGAACATTTCCAGCTTTTTCATCAGACAGATTATGTCATTTCTTTACTTTGGACATCAATATAAGCAAATTCATCTTAAGAGGACATGGAGGAATGATTCCAATTTGAGATCCAAATTAAATATTTAAACATACCTTTCAATAGTGTTATGATTATCAATATAGTTTTATTGTTAATTGAGTATATGCTTTCAAGCACATATGAACCACATAACAAAATGAAGCATCATAATAATATTTAGAAGAGAATATGTGGCTTCTTATTTCTCTCAAAAAAACTTCTACCTTCCCAGTCTGTAGCCACAATAGTTCAGTTGGAGTAGAAAGTTGAAATAATAATAATTAGGGGTGCATGGGTGGCTCAGTCGGTTGGCATCCAACTTCAGCTCAGGTCATGATCTCACGGCTCATGAGTTCGAGCCCCACATTGGGCTGTGTGCTGACAGCTCAGAGTCTGGAGGCTGCTTCAACATTCTGTGTCTCCTTCTCCCTCTGCCCCTCCCCCACTCATGCTCTGTCTCCCTCTGTCTCAATAATAAACATTAAAAAAATAAAAAAAGAAGAAATAATAATTAGTGTCTTGTAATTAATTTTATTATTCAAGGGCAACCAAACTACTGTCTTTATTATAGCATTGCAAAATGTGTCTCTTAAACTATCTATTCTTAGTAACTAAAACAAGATTTGAAACATTTTGAGGTTTGGAAATAAGTCCCTATAGATCACCTATTACATTGTAGGCTCTTTGATTTTGCTCAGGTCTTCATAAAGACACTCTTAAAAATATACAAAGGATTTACTGAGAAAAATAACGCATCATTTATGTCCTTATTCACAAAAATAACATGTGGGTTTTGGTAATTTAGAAGAAAATGCATAGTGGAGTTATTCCTTCATTCATTTATTCAAAATTTTTTTGTCTGATTTTGAAGACCTATTAGGTCTCCTGTGCCATTAGGTAGACTATCTTTATACCTTTCTAGTTTGCAGTTCAATCGTTGATCCTGTTTCTCTACAAGGCAAAGTCTCTACTCTCCAAATTACATTGTTTCACTCCTACTGTATGTTAGCAAGTGTACTAACTTGTTCCTTATGTTATTTTTTTCTTTTTAAATAAATAAATGCATTTACAATTATGAGCACTGTATTTCTCTTACTTAAGAAACAATTTTTGTCAGTTCCTGTTATTTTAATTATATCTCTACTCTCACATTTCTTACCTTTAAGCCATTTCTTTATGATTTACTCTATCCTTCATACACATTCAAGCCTCAAGCAAACCAGATCCGTGAAGCACTGTTTATGGAATATTGTATGTTAATAAGTACTCTGCTCAAAATACATGCCATTCATCTTTTCTACTCTGGTTTTCTTTGTCTTCAAATTCACAGATAAATTTCATACTATCCATTTACAAACTTAGTCATGTATCCCGTAATTTTGCTCAACAAAACTCTGCAGCTATGATAGTGAAGAAATCTAAAAGTACTATTCTTCTGTCTTTATTATAAAATAAAAGGTAGAGGGGAAAATATATTTCCATTTTCCTTTCACTTTGTAGTTTTTAACCTATGTGCCCAGAGTTCTTCTCCCTCTACTCTAAGAGCAGAAAAATCGTGAAATTAGGAGTCACACAAAATTGCTTTGGAATTTCTGTTTTGCCGAGTAAAGGAAGGTTATGGGATGAACTATGCCCCCCCCCAAAAAAATATGTTTTTTGCCTCACAAAAAAATGTGTTGAAATTCTACTGCCCAGGGGCGCCTGGGTGGCTCAGTCGGTTAAGCGTTCGACTTCAACTCAGGTTCCGATCTCGCGGTCCGTGAGTTTGAGCCCCTTGTCAGGCTCTGGGCTGATGGCTCAGAGCCTGGAGCCTGCTTCCGATTCTGTGTCTCCCTCTCTCTCTGACCCTCCCCCGTTCATGCTCTGTCTCTCTCTGTCTCAAAAATAAATAAACGCTAAAAAAAAAAAAAAGAAAGAAATTCTACTGCCCAGAACCTCAGAATGTGACTTTATTTGGAAACAGCATCATTGCAGATACAATTAATTAAGATCAGATCATACTCAAGAATGGTAGTCCTCTACTGGTGTCCTTGTAAGAGAATGGTCATGTGAAGACTCACAGACACAGGGAGGATGACTGTGTGAAAATGGAGATAGACACCAGATGAAGTATCTTCCAGCCAAGAAAGACCGAGGATCACTAGCTGTCACCAAGCTCTAGAAGAAAATAATGGAATAGATTTCTCCTTAGTGCCTTTAGAAGGAACCAACTCTGCCATAGTTTTTAGACTTTTAGGCCCCAGAACCATGAGAAAATATATTTCTGTTGTTTTAAGCCACTCAGTTTGTGGTACTTTGCTTTGGAAACCCTAGGAAGTTGATCCAGTGGGAAAGTTATGAATTTTATCAGTTACTAAAATCCTCCTTCTGTAAACTCAAGGTAGGAAGCCAATCTTCCTGTATTGAAACGTTGTAATTATTTTTTTTCTAATTTGTTAACGTTTATTTGTTATTGAGAGACAGAGAGAGACTATGAGCATGCGAGGGGCAGAGAGAGGAGGAGACACAGAATCCGAAGCAGGCTCCAGGCTCCGAGCTGTCAGCACAGAGCCCACTGCGGGCCTCGAACCCACAAACTGCGAGACCACCACCTGAGCCAATGTCGGAGGCCCAACTCACTGAGCCACCCAGATGCCTTGAAGTGTTGTAATTATTAACAATACTTGATACATGCTATCTGTATACATAGCATACACACACATATACACAGTACTTGTAACTAGTAATAATCTAAAAACTTGCCAAATATTTGATTTTAAGTAAAATATAGATGGTCAGAGCTATAAACTTGTTATAATATGACAATGATTAGAGAATTTCTTAACTGCCATTTAATGTTCAAGAGGCAAAGAAACAGTTATCCAAAGACACCCTTTGATTTTCCTGGGCTAAGGGGTCATATATCACCTGCCCTAAGAGAATCTGTGTTTCCTGATAAGGAAAGAACTATGGGAAAAGATCAGGCTTGGGGAAACCAACAGGTCTGCTGTAGGATTTCCATCCTAATGAGCCTATCTGTAAATTGGCTATATTTTATTATTGGCCAGCACAGTAGTTTAGCAACTTTAGCAAAGGTAATGAGTGGATTATGGTCTGAGAGCCACAAGAATCACCATCAAAGAATAAAATAGAAACTAGGGCTATAGTGACATAGAATAACCACTTCCTACTTCCCTGGGACCTTGAGCAAACAGAGAACCTTCCCTAAAACGAATTGTTAGTTGCAAAGCAGAGAATAATCAGAGGGCTTTATGTGAGCACTGCTAGAAATGCTGAAGAATATTTGTAAAGTGGTACACTCCCCCCCCCCATCTTAATACATGAGGAAGAGTGTGCAGTGTTACTTTGAATGTGGCATTTTTGTATTCAGTAACAGGTGAAGGGCTGGGCGCATAATAAGAAACTTACCAAATGAAATGTAACAGTACTTTGATGTCTACATCTAAACAAGTATTTTCTTTCAGTCATCATTGATGCTGATATATTTCCATTATTTTAAGTCTTTAAGTTGTTTTTTTCTTTTTATTTGTAAGAAAAAAACTTTCAGAACTGAATTTGATAAATAATGTGATGAAGAAATAGAACCTAGTGTAGGAAGATCAGGAACCAATGACCTAAGATCTGCCCGTTGAATTCATTTAGCATTTCATTGAGCCCAAGCTCTCCTGTTTTGTGTAATTTGTTTCTGAGTTTGACACTTGTCTGTGACTCTGAGAGTGGTGACCTTTTACAGGTAAATGCTGAAGTATGAAATTCTTACTTTCTTGCCTCACCTTGGAATACATCTCAATGTGTATTTCATATTCCAGGGCTAACTTGCAAAATTAAGCTGTGGTCAGGACTGGCTGTATTCACATCCATACTTAGGAAATAGGTACTTCCATTTCCCTGTTCTACTTCCTGACCACTTTCCCCAGCAAACTTTTCCCTGGTAGAGCTCGCCTCCCTGGATCTGCTTCAGAGGAATCTAACCTGAGACAGTTATATGGGTTGCATTAAAAAGACCACCCTTGTTCTTTAAATCATAAACTGGCTGTCACTACAATTCACTAATAGGAGTTCTAGCAATGTCTGAGCAGGAAGAGTGGTGTGTGGCTTCTTGTATAGTAGTAGAGAACTAATTTCAGGAGGAAAGATTCAAAAGTGGTTGAGGTGATTAGGCTTTAAAGTCGAAAGCTGAGTTCCATTTCAGTTTGTCAACTGACTAGTGTTAAGACTTTGGATAAGTATCTTATTCCCTCCAGGCTTTAATTTCTTCATCTGTAACAGGGAGATAATAAGAATACTCACCTTCAGAGTTCACCTAAGGAGTAGTAAGATCATCACAGCAAGAGTTTATCACAGGGCTCAGCACGTGGTAAACATTCAACAAATGTATGCATTATTAATACTGTAAGTTTAGGATCATATATGAGAACTAAATACTTTATAATCATGTTACAGACACACAAGGGAATCTGAGATCATTCAAATTTTATAGGCTGAGATTTTACAAGTTGTGTATTTCCAACAGTAATCCATCTTCTATAGATTGCCTATAATTTGGAGGTTGAAAACTTGTAACTTAGGAATGTTGTCTCTTACTCATTAGCACTTTATAGTTTGCAAAGTATAATCATGTATTTCTCCATTCTATGATTTGCATTAGATTTCAATTCTGTAAAATGGTATGTGTATATTACATATTAAATGGATTAACACAAAGCCAAACTGTTACATAAAGAAATTTTCGTGTAGAAATTTCATGTGAACTTCAATGAAGTACTTTAAATTTCTCAAACCTATAAAGCCATTACAATATCTGGTGACTCCAAGTGTGCAATGTTCACAGTTGTTTACCGTTCAAAATATTTCCAAATATGTATGAAATAGACCAAGATGTATTTTGCCAAGATTATTTTCCCTTGATTTTTAAAACAATGCGTATGTGTCTGTAGAAGGAATTCTATCCATAGTAGTGAACATTCAGGATCTACTGTATTTATGTTCATAGGATTTCACGTAACATTTGGTAGTGAAGACCTTATATTATACACTCGTAAGATATAACTAATGCAATAACCTCATCCCAGGTGGCCCAGACCAATAGGTAACTTAACAGAGATACTCTTTTATCTGTATTTTAAAAAATAAATTGCATGCGAACAGAATTAGAAAACTCTGATATGGCAATACATAACAAAGAAAACAAAATTCTGAGTAATTTAATAAATCCTCAAATCCTAAAATGAACAATATCACGTAATAAAATGAAATCTTAAGTACTATTCAAAGAAGTATAGTATGGTGATCACAAGAATTATATATATTATATAATTTATGTGTATATATGTATATAATTTTTTCACTATTGACATTTTGTTGTACTAGAAAACTGGCTTAGGGTAGTTGCTTCAGATGATGCTTAATTTAGGAGATCACTAAAACATCCAGGGAGTCTCTTGTTTTTCTCTTTTCCCACTGTCTTCCTCTGCCTGAGCTGTACATTGTGGGCTTTAAGGGTTACATACGTCTGTGTTCATCAAGGATCTTTGCATGAGAGAAAGCACAGTGTATGAGAATCAGCATACCTTGGTGGACTCTGGAGATAGATTCCCTCCATTCAAAACCTTTTCTCATAAGTAAATGGAAATAATAATAGTACCTAAACCATAGGCTTGATAAGAGGATTGAATGTGTTAATTTTTGTAAGACACTAAGAACAAATTCTAGAACAGAGAATGTACTATGTAAATTTCTGTTACATAAAAGTAAATGTTCCCAAGAATCTAACCCAGTATCAGACATAGAGCAGGTACCAAATAAATGGATGATAATGGAATAAAAAGCAGGACTCCTAGCAAAATTGAGCATAACCATAGGATGATTATCATGTCTGCACCATATTGAGAAGGTTTGAGTGAGGATATTCACATCAGGCAAGAAATTACTCACTAAATTCGAAAGAACAAGTCTCTTTCACAGACAAGAAAAAGTGAACTTGTTTTGTTTCTCTAGAGGTCAGAACTAGGACCAATGGACAGAGGATAATTGGGTAATTCTGGTAATCATGTCTACCCAATAATGTAGAATGGGCTGATGTTAAGCAGCAATTCCTGTCACTAGAAACATCTAAGCCGAACATAATAGAAATAGTCACTGAAATGTCAAGTATTCTGGAAAAAATTACTAGAAAAATACATAAATCCCTAAGTAGAATTTATCTACATATTTGGTGGCATATACTAAAACACAGAATGCTTTTGCAAACTCCTGCTTCTCTTTTATCTCTGTCTAGACTCTTGAATGGCACACGGATTTTGCCATCCTTGTTCTCATCATGTAAAAGTTAAGGAAGAAAATCATTAGGTACTGACAGTGACCAATAGACCAATGTAAGTGTCAACGCAATGCAATTAGGTTAAGAAAGAATAAATGTGTTTTAAGATGAGTGGGAGAAGACCCTGGCAAACTGATTTATTTCAACAAAAAAATGAAAGTAAAGAACAGGAAAGAAGTTTTGGCAATATAATAATTATAGCATATGTACGGTTATGTGGCCAGGGTCCCAGGTATATCTGAAATCTACATTGCCATACTTTCTTCCAACA
The DNA here is from genome assembly GCF_028018385.1 of Neofelis nebulosa. Classification (NCBI taxonomy): domain Eukaryota; kingdom Metazoa; phylum Chordata; class Mammalia; order Carnivora; family Felidae; genus Neofelis; species Neofelis nebulosa. Next base: position 39,746,647 of record NC_080786.1, on the reverse strand, counting down.
AGAGGAGTAAACTCTTGTACCCTTGGAGGAAAACTAGTAATGAAATACATGGAGACATGGAGGTCAGCCTGGAGTAGAAAGGGTGATCAAAATGCTACTCTACAATTTATGCAAACTCTATCATGAAATTCAATGAGTCCTAGGGATCTAGAGCCTCTACATTCTCCTTTGGGACCCAATTCTAGTCTCACACTATTCTCAGACACAGTCCTCTCCAATACTTGCTTAGTCATGCCATACACATGCACAAGTTAGATTCCGGGGAAAAACTACACCATTAAGGCAATGTAAACAAAACTTGCAAGTCCCTTGTCCCATGACTACTCCCTGCTGTCTGGAAAATCTCTGCCTAGAAAATTTTATTTTTAACCTGACTTCCAAAACATGTCACTGAAGATATGCTATACACAAACCAGTTCACCATTTCATCTTCCAGCTTTGGGAAGAAAAGGGAGGGCTCAGAAAAACAACTTTGAATTCATCTCCCAAGTAAAAGCACTAAAAGGATTTTCACTTGCTACATGTGCTGGTTTGCTCTGATTTTTGTGTACTTCCTTTGGGAGACTGCTAATCATTTGTAAATTGCCTCTTATAAAATTGCTTTCTATATTTAAATCTTGAGGTTTTTTTCCATAAATGTGCAGGTATTAAGCACATTTGAAAGCAGCATAAAATGATGCTGACTTGATCAACTAACCAACTTTTTAATAAGTAGTGCCATGTAACAAAATATTCCACCAATCCCACGTTGACATGCTTGTTGGATACATTTAATTTCCTTTTATATGATCTGGCTGTATCTACTCAGAAAATTGTACAAAGAATTTAAGTATTAGTCAATTACTCAAGAAATACTATTTAAATAACAAAAGCCAAAATATATGTTTACAATATTTCTAGTTTGCAAGTGAAATCCAGATATTTGCTTAACTGTGTATGTACAGCTATGGCTATTTTTCTTCGAAAGCGTTGTTTTACTTAGCATGGATTTTTTTTTTTTAATTTTTTTTAACGTTTTATTTATTTTTGAGACAGGGAGAGACAGAGCATGAACAGGGGAGGGGCAGAGAGAGGGAGACACAGAATCGGAAACATGCTCCAGGCTCTGAGCTGTCAGCACAGAGCCCGACGCGGGGCTCTAACTCACGGACGGCGAGATCATGACCTGAGCCGAAGTCGGCCGCTTAACCGACTGAGGCACCCAGGCGCCCCTTAGCATGGATTTTCTACTTAAAAGCACTATAGAAAGGTGAACTTCCTAATACATGCATATATCAATGGGTGTGAAAAACAGCAATGATAATAAGAGGAAAATTTATTAAGTATTATCCACTAGGCAATTGGGGTTTGCAAACCCCAATTTTGGACACTTTGTCCAAAACACCATGCCTACTCTGAAATATATTCCTCAACCTCAAATACAGACGAGCTTCTTTCTAAAAATTTCATTTTAAACAAGTTGTTCAAAAATAAAAACGTATTTTCTCACAATTTTATTGAAAATAGTCATCATCACAAAAAAGAAAAAAAAAAGTCACCAGGTATATTTTTAGGCATAAGAAGCACACAAAATTAATTGCATTTCTACTAACTAACAATGATTATGCAGAAACGAAAATTAAACACAATACCATTTATAACAGCTACAAAGAAAATAAGATACTTAGGCACGCAGTTCATAACACATACAAAGAATTTGTATTCTGAAAATTACAAAATGCTGAAAGAAATCAAAAGTGATCTAAATCAGCATGACATGTCAATGTACTGAAAACCTCAACATAATTAAAATGTCAATTCTCCCATAATGATTTATAGTTTTAACACAATTCCTATAAAAATTCTGACAAGATTTACTTTGAAGATATAGGCAAAATTATTCTGAAATTTATATTAAAAAGCAAAGTAACTATTAAAGCTTTAATTGTTTAGCATGGTTAAATAATTTGTGTGGGGGGTGGAGAATAAAAGGGTAGGAATCAGTTTATCTGATTTCAAGACTTACTATTCACCTATAGAAATAAGGATTGTGTGGAAGGATAGATGTATAGATCAATGGAACAGAACAGAGAACACAAAAATAGACCTACAAGAAAATACTTAACTGATTTAACAAACATGCAAAAACAATTCAATGGAAGAAGGATAGCCTTTTCAACAAATGGTAAAAGAACACTGAACATCCATAGGCAAAGAAAATGAATGCTAGCCTCAGTCTCATACCTTATACAAAATTTAATGAAAAATGGGTAACAACTTAAATGTGAAATGTGAAACTATAAAAATACTGTTGGGGAAAAAAAAAAGAAAGATAGAAAATTGCCAAGATCCAGAGCTAGGCAACTGATTTTTGGGCATTACAAAAAAAAAAAAAAAAAAAAAAATGTATGGTTCAAAATAAAAATTTGACAAATTGGATTTCATCAAAATTAAAAATATTTGGTCTTTGAAAGACTCTGCTAAGAGGATATAAAGACAAACTCCCTACTTGGGAAATATTTACAAGGCACATGTTATGCACTGAATATTGTATCCCCTCAAATTTCCATGTTGAAGCCCTAATCCCCAGTGTAGTATATTTGGAGCTGAGGCCTCTAAAAATTGTTTAAGGTTAAAATGAGGTCATTAAGATGGAACCCTCATCCAACAGATTCATGTATTTGTAAGGACAGACATCAGCTATGTGAGAACACAGTAAGAAGGCGGCAATCTGCAACCCAAGAAGAGCTCTCGGACATCGAACCCTATTGTCACCTTGATCTTTGACTTTTCCTGGACAAATGCAAGAAAGTAAGTTTCTGTTGTTTAAGCCACCCAGTCTGTGGTATTTTGTTTCAGCAGCATGAATTGACTGACATACCATATGTGGGACAAGAACTCTCAAGGTTTGACATAAAACTATGCAATTAGAAAACGAATAAATGGCATTACTTATTTAAGGAACATAAAGATGGCAACTAAACTCATGAGCAAAAGTTCCACATCTTTAGCCACTGGAAAAAAATGCATATTAAAACCACAGTAAGATATCATTACACACCTATCAAAATGGTTTAAAAAAAAAAACAGACAACAGTGATAATACCTAATGCTGGCGACTATGCAAATAAACTGGAATACTTATACAATGTTGGTGGGAGTATAAAATGGTACAGTTACTCCAGAAAACATTTGGAAGCTTCTTATAAAACTAAGCATACAATTACTATATGACCCAGTCATTGCATTCCTGGACATTTATCCCAGAGAAATGAAAACTCGTATTAACACAAAAACCTGAACATTAATGTTTATATTAGCTTTGTTTTCAATAGCCCAAAACGAGAATCAGCCTAGCTGCCCTTCAACAGAGAAATGGCTAAGCAGACTTTGCAGCACACACACCATGGAATACCACTCAGTAATGAAAAGGATAGACTCCTGGTGTATGCAACCACTGGGATGAACTTCAGAGAATTTTGCTGAGGTAAAACAGCTAATCCTAAAAAGTTATATATTGTAGGGCTTAATTTATACAACATTTTGAAAGGATAGAACTTTAGAAATAGAGGACAGATTAGTGCTTTCCTAGGTTTAGGTGGGTGTGGCTATAAAAAGACTACAGGGATCCTTGCAGTGATAGAACTATTCTGTATACTGACTGTGATACTGGTGAATACATAAGCCCACCTATGAGATACACTTTTCTAAAATGAAACCACACACACACACACACACACACACACACACACACACATGAGTACAGGTAAAACCAGAGAAATCTGAATAAGATCCATGGATTGTATCAATACCAATATCCTGACTTCAATATTAGTTTTATAAAATTCTATTACTGAGGAAACTGGATAAAACATACATGAGATATCTCTGTATAATTCTGTGTAACCGTAGATGAACCTATAATTAATTAGCCCCATAAAAATTCTAGTTTAAAACCTCAAGGGAAAAGAAAATTGTAAACCAGTTGACTGTCTTCCAATAATAGAATAGTGATGTATAATCTGACACCTACCTATACCATGGATGATTATGTTGTAATTAAAATGAATGAGTTAGGGGCGCCTGGGTGGCGCAGTCGGTTAAGCATCCGACTTCAGCCAGGTCACGATCTCGCGGTCCGTGAGTTCGAGCCCCGCATCAGGCTCTGGGCTGATGGCTCGGAGCCTGGAGCCTGTTTCAGATTCTGTGTCTCCCTCTCTCTGCCCCTCCCCCGTTCATGCTCTGTCTCTCTCTGTCCCAAAAATAAATAAAAAGCGTTGAGAAAAAAAAAATTAAAAAAAAAAAAAATGAATGAGTTAGAGGTCTTCCTCCAAGTGATTTGGTGAAATTTCATGAAACATTGTTAAGTATAAAAAATAAAACATAAATTAATGGATACAACAGTTCCATATTCATAAAACAATAACATGTATATAAATATGTAACTGACTATATGAGGATAAAAAAAAAGCTTTCAGAATAATACATCGGGTGACTGACATTAGTTTCCTGGCGGAGATGGGGAGAAGAGCAAACAAAAGTATGCAGTGAGCCAACTCCAGGTACCACATTTTCCACAAGATTGGAAAAGCTAGGAAGTGTGCATAAGGTGATGTCGTCTCTTCCTCCCTCCCACCCCGAAATACAATAAATCTCCCAGAAACTCACCCAGACTTATGCATCTCACTTACACATCTCACCCATCAGAATGGGGTCATATGGCCACCCTTAGATTCTGGAAAGGTAGGTATTTTTAAACAGACACATTGCTATCACATGCAAATTAGGGTTATATGAGCTTTCTTAAGTGGAATAAAGATTAACTAAACAACCAGCAATACCTAGCACTATAAGTAAACATATATACCAAATGAGATAATAAAGATCATACGCTCATAAATGCACACAATATTCACAAAGTAACTACTCAACCAGTGCCTGTGTCTCCATTTGTAAATTGATGGGTATGGTTTTCCATGATCACTGATGTTTTCAAGTTACTGACAAGAATCAACATGTTGATTATTCACATTAATTCTCCTTATTTTGGGTAAAACACATGTAATTAATATCTATGCAAAAAGATCCACTTATACAAACATAGAACCATATATACACTCAGTGTCTGAATGAAACATAGAAATAATTCATTAAAATATAAAAAAATTAAAAAGAAGATACATGACCAATATGTCTATTCTCTAACATCATATATGTGTCACATAAAAATATCTGCATTAGTACATCCACTAATAAATTCTGAGGTAAGTAAAAACCTACTTGAGAAAGAGGTGATTAAAATGCAGAACATTTTTTCTCTCATAGAATTGACTTTATAGTGTAGGGAGAGGAGGGAAAAAAATGCCATGTAAGTATAGATAAGCTGTTAAGAGCCACAAAGAAGAGATAAAGCAGAGTCAAGGGGACTTCTGAAAGAGGGTGACTATCTCAGTGTGGTTCTTACACAGAGGCCTAAAGCACCCGTGGGAGTGACAATTATCTGGGGACAGTGCTCCAGGTAAAGGAAAATCCACGAAAGCCTGCAGCAGTTAAGTGCCCCATATGCAAACAACAACAAAAGGTCACTGAGGCTGGAATGTAATGTGGAGTTAGTGGGAGAAGGTAAAATCAAAGAGGTAGTAGGGGGTAGATATGGTAAAGCCACTAGGCCATGATTAGAAAGGTTTCTTTTTGTTCTTAGTGCAATGAGAAGTCATTGAAAGGCTTTGAGCAGAGGAAAGATCTGCCATTTTCTCGCCAAGGATTTTTCTGGAGGCTGTGCCGAAAATAGACAGCAATGGAGCAATAGTAGACTCAGGCACCTGTTAGGGGGAAATGTAGTAATCACAGCAGGAGATACCAGCTTTCCCTAGAATGGCAGCCATAGAGGGAGCAAGAATTTATGAGAATCTGTATATATTTCAAAGGTAAGAAGAGATAGAGTTCATGTGTCTTTATGAGAAAAAAAAAAAAATCAAAGATGACCATATAAATAGATGCCGTGATAAAAAGTTTACCCAACTCAATCCAGTAAGCACAAAAAACGGAGTGCATATGTCAAGGTCCTCTCAAGAAATATCAATCTATTCTGCAAGTTTAACAGGAAGACATTAATGAAGAGAAGTCATTCCTTATGGAACTGATAAGGGCTACTGAAAACCCAGAAACTAGCACCAGTAACAAGCTGTTACCAGATCTGGGTCTCTGGGTCTGAGTAAGAGAAAGGAACAGTGTTACCAAAGAAAGCAGCGGTGAGAATTGAAGCCATGGAGAAGGAAACCCATTCCCCTTTCCCTCCTTTTACAGAAGCTTCCATCATAGTGGTATAGGACCACTGTGAAAGATGTAGCTGCAGAAGGAGGGGTAAAGGGAAGAAATATCGCAACTTACTTTCTCTCAGCTTTCTAATCTACCTATAGTCTCTGTTGCTAATTCATTGAGAAGCTAATTAGCTAGGGAACATGGGTGGGCATTAAGAAGAGGTTAGAGTGGTTCTGACAAGAGGTGGCAGGGGGTGGGGGGGGATGGAAGATAACCAGTAAAGAGGGTACAATAAGCATTATCTTCGGGGTCATCAAGTAAGAGGCCACAAATGTAGGAATATTGGTAGTTTCTTAATTAGTGAGTACATATTTATAAGGCGATAAGAAGGTAAGAGTCATGGTTAATCCACTACATCCACTTGGAAGAGAACAGAGAATAATCTTTTTCCACTGACATATGATAGCATTGTGTTTCATCAGAGCCCGACCCAAGTATGTGACTGACTTAGCACATTTCCTTCTTTTTACAAATTTTATTAATTTTTGATGTTGCATAGCATTCATTAATACCTTCTCAATTGAAAACATTCAAAGCCCCTGTCAACTGAGCTCCAATTCAGATCCCCCAACTGCAACTATTTTTATAAGCATGGTAATGTATACTCTCAGCCCTTGTGCTAATATATTTAAATAAATGTATGCATAGTCAAAAGAAACTATATCTGTATCTATATATTAAATGAGCCCCCCAGCCCTGACTTCTCTCCTAAATTGAGACATTTGCATCTCACTAACTAGTAAACATCTCCACTTGGGTAGCTAATAGGCCCTCAACCTTCTGACTAGTCTTGATTCCTTTGATTCTTTCCTTTTTTTTTTTTTTTTTGAAATCACTGGGAAAATGAGCAGAAAGCTCAAGTCTTTAAAAGATTAGCATTCATCAGAAGTGTTTTTTTATTAAAATCCTTTTATTTCTAATCAAGGGAGCATCAAATATCAGGTTTTACCCGCACTGGTTTCTCAGTCTCATACTGGCGAAGGTTCCACATCAATCACTGGAGAGGTCCAAGCAGAGACTTGAGAGATTCCTCCACCATAAAACAGGTGACAAAGAGGCCTGTCCAAAGACAGCTCGAACAGTATTAAACAATGAAGAAATGAATGGAAAGAAAAAAAAAAAAAACTCCACCCTCTCCATTCCATATTCTTGTTTTATTTCCTCATCAAAATTTATTTTATTTTTTTTAATGTTTATTTATTTTTGAGACAGAGAGAGATAGAGCATGAATGGGGGAGAGTCAGAGAAAGAGAGGGAGACACAGAATCCGAGACAGGTTCCAGGCTCTGCGCTGTGAGCACAGAGCCCAACGCGGGTCTCGAACTCATGGACCGCGAGATCATGACCTGAGCTGAAGTCGGACGCTTAACCAACTGAGCCACCCAGGCGCCCACTCCTTATCAAAATTTAAATAAACATGCTTAACAGGATGAACTAGCTTGGGTACTGAGGAAATAGAGCCCATCTGTGCTAGAATGTTTCAGGCACACCTGGAGGGGATGCTCAAATATTCACCGATATAAAGTGTCATCCCACGGAAAATGTACAGACAAGGTCTCTCCTCCACAATTTTGTCCAAGTGTCCCTGAAACACAACTAGAGAAGAAAAGATAGATCCGTGGAACAAAAAGGACTCACAGCAGACCCTATGGTGTGTAGGTATTTTATACATGATACAGTACAAACTGTATTCTGGGAAATCTAAGACAATGTATTGTATTTTTATTTAAAACAATTATCACTGACACATTTTAATGAGATAATACAAATAAACCACTTATTATTCTGAGTGGCATACGAATAGAGCCTGGTTATTCTCGTCATTAATGTGAAAATTAATTAATTTAGGTAATTACCGTACATTTCATACTTTTTGCCTAAAAAATAAAATCCCAAGCATAGAATTAATAATTATCTTCATCCTTTTAAAAAATTAGATGTCCTCCTCAGCATAATAATGAACAAGCTTTGCCTTTTTTCAAAACTAATTAAGAGTCACATTACAAGGATTCAGATTATATTTGAATTTTATTTGAGGTGACACTGCGTGTCCTCAAAGTGCATTTTTAAAGATGCAATAATGAAATGCCAACAAATTAAGAGTAATGGCTAATTGCTATTGACTAACCTAGGAAACGTTCCTATTAAGCGTATTTCCAAATTCTACACTGAAGATACAAAAATATAAAGAACTAAGAACTGCTTCGGTTATCTCAGAATACAAACAGTTTTTATAGATAGAAAGAACACAAATTGCATCTTTAAACTGAAGTCAAGGGATAAGTGTTGAGATTTTTAAAAGAAACTGTGCAACAAGCCACGCCATAAAAATGTGGGGCTGGCAGCTCGCTGTAAATTTGTCTGGCAGTTATGTCTGTAATCCTAAATCCAAGTTACTGAAACCCTGTAATACAGTAATAATAAAAGCAATGCAGCGTGAGCACAAGGCCTGTCAGATTTATGATGAGATGGTGTCTTCCATGAAAGGAACACACCAAATCAAATTAGTGGAGGAGAGATTAATAGAATTTCATCAGTTTCTAGCATGGAGACGCTAAGCTGCCTCATAAATTTCCGGTGTCCTGAAAGGCAATGGCTTGAGCCCTTTCGAAGCCAAGCACATAAAAGACCACCACAAGTGGCCTTAGCTGTTGTGAGGTAAAGTTATTCTATGAGGCCTTAGTTGAGCAAGGGTTGGGGAGCAAGTCTCACAGACAACATCACTACCAGAGGGACAGTATATCATGGTGGCTACAAAGCTGGACTTCAGAGCCAGATTCCTGGGCTTCGAATTCTGGTTCCTTCACCTACTAACTCAAGGACCTAAGGGAGTTTCTTAGCATCTCTCATTTGTAAAGTGGGTATAATAATAGTATAATGCTGATGGAGTCGTGAAGATTAATATAGTAAGTGCATTAGAAAGGTCCTCGTAAGGTAGTTAATGTTACCAGCTATTACGTTCCAGCACCCTCTAACCCCTATCTGAATGATGCAGCTGATGAAGTAAAGACAAAAGGAAAAATAGAAAACAAAATGGAGCTCTACAGTCCAGACTTGACTAAGGACGGGAGACATCAAGGTCTCCTTTAAGAAAGGATTTTCTATCACTGTCAGGAGAAGTGTGGCTTTAGGAAATTCTAAGTTTCCTATGGTTAGCATTCAAGCAAAGGTTAGTTGATGCTTTATGGAGATGAAGAAGCATTAGAGGTTGGCTTAAAGAGCCCCTTTGTCTCCTTCAAAGCAAAGAGTTACAATAATAAAGACTTAAATTTTAAAAAAAGGAGGATTATGGGCTACTTAGGAGTTAATCCCTCCAACAGAAAATCCCAGCTCTGCTGGGTTTTTTAACTGCCTATTTTACTTAGTTAACACTACCCTGCCTTCGAAGGCATGGGATCTGCTTGTTTGGGTTTTGTTTGTTTCACTTAGAATTATTGAAATTCGTTTGCTGTGACAATTTTAAAACTAACATGAGGTAACTCGAGAACGCAAGGGATTTTCAAAGACATCACAGCACCAAATATTTGTACCTTTGGTCTAAAATTGCCTATTGCCAAATTGCTGTGATTTTTATGATGCTTCCCCATTTAGGGAAGAAGAAAAAGAAGCTGAGTGTACCTTTTCCCATGCAAAGGTGCAAAAGACAGAGATGTAAAAATGAGTCATGACCTAAGATAAAACAGCCAAACGAATTAACAGCATTATAAAGATCTACCACAGAGGTTATTCCTCGAGAGCCATACTGTCTTGGCCTGTTCTTGTTTTTCAGCTAAAATTAAGATTGCTTCAGGGCACACCATACTTCTTTGTGCCTCGCTCAGTGGCTAGCACAGAACTGCACCTCTCTTCACCAGCATTCATTCTCTGCATGATCACAGCTGGTCTAGTCTTAAAAATGCCTTCTATTTGATTCAGACACTTCTATATTCCTGCCCTCTCTCCTAACTTGAGTCATATATCCAGCTGCCAACTCATTTAATTATCCAATATGCCTCAGAACATGCTCAAGTGAACTCCCGACTTTAAGCTCTGTAGTGGACTTCAAGGTCCAATGTAGTTGGTGCTCTATCCGGTGACCGTAAGATTCCTCTTGTTTTCTGTGCCTATCCCTCAAGCTTTGACATGCTTTGAGTCTAATAGACTGTACTTGTAACCTTCTGTTTTGGCTGCCCAGGCTGCTGTAAGAAAATACCAGAGATTAGGTGGCTTCGATAACATTAATTTTTTTTTTTCTCACTTCTAGAAGCTGGAAAGTTTAAGATCAAGATGCCAACTGATTCGGTTCCTAGTGAAGACCCTCTTCCTGGTTTGCAAATGGCTGCCTTTCTTCAAAGTCCTCACACAGTGGAGAGAGTGATCTCTTTCTCTCCCTCTTATAAAACCACTAATCCCATCAAGATGGTTCCACTCTAATGAACTCATGTAACACTATCTCCCAAAGGCCTCATCTTCAAATACCATCACATTAGGGGTTAGGGTTTCAACATATGAATTTGGTAGAGGGAAGCAAAATTCAGTTCTTATGACCTTCTTTAAAAGGATAGCCCTCGGGCTACTGGAACTGCCTAGACGTCACAGGGAACCAGAAATGCCTGTGAGTTTATGCTTCTCTCCCCTTACCCCAGAAGATCATACCCAAACAGTCTTAAGGCAGGAAACGCTCTGAGATGCAATTTATTCTCCAGAGCTCCTTTTGGATCCCTTAACAAATCACTTGCACACAACTCTTAATTTCAAGAATGGCTTCAAATCTCAGATGCCACCTATAACCTTTTCCTCTCCCAAAGGCTCCTTCACCAGTCCTTCTCCCTCAACAGCACTACCCGGTTCTCAGCCCTCAGACTTTGTCATCATGCTTGATTTCTGTTTTTCTCCACTTTACACATAATCTATCAGACAGTCTTTCTGGCTCTACCTTCAAATTATACTCAGACACTGTCCATTTCACAGGACCTTCACTATTACTCTCTTAGTTAGGAGATAATACAATTACTATTTTTGAGAGCGAAAGGGAGTGCTACTAATAATTATGCAGCGATGACAGGTACAAACTAGGACACTTCCCAGCAAATGGGACATATGGTTTCCTTTAGCCCTATCTACTATCTCTCCCATTTGGACAACTGCAAAACCTATTTGTCTACAGACTTGACGTATATCTATTCTCTAAATAGTAGCAAAAGTGACATTTTTAAAATGCGAATTAGTCACGCCACTCCCCTGGTCAAAAATCTTCCAATGTCTTCACATCACATTATAATAAAATCCAAACTCTTTACCAATGTGTAAAATGCCCCATATGACTTGGCATCTACAACATAGTGATTCCACAAGTCCATAGGTTATGCAATGCCCACAAGTATAGCTACCATTTGTCACTGTACAAACACTATTACAAAACCATGGACTACATTCTCTATGAGATACCTTTTATTCCTGGGACTTATTCATTCCATAACTGGAAACCTGTACCTCACTCCCCTTCATCCATTTTGCCCATTTCTCCCACCTCTTGCCTCTCTGGGGAAGATGTGGAGAAAGAGGAATGCTGATGCACTGTTGGTGGGAATGTAACTTGGTATAGCCACTATGGAAAACAGTATGGAGGTTCCTCAAAAAATTAAGAATAGAAATACCATAAGATCCAGTAATTCTGCTGTTGGGCATTTACCCAAATAAATGAAAATAGTTCAAAAAGATATACGCACCCCTACAATTAATGCAGCATTATTTACAATAGCCAAGATATGGAAGCAACACATCAATATGTAAATGGATAAAGAAGATACGATATACATATATATGTATACAGTATATACATACATACACAGACACAATGAAATACCACTTAGTCTTTGATGTTCTTTTAATACTCCAGGTACATTCAAGACACAAATAGCCCCATGTCTTGATTACTTACTCCTCTCAGAGTTCTATTAGGCTGTATAAGATATCACCTGTCCACTTGACACACTGACCCTCTGCTCTGCTCTGCATTACATTGTAGCAGGTTGGGTTTTTTTAAGTTTTATTTATTTACTTTGAGAGAGAGACCGCAAGTTTGGGAGGGGAAGGAAGAGGGAGAGAGAGATAATCCCAAGCAGGCTCCCCACAATCAGTGCAGGGCCCAATGCAGGGCTCGAATTCACGAACCATGAGATCATGGCCTGAGTCTAAAACCAAGAGCTGAATCCTCAACCAGTTGAGGCCTCAACCAGGCACCCCAGAAGTTATCTTTCTTAAGTTCATCTATTTATTTTTGAAAGAAACAGAGCATGAGCAGGGGAGGGGCAGAGAAAAAGGGAGAGGGAGAATCCCAAGTAGGCTCTGCACTGTCAGCACAGAGCCTGATGCAGAGTTCGATCTCACAAACCCCAAGATCATGACCTGAGCCAAAATCAAGAGTTGGGTGGTTATCCACCTGAGCCACCCAGGTGCCCCACCTTTGTAGCTGCTATAACATGATGCATTACCTTTCTTTGTTTATTCTTATAAGTGTCATCACCCCTTACTTATGCTGAGAGTCCAGTTCAAAGACTTGCCCCTGGTCCCAGGAGCTGAAACAGAACAGGAATTCAAAAATATTTAACTTACACTAAGTCCCCATTAAGTTCTAAATTCCCTATTTGAGATTCATTTTTGTGCACTGCTTTAGCTAAGGTTCTTTTTAGTTTGATAGAAAATATATAGATTCTAAAATTTACATCCATCCTCTAATCCCTTTTTATTTTAGAATTATAAGATTCAATTTCTTATGGATTTGATGATTAATTTAGGTACAAATGAATTATTCACATTTAAATGAATAATAAAAATAATTGGGAATTAAAATGTAAATATGTGAATTATGTAATGACAACATATATACAATTTCTCAAAAACACAATAGAAACCCTTTTTTTTAAAACATTTATTTATTTTTGAGAGAGAGAGACAGACAGAACATGAGTGGGGGAGGGGCAGAGAGAGGGAGAATTCGAAGCAGGCTCCAGGCTCCCAGCTGTCAGCATAGACCCCTACGTGGGACTCGAACTTGTGAACCACGATTTCATGACCTGAGCTGAAGTCAGATACTCAACCAACTAAGCCACCCAGGCTCCCCGAAACATATTCTTGACCTTTGAAAACTTCTACATCTTGCCACCTTTTTTAAATCACAGTTTGAAAGCGTGGTTCTTTTATTTGTAATGAGCATACTTATAACAGCTAATATCTTTTAAATACCATGTTCCAGAGTATAATTTGGGCATGCATAATTCTGAGAAATGAGTTTTGGAAAGGTAGCCCAAAGCATTCCCTGCCCAAATCCTGAGAACTTACAGAAAATATTGACAACAACTTTTATTCATCCCCTCCCCCATTTATTAAACCTTTCTTACCTCTTCAGGACCTCTGTGCCACAACTGAAAAGTTTACTTCCCTTATATTTTAATTTTAAGCATATTGAGATGACTTCATCAGATTTAAAACAAAAATCTTTCTCCTGCTCAAGATACTGCTCTTAGCCACTAACCTATTTTTTTTTTAAGTTTATTTATTTATCTTGAAAGGGAGAGACTGTGTGCAAGTGGAGGAGGGGCAGACAGGGAAGGAGACAGAATCTCAAGCAGGCTCCTTGCTGTCAGCTAAAAGCCCGACCCAGGGCTCGAACTCGAACCGTGAGATCATGACATGAGCTGAAGTCAGACACTGAACTGACTGAGCAACCCAGGCATCCCTATGCACTAACCTATCTGTTTTACACATGCATATAAATATTTCAAAGGATGGAAGTTGAATCCCTAAGTTATTAGACACTGAGGTAAGTATACCCATCCCATAGTTTAGATGCTATATTCTACTAAGATGTACTAAGATGTATTCTACTTGTTAAACACCCATCCCCATCTTGATTTTTCTTCTATTTTATGCAATACGTAAATATAAAGAACGAAGAAAAATAAAGAACAAAAGAGGCTCTCACTGTAGTGAAAACAATCTAGATACATAGGGAGTAAAATATGAAAATCTTTTTTTTAATTTATTTTTTCTCTTTTTTTTTATAAATTTTTTTTAACGTTTATTAATTTTGAGACAGAGAGAGATAGAGCATGAACAGAGGAGGGTCAGAGAGAGAGGGAGATACAGAATCTGAAACAGGCTCCAGGCTCTGAGCTGTCAGCACAGAGCCCAACGCGGGGCTCGAACCCACGAATTGGAAGATCTTGACCTGAGCTGAAGCCAGACGCTTAGCCAACTGAGCCACCCAGGCGCCCCTGAAAATCTTTATTTATGTTCCAAACCTCCAAACACCCTGAGGAAGAAGTCACTGTGAATAGTTTGGGGTAATGCTTGTCTCTTTCTTCTATATTTGTGTGCGTGTGTATACATGCATATATTTATTTACTTAAATGATATCATACTGCTGCATCGAGGTGACTCGGTTGGTTAAGAATCAGGCCCTTGATGGGGCGCCTGGGTGGCGCAGTCGGTTACGCGTCCGACTTCAGCCAGGTCACGATCTCGCGGTCCGTGAGTTCGAGCCCCGCGTCAGGCTCTGGGCTGATGGCTCGGAGCCTGGAGCCTGTTTCAGATTCTGTGTCTCCCTCTCTCTCTGCCCCTCCCCCGTTCATGCTCTGTCTCTCTCTGTCCCAAAAAAAAAAAAAAAAAAAATGTTGAAAAAAAAGAATCAGGCCCTTGATTTCGGCTCAGGTCATGATCTCACATTACTGAGATCAAGCCCTGCACCGGGCTCCAAGCTCAGCATGGAGCCTGCTTGGGATTCTCTCTCTCTCTCTCTCTCTCTCTCTCTCTCTCTCTCTCTCTCTGCTCCTCTGTGGCTTGCACTCTCACTCTCTCAAAATGAACAATCATCTTTAATAACTAAGTAAAAAATGACATCATACCATATGTTTATGCTAGCATAGAGTTCCTCTTTAATTATAATGGCTGTTTTATATATTCCATAGCATATATGTACTACAATTTTCCCTAGCCCTCTTTGATTGGCTTTATGCAATTTCCAATTTATAACTATGTTAAGAAATTTTTGCAACAAATATCCATGTAGATAAGTCTTTGCACCTACGTGTCTTCATGTGTAAGTTTCTTAAAAGAACAAGTTCCTAGTGAACTGCTGTATTCAATTCTTCTTTTGATATATTCTGCTCACTTGCTCTCCAAGATTGCCCCAATTTACATCCCAATTTACACTAAGAGTATGTAAGAATAACACCTATTTCTTCAGTAGATACTGTCAATATTTTAGATTTTTTCCTATATAGTGGTTAAAAACCAATGTTTTATGGCTGTTTTAATTTGCATTACTCAAAAGTCCTCAGTCGACATCTTTAAAAAACAAAATATGATTCATTGATGTTATTGTGATACTAACATATTTAAACTTAGCCCCCCCTTTTTTTTATACTATTTGCCTCCTTGATTTGTTTTTCTTTTCACCTGGTAACTTTCTTGCCTACAGTAGTTTTGAAAGCATTTTCTTACTTCAACTTCCAAGTCTTCATTGTATATTAGATATATAATATCTATGCTAATATTAAACTTTTAGGTATTTAATATGCACATGTACACTTGATTTTTACTTGCAATGTCTGGAATTAATCAGTACTAATCACTGTTTCCCATAAAAGATGATGCACTCAATTACGATTTTCCCCACCCATCTCCTCCATGGTGAAATCCTTTTACTTTGAAATACTTTATTTCAGAGAAGATTCAGTATTCAAGTTAAGGTAAAACTTCCAGTTAAATGAGTAGATCATAAATGTAAAATTTAATAAGTTTTTTCAAGTTTATTTATTTTGAGAGACAGACAGTGCACGTGAGCAGGGGAAGGACAGAGAGAGAGAGAGGGAAAGAGAGAATTCCAAGCAGGCTGTGTACTCACTGTGGGGCTTGATAGCAAGAACTGTGAGATCGTGACCTGAGCTGAAACCAAGAGTCAGAAGCGTAACCGACTGAGTCACCCAGGCACCCCTAATAAGTTCTGATGAATGCAAACAGTTGTATAACCACCACCTCAAAGTGCAGAACATTTTTATCACTTCAGAAAGTTCCCTTACACTCCGCTTCAGTCAACCACAAAATGCTTAGGCCACCACTATTTTCATTTCTGTCACCAAAGATCATTTCATCTTTTCTTGAAATTCATTTCAATGAAATCACAAGGTATGTACTGTTTACTCCATATCATTTAATTCAACATTAAGTTGTGAGGATTCATCTATTGTTAATTATGTCACCAGTTTATTCTCTGCAATGCTGAACAGTATTCCATTACACGGATATACTTCAATGCTTTCATCCACCTTCCTGTTGATGGACATTTGAGATGCTATCAGTTATTAGCTATTATGAATTACGAAGACATGTGAAAGCCTTTCTGAGGGCATATGTTTTTATTCCTCTTAAGCAAATACCCAGGAAAACACACCATGGTATGGGAGGGGTATATTAACTATCAAACTTTAAATAAACAAACAAAAAACACAGGAGCACCTGGGTGTCTCAGGTGGTTAAGCAGCCCATTCTTGATTTCAGCTCAGGTCACCATCTCACTGTTTGTGACACTGAACCCTGCATGGGGCTCTATGCTGACAACATGGGACCTGCTTGAGATTCTCTCTTTCCCTCTCCCTCTGCCCTTACCCAGATATATAACACAATGCTACAAAATACATAATTTATCACTTACGTGATATATATATATATATCACTTACGTGTATATATATATACACGTATATGTATATATATACATATATATATATATATATAAAACACAGTGCTACAAAATATATAATTTATCACTTACAAAGCAGTATTCTATTATCTCTTTAAGACTGTGCATATAAATGCATTATTATTTAAGATATCACAAGCATTTTCCCAGATTCAGCAGTTGGGCACTTCTTTCTGTATTTCAGATTTTCTAAAACTATATAAACTGTAAAAGGTCAGGTAATTAAAATATATATATTTTAGGTCAGGTAATTATATATATATAATATAATTATATATGTGTATATATGTGTATATATATATAATATATACACTTATATAATAATATTATATATATAATTAAATATATAATTTATATTATATATTATATAATATATATTTATATATTATATATATAATATATTATATAATGTATATATATACATACACACACATTATATAATGTGTATATATATATATACATACACACACACACATATATACATACACACACACACATACATATTATATAATGTATATATATATGCATACACACACACACACACACACACACACACACACACATCATTCAATCTGCACAATAGTCCTAGAAAGTAGTATCTTATCAAGAGTTCTCTCCGGACAGTTGATCCCCAGAGCTGTTGGAGCAAAAGCCATTTTGCACTAAAACTTCCTTTCTTTGGTCACCAGCTGTTCTAGAAATTAACTGAAGCTCATACATGTTAATAAAAAAAAGGATAGTGGCAACTTGATTACAGTACAACGGATTCAGTTAGGAGCCAATGTTATGGTTGAAATGCAAGAGTGTAATTGGCTTTCAGCAGTATATTTTAGAAGATTTGATTAGCTACTTTGTTTGCCAAGTCCAGCTCCAGGACTCCTGGCTGGTCACAAAGAAGTTAGGACTAAATCCAACTGATATTCTAAAACCAAAGGCCTTGTATTCAACTTTCAGGACCAGCCTTGTCCCAGGATATAACCGTCTCTGTTTGAGAGTCTCTTCTCCACTTTTTCTGCTTTGTCTGCAGAAGGAATTCTACAGTTCACCTAGGGGGTAAATGGCTCCTCCCCATTCCTGCCATCAGAGTGTATGAGATTCTGCCTAGATTTGTGAAAAACTACTACTGGCTGTGGCTCAGGACACTCCAGTTTCCTCCAAACCTATCTGTGGAGGACAGGAGGCAGCAATAATGTGTGTTGATATTTCACCTTTGCCTTATGAGCTTCTGTCCTCTATCTAAAGTCCAAGTCCTATTGGAGGAGAAAAACTTCCTCTTGTTGTACCCCATACAACTAGAGTCCTTTATCAGTCCTTTGTCAGCTTAATTCAAGGAGAATTTATGGATAGTTTTTCAAAGCAACATTTCATATAAAAGCAGCTTTTTCTTCTTTTACACACACACCCATTCACATGCACACCTTTGCTATGTAAGATTATGCTAGCATCTCAGGAAAGGGAATTCTGAAATGGATTTCATAATATAAGTCAAGTAACATAATTATCTAGACACATTTTTTTCCTTTGCTTTATGGGAAATGTGTCTCTCCTATCATCACAAGACTGTCATTTAAAAAGCACAGTGGTTCCAAATTCTCTTCCTTTTCTATAAATTCAGTACAATAGATGTGGAATCAGAAACTCTTCCCTGTGTATCTTCTCCATGAAAACAACCAGTTAACAGAGGTCACACGAAGTTCATCTTTTTGGTCATCTTCACGATCTTGCTGATTTCTCAAAACAATGCAAATACATTACAATTGTATAAGTGGACATTTTTCCCACACAGTTATAATTTAGTATTCAATAATAATGGTCCTCTGCGTTTGACTATTCTACTAAATGAGATTCCACACCAATGAATTTCTAAGGATGCCCTTTCTTCACATCTTAAAAATGAAATACTATTTTTCTTTAACTTTAAATATGTATAGTTAACTGGAATTCTAAGTTTAACAGTACATATATTTTGCTTTGTAAAATACCGATTTCCCAAAAGATCGAAACTAAGTTGCATATATGTGGAAATAGAATAATAACAGCAGCTAGCATTGACTGAATGCGTACTGTGTGCAGACGGTGTTCTACTCATGTATTTCAAATCTACATCTTTGAAGTAGGGTCTATATCATCCATTTTTCTTTTTTTTTTTTTAATTTTTTAACATTTATTTATTTTTGAGACAGAGAGAGATAGAGCATGAAGGGGGGAGGGTCAGAGAGAGAGGGAGACACAGAATCTGAAACAGGCTCCAGGCTCTGACCAGTCAGCACAGAGCCCGACGCTGGGCTCCAACTCACATACCGCGAGATCATGACCTGAGCCGAAGTCGGGCGCTTAACCGACTGAGCCACCCAAGCGCCCCTCATCCATTTTTCTAATAGGGAAAAGTTAAGTAATATAAGTAACTTAAGTATCTTACCCAACATGACATAACTGTTAAGAATATGCACATATATTTGCATAATTAGGCTTTAATATAGGAAATAATACATTTTAATAAATTCCTATCTTATCTCAAAACACAGCCTTGAAAATAACCTAACTTATACCCTTAAAAATAACCTACAAAACACAATCTTGGTTTAACCCATTTTCAGAGATTACATAAAATGTAGTGACAATAGCAACATAATAATCAGGGGACTTTCAGTGCATTTTGACTTTCTTCAGAGACATAAGCCCCTACTAGTTACGTATTTCTCTTAAACTGAATACTATCAGCTGTAAATTCATGTGGGATTCGAATTTAAATTCTACGTAAATCAACTGAGAAAAAGAAACATACTGATTATGGTGTTTTAAACAAATCTAAGGCTGGTATTGTCAGAGATCCTAAAAGCCATAAGTGCTAAAGAAAAAAAACAAACAGAATTTGTTGGGTTTGCTTCAACTGCTTCCCCCAAATTTTATTTGGGGTAAAATGAAATTTGCTCTGGTTCTCAATTACACTGAATATTAGAAACAAGACTTTCTTTATATCCATTGAGTACTTTAAGCAACAGACCTAAGGTTTTCTTGAAGTGGTATCTAAAAAGTAACTTGTCCAGGGATCCGTCGATGTTTGACTCTCAGTGGACATTCAGCTCCAGAGAAAGCTTCCATTCTCTGTGAGGCCCAGTTGCCAGACTCAAGCACCAGCAGTATCTACTGAGAACTCAAGATATTGGAAACTGGCATTGTTGCGTGGAGCAAGATACACAACAGCTGTCTTTACTACACCTGGCACAAGCTCAGTTCTCGTCCACGTGAAATCCTACTAGAATTCCTGGGGGAGTCACACGTGACCGCTCCATAGAATTCCTGGAGGGAATCATACATAACCACTCCTTAAAACAAAATGAGTTTAATTTGACCAATGTGATGACAATTAAAAGACAGACAAACCATGGTAGACCTCATTTCTGTTCTACCTCAAAACTTAGAACAAGACATTCTATCATTTTTCCTCTATTTTGATTTACAGCTTCTTTGGATTCTTTCCTAGAAGAGCTAAAAAATATCCACATTACAGAAGCTGAGGTTGCATTCATGCAGTGATTCTGTGAACATTTTGGAAGCTGATGAAAAGAATATGGATTTAATATGTCATGGCTTTAGCAAGGAGTTTAGAAAAAGGATATTTGAAACAAATTAATTACATGGAAGGAAATGTATGAATGGCTGTGTGTGTTTTCTACAAGGAGAGACTAAGCTAGATGCTGTTCTTTGAATAACAAGAATTATTCACTTTGGAACTAGTTACTTAAAGACGATCTCACATTTTTATATCATCTCCAAAAGTAGCATGGTTTGGATACAAGTAATTTCCCATTATGTGTCTTCTTCCTGCATGGAGTACTGGGCAGGTCTGTAGAAAGAGGCACTCTGGGGGAGGAAGGGCGCTGATTCAGCCACATTCCTCCAGAAGCCTGGGGTTGACATTAAGTCTCTAGTGTAACTTTAAAGGAACCAAGGTCCCTTAGGGTTTATTATTGATCATTATGTTCCCAAGAGTCAGAGCTTTGGTCCTCCTCTTCTTTTACAATCACACAACAAAACACAGACTATGGGTCATGTGGGCATTTCTACTTTATCTACAGCCATTTAACTCATCATTATGTATATCAATGTTTTATACATTAATTTCTAAGTAGATTACAAATTCAGACATGATTTTTTCTCTGCTTTTGTTGGCTGGGATCATTAGATTTTTTTGAAATCACAAAATTTACATAAAGTTGCAATTGTTTAGTAAGGCATATTTCCACTTTCTCAATTTATTTTTCTTTTTCTTTTTATCTTAGAGCGTGTGAGTGGCAGAGAGGCAAAGAGGGGCAGAGGATAAGGGAAGATGGGGAGAGGGAGAGAGAGAGAGAGAAAGAATCTAAGCAGGCTCCACACTCAGCAAAGAGTCCCCAAGCAGGGGTTAATCCCACAATTCTGGGATCATGACCTGAGCCAAAATCAAGAGTCGGACGCTCAACCAACTGAGCCATCCAAGTGTCCCTGTTCTCAACATTTTAAAGTAGAAATGACAAGTTAAAAAAGTTAGTTTGGGTCTTCTGTTCTTTCACTTCTGCATCTTATCACCTTTAATAATTGTGACATGATGAAAGATTCCAAATTAGAAATCAAAAGAAAATAATAATAAGTCCTGAGTTTTGGTCTTGTCTGTGTTTCTATTACATGTATTAGTTTTAGTACATCAAGTACCCTCTTTGGGGCTCAGCATACTCATGTGTAAAATGAGGAAAGCTGGACTAAACCTCAAAGGTCCTTTTCAGCACAAATTCTATGAATCTTGTAATTACTTCCATTTTATGGTGCTTTGTGAAGTGCCCTTATTTAGTGAACAATTCAGGCCTATGTCCTTCTGAATCATTTTTCAATAGCACTGTTGCACCCAAGGGAGGGAAAACAATAACGAATGAACAGATTATTTGCTCATCATAATACATCTTTTGAAAATGTCAAATGCTCTGACAATATGCTTAAATGTCAAGCTTCTATTTTAACCTGTGGCTTTACATTGACACATTCTTCCTTTTCTTTATCCTTCCAATTGTTTTCTGATGATAAAATCAATACATTGTCATTATAAGTAATAGCTTACAAAACACACATTGAAGAGCATAAGAAAGAAAAAGTAATTACCTTTAATCTCACTATCGCAGAGATCCATTATCAAAATTATTCCTCTGGGCCCACCTGCCTGCGTGTGTGTAATGTAATTTTACAATATTAGATGAATTGTGCTTTCAATACTGTTTTGTAACCTACCTTTATTATATATAAATATTATGAACATATTTCCATGTTAATGAAGGTAAAATCTATGTCATTATTTTAATTGCTACAAGCTATTCCAATGTTGGAATATGCCACGATTTATTTAACTAAGCAATAGATTGTTGGACAATTTAGCTGCTTCTAATGTTTGCTATTATAAGAAACTTTGAAGCATACATCCTTTTTCTTTAAACACATGTCTGATTATTTCCTTGTATTCTATATACTTAAGAATCATACATTTCATTTTTGTTGTTTTTGTAGAGAGTAGATTGACCAAAGTATTTTTATCTCTATCTGATCCCATATAAATACTTTCCTGACCCAATGATTCAGCTTTTGATTCCTACTTCCTGAATGACTCTTCCTTAGACCTACAGCATCTATTATCTACTGCAGCCACACACACCCCCTGCCTTTCTCAGGGATTCAAGCATTGTTCCCTACCACAATGTCATCCCAGTAGTGTGGTTGTCTGACTAGGCTTCTAATCTCCCCTTTTGCTTTTTAATTTCTCCCATAATACTAGCTAAATCTTTCACTCCTTTGGCTATGTATTTTCCATTCTTATTCCCAATAATATACAAAGCTTATATATCATCATGCGAACTGTATAGCTTTATTTTTTTTCCATACCGTTGGGTGTCCAATAGAACTGGTTTATGCTGTTAATACTTGAATGTTGTACATTTTATTTATAGTTTTATTTTATATAAAACTATTGCAGCCAATCCTTTAATCCCTTTATTTCAGACTTAGTCTATATGCACTTAAAGGATTAATTTCATAAGGGACATGAATAAAATAAAGGAAATCCTTTTCATATGGTGTTGGCTGCTAAGTTTAGGCAAAGAGGCATGAACTTTTATAGTTTTTGAGATGTCTAAGTAAGGAAAATACAAATACAAATTCCTGCTATTCAGTGGATTCTATGGTCTCTCAAGTGCATTTTAGCTTCATTTAATTTTTAATCAATTCTTAAATTGATTTAAGAAAAATTGATTTTAAATTTAATTCAAAAATAATTACCTTTATCTTTCCTGCTGATAAAAGCTCATAATTGTGAAAAGACAGAAGCAATAATCTTATCTAATATAGCAATAGATAATTTTTGTGCTAGGGTAGGATTCAATATTCAAGGTCTATGTCCTGCCTATGCCCAAACAATGAACACAAAATTAGCAACATGTATTTTTCCAGAGCTTTAGGGTACAAAAACCAAAGTGAACCTTCAGTGGAGGTCCTACATGATAGCCACTCTGGATTATATTCCTGGAAGTTAGATTATCAACCAGTTCAGAAATCCCGGGGAAACTGAAAAGAAAAAGAATGCAAATATCCAAGGATCAAGGAGAATGACCCAAACTGAGCCATCTAGAAAACTCTTTGGAGGAGGACAGAGAGAATAATAGTGAGAGACGCCAGTAAATGTAAATAAGGGTAGATTAAGGGAAGAGGGAAAGACAGAGTTTACCAATTCCTGGAAGTTGTGATTAGAGGTAAAGAATAAAGAGAGAATTTGGAGGGATAAAAAAAAAAAATAATAATAATAATAATAACAACAACAACAACAACAACAACATTCCAAGAAAAGGCAAGCCAAGAGACAGATTTGAACCATAAATCTTACTTTGTTTTACAGCTAGTATTTACTAGAGATAGTACTGTTATTCCCAGGGCAATGGTTAAATTGTGCATAATAGGTTCAACGGGTTGAGCTGAGATGTTTAGACTGCTAGTGTAGTCAGTCTGGCTTAGGAGTGCACACACTTATACACACACAACACCTCCCATCATTCCTTTGTAAAGTATATTTACACTCTTTTTTTTCCAATTTCATGAAAGGTGAAAGTGGTTGTTAAAAACAGAGGCAGAGAAGAGAAAAACAGTAATGGAGCAAATGACATGATGTCTATTCCTGTGAATCACTGGGTTACAAAGGTTAATTCCAGGAACTGAAATATGTTTATAAAAGATGATGAGATTCTGGAAGAGTGCTAGAATCTGTGGAAACTATTTCCATAAGGTCTTTGTGTTACACTGCAACTGATGTGATGAAATAGGACATTTTCCTTCCACTGTGCTAATCCTAGCCTCTCCTTTTGACTTGGAGAAGCAGAGGTAAGCAGGACATAATATCCCATGGCATAAATAAAGATGCTCTTGGGGATGACCTTGAGCAGCTAATATAGTAGGTTTCCTTCTAACAGTTTTGCAGGTGACCAAGTTCACTTAGAAGAAACAGCCTTACAAAGAAAGATAGACTTGGCAGATATTTCTGTGTGATAATTACAGTGCACTCAATGGAATGTGGCATATATATATTTTGGGGGGAATTTCCTCATATAATTGGGGTTTATGGAAAGATAAAGGGTCTTGCCTGAAAAGCGGTGGCCATTGCAATCTAAAGCCATCATAATGTGAGTATAGTACATGGGTGGACCTAAGTCCTATTTGTAAACACAGACACAGGTACATTAGGTGATCTAAGGGTTACATATAGAAATATGCCAAAGGTAAGTCAGAGGGGCCTCAACTATCATGTGAGTTGTTTTTATGATTGTGCAGGGTTTCCCCTTTGGTAAGTTCCATGATGATCTAGATCAATATGAAGTTGATTTGAAAGTCTAAACGATTTCATATGAGAAATAAGAGGGATTCTAAGTCAGACAAAAACAGCCTGGTTCAGACACCAAACTGGTATTGTATACTGAGTCCATAATATTTTCATAAATTTCCTAGAATAGTCTCAGAAAGTGAGCAAAGTCAATAATAGTCAACCATAGTCTTCCCAAGTCATATAAATCCAGACCTTGGGGCCCTGAAAGAGACCTGCTATTTCTCTGATGGAATAGAGTATCACTGGCCTGCACCATCTAGAATAAACAAGTTTTGCTCCCAATCAGCATTCAGAACACAACTGTGATGTCTCCATGTTAAATTGGGGACAAAGGAAGGAAAATTGCTATTTTGTTTAAGATATCAGTTTATGCCGTATGAGAATCAGGCCCCATGGGCAGAATATGGAAGCTAAGAATGAGACAAAAGAGGACAAAAACAACTTTGCATAATAATGTAAAAGGCCATCTTCCTAACTGCAGTATAATTTCCCAAAGTTTCCACTCCTCAAAATAAAGATAATAATTGATCTTAAACTGAGCTGTACTATTTTATCTTTAAGACATGCAGTTTTTCCTTGGGAATGTATGTATCTGAATGTTAGTGTTTTGCCCAAGAGCTATCCACCAGCAGGAAAGAATATCAAAATACCAAACTTGGATGGGGGCAGGGAGAGGAGCTCTAAAATCCATTCTAAATAGAAGATTTCTGTGAAGCATTTTGTCCAATTCCTTCTCTTTTGCTTAAACTTTTACCAAACACTACAATTTGTTATTACTGCAAACAGACTGCCATGGAGTAGTATCCTGATGGAAGGGGATAGTCATTGGGTAGGATTTCCCTGATGAAATACACATTTGCACCGTAAGAGAGCAGTGTGCCTCTCCTCTCTCCCCGTAGTTCCCCTTCACTCCCCTCTCCTCTTGCTCTCTCTGGTAGGGGGACTACAAAAAAAGAACACAAAGTCATTAATTAGAATGTTCTCAAGAGGGAAACCCTATGATAGTTTATTCTGCTCTTATCTTCAGTCCTTAGACTACAGAAAAGTCATTTTAACATCTAATTTCCAGGTCACTTTCCCCTCACTGTTGCAGTTTCCTCTGTTATCCTTCAAATTCCCATTAATTACATCATACATTAAAACCCACTGTTAGAAGTTATCATAGTGGCAAAAGTACCATTGAATGGGGCAATGCTAATTCTGTAGTTCTAAGCAGAAACTTAGCAAAGAGAACAAAGGGGTACAAAAGAGTGCCCATGAGGAACCTGGCATCAGGAGAGGGACAGATTATATAGCACATCCCACTCCAGATCAGGAGGGAGATAGACTTCACTGTTGGCCAAATGCGCTATCAGAAGGTTGTCCTTGTCCTAGGAAGGGGTGGATATGGGGTGGGAAATCTACATCCCATCATTGGGTGGCATAGAGATCATCTAATTAACATATATTTGGGTTAGATAAATACAAGTTCCATAGTGAAAATCTTTAGAAATAGTTTATAATAAATATATACATATTTCAACAGTATTCCATGTAAGTAGACATTAATTTGGAAAGCAAGATGCTTGGACTATCCTCCCATAATCTTTACTCTGAAGAATGTATTTTGACACAATTATATTAAAGATAAAATTTTATCATATAGTTTCATATTACTCTGTAATAGTTCCATGGGGTTTCTCCCCCTGCCCCTTCATACCCCAAACTGTGAGTCCATTAGCCCGCAGCTATTGCAAAATTATGATTGGATTTTGCCGCTGTCCCACATTTAAATGACTCCCTATAGTCAGACATCAAAAAGGACCCACTCCTCAGGTAACAATGATAGAAATGGTCACCCTAACTTCTTACTGGGGGTGATAGCAATTATTTACTCTATTTTTCACATAGGTGGTAGTCTCATGGTAGAACCATGAGTAGCTCATAACATGGAATTGACTCCATCATCTCAAAATACCCTCACTTAATGTTATAGCCTATCACAAAATAGCTTCTGTGAATTTTCTTCTATGTGATTATAGAACCCTAAATCAGTGCTCTACCTCTAAAGCTCAATGCACTAAGCAGAGAGCACTCAATCCTCCCTTTTCCTCAACTAGTAGCCTTAAAAGTACAGCCTTAAAAGTAGCCTTAAAAGTAGCCTCTTTGTATATAAGCAAGGAAATTGTGGATTTTGTAAGAATAAAAAAGTAAATGAGCATTTGTATATTTGAGACTAAGAATGTCAAATGTTGACATCTTAGGGGATTTACACACATACAGATGGTTCCTAACTCATGATGGTTCAACTTACAATCTTTTGACCTCATGATGGTATAAAGGCGATATGCGTTCAGTAGAAACCATACTTCTAATCTGGAATTGTGATCCTTTCCTAGCAGCAAGCCACAGCCAACAGTCAGCCACCCAATCACGAGGGTGAACAACTGATACACTTACAACCATTCTGCACCCATACATCCATTTCGTCCTTTACTTTCAGTACAGTATTCAGCAAATTACGTGATTTTCAACACTTAGTTATAAGATAGGTTTTGTGTTTGATGATTTTGCCCAACTGCAGGCTAATGTAAGTGATCTGAACATATTCCCTTTGATAAAAAATGAAAGAGTCATTGGAATAAAGGCAAAAATTATCATCTTTAGCCTTCCAGATTTTCATGGTATAAAGCCTAGTGTATTAAGATTTTTACTGAGATAAGTAAATTTTACCTTCATCAGTCAATGGCATTTGAATAATATACGACACCACTGCTATTGGCTCACAATGGGAAATCTATAGTAAATTGAAAATTAATTAGTAAATTAATTGAAAGTCTTCTGAACTACAGTCTTTCATTTCTCTTTTGAATCTTGCCTGGGGAGAGCCACAAAATCACGTCCTTTTTGGCACCAGTTTTTCATTATGACTTTCATTTTTGAATCTCTAAATAAAATATAAGAGATCTCACATTCTGTGCGAAAAGAGAATAATTTTTTTTCTCTTCCACTGTCCCCCACCTGCTATAGTAATCAAGCACGGCAGTCATGGGTTGGGCAATTCTTCCCATTGTAAACGTGGTTTTTGAAAGAGAACACAGGCTCGTCTCCCTGGCAACATCACCGGCAAAAAGCGCTCACATGATTTACCTGTTTAAGAGACGGTTGGGAGGCAGATTTCAGACTGAAGGTAGTCACCTGATTAAAAAGGCAGCTCACTTAAGTCTCATCTGACACCACAACTAAATCCGAAATCTAGCTAGACAAATTATAAATGCTGTTTGGGTTGGTGGAGGATACAAGGGGACATGAAATGCAAACATTCTGCATCTTATTTAGCTACAGCAGGTACAAGACCTCACGGGCTTCAATATTTGTTTCGAGTTGTTTGAGTTTAAAATTAAAGTGTTCTTTTTTCTTCTCTTCGTGTGGCCTGCTCCCTTTTCAGGCCAAATGCTGCTTCTGGAAGGCTTTCCCTGATGTACCTCTTCACTTTCTCATCCCTCAACCAAGACATTTTTCCGTAATTATAATCTTTTCACTTCTCTTAGAACATATAGCACAGTTTAGAAATATATATATCATCACCATATACTGTCTTCATCATCAGATTACAATTTTAAGCTGTCAAAAATACATGTTGAATGAATAAATACTGACTACAATGATTTATTTAAGCATAATAATGCGGTAGTAAAAAGACCTATTCATTCCTTAATCCTCAACCCTGTTGTTAAAATAACATAAGCATTCATATAATCCACCATCTAGTTTAACATAATCACAGGAAAAACTTGGAAACCATTAATATATACACACAAGTATACCCCATACATTTACAGCATAGTAAAAGGACTATACACTTCCTACACATGTTCTAATGAAGTGTGAATATACATTTGCTTTATTGTTTTAGAATATTCAAATCTTCTACAGACTATAAAACAAATGGAAAGGATATAACTTAGATATGCATTAAGGAAAAGCAATTCATAAGACACAGTAGATACAGATAAAGCAGAGCATAGGAGTTTTAACTATAGGTCTTAAAAGATAGAAGGCCCAAGTGAGTACTAAATATACAAAAGGCATAGGAGATGTCTCAGTCTTCATGAGGTCTTAAATTAGCCACCCACTGATGAAACTCATTCTCATCTCACGTGTCCAAGATGGACACACAAAAATCAGGCCTATTGGCAAGTTTCATCTATGGATCACACATACTTGGCCCCGCCTCTCTTCGATTAAGCAGCGTGTTGTGGTGGTCCCAGTCTTACCTGACCACATTTATCCATCTGCTTTTTAGATTTATCAATTTTTTCTTACATTCTAAAGGCCCATTTTCCTATCTGTTGTCCTACGCTAGGCAGGAGATACTGTAAAACAAAAGTACAAGGTTTAAAAAAAAATGCACACCACTGAGTTGGCCAGCTCATAATTACCCAAGCCCATAGGAATGACTAAGATTCAGAGGAACAAATGGCAGAAAACTGTATTGTCCAATCCTCTGCACTACAGGCCAGAGAGATGGGCCAATAGGAATGAATATTTGAGTTCCTTCTTAAAAGCCAAACTCACAAGTGCTTCTGGGATATGCCCGTCTTCACCTTCCCACTTTCCCTTATTCTTCAATTTGTATTCTATGGGGAAAAGGAGTAACAGTATAAACTGTATACTACCTTGGGCTCTTAGCTCAAACTCCCTGCCACTGTCCATAGAGAAAAGTCAAGTACTCTTTCTTAGATACAACAGGGTGAGCAAGTTTAAGGAGGGCAAATACAGTGTTTGGTGACCTTCCTGTTGAATTTCTTGCCATGTACATTTGAATTAGGGAATAATGGAAAAGAAAAGTGACTTCTGGGGCCTGTCTGGAATGCCAGGTTTGGCCGGCATGTGCTGGCCACAGAAGCTACAGTGTGCACAGCAGGCAGGAGTCAAACAGGTGACAGCACAGGTTATTCTTCCCAACAACCACAAGGATCCATTGTTTTGCTTCATCTCTAACTCCTTTCCCTGGAGGATGTACATTCCTAAATGATGTAAAAGAACTCCCTTCAATGGTATTTAAATAGTCTCCCTTTCTCACATCTAACCCAAATCCTATATATCCTAACTTCATACTGTAAAGATATTAATGATCAACTATTTTTTATAAACCCCATATTTATCCACATGCTGTTCAAGAGTTGTTTCATCATCTGTTTGCTATATCTCAAGATCTCTGCTCGTTAGAGTATTTTATTGAATAAGCAATCCATATTTCCATTTGTGGTAAGAAAGCAGAAAAGTACTTATGAAACAACCATGTTGCCACAAATACACAAACACATCATAATTACTAACAGAACTTAAACATCGTGGAAAAGCCATGCCTAGGGCCATGAGCGAAACCAAGGCTAATTATATGCTTGTTCACCCTATTTAAAATCTTTAAATGCCCCAAACTTCAAATATTTGTTTGGATCTTGGAAGACTCCAGAAAGAGCCAAGTACTTTCTATGTAAATAGCCAAAAACCAGTGGGAGCCTTAAACAGTCCTCTGTGCATGGCTTCTCAGGAATGTGATAACAAAAGAACAGAGCCCTAGCATGGAACTTTTCTCTATTTATTTCAAAGCTATTTAGTAACAATTTCACCAAAAATAAAAATATCATATCATTTTAGAATTGAAAGACAACTTTTTGATAATCTCTCCAAACATTTTATTCTACCATTGAATAAATTTAGGAAAAGTAAGGTAAGATGATGCTCACAACTCTGTAGATATTTGAACCACAGAGCCATAGCTTTTAGATTCCTTGCCTAAGACTAACACACACACACACACACACACACACACACACACACACAACCCTCCAATTCCAGGGGCTTATAGAAGCTAATGAATGGATGGGCAGGGGGTTAAAGAGAGCTCTGATTTATGGGTTTGCTTAGCACTGTCTCAGTTTTAGCACCAAAAGTCTGGGTTCCAGGAAACCTCTCAATCCCAGGCAAACCAGGATGTTTGGTCATTTTAATTTTGAGTTCATAATTCCATCTGACATGCAGGGTTGGGATTTTGCCTGTAGCTCCTTGATATTTTCTAGTAACAGTAAAAGGGATAAAATAAAGCTACAAGCTTTCTGGTGGAGGTTAAGGAAGGAAAGAAGGAAGGAAGGAAGGAAGGAAGGAAGGAAGGAAGGAAGGCAGGCAGGCTTTGAGGATTCCTTAACTGAGCCATGCACATAGTAGTAAATCAATATCAAATGAATGATTATTAAATGAATAAGTCCAGTAGTCATGTGAAAAATTGTGTTGATACAATGGTAGCTTCTAGGTCCAATGCCAAGAAAGTGATAAACAGAATAATGACCTCTGAAAATGTTCATGTCCTATTCCATGCCCATATGTCATGTGTATGTGTATGTGTGTGTGTGTATACACACATGGCAAGGTGGAACTAAGGTTGTATGTAGAATTATGCTTGCTAATCACTGGGCTTTAAGATAAAAGTGGTTATACTTGATTATCCAGGTGGGTCCAATATAATCACAAGAGTCCTTAAATAGGGGAGGAGGAGACAGAAGGGTCAGAACCAGAGAGAAAGCACCATGAGAAACTCAATCTGCCATTAATGGTTTTGAAGCTAGAAGGAGGCCATGAGCTAAGAAACAAGGGTTGGTTATAGAAGTTTGAAAAAGCAAGGATTGTCTCCCAGAACCTCCAGAAAGGAGAACAATCTTAATTTTAGTCCAGTGAGACCCATTTTGGACTTCAAACCTTTAGAACTACAAGGTAATAAATTTGTGTTATTCTAAGGCACTAAATTTGTGGTAATTTGTGTACCCAGGATTCTAGTAGTATGCTACAGCTTATCTTAACTGTATTAACTCATTTCACCTCTTTCTCCTTCCTTCTTCCTGTGTTTTAAAGTCCTTTAATAAACCATGTGATTTGAGCATTTTAAATTGGTCTATGAACTATTCTACTCTTTTACATCTGGAATAGCATATTAGTTTCCTCCTGTACTATAACAGTGTTCATGTATCTTCTCCTTCTTTCTGCCACATCAGTCTCCAAACCACTCCAACGGTGTATTTAAAGAATTAAAGTTGAGGGGCGCCTGCGTGGTTCAGTCGGTTAAATGTCCAACTTTGGCTCAGGTCATGATCTCATGGTTCGTGGGTTCAAGCTCTGCGTCCGGCTCTGTGCTGACAGCTTAGTTCCTGGAGCCTGCTTTGGATTCTTTGTCTCCCTCTCTCTCTGCCCCTCCCCCTCTCTCCCTGTCTCTCTTCTCTCTCTCTTCTCTCTCTCTCTCTCTCTCTCTCTCTCTCAAAAATAAGCCAACATTAAAAAAAGAATGTTGAAATATGAAAAAAAAATATCCTGGATTGGAGTGGTCCTGACCCAATAACACACACTGGCAAGACATAGGGACAATCATATCTGGCCATAGCTGGTAAACAGTTAACCTGGTGAACAACCATGGGTTTGTGTTTCTTGGGTAGAAGGCACATGGGACAAAAATGGTGTCACCAGTGAGTGGCCAAATCAAGACCTCATGTATATTGAGTATCCATGTATATTTAGTGTACCCTAAATAATTAGTATCTCTTGTATGTTTTGTGTATCATAAATAGTGCTAGATGCCTCATGTATAAATCAGTAACTCATGAAAATTAATTATCTCCAGTCCATCTAACCTTTTTAATACATGCTCTACTATTTGTTTATACTTAACACATTTATGACTTTCATACAGCTTATCTGTGTTGTTTTGTATAGCAGAATTGGATATTCTCATAGAAAAGAACACATGCACACTAGCCCGTGAAGAGAATGAACAAAATTTTAAGGTGTTTCAAGGCTGACCCAATACAGTGTCATTTTGAAGATTTGCTTCAGGTCTTGTAAAGGTGCCTACTGTTGTCATTCCTCTGTATTCCTCAAAGGGCAACTTTACAGGATTTTTTTTTTAGAAAGAAAAATTTTTCTTCTCCAAATCTAAAAATCCACCTGGTCTCTCCCACTGTAAACCATTACTTAAGGGTAAGCCTTGATCTCTTTAATCATTAGAAGCACCATGTCCATAAAGGAACATGACTCCCCAATCACCATGCCTTGTACTTTGAGGGGAACCATAGGACAGTACAAAGAACAAGGCTCTGAATTTCAGGAGATAGGACACTTGTCCACCATTGTGCTCTATGCAGGTCTGTGACAATAGGGTATTCACTTCACTATTCTGAGCCTTGTTATCCTCCTTAGGCAATCAGACTTGAGAATATCTAGGACCATGTTCGATTATAAAAACTAATTGTCATCACCCACTGGCCTCTGTATTTGCCTAAATGTCAGTAGTTTGGGTCTCTGACGCAGCTTTACCTGAGAGCCTTAAAAACATTAAAATGAAATTCATGACCAAAAATAAGTCTCACAGTCATGTAATTTCATATATGAATGAAGAAAGAAAATATTTTGACATTTTACCTTTCCACCACTGAAATATGGTTCATTTAGCCTTTTTGGTTTTTAAAATCAAAATTTGGATCGTAGTACAAATAGCTAGTAAAGATCTTAGAAAGATCTTAAAAAAGAAAATCAACAAATAATACCCAAAGATCAGCTCCAAGCAGTAATCTAGAGGAAGATACAAAACGCCCCTTGTGAGTCTGCAACTGATGCTTTTCCTATAAATGGATACATATTATCTCCTTGACAAGGGCAGTTATGCCAAAGCTTTGTGGAGGTGTTTACTCTTGCTCTTAGATCTTTCTCTGCATAGCTCTTATGCCGCAGTTAAACACCAATTCCTGTTCTGTACCTAAGAGTGTTTGCTCACTGGGCTCTGTAGAAATCACTAGGCTAGGTCTTTATTCAAATTACTCCTGAAACTAAAACCTCTTCTTTCTTCTTTCTTTAAGAGCTAGCATTTTAGGATCCTTCAAGGTTTTTCTTTTTGATTTATTTTCCTACTCTCTGAATAGATCGATCTCTAAAAAAAAAAAAAAATGAAGGTCACAATTGGACTAATGGCCCAGTGGGGATTTGACGAGTAGGAGGCCAATGAGAAGATGCTGGGAACCCTGCAGACCACGTGCCTCTCTGTTTCATAGCAGCAGGTGGCAGCCTGCTCTCAGGCTGTACAAATCACACAGGACGAGTGGGAGATCTGAAACCATGCCTAACAGCATCCCTCTTGTTTTCCTTGCCCAACTCAGAGCTCAGACTTTGACCCGCTACTCAGAATGCCCGAAAATATTAAATTCAGGTAAGCCTTAATTTACAAAACTTGTTTATGAAGAAATACACTACCTGGCTCCCCTCCTTCCTCTGAAAGGCAGAAGACAAAATGAAATTCCAAATGATATATACAAGGAGGGGAAAAAAAAAAAACAACTCAGTGCTAACTCCAATTTGCCTCAATTTGGCTACATTTCCCATGCTAAATTGGGTATAATATATCCAACTAGTACTCTCCTTTGTTATTCCTGACACCCTCGGTGATAATTTTAAAACATCGCCAAAAAGAAATTGCGCACGAGTTTTCTTTATATAAAGGAGCTTCTTTATATAAAACATAGTTTGTCTGTTTCTATAGGAACTTTACACTTTGACAAAAAAGGCATCGTCAACATTTGCCTCCTCCAAACTCTAGCACAAACTGAAAAACCCAACTCTGTTCTTTTAAAAATATTTTCTAATTTGTATAATATTTCTCACCCCACCTCTACATTAGCTTTCAGTTTTGAAGTTTTCACCAGTAGAAATGCAGGTAACATCAGAAATACACACACATCTGCAGTTATATTGATATGTATATCCCTGAAAATAAACCCGTGTCTTGTGTTTTTCTGCCGTCATTGACTGTCACTTGTACCGGGGTAAAGGTTTCTGATGCTTCTGATATTTCTGTCTTAGAACTGCAAAGTTAAAAATGAGCAAACACCACAAATTCACTTTGCCTTTTAAGATTTTTCTGGCATAGGATCAAAGAGAAGAAGAAGAAAAGCCCAAGATAAGGCTTAAAACTATGAGGCTAGCACAAAAGCATGAGAATTGAAAAGTCTGTTTGTAGTCGAAATAACTCTGACAAGGGCTGCAAGCCATAGAAACGAGGCCTCGGGTCTAGTTGGGGTTTCAGGAATGAAAGGGAAGAACAGACGTTTCAGGTATTGAAAATGTATTTAGAATCTAAACTCTCCTCATCTTCCTGAGAACTGACCTTTAAAAAACCCACATTGCTACACACTTCGTTTGAAGTAAGTAAACAAAACCTCAAAAAGGGGAGTTAGTCCACGGAGTGTCTATTGGAATTACTTTCGCAATAAAGAGAAAAGAGGAAAATTACTTAGGTTAATGTATAAATCACGTACCACTTAAAGAGAAGTGTGATTCCACGTTCTGCAA
Source organism: Neofelis nebulosa (assembly GCF_028018385.1). NCBI lineage: Eukaryota > Metazoa > Chordata > Mammalia > Carnivora > Felidae > Neofelis > Neofelis nebulosa. The sequence goes on along the minus strand of NC_080786.1, from coordinate 39,711,352 downwards.
AGACAAGTATAAAATGATTTTTTCTTTCCAGAGAGGCTGCTTCATAAACAAAACATGGGCTTACCCAGCTCTGCCCAGGCACCAGACATCTGTCACTTCACAGATGTCCCCTCAGTAACTCACCCAAACAACACTGCTCTTCTCCAGCCCACAGGGACAATGGGCCCACACTGATGAATCTGCTGCAGTGTCTGGGGAAAGACTTTACTGCCCAGAAGTCAGAGTAGTAATTACAGTTTACCTGAGAGTGATTTTTTCCCCTCTGAATGGCTTTTTTCCACATGCTTCCCAGTGTACCTTTGCAAATTTGCCATATGAATCTACAAATATGTTGAATATTTAAGACTTTAAAAGTAAATCAGAGCACTAGATTTGTCTCTTAGTACATTTGCAATTGTTGTAACCTCTCCTTTGCTAAGTTTTAGGTTCATGGAGTCATACTTTTAATATCCAAAACAATAATTAGCTTACCTTTTAAATCACAAAATGCTGGGCTAGTTAATCATTTACAAAAAAAAACAATGTCCCACATTATTGCAAGTCTTTGAAGCAATGGGCTTGATTCACTAAAACAAATTCAAAGCAACATACATAGAAAAGGTAATTCACCTTGTAAATGCTTTTCTCAGCTCATCTGTAGGTATATTAGATACTTTGAGCTCTTAAAAAAGAAAGTAGATTGATCCCACAATGGTATCAGCTCTCTGAATACTGCTGCTTTTTTCTGGAAGCAAGAAGATCCAGTTATGAGTCTAAAAGTGTATACCTTGATTCTCTACGTACTATGAATATTAATCAGAAATTAGAATTGAGAAAATTAAATGTGAGTGCAAAGAAAATGTGCTTGTTCATGAAGATAGCCATGAGCAAAAAGATACCTATTTTTGTGTGTGTGAACGTGTGCGTGTAGTCTTGTTTTTATACATGCATGCTATTGTCAATTTGCAAATATAAACAAGGCTGTAAATCTTCTTCCTTTAGGATAAACATTTGGAACTTCTACCTCCAGACCTCAGTTCCAAGCTAGAATGGGAAACCCTGAAGTATGCTGGCCAACTGTTATCTCTTGTTTGCCCCCTAATGGCTAAGAGTTCCAAGTAATGTAGAAGGAACAAATGAGAGACTGTAAATGGAGGAGGAGTCAGGGCAAAGAACTGACAAGATTTCCTGGCTCTAACCAGTTTCCTGGATTAGACTTTTGAAACCCAAATTTCGGTTCCTTCACTTTCTAATTTACCCAAACTAGTAAAGAATTAGTTGGAGAACCAAGAGAGGCTCCAGTATCCTTTACAGGGTGTTTAATGCTTTCCTTTTTGCAAAAGGAACTTTACAGTGTGCCTTTGAGTTGCTTAGTGATGATGTAAGATTTCTACAGATGATGAAGACAAGTCTGAAAGCTTGACTCACGGGCCGAAAAGCAGATGAATAGGTTGTAAGTATAGGTCTCAAACTTCCAATTCATGGAGCTGCTTTGCCTTGGAGTGCCTTGCTCAAATTCTTCATCAGAGCTCTTGAAACCAGCTATGAAACTCCCCACCCCAGGCAGAGTTTATATTCTCATTTTCCCATGCAGACGACTTCCAATTTTTCAATATTCTGGCTTGTCTGCCTTGAAAATGAGTCTGCACAGTATTGTATGTAATTTACCTTTGGACATTCTCTCAGCCACATCTTACATATAACATTTTTGGTTATCCTCATCCTTAGATATCTGAGAAAGTTGGAGAGATGATTGTAGACTTGGAATCATATACAGACATAGCAAGATGTATACTCAAAAGCATACTGAGCAAAATAAGTTCTTGACTGACCATCACACTGTACAATTCATACTCCACATAATGAGAAATTATAAAATTTTGTTACAGAAAATGGAGGAGAAAGGAGGTCCTGACAACAAATATTATCACTGAAAAAACTTCTCTTTGTCATGGCCAATACCTATACAGTATTTCTAATACCTACACGGTACTTTGATAAGAAATGTCTATTGGAAACTAGTAGAAGCATATTGAGAATTAGCCATCTTTTTTTATTTTTTTAAATTTTTTTTTAACGTTTATTTATTTTTGAGAAAGAGAGACAGAGCATGAACGGGGGAGGGTCAGAGAGAGGGAGACACAGAATCTGAAACAGGCTCCAGGCTCTGAGCTGTCAGCACAGAGCCCGACGCCGGGCTTGAACTCACGGACTGCAAGATCATGACCTGAGCCGAAGTCGGCCCCTTAACCGACTGAGCCACCCAGGCGCCCCTAGCCATCTTTTTTTAAATTTTTCAGGCCTAGTAATGTATTATCTAACATGCACACTATTAGTACTATGTTTGATTAACAGATAAAAACTAAAACTTGGGGAATGTTCTTATGAATAGAATGTTTATAAAAGTAGTTAGTAATAAAATAATTAAACTCCACTGTAAACTAGTTTTAGAATCATTATAAATCAATTACTCAAGGCTTTTAAAGTTATCATTAATATTTCTCGTTAATATAGCGCAGTTTAGTGCAATATGTGTATGGATATAGTTTATTTAAAGGACCAAACCATTAATAAGGCAATTAATACTTACAGGTAAATGAAATATTAAGCTTTCCTGGAGTGTTTGATATTTACTTATATTCATTTTATATTAAGAACCAAGGGCGCCTGGGTGGCGCAGTCGGTTAAGCGTCCGACTTCAGCCAGGTCACGATCTCGCGGTCCGTGAGTTCGAGCCCCGCGTCAGGCTCTGGGCTGATGGCTCGGAGCCTGGAGCCTGTTTCCGATTCTGTGTCTCCCTCTCTCTCTGCCCCTCCCCCGTTCATGCTCTGTCTCTCTCTGTCCCAAAAATAAATAAAAAATGTTGAAAAAAAAAATTTAAAAAAAAAAAAAAAAAAAAAAAAAAAAGAACCTAAAATAAATCAGCACTTGCTTATGATGAAATACATTAATTAAGGTATGTGTTTTTTTTTAAACTTAGCAAAAACAGGAAATAGTTTCTCTTCTTTCTCTGTTACTTATACATAGCCTACTTAGACACCATCCAAATTCAACGACAAAAAATAATTTTAAGATAATATTTTATCCATTTCTAGATTTTCCCCAATGCCTGCTAGAATTTTGCACATATTTTGCACATAATATACTTTTTTAAAATTGAGTTAATCTATGTAGAATATATTTCTGCATTGTTTCAATCAATAGTCATTCAAGGGGAAAAAACACTCAAATTATGTTTTCTAATAATATTTCACTGAATTATGGTTGGTTTTTCTTCTAGAGGCGAGTGGTAGAACATCTGGGTACTGCCAGATGCTTCTGTTATAAATAGTGTTAAAGGTTTTCTGCATCTGAGAATTATGTGATTTTCTCTTTGGGGAGTCTAATTTTATTGTAATGACTCTGCAGTTTATTTGGTGAGTATTCATATCCACTATTAAGACTTGTTCTTTATCACTAAATGAGTATTTATTTAAATGTCCAGGCACTAGAGAAACCCAGAAATAGGACAAGCTCCAAAGCCCACACCCCTTCTGTCCCCTATATAGAGGTCTCAGGTCAGGCTGCTATAATCAGAGTACAAGAATGGGTTATATAAACAACAAATCTTTATTTCTCACAGTACTGGAGTCAGAGAAGTCCAAGATAAAGATTGTGGTGGACGTGTTGTTAGGTGAGGGCTCCCTTCCCACTTTGCAGATGATCACTTTCTTGTAGTGGCAGAGACCAGAGAGAGCTGGCACTCGTGCTCTTTAGTATCTTAGTAAGAACGCTAATTAGGAGGCTAGTTTGAGTATTTAGGCTATTTTAAAGTCTCCTATTAAAAGCCAAATACATTAAGGTTTTCTTCTTTTTTTTAATGTTTATTTATTTTGAGAGAGAGAGAGAGAGAGAGAGAGAGAGAGAGAGAGAGAGAGAAGCAGGGAGAGAGTAAGAGAAAATTCCAAACCAGCTTTGTGCTTACAGCATGGAGCCTGATGCAGGACTCAATCTCACAAACCGTGAAATCATGTCCTGAGACAAAATCAAGAGTTGGACACTTAACCAACTGAGTGACCCAGGTGCCTCTATTAAGGTTTTCTTCTAATGTTACCCTATTTTATATAAGCAGGAAGACTATTTTAGTAAATTACCAGTATAGAAAGGCATTTTACATCAAGTCCCTGTAAGTGTCTTCCAGCCTAATATAGCTTATTAATCCACTTATCTATTAAGTTTGTGGGTTTTTTTTCAGTCTTTCATGACTATTCGGCAATACCTAACTTCATCAAGAAAAATGACAATTTACTACTAATGTAATTTCAGATTACATTAGTTGTTTATCAGATTTTAATTAAAATACGAAAAAACAGTACAGAGTCAAGAGAAAACTATTCAAATACTAACTTTGTAAAATGATGTTTTAGGACCTATTTAAAAAGCATTTAATGAAGTACTGGGAATATTTTTTAAGAAATTCATAAAATTTTTAAAGTTGGCAAAATTTGTAACATTTTTAAAGTTGGGGTAATAACTATGTCATAATTCAACTAATTTATATAACTCTGCCCTATTTTTGCAAAATGTCTTAGTAATTTACATATAATTTGATGAATATTGGCCAGGCTACTTTCTTTGTGTTTTCTTTTGAAGTGTTTGTACATTTGTATTAACATAAGTGTTTTAATTCTTGTCCTCAGAATAAATTACCTTAGAATTTGTGTGTGTGTGTGTGTGTGCGTGTGTGTGTATATATATTTTCTTTTTTTTGTATATATTTTCATTATGCCCCTTAGTTCCATTTCAAGAAACCCCAAACCCTGATGTGATAAAATTAGTACCATTTCACTGAATTAAGAAGAAGTGGGTCAGGTTTAAAGAACTTTTCTCTAGAGAAGCAGAAGAATAAAACAACATGACCATGCTTCTTGAAACGATATGAGCATATTTTATCACTAGTGATTTTCGTCTGTGTGCTTAACACATTTAACTCTATCCAGTTAGTAATACATCATTGTCCAAAGAATAAACGTTATTGACAAGCATCCCCACAGAATCAAGGTTCTCTTGTATTTTGTACAAGATACAAAATGTTCTCCACATTTTGTAAAACAGAGCACACGACCACCAGAAGGGACACTAGATATACCAAACAATAGGAGTAAATTTCAACTTGGGAACGTGTATTAAAAATTTCATGTCTAACTTTAATTTACTTCTATGTAATCCTCATGTGTCTTTTTGCTTGGCTGGGATAAGAGCTGGGGAGAGGACGTTTTGGGGTCTCATTTCTGCTCAAAATCATTTACCTCTTAAAAGAAATTGTTGGTTACATCACACATCTCCTCAAGCCCCAGGATGCTCATCTACAAAACAGTGATAGTACCTACCCTGCCTCATGTTTAGAAAGTTATTGTAAAGCTACAGTAATAGCTGAGCACTCGTTATGTTTAATAATTTTAAGAGCTTTAAGAACTCAGGGCTTTCCAAATGTGTGTCTCCAGTGAGTTTCAAGTACTTCCAAAGATTATCATTTCCAAGCAGCATCAGGGTAGCCAGACAGGTCCTGGGACAATCAGAAACCTCAGGCTGGACCCAGCATGAACTACCTCATTACTAGAGTAATGAACTGGGGTTCATTACCTCATTATCCCTTCATATACTGGGTAACTAGTGAAATAGTTTCTTTATACAATAAAGGGATCTAAACTAAGGATGAAAAGCACTGACGAATCCATTTAATTCTCAACAATAACCTTACAAGTACATACCATCATTATCTCCATTTTACAGATGTTTATCTTAAAGCTCAAGAATACACAGGATTAAGTGAATGCTAAACTTTGAAAAGACAATTTTATGAAAATATTTTTTAAAAAGGAAAATAAAAGTATTGCTATGCACTCCCTGAAATAATAGCTGTATTAATGCCAATATCAAGCATACACTGGTCTCTGTTAAAGCTGGATGGTATGAAGTTATATGACTGTCCTTTCCGAGGGGCTAGATATGATGACTTCTTTAATGTCTCCTTAAATCCTCTGCTTTATTGAAATGTGATCAACCATAACCTAGCCAATATGGTGATTCCTCCAAAGGAATGTAATTATGTCCAAGACCTATAGGTGGCTATCAACAACAGACTTTGTAGACGAAATACAAATAAGCAATTTTGAGAAATAGAAGAATGACGCTGGCCTATCATCTTTCTAAAACGAGTTTATGCTTTCTTTTTTTTTTCAAGTTGATATCTTACAGCTCTAATGTTACGTGAAGAATACAGTGTTGCTTCAAACCGAACCTCAATGACTTGACTTCAAGGCCATAGATAATCTGATCTCCATCTCCCCTCCTGCCTTAATTTATCTCATTCTTGAACTGTCACTGAATTTAAAGGTCAAATGGCACAGTGAGGCTTGTTTTGAGTTCCTGTTGGGAAGGATGAGGAGTATAGGTTTCTTTTCCTATTTCAATTATAAACTCCCGGAGAGCAGGGAGCATACAAGCAGCTTTATAGACTCCCATCTTTAAAATATAAAAGACCTTCAGTAAATTTAACATACTCAATTATGTGTTTATGCAACAAAAATGTATTACATAGTTCCTGTGCTAGTCTTTAGGGAAATAATGCTGACCAAGCCAGATAAAATCATGACACTAGTGGAGGTTGCAATATAGAGAAGTTGAAGATTATAAGATGAAATTCCAATATAGTGTTTATCAGTTTATCTCAAAAACAAGAAGAAAGAGAATTTACATGGAGGGGATCAAGAGAGGGGGAGGGATGGGGAGGCATCGGGAAAGTCTTCCCAGAGAAAATCTGCACTTAAACTGAGTCATGAAATGGGAGGGAGAAACGTTGAAGAAGATGTACAGGAAGAGAAAATGGGAATGACAGACAAAGAATTGGACCTTCAAGAGACCAAACACCTTTAGATAAAGGAAATTAATTCAGTATGGTTGAAGGATGGAGAATGGGGTCAGGGAGAGGGGTGAAATATGAGCAAAAGAAAGCTTTTGAAGCCATGGGCAAGAGTTTGAAATCTTATAGTAGCAATCTCATTGGATTTTAAGCAAGGTAGTAACATAATCAGATATTCAGAATTTGGCAAGATTTCTATCTATAATATGGAAAAGTAACTTAAGGCAGGAAGAGCCATGGTTAAGTTTTAATGACAGAAAAACTTCACATTGAACTAGGACTAGTGGACAAGCATGAAAGATATTTAAGAAGTAGAAACGCAGGGACTGGGTGGCTCAGTCGGTTAAGCATCCAAGTTTGGCTCACAATTTATGAGTTTGAGCTCCACGTAGGGCTCTGTGCTGGCAGCTCAGAGCCTGGAGCCTACTTCGGATTCTATGTCTCCCTCTCCCTATGCCCCTCCCCGACTCACACACACACACTCTCTCTCTCTCAAAAATAAAATAAGAACTTTAAAAAAAAAATATGTAGAATCAACAGACCTGGTAACTCATTTGGTCAGCAAGGGAGGGCTTGTAGGATCCGATTTCAGGTATGGGCAACTGGGTGGTTAGCTATCCTGTTCTCTTAAATACATACTTCTGAAGAAGCAAGTTTTCTACAGTAGATGAGAAGTTCAATTTGGGATGAATTGATTTGAAAGTACCAATACAAAATGCAATGAGAAATGTCCAATAAGTGGATGGATCCACAGTTCTGGGTCTCAGGAAAGAGACTGCAATCAGACATATAGACTTGGGAGACGTCAACATCCATTTTGCCTTTGAAGCCATGGGAGTCATTAAGCTCATTAAGGAAAAGTGAGAGGAAAAAAGGGCCTAGCATTTAAGAGACAAATAACATCACTGGCACCTTCAAAGAGGCTGAAAAGGAACAGCTAGAGCAACAGGCTAAACTCTAGGCAAAAATATTGCCCTAGCAATCCTGAGAAGGGAGTGTTTTAAGGAGTAAGGGATGAGCTGTGTCAAGTGTCGTCAATGGGTCAAAGTTACGAAAATAGCACATTTGTCAAAAAGATGCCATAGGTGACTGTGATAAGAAAAATTTCCAAGAAATAATGAAAGATGAGAAAATAGAGTCAGCAAGTATAATATCTTTTTATGAAATCTTCCTGGAAAGAAGGAGGATGAAATATAGATGAAAGAGAATATGGGACAGAAAGACTATCATTTTTAAGACAGAAGAGACTTGAGGATGTTTGTGTATGATAGAGAATAGGCAGGTGAGAGGGGACATTTGAAGCTACAGGTGAAGGAACATGATCAATAGATCAGTATTCCTGAGAAAGCCAAATGAAATGGGATCCATATATCAGATGGGAGGAACTGGCCGGAAAGAGAAGGTGGAATAACTATAACAAGACAGAAGGTGGAAAGAACGGGCACAGGTATGAGTGAGCCTGTGGCTAAGGGAATCCTATCAGATGTTAGGGAGAACAAGGAAAGAGATGAATGCTGGAGGAGTTAAACCCAGAGAGAAAAATATATAAGGCAGAGAAACCAGAGGTTCCCAATATATTTCAGAATAAGAGAGCCGGAAAGGCTGAGAGAGGCAAGAAGCATTAGGTTATGGTCACACAGCTGGAGGATTTAATGTATTATATCAAAGGTGAAATTGTGTAGGTGATGGCAAGTAGCAAATCTATGAGAGTCGATTCACAAAATGACATAGATGTGGAGGTCAACGGGGTGGAGGGAGAAGAACTGAGAATCTAGGGATGTAGATGGTTCATTTCATGGATAACAATGCCACCCAGAATTAGTGTGAGAATTGAAATGCAGGGAAACACGCCCAGAAACTTAAGAACGAGTTTAGAAGCAAAGGTAGATGTGGTCTGTCAACTGGCCAAGGATCAAGGAACTAAAGATGTGAGCTTTGTTTGGCTCAGCTGCAGGTGGAGCAGTTCCCTGCTGGATAAAAAAGGGTCTCTCAGAAGCAATGAGCTGTGGCCACTTTGACTATGTTTGTATGTCCCAGCCTAATTGAGCAAAGGATTTTCCTGTTTTCGTATGAAATAGTGCAGCTTGTGGTGGCTAGAAGAATGCTCTGGAAGCAATCAGTCATGGTCTGCTGTAATTATATAGTCGGGGTTTAATACACTGGCTTTCAGAGAAGGTCTCCCAGTTTGCAAGTTCCAGGGGGAAACGGCTGAAGCCCAGAAGGTCATTGCTAGTCTTTTGATGAAAAGGTTTCTAGATCAAGGGAAAATAAAATGGAATTTCGGCCATCGTTTAAACATTTTTCAACTTTCACGAATTTACATCAGTCTAAACTAGTTTATGGGTACATGTATGATAGCTTTAAACTACTTGTGTTTGGACCAACAGTAAATCAAGAGAACTAACGTTATTCCAAACAATGAGGAGAGGAATCATCAATATGGAAAATGTCCCTTGTAAATTATTCAGTGTCATGTTCAGACAGTAATCTGATAACACTTTTTAGCAACTTGCAATAAGTCCATTATTTTCTCCTCTGTCAGAAAAAAAATTAAAGTAGATTTGGGAGAAATATTTTTTAATTTCCTTTCCTTTTCCAAAGCAAACTAAATACCATAATTGGATATCGTTAGCTTTTTCAAAGTATTTATCATTGTTTTTCCTTCCTATTGGATGTGCTAAAAATGTAAGGCAGAATACCGTCTTTGATGTGTCAAAGAGGGAATCGGTTGCTAATCTGGAGAGGACACTTAAATTTGTTAAGCGTCAAGTAAAGACATTTTGTGTTCTCTTCACATTCTTTCCCTTTTTTGCCCCTACTGGTTTTATCACATAAGAATTTGTTAAGTAGAGTGTCATGTGAACATGAGTTTGCACTTACACATTCTTCGTAAATTCTTAAGGTATAAACATTCTGCTTCTGACTCCAGCTGAACTTACCAAACATTACGGAAATTATCGCCACATTATTTTCGAGTTTTATCTCTATAGGTAGGAACGTTGGTTTTATAAATTTGCAGCTCTGTTTTCAGCCTGAACAATGGTCTTGTGAATGTTTTGTTCAATCAAAGGAATCAATGTCATATTTTCTATATTTAAATGGTATGTCTTTATAAAAAGTTACATGAGAATTTCTTGATGTTCCAAATTACAATATTCCCCACAATTTTATAGGCTTCAAATATGTAATCAATGTACATTTTCCATATCATTTGGAGAGAGTTTGGAATAAAGATTTGTCTGGAGATATAAGAATTAATAAAAATAGAGTTGTTAAAATACTGCCAGTCTCCAGAAGGTTTTGCCAATCACAAATATGTAGAAGTGTGATAACTTCATGCTTATCTTTGGGTTATATACTTCTCACTTCAGACTAATTTTAAGTAATGCCTCTTATTTAAAAAGTCTTCACAAAGGGTATTTGCTCAAAACCCTTCTCACTCTTTAGAAGTGATGGAATCCTGGAAGAAATATACTTGGCCATAATGTATATCCCAAACTGTGCAACTAAGTCACAATTCAGAAGCCTAGCTAAGTTACAGAGTGTCCTAGAACCTATGAGAGAGAGTGAGGGTGGTTCAATAGTATCTCATATTTGGTGTTTTCAATATCCCAAGATCAATCTGCAGAGTAAGAAATAATTATAGCTATTTAAAACTAAAGCAGGTCTCTACAATTCACTGTCATAGACCAGAATTTTCCAAGACCAGGGAAAATGTCTTCATCTAGCACAGACAAGACCATTCTCATGGCAAATAACAAAGTAGCCCTTTAAAAAATTTTCATTCTTGGGGCACCTAGGTGATTCAGTCAGTTGAACATCCGACTTCGGCTTAGATCATGATCTCATGGTTCGTGAGCTCAAGCTCCGCATCAGGCTCTGTGCTGACAGCTCAGAACCTGGAGCCTGCTTTGGATTCTTGTCTCCCTCTCTCTCTGCCTGTCCCTTGCTCGTGCTTGCTTGCTCTCTCTCTTCTCTTCTCTTCTCTTCTCTTCTCTTCTCTTCTCTTCTCTTCTCTCTCTCTCATGATCTCATGGTTCGTGAGCTCAAGCTCCGCATCAGGCTCTGTACTGACAGCTCAGAACCTGGAGCCTGCTTTGGATTCTTGTCTCCCTCTCTCTCTGCCTGTCCCTTGCTCGTGCTTGCTTGCTCTCTCTCTTCTCTTCTCTTCTCTTCTCTCTCTCTCTCTCTCTCTCTCTCTCTCTCCCTTCCCCACTTGCACTCTGTCTCTCTCTTTCTCAAAAATAAACATTAAAAAAAATTTTTTTATCTTTCCCTCTCTCTCTCCCTTCCTCCTTTCTTCCTTTTTTTTTTCCTTTTTCTCTCTCTTTCTCTCAAACACATTCACTCATTAGCCAGTGTTCCCACGGGTTAATCACTTTGCTTCTTCTTCCCTCTCCAAATAAACCTGAAAATTATGTCTGACATCAGTTGTATATAGTTCAACATTAAAATTAAGTTCACAGGTAAACTTTAGCAAGACTTAACAGTTTAGGCACAACCTTCAGATTCCAACTGTGGTCAGAAATTTATACAGTTAATACATTTTCACCTTTTGGTGAATACTATAAGTGTGATTATCACAGAACAAAAGCGTTCAACAGTAAACATTAATACTAACTTTCCTTATATTGGTTCTCTGATATTAACAAATGGTATCTTAGATTATCAAGTTAACAGTTATTTAGGTAAGTAGGAGGAAGCTTAGTGGACGGTTTTGTCTACAGCTTTCATCTTTGAGAAGCAGGAAGGTGGGAATCAATAGCAGTAATTCATACAGTTTTGTCATGGGAGGTTTATGCTCAATAAATGATATCATTTAGAATAGTCATTATAGTATTAACATTTCCCAAGGAAAACAGATGCTCCAGAAGGATAAGATGTACTGAACAAGTATCTAATTCCTGGGATGATGGCTTTCTTAATAAATATTTAAGTATTTTTTGTTCCATCAGGCAAGATAATGGTAATGTTTTTTTTTTAAACTTACATGCACATGTGATTCACACAGACTCACTCTTATGATTCTGTTACTGTTTTCTAATATTACTATATGCTATTATTCCAGTGTATTCCATTCCTAATCTGCGATTGTGAATGGCAGAGGTAATGTAAATATCAAAATTACTCTTCTATTTTTAAAGCTGGCTTTTAAAATTGACTTAAGTTTTTAACCCTATAATACATTATAAAATATTAAAATAGCATTTCATAATCTCTCAATAATCTAAAAGTAACAATATCCAAAATAAAAGCAAGTAAAATATGTTTCAATACTACGCAATTCTTATAACATATGGAGTGCATTTCCACTGAAATTCAAAGAATATGAAATAGAAGAAAACATTATATCGTCTTAATCATCCTCAATTTTACATCAGTCAAGCAACGGACTTCCATCAGTTTCTCCAAGATGATTGCTTTATACAAAGGATAAAAGCCTTTTGGAACATTTACCCAAGTCCTTTTTTCCAGGCTCATTTATTTATTCACATTTACAATTCGTGAACGATTTATTTCATGATGCTTTCTGCCTATAAAAAAATCTATGAGAAGTTATATCATCTCAACTCACAATTATATATTTCTGTCCTGGTAGGATTCTATTTGCATGTAAAATAGCATTTCCACAAGAGAACTGCTTGGTTCATGGCCTCTGACGAAGCCATTCCTACCTGTAGACATGTAACATGACTAGTCTTTGATTTTCCTCTGACCCTCTTAGTATAGTGAATACAAATTTTGAGCTGGCAGCTTCCACTGGCAGAAGTAAATGAGAAAAGGGGAAGGAAGACCTCTTCAGCTATTTCCTCACACATGATCCCTGCTCTGGTCCTAGCATCCTGGTATTGGTTTCTTCATCTTAGCAAGAAAAGGAGGAAGGAAAGAGCAAGAGAAACCTGTCCTGCTGTCTCAGAGGGCAGTTAGAATTGCTGATTCTCCTTCTCTGCCCAGCCAAACACAAGAAGGTGAGCAGTGGTAAAAATGGAGAATATGGAAGGTCAAGAAAGGTAAATTCCACCCAGACATTGCACATGCTGAGTGCCCCAGGCCCCACCCCTCTGGTTGTCATTCCTCTCAGGTTCCCAGGACTGAGTTCTGCCTGACATTCTCATACCATCAGAGATCATCTGCCCATGCCAGAGCTCTTTGCTCTGGTCCCGAAAACATCATCTCAGGAAAGACTGAGTTCTTGGAAGCCTTCCTGTTTTCAGCAGTGGGAACCAAAGAAAGGACACCGCCATCCTGCTTACAGGAATGAAGAGAGGCAGTTAGAGCCCTGGCTCTCCACGTGGGAGCTCCAAAATCCTTCCCTTTCATTGAGACATGGTTGATATGTGCTTAGAACTTAAGATTTATCGACACTTTTCTTTACAGATATGTGAACATGTTTGTTCTTGAGTTACATAGAGACTTGTAATGGAATTTGATTACCTGTGCAAAGTTAATTAAAAAGGGAAAAAATGCATCTCATGTTCCAAACTAAGGCATAAATAAATTTTAGCATAATGCCCATTTTCAAGATGAGGACTGTCTCTATAGTTCTATTAGTGTCTCCATACACTAATATAGGATATAGGGTGACCCTTTCCTTAGGATTCAGGATGTGAGACATAATACAAAAGCTTTTGGTTTTGTGTGTGTGTGTGTGTGTGTGTGTGTTATGATTTTAGTCAAGTTTTTCCATGGGATTCAAGATGCACATACTAGCTATTGAATTCACCATAAAATATGCTGACAGATATTTTTAAGCAATCCAACTGCCCCACAAAAATTCAAACAGTATAAATATGTATAAAACGAAAAGTCTTTCTCCTACTCCAAAACTGCATATTTCCAGAAGTAACCACTGCTAATAGTGTCTTCACCAGTGGACTCCTTTAATAATTTTCAGGACAAACTCTTCTACTAGTTTTAGAAGGGTCTCCTAGAAAAGCCCAAATACAGTTGCCACCAGTAGTTCTCAAAAGCTCTTCCAGAAAATACAGGCCTTCCAACTTAGTTTTCTTCTTATCTCTTAATCAGTCCAACCCTGGGCGAAACACTGCCTACTGTAGAGTTTTCCGTAAGAATGCAAGGCTTGCTTATGTCAACTAAGGCTTGGCATTTCTCTCTAAATCTCTGGTTCAGGCCTGTCCATGACCCAAATTATTGTCGGGCTTGTCAGCAGTCAATAGCATTGTGCTGATACAGCAAAGCTTCTGATAATCTCTCCGCAGTTGTCTTATGGGTGTACTTTGAGAAAAAGGTCATCAGCAAAGAGTAATAACTGAAGGACGTTTGAACGTTTTCAAAACAGTGGAATTAAAAGAGTTCCTATTAGAAAACAAGCATGTTAATACCGACTGGATCCCAAACACGCCTTTGTATGACAGCTTGCATTAGACTAAGGTTAGTACCGTTCATTTTCTTTCTATGTAATAGGGGATTTGGTAAAATAAAGTTAGTAAATGATCAGATAATCATAGTACAAGCTTGGGATCCAAGTTAGTTTCTAGCCAGACTGGCCCAAGAGGGTCTGCTGACAGGTCAGGTGCATGAAAACCCTTTACCCTCTATGGTTTCTTTCTCAGTTATTGCCTATTTTTTCAAGGCTTCCAAGGCTTCTATATTTTGCTAATATTTTCCTGTCCTTCACAAATGAAATCTTATATATCCACTCACTTTAAAAATAGGACTTGATGTGCTAGATGCTGTTCTAGGTACTTGGGTAGACCTATACCCTATTAATGAAGATCTCTGCCCTCATGGAATCCACATCCTGGTGGGAGATGACAGATTTATGTTAAACTTAATAAATAAGAAACTTCTTAATAAGTAAGAAACTAACTACTATGTTAGAAGTCGATAAGTCTATGGAAAAGATTTAAAAAGTAGAGCAGGGTAGAGGGCTTTCAGAAAGGCAATAGAGGGGACAATTTTCAAAAGCGTAGTGTGCGTAGGTCTCAGTGAGAAAGCAACATGTACACAAAATCTTCAGAGAGGCAAGGACTTAGCCAGGAGCCTATCTGGATAAAGAGCAGAGAGGGAACAGATGATGCAGGTATCCTAAGGTGCATTTGAAGTACAGTAAGGAGGCCACGGTAAGCAAGAGAAAGGATAGGAGGTGACAGCAGAGGGAAGTGTAGAGATGAAGTGTAGGAGATACAGTCACAGATGACATGGGGCAGTGCAGGCCATGGAATAATTTCAGGCCTTTCAAATGAGAGAAATGAGGAGACACTGGAAGTTTGGAGCATAGGAGACCCATCAACTGTGGTAATTTCAAAAGAACGATTCTTAGTTTTGTGCTAAGAAGAGACTTTACAGGGATAACAGTGGAAGAACAGCACCCAGTTAGAATACGACTCCAGTAATTAAGAGAGGAGATACCTCTGGCTTGAATCAAGAGGGTGACGGCAGAAATGATAGGTAGTGATCTCATTAAGATGTTAGGCATGGAATGTGTTACTCTTCCCAAAGGCATCTCAATTTTATAATACCTCACCTCCCTAAAAAAAATTATTTGGTTAAAAAAAGGAGAAGGAAGAAAAGAAGATATCTACTAACAGTTTAATTTTAGGCGTTGCTGAAGATGCTGCAAGGAGAGTTCTCCATGGGCCTCTCACCTTCATCAGCGAGCATAATCTGATTTAAGCATAAGGCACATTTGTGTCAGGTAATTATTCTAGAAACTGTGAGGACAAACAGTATTGAACAGGCATTTATAAAGTACCCTCTGTTCATTCCGTCATTGAAGCATGAAGTATTTCTTCACACTGATGAGGAGTCAGACACTGTTCTAGGTAACTGAGACACAATAGTGAACAAAACAAACAAATGTCCAAGCGTCTGCTGTGCTTATATTCTAGACAAGAAAAGATAATGATACCGAAGTGATATAGCATATCCTATAATGACAAATGCCATCGGAATAAAAGTGGAGCTGGGGAAGAGGAATCAGAGTGCACAGTCGGTGAGAGATGCCTCGGTTTTATTTCGAGTAGTCAGGGTAGGGCCTCATTGATGAAGAGAAAGAATCCAAGGCGGTAAGGATCACACTCTGACTCTTCAAACTGCTAATGGAACTCCTACAACTTCCTGAGTAATTTTGTAATTGATCACTGAATATACCTCATTTCAGAAGGAGTCTGAGTAAGAGTTTAATGATTCAACTATAACATAATCCTATATTGTTTACAGTCTTTTAAATCATTTTCCTTGCAAATTTCACACCTATACCATATTTGAAATCTTTTATATAATTCACTATCAAATAAAAGAGCTCATGTGGTACAGTTGCTGTTGTAGTTGACTGTAATTATTAGGCTTTGTTTCTTTTACAGCACTATATGTATTTAGGAAATAACTGCAAAAGAATATAAATGAGAACAGATGCTCTAATTCCAATGTTACTTTCTGCCTGCTTTGTATCAGGCTTATTGTGAAGTAAATTGAAAACACAATTAAATCATTTTAAAACATAGGAATTTTTCCAATGATAACAAAAGGAATTATTCTATTTTTCAAAATGTGGCTTAGTACTCCGGTGTCAGAGTTAAGCCAAAGTCTGACTGGAATCTTTCAGACAATTTTGTGATGAACTTCACCTTTCCAGCTGACTTTATGTGGCAGCATGTTCATTATCCAGAATAATAGTCATCTTTAATATGTCACAAATCTGAACAGCTATGACATTCATTCCCAAAGTTCAACAAAATATATTAACAAGGCTTAGGCTTTATGAAGAAAGGTTGTCTAGGTGATTATGACAGATTTCCTTTTCGTTTTTATCAATCTAGGAATCAAACTCCAAGGCCACAAAATGCTTAAATATTGTCTAAATATTATCTCTGACCTGTGACCCAGAATCTTTCTCCAGGTAAAAGTGTAGAGCAAAATTTTTAAAACTATATGTCTCAAAATAGAAGTTTATGAAGAAAAGTGGTGTCTATGGACAAGTTAAATTAGGGATACTAGTTTTAGTCTTCTGCAAGATTTCTCAGAGATTTTAACAAAATGTAGCCCCAAGAGATTGATATAATTAGCAGTGCTCTTCAACAAACTATTTTTCATAGAATCATTGCCTCTGTAAAAAAAAAAAAAAAAAAAAAAAAAAAAAAAATATATATATATATATATATATATATATATATATATATATATATATATATTTACAAGGAACACTGCCTGGAATCCATATATAAAAAATCAGAGTAGGAAGAGTTAGGGATTCTTAAACCTCACACCAGGTGTTAGCCATTTCAATCATTATATTCTTATTACCTCCGTGTATTTTCAGAACTCTTCTGTTTGCAAATACAGAAACCCAGTTTACACTGGTTTAAGTCTCCTAAAAAAGTTTTCCCTCACATGGCAGTGAAAATACTGAAGCTAACATTGGCTTTGGGTATAGCTAAGTCTATGGATTCACTCATGCCTCCAGACCCAGTCTTTGGCTCTCCTCATCCTGTTGTCCTGGTTCACTTCCTCACTGGGCAGATTTTCTTCAAATGGTGAACACTTGGCAAATTCACACTTACCTACCCTGAGCTGCTTAGATTAGCAGAAAACTACCTCACCTCTCACCTGTACGTTGTCCAATGAAAGTTTCTCAAGTCTCTTTGGCTTTGCTTAGGTGAGATGCCCATTCTCATACCAGTCTCAATGGACAGGAGGATGGGCTTCACTGAACAGAGTCTGAGTCAGTGCCCAACCCAGAATTGGCACAGGAGAAAAATCAAGTTCACACCCTCCCCCGTGGTCTGAAAGCGGGAGGACAGTTCCTAAAAACACATGAGGCATTGGTTTCTGTGGAAGTGAAGATAAAGAAGTGCCAAGGACAATGATGGTCAATTTAAAATTGTAATATTGGCTGAGAGGTAAAAACTAACTCTACCTTTCCTAAGAAGAAAGTTCATGTCTTTAAAATATTGGATACGCCCTCATTTAGGATATAACTTTATTCAGGTATTTAAGAGATTGTACTTACCTGCAGTTACTTACTGTAACAGTTTCCTACATTCCTGTATATACATTCCTATGACTTCCTGTATATATCCCTCTGTGCCCAAGTTACCACTCAGAATTCTATGGCTTTGCTTGCCACTGCCTCCCTCATCATTGGAGATCTCCCCAAAGACAGGGATCTCACCCTAGTTACGTCTGAACACAGGGCTTAGCACTGTGACACAAACACTCTGAGCACCCCAAGCCTGTTGAACTAAATAGAATTCTTGAGGCGGGGAGTATGTCCTACTTATTTTCCTAGGCTGACAAACAGATGCTGAAAAAACTAGAAGACAATAATTTACAAAGTGTCAGCACTATGGTAAATAAATTTTGTTTCATATGTTCATCTGGAAGCATAATTTGGATACCATCACAATGAAAGAATACTGTTGAGTGAGAATTTTATGACTGTTAGATTTCTGGAAGAAACTAAATATAAAGATTCTATGTGAAATTTTAGTCTTAATTCTGCACTGCTTAAATGAAGTATGTTAAAGGAATAAAATAAAAACAAATTCTAATATTAGCCTAATTTAAAAAATTGCAACGCAGAATGTAAATTGGTACAACCATTCTGTGGAAAACAGTATGGAGGTTCCTCAATGAATTAAAAATAGAAATATATATGATCCAGTAATTCCACTACTGGATATTTACCCAAAGAAAATGAAAACACTAACTGGAAAAGATATATGCAGCCCTATGCTTATTGTAGCATTATTTACATTAGCCAAGATATGGAAGCAACCTAAGTGTCCATCAATAGATGAGTGGATAAAGATGTGGTTGATATATACAATGGAGTATTACTCAGACATAAAAAGGAATGAAAGCTTGCCACTCACAACAACATGGACCTGGAGGGTATTATGTTAAGTGAAATAAGTAAGAAAAAGATGGATATCATATGACTTCAGTAATTTCTGAAATATGAAACACAAAACAAAATGAACAAAAACAGACTCACAAATACGGAGAACAAACTGGTAGTTTTCAGAGGGGAGGGATGAAGAGACCAGAGAAATAGGTGAAGGAGATTAGGAGGTACAAAATTCCAGTGGATGAAAAGTACAGCATAGGAAACATAGCCAATAATATTATAATAGTTCTGTATGGTGACAGAAGGTAACTGCACTTACCTGTGGTACGCATGTCATAATGCATATAACTGTTGAATCACTATGTTGTACATCTGAAAATAATATATGATTGCATATCAACTACACTTTAGTTTAAAAAAAATGAGAGACAGAGAGAAAAATTACAATGCAAATATACTGTTCAAAATTATCAAATGACTTAGAAAACCAAATGCCCATGGCTGAGGTGATTGTGACAAAGGCTGCTAGTTGTCCCCCCAAAGTCTTTCTTTATTCCTTTCTTCCCTAAGGGAAATCCCAAATTGGGCACATGGTGACATCAAATAAAAATTATACTTTTGGATGATCATTCAACTAGGTATATCCAGATACCTAAGTCTGGAAAATGATTTAGACACATATATTGGGTATATTTTCTTGGAAATGCTTTATTTATTTATATATATTTTTTGAGAGGTGGGGGGGTGGGTGGTGCATAGAGATAGGGAAAGAGAGAGAATCCCAAGCGGGCTCCACAGTAAGGAGCTCACAAAGCATGAGATCATGACCTGAGCTGAAATCAAAAGTTGGATGCTTAACCAACAGGGCCAGCCAGATGCCTCTTGGAAATGTCTTTAACCGGTACAGACCTGACCCACCCTTTTTCTACTCTCTTTCTCATTGTCTGCAACAATTTTTATGGCTAGAGTCAGAGTAGCCATGTTGGACCATACAGTCTTTGGCTACACATGGAAAAACAGCAAAACCAGCTCCCTAATATCATGGGCCATAATATCTATATCAGCCCTGAACCCTCACCTCTGGACTTTTATATGAGAGGGAAATAAACTTCTCTACTTAAGCCACTTTTACTTTGGCTTATCATTTGTAGCCAAACATCATACTTTTATTCCATTAACAGGGATAAAACAGAAACTCCCTATATGCCAGCCTACAAATCCATTGGTTATCGTTTCCCTTTTTATTGGTCAGTTTTCTTGCTAAGCCTTTGAATATTACAAGCTGTAAGTCAACAATAGCACTTCATCCAGAGCCAAAATACCTCCCAAGGGAACCTATAGCAACACTGACAGGGTATCAACCTTTAGGGCCCAATCCACACAACCTGGATTAATTTAGTTATCCTTCCTCTTACTGAAATGATTTAAATAGTTCTGTCACATCCTTATCAACCTGCTACCTTATCTGACCAGTGTCCTTTCTTCAAGGCCCCATTCAAGTCTAGTCCCCTTTCTCCTCAGCCCAGCCCTAGGTGACCCAGCCAGGCCTCATTCTCTCTACAACTCGTTTGGCACATGCCGTTTTTAGAGAAAGAAGTTGGACTGCCTCCTTCTCCTCTCTAGCTCCAACCATTTTAGAACCAGAAATTTTAGCCATATCTTTACAGTCTTCAGAATAGGTTAGAAAGCAAATAAAGATGGAATTGAGGACTTTTCTAATCATAAAACAGAATATTTGAAAGCACTTTACTTTCCCCAATTGATGACAGAGTTGAAGTTGGTTTAAACCACAAGACACTGTGGCCTCTCTTAACAGTG
This sequence comes from Neofelis nebulosa, assembly GCF_028018385.1. Lineage (NCBI taxonomy): Eukaryota > Metazoa > Chordata > Mammalia > Carnivora > Felidae > Neofelis > Neofelis nebulosa. Next base: position 39,690,842 of record NC_080786.1, on the reverse strand, counting down.
TTACAAGCATTTTGTTTTAAGCTCTTGCACCATCTGATCATGTTCACACTCACCGGCACTGCAGTGAGGACACTCCACATTTAGAATCTAGAATCCAGCATCATGTCTCCTGTATAAGCATTTTCCAATTTATTAATACTACATTCTAAGGTAAATATACAACCCAGAAGAATTGAATTTAGAAGGTGCTTGGACCTCCTGAATCACAGGTAACAAGAATGGCAATGGACATTACTTCAAACTATTTGTATTTACTCTCCAAAATGTTCTGTTGAAACAGGTGACGAAATGGAAACTCAAGGCACTACCCCATGATCTCCCAGACTGATCACAGCAAAGTAGGAAGAAGAGCCCACAGCTCTGTGCCCTGGTTACTGGCCAGAACAGCCCTAGCAACAAGTCAAAGTCCTCATGTTTGCAGAGCCCTAGTCACCGTTACTGATCTTCTCCCGCCATGGAGTGGCTCAACCTCCTCAGGAGGTAGGGGTTATAACCTCAGCAGCCTCACTGCCCACATTTGAACTTACCTGAAATGCTTAGATTCTGGCTTCCCCAGCACCTACTTGGAAGGGCCAGGCAAGACAACCTGGGAGAGAGCATCCCCAAATGAGAACTATGACCAAAAGAGACAGTAGATAGCAACAAGCTGGCAGTAACTGCTCCCACCCTGTTTGTTAGATGTTCCAAGGATTATGGAATCAGCTATATTTTCTTGTGAAGGTGTAGTTGACTCAGAGGCACATTAATTTCTATTTGCTTTTTTTAAATTTTTTTAATCTTTGTTTTTGAGAGAGAGAGAGGGAGAGGGAGAGGGAGAGGGAGAGGGAGAGGGAGAGGGAGAGGGAGAGGGAGAGGGAGAGAGAGAGAAAGAGTGTGAGTGGGGGAAGCGCACAGAGAGAGGGAGACACAGAATCTGAAGCAGGCTCCAGGCTGTGAGCTGTCAGCACACAGGCCAATGCAGGACTTGAACTCATGAGATGTGAGATCATGACCTGAACCAAAGTCAGATGCCCAACCAACTGCACCACTCAGGTGCCCCAATTTGTATTTGCTTTTCTTCCTTCCTAGTCTTACTTTCTCTTTCACTCTTGTGCCCCAAATAATGAATTAGCACCTAAGTTTGCCTTGAGTCCTGATAGCTAAGAAACCTGGGCCTATCTGTTCTTGGTCCATTTAGGCTACTCCACTAGCAGGCATCTCTTCTGCAATGCAAGCAACAGAAAGCAGGAAGAGAGAAAGAAATTCAGCCCCTCCTTCTTCAGATTATTTCTCAGAAATTACAAACAACATTTCTATCTGATCTCATTGGCTAAATTTAGACACAGCCATATCCAGCTGCAAAGAAGGCCACAGTGTTCTGTAAGATGTGCCCAGGGAAAAATGGCAGAACAGCAACAAAGGAGGAAAAAAAGAAATGTTTGGGGGGCAATCAGACATGTTTTATACGCCTACCACAGCCTGGAACTAGAACAGTCCTACTCCTGTGATTCATTCATTTTCCTGTCTGCAAACCTCCTACATACCCTTCTCCATATTTATTTTTCAGTTAATGGCCATAGTTTCTTTTTTAGTGAAAAAATAAACCAATCAGAAGAAAAATCCCACAAGCTCCAATTGCCACATCTACCCACCTGTCTGCTATGATGTCCATATTCTCTATTTATGTTCTTGCTCCTAGCCAAGGCCAAGGCTTTACTTGTAAGTTAAATACAATTCCTTCTGGCTTTACTCCAAAACATCACTCCATCTATTCTCTTCCTCTGTTTTCTGCAACATCAGTTTGTGGGTTTTTTCTTTTTGCTTTTTTTTCTCTTGTGGGTTCATTCTCCTAAACTTATTGCAATTTCCCCTCTCAAACCACCCTCCCCCCTTTAGTCTTTTCCTTTCAGGTAGTGTCCCATAGCTTTCCTATTCCTACACCACTTCACCAAATATGCTCTCATCAGTCATCAATAAACACCATGTTGACAAAGATGATGGTCAATGCTCACTTCTCATCTGAGTTTTCAGCAGCATTTGCCATAATCATTCTCTCTGCTTTGATGTATTTTCACTTAGCATACACATCTGGCTGGGGCTTCTTCTCCCTTTCTGGTCCTTTCTTCTCAATCTTTTTTGCCTGATTACTCTCTTCCTCCTGACCCCTAAATGCTAAAGTACTCCAAGTCTCAGTCCCTGATTCTTTTCTCTATCTATACTCACTAGGTAGGTTGATCTCCAATTTCATGGTTTTGACTACCATCTATAGTCTTTTGTTTTTTAAATGTTTATTATTTTGAGAGAGAGGGAGAGAGAGAGAGAGAGCACGTATGCACCCATGTGCACGAGAAGGGGGAGGGGCAGAGAGAGACAGAGAGCGAGCGAGCTGACAGCTCAGAGCCTGATGCGGGGCTCAATCCCAGGAACTGTGAGATCATGACCTGAGCTGAAATCAAGAGTCTAATGCTTAACCAACTTAGCATTCAGGCACACCAAATACCATCTATATTCTGACAGCTCCCACCTCTCTATCACCTTTCCTGGTCCCTAACATCCACATTCAACAACCACTAATTCAGTATCTACTTGATTTCCAATAGTTATCTCTTATAAGGCATGGCCAAAAAAATCTACTTTCCCTGTATTCACCATCTAATTAAATGGCAACTCTATCTTTTCAGATGTTCATACCAAAAGCAATGCTGTCATTCGTGACTCCTGTTTTCTTTCACACTTCAGGCCCATTGAGTCAGCCAAATTTTCCTGTTTAGCTTCAGAATAGTTCCTACTACCCTCCCTGCTATGTCCTACTGTTTTCAGAGCTAATGCTATTTAGTCTATTCTCAACCCAAAGTCAAAACAGTACAGTTAAACCAAGTCATATCATTTCATTACCCTGCTAGAAACTCTCCTGTGACTTTCCATCTCACTTGGAGTAAAGGTGAACATTGTTACTAGGACCTATAAATCACTGTATGACCTGACTCTCCATCCATGACCTGTCTTGTCTCTTCTATTAATGCTGTTTTCCTCTTTAGAAATGGTGCACCCTTTAGTTTCCCTTGCCTCTGCAGACATGCTGAGTAAGAAGTTTTTGCAGCTGAGGTCAAAGAGGTTTTTGCCTGCTTTCTCCTCTAGGGTTTTGATGGCTTCCTGTCTTACATTTAGGTCTTTCATCCACTTTGAGTTTATTTTTGTGTATGGTGTAAGAAAGTGGTCCAGGTTCATTTTCCTGCATATTGCTGTCCAGTTTTCCCAGCACCATTTGCTGAAGAGACTGTCTTTATTCCATTGGATATTATATGTGGACTTTAGTATGAAAACGGATGAACATAAGGGAAGGGAAGCAAAAATAATATAAAAACAAGGAGGGGGGCAAAACATAAGAGACTCTTAAATACAGAGAACAAACTGAGGGCTGCTGGAGGGGTTGTGGGTGGGGGGGGATGGGCTAAATGGGTAAGGGGCATTACGGAAGACACTTGTTGGAATGAGCACTGGGTAATATACATAGGGGATGAATCACTGGAATCTACTCCTGAAATGATTATCTCACTATATGCTAACTAACTTGGATGTAAGCTAAAAAATACATACATACATACATACATACATACATACATACATACAAAAAAGAAATGTGCATCCTATCTGAAAATTCAGCCCATCTCAGCTCTTCTTATCTCCCTTTCCTGCTTTAGTTTTCTCCTTGTTTTTTTTGCACTGTAGAGCACAGTATACAATTTACTTGTCTATTATCTATCTCTTTTGGTAAAATATAAACTAAATAAAGCCAAGGGCTTTTGTTGTGGTTATTGTTGTCTGTTTTGTTTACTACAGTATCCTAGAGCAGTGCCTGGCACTTAATAAGAAGCACTCAGTAAATCTTTGTGGAAGGAATAAATGACAGGTTGGTTGCCCTGTAATTTCACAATAGTTAAGCACTTGCCACATTTCCCAGAAGAGGCTCACACCCGTTCCCTGCTCTGCCTCAAGCATATTTGGACCTAAGTGTCCCTAAAGACATTCCAAAGACTGCTTCCTAAAACCCATATTACCAAATTGCTGCATATGCAAAGTCATATAGCAAGAGTAATAGCTAGAATCTACGAATTAATTAAGGAACAATGACAAAACTGTGGCAGCCCTGAAAAAAAATCTTCAAGTACATAAAACAAGTCCTAAATGAATTGAAAGATGGTCTGTGCCCCTAAATAAAAATATAAATGAAAGGAACAGCTTTGAATCCAAATGACAGCCCGGCCTTAGTTTAAAGCTAGGTTCTCTTTTCTGCTTATTATGGATGTTTGATAGGAAATACAATTGCTGAGAAGTGTGTTTTGCTTGCTGTTTGCTATGAGCATTGTGAGACCTTTCCTGATTGTAACCCACTGTAGAATGGGCTGTAAAACTTCCTAAATGTAGTCTGATATGTAATGGAATGAGTGATTGTATACAAACTAACTGGCATTTCTCGCTTCTGTAAACCTGCTTGCTTAGCACATTCCTCACCTACCCCCTTCCCCCTTTCTTCCTCCCGCCACAAGTAAAAACCTCCCCTGTGCTATTTGTCTCTGTCTATAAAAACGCTATACCAACCCTAATCGTGGCCTCTTGTGTCAACGGTGACGAGTGCGCAGAAGACCAGGTTCGAACCTGCAATAAACGACCCTTGCCGCTTGGCTTTGACTTACGACTCTGGTGGTCTTTTGTGGGAGGTTTTGGAACTTCAGGCATTACATAAATATATCAAAAGTTAATATAGGAGCCTAATAAAATTTTCAATTAGAATTCCAATGATATCTTTCTAAAAATTTACAATATTATTTCAAATTTCATGTGGTAGAAGGAATCTTCCAGGTTTCCCAAAGAAACATGGAAAACATTAATGCCATGTAAATGGTATGGTATAAAAGTAGCAATAGAAGGAGAATAAACAATCTAGAAACAGAACAATCATACACTGAGTCCACTGATCCACTTAAAAGTCCACTTAAAAGACAAAATTTGTCATTCAACCTTCTGCTGCATATTAAATACAGAAAAAATTTCCAGAGAGGTCAACAACCTAAAGATTAGAAACTAAAGTATAAAAGCATTAGAAGAAGATCTAGAATATTGGTACAGCATTGGTGAGGATAAAACCTGTCTTAAGGGGAAACTCGGAAGTTGTAAACAACTATAGAATCATGCTAAAATTTTACATAGCAAAATAAAAAAAAACTTGTTAGAAACTATTAGTTTTAATATAGTATTTTTCAGGAGAAGGGTAGAGATAAGCATACTTGAATATGCATGCTAAAAACGTACTGTCAAACAGAACTCATGGGACATAAACAGATCTGTATGGTGAGATAACTGGTTTCATGACTTCTCTGATCTCACAGAAGTAATAGAAACTTCCATGTCTCAATCTATACGTAGGATGCCTAATCCCATTTAATAATGAAATCCTCTGACTCTTTTCAGAGGTAATACTTCCCCCTTCATCTTCCAGACTGGGGCTGCCAGTCTTCAGGAAAAGGATGCAGCTATCATCACCTTTGTTCTTGCCAATTTATCTCCCTAACCTGATAGTCAACTGTGTCAGATTCCTCCACGACTTGCCAGATGAGTTTTGAGGTCAGATGAGGCAATCGAGACTTTTCTTATTTGAATGGCACTATTTCTGAAGTGAATGTCACAGAGCACTTCTGTGGCTTCTTTAGAGACCCTGGTGCTTGTGGCTTCCGAACCTGTAGTTCCCTTGATGTGGCAGCCAGGTATCTGATTTCAACCTCTTTTTGAGAAATTTAATGCTTCCAGGCAGACTTATCTAAGAGCACCTTGGACAACACTCACACAAGCTCCAATGCACACAGGGCCTGTATGTGGTTCAAAGAAACCCACATCACTTCCCCCAACACCTTCACTGTCCCCAAGAACTAGCTGCCCACCTCCCTCATCCTCTACTTTTCCCAGACAGGGGGGAAATGTCTTCCTCCTATGTCTCCTTCCAGCAAGGGGAGAGATCAGGCTGTAGTGGTCCTGGTGAGGCCCTCTCACCAGGTTGATGCAAGAGTTAAATTCTACACTCCATTCTCTCCTGGGGATGGGCATAGGAGTCACAGCACACCAAGTGCTCTTTCCAAAGAAATGCTCTTTGTAAATCCTCTTCTCATTTTTAACATCCTCAGTATAGGCATATATTTTTTTAAAGCTTTCAAACAAAAAGCAAAGATTTCCTTTAAAAGTCTGTGTATTGGGCTAGCACCTCCTTTTGCTCTACATTATATATTTTACTTTCGTGTTTTAACCAAAACCTTCAATTAACTATATTGATAGAAATGTCTAACTTACAATCTGGTAGACAAAAGACTCAAGACGGTCAAGGACATTCAGCTTTTTCAATAGAAGCTAAGAAATAAGAAAAAATAAAGCCAAGGAGAATGATGATTTTAACAAGTTCCACAAACTGTAGAAGAAATAAATTCTGGGGCCCCTAGGTGGCTCAGTCGGTCGAGTGTCCAACTTCGACTCAGGTCATGATCTCATGATTTCCTGAGTTCAAGCCCCACATTGGGCTCTGAGCTGACAGTTGAAGCCTGCTTTGGATTCCGTGTCTCCATTTCTCTCTGCCCCTCCCTACTCATGCTCTCTCTCTTTCTAAATAAGTAAATAAATAAATAAACGTTAAAAAATAAAAAACTAAAAATTTTTTTAAACATAAATATCCTAATACACAATACCAATTCTAATAATCATTTATATTTAAGCTTTCCAGTTCAAAGAATTTGATTTTCAAAATGGAAAAAAATCCAGCTATGTGTTCTCAATAAACAGAATACAATATTCTGATATTTGATACAACATTCTCCAAATACAGAAAAAATAACAATTCTACCTATTCACTTTAGGTGGCTACTATGGAACTGATTCACAAACTGTATGAAAACAGTTTATGAAAGCAAAATTATAAGCTAACTCTACTTATGAATATAAATATAAAAAGTCTCAGTAAGCTATTACCTAAAATATATAGCAATTTATATTTCTGACAAGTAGGGGTTATCATGGGAATTCAAAATCATTTAACATTAGAAAAATATATCCATGAATTTATCTATGCCAATGCCTTATCTGAGAAAAAAAAAACACATAATATTTCATTAGATGCAGAAAAATCAGATGCAAAAACAATCCATCATACACTTAGGGCAAAAATCAAGAATAGAAGGGAACTTGCTTGACTTTATAAAGGATATATTTTTTAAAAAGTTCAAAAACATACACAGTAATTAAATGTTAAAAGAATTCCCTTTAAAGTTAGGAATGAGACCCAGTTGCCCACGGTCATCATTTCTAGTCAACATTTTAGTGAATGTCTAAGGAAGCACAATAAAGGCAAGAAAAATTAAAAATTAAATAACAGTTGCTATCAATTGCAGAAGCAGGAAAAGTTGCATTATTATTGAAATTGACCAAGTTTTCCATTGGAGATTTTGAAATATGAACTGTAAATTGAGAGACTGACAACAGTAAAACCTTTAACTTTGATTCCCGAAGTTTCAACAACCAAAATTATTTTTGCGGTTAAGGAGATAAGGAACACGAAGGCATGAGAAAAAAAAGATCATTAAAAACAGAGATATTAATTTCAATACACTTGGACTTCAAATGTAATGAAAACACCAGGACTTCAAAGCTCTCAGGTAACCGCCTTCCTCCTGAAAGAGTCCTGGTCCCTCTGTGTGGTTTCCTCCATGCCTGTTATTCTCCCATTCTCATTAACTGAGTCATCCACACTGCCTGCACATCTCCTGTTGCTTCTCTCTCTGCTGCCCCTACCCACTTGGAGTAAGCCTGGCTCTTTCAGAGTACATAGGCTTCTCTGTTAAAAAAGGTAAATCTCACTCCTCTGGGCATGAGAGTGAAGGATCTCTGAATGATGCCATGGACATCGCATTTCTCTTCACCAAGCACAAGCCAGCCCCTCAGGCAGAATGCCGGTATTTTGGCCTCTCTTCCCCTAGATGAGCTTCGTGACTTTTTAGGACAGATTGACCTTCCCATACCATTTTTTCCCAATCTTTGCTGGTGTTCAATAAGCCCAGAATATTAGAGCCCACTAACTATAAATACATCATTAGTATTTCTTCTCTTACAGTAAGATTTATTGGCTTCTACTCTGAAATCATGGGATTACTGAAGGGGATAGATTTTTCACACTTCTCCCAAAACCTATAAACTTGCCTATTCTTAAAAACATCCAAAGCATCTGATACACACACACACACACACACACACACACACACACGCAAGATTTATATAGTAACGTGCTCTTTGGATTCTCTAACATTGATTTGAGATAGCCTATTTGACAATGTTAGAGTTATTTACAAGTGTGGCCACATCAGTGGTATAGTTATTTAAGCAAGAGGTGCAAAGGTAGTAATTGATATCATGAGGTAATTAATATAATCATGCAGAAAAGTACATCAGTGTTTAAAAGCAGTAGCAATATGAAACCAATGTCTTCCCATTGTTTAATGTGGCTCTCAATACCAACGAGCAGTAATGTCAATATGCTTTAGTGCCTTTTTTACCAAAATAGTAAAGAATACAAAAACATTAATACACTGACAGTCCCTAGAAATGTTTTTAAAATTAAGTTAATTATAAGTAAAACCTGACAAAACATACACACAGAAACTTTAACCTCAAATGCACCCTAAACTCCTTAAGTATGGCAAACACTTCCTTGTGCTAAACTCTTCACCTGAGTGTCTTCAATTTACTCCTTCCCATTAATGTGACTGCAGATCATTTTCAGTGTGTGAAAATCCTTTAAAAATATAATTCTTTACACTCATGACCTTGAAAATATATGAGGCCAATTTAATAAATGGTTCTGAATCCATGAAACTGCTGTAGCAGCCCAACTCTAGATTCATAGGCAATGATAAATATGTATATAAATGTGGGCATCATTTACTCTTCCGATTGCAATCTCCAGTTAATGACACGCTGAGTAGTGCATCGCACCATAGAAGCTTCAAATAATTATCTGACTCTCTTCACCTCTGTTGCACTCGTGCTGAAAAATTAAGGAATTCGTTCTTAGGGCCTCTGCACAGAGAGCACAGATTCAAGGAAGAGGGCATTGCAATTGAAAGCTAGAGGTAATAGCCAAAAAAGCTTGAGGTAATAAGTGACAGAGGCCAAATTAGTATTCAACTGCCCAGTTCTCATCTATTTCTCCCCAATATATTTCAGATAGGTCTCACTCAAGGTCAACAGGGGATTCGTGTGCAGAAAACTAAATGGGAAAGTCAGATGGTAATAGTCCAGCCCCAAGTCCCCTGGGCTTCAAAACTTGGCTCATCTTCTCAGAACTCACCTTTGTCATACACTGACACTATTAACAGTCTGTAAACACACTCAGCAGTTAATTTTAAAACCCCATTATTGAACACATTTTGCACTTTAGGAATGTCCATCAATTGTCTAGTAACTAGATAGAAATGAGGGGAAATGGCACATATACCAAACCAGGTATCTTCTTTATGTTACTTCATTTTTGACTCTTCAAAATCTCCATATCACTCTCTTTCAAAGCAATATGGTCCCTCTGAGGCTGTGTTATTTGGCAATCTAAGGATCTTAGCCAATTTTTATGACCAGAACACAAGCCCTTGACATCATTGGTAGGAGACAGTCGTCCTGCTGAGTAACTTAAGTTAAAAGTACTTGTCATAATTCTGGCTCAAATTAGTAGAGCTATCCTAATTAAATCCAGCATTTCTGGTTTCCATATTTCTGAGAACAAAGTGCATTTGACTATAATGCTAGTTTTCTACAACAATGAAAAGCCTCACATGAGATCACACTCTTATTTCAATGAAAATTTTACATTTATTTTTAAGTGACTATGAGAGCAAGAAAATCATACTCGCAAGTATCTGCCTTTATCATCTAAACTTGCAAGTAAACATTCTCGTTGCTATCTTTTTTTCTACTCGAGTTTACAGTTTAAAAAGCTGTCTTTCTATCTATCTCTAGGTGATATATAAACATTTCACTATAAAAAATGTTCTGGTTTAATCAAAATGAATCAAAAGAGGGTTTAGCCAAGAATTTTCAATCTTTCATCAAAAGTAGCACTGTCAAGGTTGAAAGAAAGCACTAATAATCTAATTTTCTATTCTTAGTTCTCAGGCTTTTCTCCCTGAAGTTTGTACGTTGATGTCAGTTTCAACACTCTTGCAATCAAATGTCTGTGCGGGAGGGTATCACACAACCAAGAAAAGTAATGGAATCCCAGCCATGACTTTGATTCAAATGGAGAGCTTGGATGAAGTAAAGCCTATTTTTTTGTATGTGAGAAGACAAAAAATGTGTAACTAAAGATACACTGATACGTATGATACCAGAGAGAAAAATAAAGGATTTTTTTGACACATTAGAACACAGGTGCACTTGATACTGGTAGTTATTTTTATTATTTTAAATCTCATAAAGTTTCATACAGCAAAACCTGTCATTTAAAATGAAATTATACATGTGGCTTCTGATGGTGCTGCTTTACTCAAATGCAGTAACCAGGCATGTCATTTCCAGGCTCCCCCAAACAGTCTTGTCTTACTGAGTAACAAGAATCTTCACAAATCTGGTGGCAAAAGTTTTGAGAGTATCCTAACTACACAAGGCTTCCAGTTTGTGCATTTACCTCAGGTTAGAAGATGTACTGGGGACAGTCTAAATAAGATTTATGTCTATAATTTCCTTATTCTCAATAAAGATGGTCAAGCCCACTGTCAAAACTAAGCCATGTATTGGATGTAATTTAAAACGTTTTTTAAAAAAGAGTTAATGATAGGGAAAACATCATTGTTTTGCAAGCATTTTGGGGAAATGTACATATGAGTATCAATGGATGGCCCCATCCAAAATAAAAAGATACCTCTTTTCAAATGGTCCTGAAAATCTCTCCAGGGAGTCTTCTTATTTCCCCAAAGAAACTTAAGTTCCCTTTATGATTTATGCTGAATAGCCTGGCATGTGTTAAATTCCTTTTATAAATCTGTCAACATTCAATTCTTATATAGGCAAGTAGACATGATTTAGATTGCGCCCCCATGCAACAATTAAAGAATGTGCTATATTCATCATGCCTAACCCCAAATAAACACATTGTTGAGAAAATTATATGTGATTTTCCCCCCACAAAAGATATTCTCTACTGAAAGAAAACTCCAGTCAATTTTTAACGAACAGATTAAATTTTCTCCTTCTATACTCAAGTTACAATGAAATCCAGTATAGGGTTCTGACTTTTTATTCCCTTCCTACCTATCTTGCTTCTTTCCTTTCCCTTTCTTCTATAAATGTCTATTAAGCATTGCCATGTCCCATGTATTCTAGATTCAGAAGATTCAAAAGTGACCAAAACAAAAGAAAATCCCTAACTTGGTGGAGATTAAGTCCTGATAGTGGAAGCAAACAAACAAACCAACAAACAAAAACAAGATGAATGAGTAAAATAAGTAAAAAGTGAAAAAAAGCATCATATGTGAATTGAAATTTTAAATTGAATGACCAAGGAAGTTCTCATTGTAATATTTGTATAAGAGCCTGCAACATGGGAGTGAGATATATTTGATAAAACAATATATGGGCAGGGACAAAAGCAAGTAGAACAGCCTCAAAGCATGGGCATGCCAGACTTTCTTAAGGCAAAGTGAGGAGGTCAGACAACTATAACAGAATAACAAAGATGGAGGTCAAGGAGACGGTCAGAGAAATACCAGATCATACTGGCCTTCTAGAGACTGCAGCTTTCCTTCTGAGATGGGAATCCCTGTAGGATTATGACTGCAGAAATGACATGATCTGATTTACAATTTAACAGAGTCACTCTGGCTGCCTGTTAAGGACAGAATGAAGGAAGTAAGGGCCCAAGAAAGGGAACCCCGCAAAAAGCTACTGCAATAGTCCAGGCAGGAGAGAAGATTTAAATGTAGAAAGTAGCAATGGAGGTGGTAAAAAGTGTTTGGACTCTGTATGGTGACTTCTCTTCCCCAACCTTCTTTGCCAGTGCTCTATTGGCACTACCATAGTCTAAGCAGGAAGAGAGAGGGGAGAGTCAAGGGAATAGAGGGGTTCTAACATTGTAATGATGGAAGTTAGCTTCTTACTCTGCACCAAGAGAAGGTGATAGCTGATATTTTTTTTTTGTTTTCTTCTTTAAGCCACCTTTGAGAACTCCTCAAGAGATTCCTGCTACTCCATTGTTCTAGATAAATGTATTTCCTTTCCTGGTGGGTGGTAACTCTTGAAATACTTTTGTGCTGCTTTCTGATAAGTTCTTCCCACTTCACCAAGCAGCTCTACTGGGCAGGACTCAAGAAAACCCTACATCACTCCTATTTGCTCATGTTTCTATTTGTCCATATCTGGTTTATAGGAAACACTGCAACCCTTCTTCCAGCAAAATTTTCAAACATATGAGAGATACATTTGAAATGCATTGCAAATATTAGAGAGCTCTCCTCTCACCTTCTGCTAAAAATAGCAACTGTGCCCTGCTGATATTACCACCCCACCCTCTGTCCCTGAGCTTAGCACATGCCTAGACCAGAGGACATACAAAGGAGACTTCACTCACTTAAAAAAAATTGGCTATAGGATCAATTATCAATCATAAAATCAAATGTTGTTACATTTCTACAAAAAGATTTGGCCATTGGCCTATCATTAGTGTAATTTGAGTTGCTTTCTAATAGCCAATTTTAAAATACTAATTAACACTCACATTGTTAGTTTTGTGAATTGGCCATCCATAGTTGACATTACTCTGTGACACAGTTTAGGCATGTGAAGTATTATTTAAGGCCATGCCTCAAAGCAGAGTTCATTTTGTCTATTTGGAGATAAAAACCATAAACTTGACCTAATTTGAATCAAATGTTCCCACAAACCTGTCAAAGAAAATGGATACAGGATTTGTATAATAATCTATATGTTTATTTCTCACATAATTAGCTATATTATAGTTATCTACCACAGACTTAAAGGATTACAGAGTCATGGTTCTAAAAGTTACTTAGAGAATATTAATAGCAAATAAGATATTGGCTTATGGAAAGTCACATAGTAGTTAGTAGACCTGGGAAAACACAGCTATCTCAACGGTAGCCCAGTTTTCTTATTATAGTGTCTCCTGATTGATATGTAAAACATGCATATACCGGGGCGCCTGGGTGGCGCAGTCGGTTAAGTGTCCGACTTCAGCCAGGTCACGATCTCGCGTTCCGTGAGTTCGAGCCCCGCGTCAGGCTCTGGGCTGACGGCTCGGAGCCTGGAGCCTGTTTCCGATTCTGTGTCTCCCTCTCTCTCTGCCCCTCCCCCGATCATGCTATGTCTCTCTCTGTCCCAAAAATAAATAAAAAACGTTGAAAAAAAAAAAATTAAAAAAAAACATACATATACCAATGTTTATTTGGGAAATTACTAAGAAAATACAGTAGAATTTCACAATATTAACTAGGGGAGGCTAGAAGACTTTAGCAATAATTAAAAAGGCCCAATTCTAGGAACCAAAAAAGTGCTAATAATCTACAGGTCAAAAACAAACAAATGAGGAATTACATTTGAAGTGAAGATGAAGAAAATGGTTGTGGATCATGAAAAAGAAATGGCTTTAAGTGGAAATCCAAAGACAAAATACAGAGGATAAAAGGGTCTAGAAACTTTATAAGTCCCATCTTGAGAAATTTAAATACAGGAAGGAAAATCTGAAAAAAGAGTTGAGGAGGATCTTAGACTGGTCTAGCTCCATTTTACGTATAATTAAAATATCTGAATAACTACTATACAAATTGACTTTTTTCTAAACCTCTATAATTTTTCCAATATTTCATTATTTTTCTTATACCCTATTGTCCTATACTAAAACTCTAAGAATAAATAGGTCATATGTATATGTTTCAATACCAGCAAAAGAAACCTATGCTGTGATTTTATTCCACAGTTAATTGGGAAAAAGAAATTTTAAAGACCTTTTAATATTCAGGGGTGAGCTGTGAAAGTCATAGGAAACAGGACTCAACTATCGAAAATTTAGGCTGGAAGCTAGAAGATCTGCATTCTAGTTCCAATATGCTGATAACTACCTGTGTGACTTGAATAATCATAGTGTCTATGTTCCTTAGTTCATTCATTAGTGGATAAGGGGATGGAACTTAAGGTTCCCTATGATTTTACTCATTGTAACCAGAGTAATGTACACCATATTAGCATTATGTGTTAAAATTTATTGACAAAATATCCAGCCTTTCTCAATATGACAGTTCTAAGTATAAGCATTTTGTTTGTTTGTTTATTTGAAGTGTAACACTCTTCCCCAATATATTTCCTACATTTGCAAAATTTACTATGTTAGATACTTCTTTGTTGAAAATAGCTTATTATGACTTGATATGTTCAAGGGAATTTTGCCCTTTTCATTTTCAATTCTCCTTCATCCGCCCCTGTCTTCATCTGCCTTGACAAAGAATTTAATTTATCTTCTATAATTTATTTGTTCCCTCCTCCAAGATTTCCTTTTTATATAAAGGAAATAAATATTATATATATAATATTTATATATTTTATCTATATAACATATAGATATAATATATAACATATATATTTTATTTATATATAACATATAACATATCTATTTTATTTTCATGGTTCTATCATTATTTTAACAGTGTTTTAAAGGTTTACTTTAATATAAACATAAAGGTTGAAAAAAGCCATGAAGTATCAGGAATTCTTAGCCCATTTCCCCAACCTGTAAAGTGACACTGGACAGGACAGCGGGCAGTTTTGAAGACTAAATATGTACGTCTGAACAAGAACATAGCACAGTGAATAGCACTCAGTAGACCTTATTCTTTCCTAGTCATAAAAATAGCCAGGCAGGAATCCAGTTTTTAAAAAGTGGGATTAGTACCCTATCACTAAATCTCAAGAAGTTCAGGAAAAGAGAGTTTATAACATCAGTGTTCTGAAAGGTGATCCCCTATTAAGGTACAATTGTCTTAACTTTTCATACTATTTTTTCCCATGATAAGTATTCATCTGATCTTACTTTTTCATATAAGTAAGAGCTTGAAAAGAAACGTCTTGCCTGTTTCTGTGCTAATTACTAAAGCTTTCTTCACTATCAACCTGGTCTTTAATAAGAATAAAGACAGACAGGTCTTGAGCCTCTTTGGCTTGAACTAATTGCCAAGCATTCCTTTATCTGGTTCTTGCTCAGAGAAGGGCAATAACCAGGACAGAGACCTTTAGCTTTTCCTTGGCAGCTACTAAGTGATGAGCCTGAGTCTGGTGGGGGAAAGATTTTACCTGACTAGTTGAGCTGAGCCTAGGGACTTCTTTTAAGCAAGTTCCCACTATGATTTCTCACAGCATCCCTGGGATTTAAACCAAAATGCTAGAGACTGTCACTCCCAGGGGATGTAAAAAGGTTCAGGACGCTGGGAATTTTCCACTTCCTTGCCTGTGAAAGGGACAGTGTTCTGAGTTGCCTCCAGTTTACCAAAGTTGATAATTAACATTTCAGCTATGGCTAACTAAAAAAAAATTGACCAGAAAATGAAAAGCTGATGAGCATGCCACCAGTGGACCAACCTGCTCATAAGGAAAAAGTTTTGTTTGAATCTTTTTGGACAAAGTCATGAAAACTTTCCTACTCTCCAAAATTGCACTAGAAACAACATGTGAAAATCGAAGGTATGAATCCACAATGATAATTTGCATTTTACACACTTTCACATGAATGTGCCAAAGGCCTCCAAAAACATAAATTAAATTTCATGGATCTCCTCCAAGAACACATTTATTATTGTTTATGCAAACAGATTTGGAAATTGAGACATAAATCAAGAGAAAAAAAAATGAGTTGGTTAACAGGGAGCATCAAAGCTAGAATTCAGTTTCAAGTTTTAAGCATTAAACTACATAAATACCTCACCCTGTGGTAAAGATATAAAGGGAAAAATATATTAAATTCATTTGTATATTATTTTAATAAGGTGCATGCCTACATTTCAAAACTTGTCTTGCTAAAGATTTATAATTTATACAAAAAAAATCAAGCAGAAAAAAATGTTTCTTGTTACAGTGTTATTATCTTCTTTGTTTCTCCTGAATTTTCTTTCAACAGGTATCATATGGGTCATTACCATACATAAGGCATTAGGTTGTTATGATACACAGTATAAACACAACACTCTTGAAGATTTTGCCATCCATTGGTACAGAATGGCACTCAAGCCTGGAAAGTAAAAATCTCCATACCAGCCTATGATTAAATGTAAAATATGTGCAAAGATTAGTGCCACCAAGAGAGATTCCTGTGGCTGAAGTCATTTCAGAGAAGGCTTTGTGAAGAAAGGGGGGAACTGAACATTCTCTTGTAGAACATGCCAAAAGAGAAAGGGGTGAAGAAGAGAGAATCCCTGTTAAAAAGTAAAAGCTAGGGGAGGTAGACATAAACGTTGCATGCTCATAAGACAATAAAAAGGTCAGTTTGGAATGTTTGTAAAATTACCTGAGCAGTTTGGAATCTGTTTATGCCAGGAATTTGAACTTTATATTATAAAATGTATTTTTTCCAATTGCCTAATTGCCAAAGAGACCTAAAACATATCCTTGCTTTTACCATTCTCTTCAAGACCAATAGCCTAATGGGTCAAATTCTTCCCTTGAATGTCTTTAGGCAGAACATAGTATTTCTTTTTTTTAACATTTATTTATTTTTAAAAGAGAGAGACAGAGCATGAATGGGAGAGGGGCAGAGAGAGAGGGAGACACAGAATCCTAAGCAGGTTCCAAGGCTCTGAGCTGTCATCACAGAGCCTGATGCAGGGCTCGAACTCACAAGTGGTGAGATCATGCCCTGAGCTGAAGTCAGATGCCCCTGACTGACTGAGCCACCCTGGTGCTCCCAGAACATAATATTTCAAATCAATTGTTTTGCCACCTGTTTGCAAAGCCATTTCATTTCTCACATCATACTTCATTTGAGAAAACTAGAAGTCATTGAATCCTAAGTGTCCTAAGAAATTAAATCCAAGAATACATATGGAAATGTCCACAATGCATATTATCTGTAGGTTCTAGCTCCAGCTAGGCCACAAACCAGAGGTAGTCCTTCAAAGCGATCCAAACTAGGATTCTGGAGTCACTCACATTTGAGGTAATTCCACAGTGTCAATCATTCCCTGTATGATCACTCATTGTTTTTAAGCCTCTGTGTCATCATCTGTAAAATGGGGGTATGATAGCCCTTCATTTTAAGTTCATTTATTTATTTTGAGAGAGACACAAGGGCGTGAGAGGGGGAGGGGTAGAGACAGAAGGGGAAAAGAGAATCCCAAGCAGGGATTCTCCATGCTGACAGTGCAGAGCCCGATGCGGGGCTCAATCTCATGAACAGTGAGATCGTGACCTGAGCCAAGAGAAAAAATTGGATGCTTAATTGACTGAGCCACCCAGGTGCCCAGATAGTCCCTCATTCTTAAGGTTGTTTACTCATTTAATTTTTTCAACAAATGTTTATTGAACACTTATTATTTTAGGGACTCTTCTAAGTGCTGGCGATACTACAGTGAATAAGAGAGACAAGGATGTGTGGAAGGTGTAAATAGGACAATTCCCATAATGCATCTGGCAAAATACCTAGAAAATAATGAACAATCAATAAAGGTTAGCTATTAAAACTATCATGAGCTACGATGACAGAGTATATGATGCAATACACTTTCTCGAAGACTTTGCCATCCATCTGAACAGCATGGCACTTTGCCATACGCCTTATGAATTTAAGCAAGTCTTTTTACTTCTCTGAACCTCATATTCCTTATTTTTAAAACAAGAAAATTAGGACATAAGATTTCTAAAACCCTTTCTAGCTTCCACATGCAATGCGTCTATAGTTGATAAGCTCTCTTGAGTCTTCTGGGAGACACCGGAAAAGAAAGGGGGTGAGGGAAAGAAGACAATCCCTGATCCACAGAAGCAAAAAGTTACAAAAATTTTTGGCACATTTCTTATTATATTAAAAAAGGGAACATACTGCTTGCTATTAAATCAGAACATCCACAAAGAATGAGAGTGATAGACAATGCAGGCAATACCATCACATTTGGTAGGGATTTATTATTATTTTGGGGGTTTTTCATTGTTTTTGTTTTGTTGTTTTGTGTTGTCTTATTTTTTTGTTGTTGATTAAAAGATTAGGTGGACGTGGCATAATTTCTTGGAAGTATCTGTATCACTGATAGCCAGACCATGGGCATTTGGTCCAATTACAGGTTCTAGAATAGCAACCAGTTCATGTCATATATGAAAGAAATTCAGAATCCATCATCTATCTATCTATATATTTATATAGATAGATAGATAGATAGATAGATATCTTTATATATATGTGTGCATGTGTGTGTATAGATATAGATATAGATATATAGATATAGATATAGATATAGATACAGATACACACACACACACCAACCAAATGGTACCAAGTGAATTGTAATATTGCCAGTTTGCTCGTCTTGCACAGACTCTTCATTTGAAGTCTCAAGCACAGTAGAACTTAGTGAAGACCATGCTTTTCCTCAGCAAATGGAGGTTTAGTGAGACATTCAGAGACATTCCTGAACTCTGGGTCAAACCAACCAGTTCACTGACTTGTCACTTGGTGAAAATTTGTTTTTATTCACTCAACATTAGACCTTGAATCAGTAACAGGGACATTGATTTGTTATCTAAAAAAATGAAGAATCGAGAGGACTTCATGCATGACTCACCTTGCTTTTAAAATGTGAAGTAAGTTTGGTGATAAAATTAGTAGTATTAATGGTAGCAGCTACCATTTCCTGAGGGAATGTTAAGCCAGGAAATTTGCTTATATAATTTCATTTAATCCTCACAATAACCCAATGAGCTAGGCATTATTCTTTCTGTATTTCAGATAAGGAAATGACTCAGAGAGTTTCAGTAACTTTCCCAAGGTCACACAGCTAGAAAGCAGCAAATGGAACCTGAAAATTGTCACTCTTCTTTGTTAGTGATGGATGTCAGACAACTATACTGGAACCTCTTTAGGTATAAAAGTGATTCAAGAGAATGTAAATGAGTCATCCCTGGACTTCTTAGCAGAGAGACCTTCATTTTTTGCATTTGCATTTCAAAAGACTACATGATAAAGAAGTCATTTGCTATTGCTAGATAAGTGCTTCTTCAAACAAGAAATTCAGAGCCCATTTAAAAAAAAAGAAAAGAAAAAAAGAAAGAAAATGTACCAACTCTAATTTCCTCTCCGTATTAGATGGCCACAAAAGACACTTAACAGTTCTGGCATTAAAGCAGGCTTCCCGGCATTATTGCAATCTCTAGGAGTTTGCATTTTTAAACAGAAAAGTTGCCTCTGTGACACAAATCACAATAGTCTTCAAATTTATAAAAAGGGAAGGCCTTGCTTTGATTCCCTGTTATTAATAACTTTCTGGTATATGCTGGACTGTATATATTTCCTCTTATTCCCCACTAGAATGTACATCTGTTGTAGCAGAGAACTTTGTCTTCTTTCCTCTGTAACCTCAGTGCCTAGAAGAGGGCCTTGGCACAGTAGATATTTACCCTGTATTTCTTAATCAACAAATGAATGAATAAATTAATATGACTTGAAAGTAGGCTGAAGATAAATGCTCTCCAATTTCTTTTTGGTCTTTCCTGAAACTGTCGCACAACTCAGGAGCTAAAGTCCTCTGACCCGATCATCTCACCTGCTTATCTGAAAAGTTTACATTTTCATAATATTTAGGACAAGTACGATACTGTTTCAAGCATTTCATTATGAAATCAGAAAAGCAAGGAATCTAAAAGGATTACTAGTATCTAAATCATATCAGGGAAAAAAAAAACACCAATTCTAATGTTTCCTACTTCAAAGCCTTTCCTTCATAGGTCTATATGTAATATGTGCTTTACCAGTTTTTAAAAACAAGTGATAACAGCTACAGCCTGGTACTCAAGTAGCTTAATCAACCCCTGGGAAGATTTATTTTTCACCTCATCCTATTGCTTTATACTGAGAAGCCTTTACAGTACTCTTAGAGCTGCTAAAACTCCCTTAAACTACTCCGTAGAGACAACTACCAAGATGATTTATGTGGCAACCTGCTTATTTGTCTTCCTGGCAACCAAGGGGCTAAACTTTAACTGATAAAGTAAGTCCCTTTGGCATTTGGAAACTTACTATTAGTGGAGTTATATTGTTCCCTCCCCTCTAATTTCTGCTTCAGCCTCTCTAATAAGAACTTCTAGCTTGTTAGAGGTATTACAAAAGAACTCCATCCTTTTTGTACCTCTTCCTCCTCCTATCCTAGGACAGTCATGACTGTATAAATGAAGGTAATGATAGCTACCATAACAAAGAAGCCTTCAACTTTCAGTGGCTTAGCGCAACAGAAATTTCTATTGCACTCACATAACAGTTCAGTGTCCTTGGTCCTGGCTGGAAGGCAACTATTTTTCATGTATTGATTTAAGGACCTACGTTCCTTCCTTGTGTGGTTCTACCACTTGTGAGAGTCCTGCAAGTGAAAAAAGGTGAAGAAGGTAAAACATGGTCCAAAATTGGCATATATCCTTTCCACCAATATTGCATTGGCAAAATATAGTCCTATGACCACACCTAGAGGCAAGGGATAGGCTGGCACACATCACCTCCGGCTAGGAACCTTGCCAGAGAAAAATTTACAACAAAGAAGGAAAACAAAATTCTTTTTTTTTTTAATTCTCACTGTGCCACAGTGGGACTGGGATGCTGTCTTCCACTGAGGAGGGCATATTGTTGAATTACAGGCATCTTTTTGCAGATGCTATGGTTCTCTTCCTCACTGATGCTCTGTTATTGGAACTACCCACTCCTGGTTCCCTTCTGCGTTGTGGTAAGCCCTCAGGACAGTCTCTTCCCCTGAAGAAGAAGCTGATAGTTGTCCAGTTACCCTACTTATTGAATGAGTAAGTTCAAATCACAAGAAGGTCAAATAGGAACTCATCCACCCTCAGATTCAAGCTCATTCTACCATCCAGCTTTACCAACGATACGTTTGGTATTTTTCTAAGTTTCTATATGACAAGTAGATCAGTCAGTAGGGGGGGGGGGACAGAGGGAGATAGAGTTAAATAAGATAGATGTATACAGTGTAAAATGGCTCAAAAGTAGTAGGAAAATGGGGTAAGAACTTCACAAAGCCCTATAACTATGCTAAGAGATACTTAGATTTATCCTAAAGTAATTTTACCAAAAATGATGGTTCTTTTTTGCACTTTTTGAAATGTCATAAAGGAATTAATCACAAAAACAATTGTGAACATTTTAGAAAAAAAATATTACATCCTTAAACTCTCAAGTAATCTAAATTCTTGAAATGTAAATAGGCTTCCCAAGATAAACCTAAAGGCTGAATTAGAAAATATTTAATGAGCAAATATTTTTTAAATGTTTTTAATGCTTGTTTATTTTTGAGAGACAGAGCACAAGTTGGGGAGGGACAGAAAGAGGGGTAGACATAGAATCTGAAGCAGGCTCCAGGCTCTGAGCTACCAGCACAGAGCCTGACATGGGGCTCAAACTCATGGAGTGCAAGATCATGACCTGAGCCAAAGTCAGATGCTTAACCAACTGAGCCACCCAGGCACTTCATTAATGAGCAAATATTTTGACTCCTTTGAACTTGATATCAGCCATTGTTCATTCTCTTTGGTGGGTTTTCTAAAAGGTCTTATCCCCACTCTTCAAACTTCAAGGACCTATCACTCTATACCCTCTCTTCAAATTTCAAGGATCTCTCCAGAGTGCATCAGCCCCCATCCATGTGTGGATCACGTACTCAATTTCTTTTTCAGTCATGTGTCACTATCAAAGTCTGTACTGGATGGTCTTTCAAAGTGTTCTGGGTGGGAAGTCAAGGGAAAAAAGGCAACTTTCTAAGGAAGCACTGGAGTAGTTTGGCATTGAAGACAGAGACAGACTGCAGAGAGAATCAAGCAACCAGTATGTCTTGCTGATGCATTTATATACAACCACAAGGTTAGTACCATAAGCCTTAGCCACAGGGGCACTGGGAGTTGCCTTCAGCTTCTAAGCAGGCTAGCACACAAGCTTTTAACTAGCTAAGGAAGAATGAGTTTGCTCTAACCAAAATGTGAATATGATATTACATGTGAGGTAGAAAAAATATCTTAAGCCATGTGTGACCTCTTTTGTCTCCTGTCTGTTGTGGAGTCAATGTTTCATTCACGAACAAAGAATCACAAATAAAATCCTATTGCTGTCAATATGCAGCCATTTTTGACATGATCATTTAAACAGCTATTTTCTTCTCTTTCGTCTGTAGTAACAATGCTTAAAATAAATTGAAGACTTCAATACAATCCTATTTTATTTCCCTCTGGCAGGAGAATCTTCAAGTATAATATAAAATTATATCTACACCGATAAGGTTTAACAGATACAGTTAGTAACATCAAATTATGGGTTTATCAAGAACATTATTTAGAAATATGTACTAATAATGATTGGTTATTTAAACAGGACACTAGTGAAGAAAGATAAAAGTGAGGTATATAGTGCATTGTGTATATTCCAATCTAACTTTATTTTTTTTTTTAAATTTTTTTTTTTTTCAACGTTTTTTATTTATTTTTGGGACAGAGAGAGACAAAGCATGAACGGGGCAGGGGCAGAGAGAGAGGGAGACACAGAATTGGAAACAGGCTCCAGGCTCCGAGCCATCAGCCCAGAGCCTGACGCGGGGCTCGAACTCACGGACCGCGAGATCGTGACCTGGCTGAAGTGGGACGCTTAACCGACTGCGCCACCCAGGCGCCCCTCCAATCTAACTTTAATTATAAATTATAGATTCCATGTTTTAAAATTTTTAATGTTTATTTATTTTTGAGAGAGAGAGATAAAGAAAGAGAGAGCATGATCAGGGGAGAGGCAGAGAGAGAAGGAGACACAGAATCCGAAGCAGGCTCTAGGCTCTGAGCTGTCAGCATAGAGCCCAATGTGGTATTCAAAGTCACGAAGCGGGGAGATCATGACCTGAGCTGAAGTCAGAAGCTTAACCAACTGGGCCACCTGACCATACCTAATTTGTAGATTTCAAATAAAAACCCTGAAGAACTCAATAACTGTCTGGCTCATTGATTTCCATCACATCCTCATATACAAAGAATTTAGGAAATTAATTCATGGAATGTTAGGACATTATGGAGTTCCCTAAATCTTTAAACAGTGGTAAGATTTTATATCATCATTTTAGGGAATCTCTCTTCTGGTTTATAAATACCAGAAATTCAATCATGTGCAATTCATTCAATCCTGTAAAAAGTCAAGTTAGATGTTTCTTGATTTTCTAGAATAGACTATTAAAGTCTACTACTGAGGGAAAAAACATGCTTTGGACACATATTCTAAATTTAAAGACCCTCCACCTATTGTGGTCAGCCACTTCTGGTCAGGGCTTACATAAAGACACTATACCCCATCCTTCTAGTCCTTTGGAGAGCAAAAGAGTAGTAAACTTTGAAGAGAATCACCTTTTTCTTCTTAATGACTAACATGGGGAGAAGAGATAACTTCAGACTTGGGTTATATATCCCATTCCTACAGGACTGGAGACTAGACCATCTGGCCTCCTATCAGAAATTCATAAAATAGACACCATCTTTGGTTTAAAATTTACACAGCATCTAAACTAACAGACCTGATATTGCTGATACTTGGGGGTAGAAGCAGGAGGGAGAAGCTATAGCTGGGAGAATAAGGACTCAGGACCTAGGAAGGGGCAGACATCAGCCTGCATTTCAACCATGTTGTTTGGTAAGAACATGAATATCCATGAGTTATGTGAAAAGTGGCCAAAGCTAAATCATGCTGCCAGTAACTAGCCCAGGAGGGCTGACCACCAGAAAAAAGATCCCATGAGCAAGACCCTGTAAAGGAAAACATCCAATACATGGAGAGGAAAGGCAACTGGAAAAGTTTCCATTTGGAAACTTGGTGAGCCAGACCCTCATATCCTACTCCAGAGGCAGGGGTTTTCCTAGAAGAGGCCTTCATAGGGTCTTTGGAAGAAACCACAATGTGCCCCAATAAAAGCTAGCATTTGGATGTTGGTTTCACAGAACCAAAGAGCTATTAGTCACTCTCAGATTGAAAATATGTAACAAGCAAAATGGAAGGGGGAAGCCATATTATCAGGAGTAATTACAGAGTGCAGTAACATTTGTTTTCTTCTCACTGCTTCCCACCCTGCCTTCAGAGGAGGAAGTGAAGGAGGTTGAGTGTGAGGGAGCATAACATGCCTTCCATCTTATCACAAGCCACAGGAACCTCTGGTGTAACCCTTTTGGAGTGGGTGAGAGCATGGGAGATTGAAGATAAAATGGAAATATTAAATTCAATATTACTAACATTGTTAGAAAGGTTAATCTCTAATATATAAAGAGCTCTTAAGGGGGAAAAAAGGTAAATTGAAAAAATGGGCCTTTGTCATAAAATTAGAATTTGATTTACACCCATCAGATTGACAAAAATACCAAAGCTAAACAATACACTTATTAGTAAGAATGTAGGAAAAGGAGCCCTTTTACATACTGCTGGCAGAATGGTACCAGTTTCTATAGAAGAAAATTTGGCAATATCTAAAATTTCTATACATGCATTTAACCCTACACTCAGCTGATACTTCTGGGAGATTACCCTAAAAATACACCTCCATAAATATTAAACAACTTATATATGAGGTTACTCTGGCATTATTTGTAATAGCAAAATATTGGAAGAAATCCAAATGTCCATCCATAGGAGATTGATTAAATAAAGTATACTTCATCTGCACAATGAAAGGAGTGAAGGGACAGAGATTGGGCAAAATGAAGGAACAAGGACTCCAAGAGTGGAGTCATAGATGCAGAGGCCAGAGAGAGTGGAGCTGGAACCACAGGATGGGGGTGGGGGCGAGGGGATGCAACCTTGTGGGCTCAGAGAAGAGAACATCAAGGCACTGAGCATTACTCTCAGGACCTAAAATCAAATGGAATTTGTCCTTCTGGGTGGCTAACTTGCTTCAGACCAACAACTCCTTTTACTCTTTCCTTTTCTCTGTTTCAGAATAGGAATGTCTATCCTAAGCCTGTCTCATCATTGTACTCTGGAAGCAGATAACTTATTTTCTGGTTTCATAGGTCCACAAATGCACAGGAATTTTTCCCCATGATGGATGTCAGCCTGGGCTACCATGGTAGAATATTACAGACTAAGTGGCTTAACATACATTTATTCCTCACAGTTCTGGAGACTAAGAGGTCCAGAATCAAAGCACCAGTAGATCTGGTGTCTGGTGAGAGCCCTCTTCCAGGTTGTAGATTGCCAATTTCTCACTTTATCCTCATATGGAAGAAGGGATGAAGTAGCTCTATGAGGTCCCTATTATAATGGCACTAATCCCATTCATAAGGGTTCCACTGTCATCGTCTAATTACTCCCCAAAGGTTCCACTTCCTAATACCATCACATTGGGAGTTAGGATTTCAACATGAATTTTGGGTGGACATAAACATTCAACTCATTTCAATGCACCATACCCAGAGTCTCACTCAGACCTGATTTAGAGGGTTTAAAATAGGCGATCTAGAGAGTTTTTTTGAGTTGATAATTTATAGGTGGGATTTTAGAGTTAGGGTCACGCTAGAATAGATTAGGCCTCTGGAGATATGAAACGAAGTGAATGTAGTTTGCAAGGACATGAATTCTGGTGGGCCAGAGTAGACTTGTGTGGGTTGAAAAGTGTCAAAGTGTCATGTCTACCTAACCTCAGAATGAGACCTTATTTGTGAACAAGGTTTTTGCAAATGTAATTAGTGAATTTAAGATAAGGCCATTATGGATTAGTGTGGGCCCCAAATCCAGGTACACTACTCTCCTAAAAAGAAGGCAGAGATGCAGAGACATTAGAGAGAGAAAGCCATGTGAGGACAGTGGAAGAGATGGGAACGATGCAACCACAAGGCAAAAAATGCCATTGATGGCTGGTAACCATCAGAAGCTATGAAGCAGCAAAAGATTCTCCTTTAGATCCTTCAGAGAAAGCAAGGCCCTGGTGGTGATTCCTTCATTTCAGGCTTCTACCCTCCAGAACCGTGAGAAAATACACTTTTTTTTTTTGCTTTAAAAAAAATGAGGACTATGAAAAAAAATAAGGTTATATTTTCAAGTCAAAAAAGCAAGATGCAGAATAATATATATATAGTAGTTCTACTTTTGGTATTAAAAAAAACAGAGAAAATTATACACAAAAAGCTAAACCAGAAATTAAAGAAATGATTACATGCAGATAGCTAGTAAAAATAAGATGGAAGGAACAAGAATGGGAGTGAAGTTTCTATGGGTATATCCTTTGATAATGTTTTGGTATTTCGATAACCATGTAAATGTTTTAAATATTCAATAAATACAACTTAGTCAAAAGAATAAAAAAGATCTTAAAATTGACTATAAACAGAAACAAAATGATTCTAAATTTCATCAAAGTAATAAGCGAACAATGCAGAAAAAAAAAATAATTCAAATAATTTTTGGACACAGCCAAAATAAATTGTTAGGCTAATTGAGAAAATTTAAATATGAGCTGGATATTAGACATTATCATGGATTTTTGAAATGTCCATATGTCCATTACTATTTCAATTTCCATAACATTTCCAAAAAAGTAACTATTATTCTTTTTTAGAATTATAATGGTATGTGGTATTCTTATTCTTAAGGGATGTAGTTCATATTTTTTTATGAAATGTCACAATGCCTACAATTTATTTTAAATAGTAAGCCAAACATCAAAATACACATACACGCACACATACAGAAAGAGGGAATTACATTTTTATATAATTTGTATGCATGTATAATTAATAAAGTAGAAGGCACATGTGATCGCTGAAGATGATCAGCACAAAATCAATAGGTTAATTTTTACAACCTGGAAGAATTCTGGAATTAGGCAGAGACCATAAATGGAGCCAGACACTTAGAAGAGAAAGGATTCTATTAACTGGCACAGTTGGTCACAGTTACTGGAAAAATAAAACTAAACTATGTTTATACCCCAAAGAGCAAGTTGTTTACTATATATGTAGTTGTTTACTATATACTTTATATGTAGCCTATGAAATCTTTAAGGAGCCTCTCTAGGATCGGTTTACAATTTTTCTAAATTGTTTTTTTATTAAATTTTAAGAGAGAGAGAGAGAGAGAGAGAGCACGCGCAAGCAAGTGCATGAGTGGGGGAGGGGCAGAAAAAGAGGGAGATGCAGAATCGGAAGCAGGCTCCAGGCTCTGAGCTGTCAGCACAGAGCCCGATGCAGGGCCTGAACCCATGAACTGTGAGAACATGACCTGAGCTGAAGTTGGATGCTCAACCAAGTGAGCCACCCAGGCATTCCCAATTTACACTTTTTCGATGAATAATTCCTACGTGTCAGGGATCATACTCATCCCTGGGACTGAAGGATTCCAGAGAAAGAGCAGATTTTTCAGAGTTCACAGCAGCCAAGTCTAACTTCATTCGTCAGAAGGAAAAAACAACAACACCAACAACAATGCACTATCATTAAAACAATATAAAACTGTCATTATAACTCATTATCAGATGAAGACAGCATAGTAGAAATGGATTACCAAGGCAAATGAAAACTAAGAAAATAGAAATAGAAGAGAAATGTGCCTGTCCTGAGAGTGTCATACTCAGACCATCTTTTTATTCATCCTGCTCTGAACTCTTACTTGGGGGTGGGCTGATGCTTGCAGGCTGCCTTTCCCAGATTCCTAAGACTGCTGGCTTGCAGCAGACTCTGGCCAATGGAAAATTTTGGAAAGAAAGAAGGCAGGAGGGAAGGAAGGGGCGTATAAAGCCGGGGTTTTTATAACCTCCTTTTCTGACTGAGTGGGTTCTTCTGCAGCAGCTGAGTTTCCTCAGTGGATCCAACCTCCACTAGATAGACCTCCTTCCAGTTCCTAATGCTTGGGAAGAACCCCCAGCTCTGTTCACATCTTCTTTTCCCTTTTGCCCTCCAGCCTAGGGATTGCTGGAGCCTCCTATGGTTTCCAGTGGGATGTCTTCCCATTCTCTGTTGGCATGTTAACTCTTCTATTTCTTGTTCAAATAATGTGTTTGTAAATTCCCCCATGTTTTAGCTATATAGAACTTTTTTTTTTCCTATTTGGATCCTGACAATTCAGGATATGTGAGGGAAAAAGGAGGTAAAAAGAGAATAAATTTTGGCACAGTCATATTTGAAGACACACACAATAAGTAGAGAATGGCAAACATTCTAACAGAGTATTAACCAATATATACGCTATTCTCTTCTATAGAAGCTGTCATTTTTAACTTTTGAGCCTGACGTTGTTGCCAAATCTGAATCAGTAATCCAATAGCTATCCAATTAGCTATCCAGTTCTAGCTAGAAAACCTGGGTTTATCTCAGCATTACCACTAACAGCTCTGTAACTCTAGATGTCATCTAACCTCTCTGTGCCTCAGTTTCCTTGTCTGCAAAATGAGGGTAATAATACTATGTACTTCACATAGAGTTAAAAGGTGTACAAAGCAAGCATTGAATAAATATTCTTTAATTCATTTGTGTTCACTTTTATATAGAAAACTCAGGAACTGATTACTATTTGCTGTGTTACTTTTTCCATATAATTATCTTCGTGTCTGGGCACAACTTTCAAAGTACTGTTATATGCAGGGCTTCATTCTACCCAACAATCTAACTGAGGTAGATTGAACAGGTTGTGCCATTCCAATTTTACAGATGACAAAACTGAAGTTGGAAGAGATCACTAGCAAGAAAGATATAAGCAAGACTAAAACATAAGTCTTCTAATTGCTTATTTTGAATTTTTCTAAGATGTCATTAACAAGCCATTCTTGGGATCCTATCCTTCTTATTTCTAACACTTCCTTTAATTGTGTATGGCAAGCATAACATGTAAAGTGCAAAAGGCATTTGAAAGCCAATCATCAGGAATATTCTTGTAGCCTTATTAATACTGACATACTTTTAAAATACAATAAAACCTACATATATATAATATCAAGAAAACAATAACAAACTGGAGAGAGTAATCAGCTATGAAATCAACAAAAGATAACAAAGAATTAAGAGATGGCTACTCTACAGTTTGAAATCATGTCATTCACTCTGAATTGTAAGAATATGTAGGGAAGATCGACAACTCAGGAGACACCATACTGGAATTACCTAGAAGAAGGAGAGAAATGCGGGTGGAAGATAATTCATTAGCTCTGTTACTTCAGTTTAATTTAGTGTAAGGAGTTATTTTATTCATCGCTGTTTCCAAGGAAACTATGGTCGACTCATCTCACAGTTGAGTATCTTGCAATCACATATACTATTTTATCCCTGACATGAACACAACAGTTCTTACTCTACAATTCACCCATGTGCTTAACTCCCACATAGTATGCACCGTGAGAGCTGTATCCATTTTTAGTAAAACTGACTTTAACTTGAATGGTTATCTAATGTTTTTGTTCTTATTATGTTCAATGATCCAATGTGAAAAATAAAACTATATTCATCAATAGGTGGCCAGATTGTATTTGCCTTCTTTCACCACACTGACATGAAATAAATCACTGACTCACTGACTTTAAAAAAAAAAAAGTTGTTTTAAACCACGAGCCTATGAATTATCAGTGCATGCCTGTCTTACATTTTCTCTTGTATAATTTTCATCATAAAAAACATAAATGTAAATATACATATGTATAAAAGTAAAGACAAAATTTGGAGTTTTTCAAACAGGACCATATGAAAACATCACCATTTCTTTGTCATATTTGCCCCAAATGCACCTAAATTATTAAGTAAAACCTTCCTGAACTTTTAGGACATGGTATATCTGAACCTTATAAAAGCTGACCTTTATGAGGTGGAATAGTTCATTTAACTATTGAGGGCATTTGATGCCTGGCCAGACATCATTAAATTATTGGGAAAAGGTAAGACATACTACATAGAAAGAATTACATCACAGAGTTCATTGCCATCAGGTAGAGAAAAGGTAGTATTACTGAGTTCAACCTTGATAATGAGGGTATACAGGCTGATGAGTGGAACCTAGAGGCACCCCAAAATGCTGGCAGAAAAGAACTATTGGTCAGAATGTAATACCGCATGACTGCAGAAATAGAAAAAGTGATTCTCAAGATTTCAAGTAATTTCTGGAAGATTTTAGAATGTTGGAGAAAAACAAACTTTACATTTTAGGACAGAATTTGGAAACTTCACTCTGAGAGCATACATAGAACATACATCATGGGAATTCCCATGAATCATTAATAAGTTTCCCGATGCAAAGGGATAACAGTTCTGGTGAAGCTCAATGTAGTCGGAGAATCCTGAGTGATAGTCATACAGAAATGATCAGCATAAATTGCATAATTCAATAAGCAAAAGCCACCCCAGACCAGAACAAATGAAATTCTCAAACTCTCCAGACTAAGGATTTTCACAATTCCTGAGATGTGATATTGGGAAATATTTTTGAACCCTTACTTTGTTATCTAAATCTGTCTACATCTATATAGCTAGCCGGTTAGCTATTTTTGTTTATTTTAAATATGCTTCATGTAACAGTACCGTAATCTAAATATGTATTTCATTTCAGCACATTTAATCAATCACTTTAGAAGACCTATTGATCATTTCCACTTTCAGATCAATTTATTGTGCTGAGTATCCCGGAAGAGACGAGTACACGTACTCTTATGTTCCTATTCTGCCCAATGCTCCTGCCACCTCTGGACAAACTACCCTATATGCAAAGTGGACAGGCTGGGTACAATGAATGAATCCAAATGTGCTGTTCTGTAGTTAAAATCTACTAATTCCACACCTGGATAAAATGAAGTAACAGGGACCAGATTTACCCAACCACCTGAAACAACCAAAAGCATGGGCAGGGTGCTTGGATAGCTCAGTCTGTTAAGTGTCCGATTTCAGCTCAGGTCATGATCTCACAGTTCATGAGTTTGAACCCCACGTTGGGCTCTGTGTTGTCAGTGCAGAGGCTGCTTTGGATCTTCTGTCTCCTCTCTCTGTCCCTCCCCTGCTCATGCTCTCTCTCTCTTTAAACAAAATAATAAACTATATATATATATATATATATATATATATATATATATGCAAAAATATTTTTTAGTATATGTGCTGCCGAAGCGAGCACATATGCAAAAATATTTTTTATAAAAGTTTAAGACACTGGGCATCAGGCAACAAAAGATAATGATCCCTAATTGATGGGAAACAAATGAGGTGAGCCCTCCACTCACACCCTTATTACTGCCTTTTGGTTTTTTTGTTTTTTTTTTCAAGTTTATTTATTTATTTTGAGATAGACAAAGACAGAGTGAGCAGGGAAGGGGCAGAGAGAGGGAAAGAGAATCCCAAGCAGGCTCTGCCAGCAGCCCAGATCCTAATGTGGGGCTGGAACTCACCAGCTGTGAGATCATGATCTGAGTTGAAACCAAGAGTCAGACATTTAACCAACTGAGCCACCTGGGCGCCCCTGCCTTTTGAGTTTCTAAACTCAGGCAGGGGAGAGGAATGCAGGCTGAGCACCCTCAAACTTCCAAAGGGGCTTAGGATGCTTAGGAAAGGCAAAGCAACTAGCATTTACAAACCAGAGTACTCAAAAAGAGAAAGTGACACAAAGATTCTCCATAGATCTGCAGAAGTCTGCAGATTATCTATCAACACACGTGTTTGAGGAAACTACTGAAGCGAGAGAAGGAAACACCTGAAAGAATTAACAGGAACAATACTCACCATTCACACAGGTTCTTGAAGAGTCCCTGCTCCCATCCGCCAGAGCTGAAAACATTGTAATTCATAAGACATCGAAGTTTATGGAGAGCTCAGAATGGTTTTGCCTCAATAGTGGGGAAAATTTACCCTCGACAACACAATTCCCTGGCGAACGATCTTGCCTAGCAAAGCTTAAAAGGCCCCCAAACTGTTTTCAAGTAACTAAAATATCTCCTAGTTAAAAACTCAGAAATGTCCATAGGACTGCAAAATTATCCACCAACAAGATAAAATTCACGATGAATATCTGACATGTAATTAAAAGTTTCTATCCAAAGAAGCAGAAAACCATTATGCATATTGAGGAGAATCAACTGAAATGGACCCAGAAACACCACAAATAAGAGAATTAGTCAACAAGGACATAAAAAATTACTATAAGTGTATTTCATGTGTTTAAGTAGCTAGAGAAAAGATTTAGAATGTTAAGTAGAGGTGTGGAAGATTTTATATATCTCCAGTTCAAATTCTAAAAATAAAAACTAAAATATTAGAGATGAAAATACCCAGGACAGTGTTAAGGGCATATTAGACATAGTAGAATATAAGATTAAGAAACTTAAAACAGTAAAAATTATTAAACATGAAGAACACAAACAAAAACCTGGGGGAAAAGAAAAGAACAATGCTTACATGAGCTCGGAGACAAAATAAAGGGTCCTAATATTTGTATAACTGGGAGTTCCCAATGGGAAGAGGAGAGAAAAAATGTTGAAAACACAAATGAATTTTCCAAATTTAATTAAAAGTATAAACCCACAAACCTAAGAAGCTCAACAAGCTTCAGGCACAAGAAACAAAACAAAACAAATGAAACAAGAACCAAAAAAAAAAAAAAAAAACCAACAAAAACAAGAAAACTATACCACAATAAATCATAATCAAATTACTTACAGCCAGTGATAAAAAAGAAAAATTTAAAAGCCGTCAGAGGGGGGAAAAACACAGTATGTATAGAGAAACAAATATTAGAATGAGAGGAAACTTTTGATCAGAAATAATCCAAACCAGAAGACAGTAAAGCCACCTCTTAGAAGTACTGAAAGAACAGGAAAACTGTCAACTTGATTATAGGCAAAGTATTTTTCAAAAACAAAGGTGACATAGAGTTTTCAGATACATTAAAGCTAATTTATTACCAGCAAATCCATGCTATAAAAAATATTAAGATATCCTTCAGTAGGAAGGAAAATACCGAAAGAAAATGTGTAGTACACACACACAAAAAAATGAAACGGTAACTTCATGGATAAATATAAAAGAGTTTCTAAAGTATTTTAGTTTCTTGAAATATAATTGTTTAAATAAAACAACCCAGTGTACTCTGTGTTTCATTATATCTGTAGAAGCAAAACGTATGACAATAATAGTGTGGAGGCTGGAAGGGGAAAATGCAATTATAGTATTGTACGGATCTTACGCTATTCATGAAGTGATATGCTATCACTTGAAGGCAGACTTCGGTGAGTTAAAGAGGAGTCCTATAAAACCTAAAACAACCCCTAACATAAGCCAACAAAGGGGGTGGTGGTGAATGGAATCAGAAAGAATAGTTAACTGATCCAAAAGAAAAGGGGCACAAAGGAAAAGGGGGGAAAAAAAGAGAAGACAAATTAAAAACAAATAGCAAAAATGTAAACTTAAACCAAACCGTACCAATAAAGACATTAAATATAAATAGCCTATCCCTAACGTGGGTGGGTTTCATCCCATCAGCCTCTCAACAACAAAAAAGCTTACCCTTTCTAAGAGAGAATTCTTCCTGTGTGACCGTAAGAAACTATTCCTTATAATTCATCTTTTTAAAAAATATATAGTATTGTTACCAACAAGAGGTTTTATATAGAGATATATATACATATACATATATAGATATATATTATACAAATACACACAAACCTATATACATATATGGTTTCTGTTATTTACCGCTTTGGTTTCTTGGAGGCGGGGAGCCTGGGAGAACCCGTGAGGAATCCTGACTCAACACCACGTTAACATCACTCAAAATTTTAAAAAGCAGTTTAGTACATTAACAACAAAGTCGATTGTAGAGCATAAAATATTACCAAGACTAAAGACGATCATTTCACAATAAGAGGTCAATTTGAGACACGTAATAATCCTAAATATTTATGCTTCCAATAAAGAGCGTCACTATATAAGAAGAAAAAACTGATAGAAGTGCAAAGAGAAATAAACAAATTCACTTTTAGAGTCTAGGATTTCACACAGCACTCTATCAGAATTAATAAAATAAGAGGCACTCACCCACATCCTCAGGGCCAGTCGTTCCTCTAGATGTCTAGGTGTCTAGATTCGTCCCAGTAGGCCATCCCCCAGAGGTCATAGCTTCCAGTCCCTGGAGTCCTTTTCCTCAGAGCATTGCTGGCTATTTCTGACCCAGACAAACTGCCAGCGCCCGGTGGGGGTGAGCTGTTCCCTTCACCTAGGAAATGTTCTTTTTGAACAGCATGGAGGACATCCAAGGGCAGGGGCCTGGTCCAGGTAGGTGCAGCCTGTGGTTTCCCAAGGCAAACAGGGTGCAGTTGGAGCCCACAGAGTGAGCTTTGTGGCTTCTGGGCACCGAGTGTCAGGAGAGCCTCCGAGAATGGTGCAATGAGACCACAGATGCATCTGCCTTGACCACTCTTCCCAGTGAAGGCTGGATTTCCTGGGATCCCAGGAGTTCTATAAGGGCCACCTGAGTAAGAAAAGCAGCAACCGAAAATTGGAAACTATCACACCTTGACCTAATTTACATTTCTATAACACTCCATCTAACAAGAGCATGACACCTTTTTCTTTTTCAAGAAAAACAGAACATATACCAAGAGAGAGTATATGCTGTTCCATACAACAAGTCTCAATAAATCTTTCAGGATTCTGTTTTCTGACCAAAATGAAAAATTAGAAATAAATAACGAATTCATCTGGAAAACCCTAAATATTTGGAAACTGAATAACATACTTCAAAATAACCCATGGGCCAAAGAAGAAATCTAAAAGGAAATAAAAAAAGTATTTAAAAAATTTTTTTAACGTTTATTTATTTTTGAGACAGAGACAGAGCATGAACGGGGGAGGGTCAGAGAGAGGGAGACACAGAATCTGAAACAGGCTCCAGGCTCTGAGCTGGCAGCACAGAGCCCGGCGCAGGGCTCGAACTCACAGACCGCGAGATCATGACCTGAGCCAAAGTCAGCCGCTTAACCGACTGAGCCACCCAGGCGCCCCTAAAAAAAGTATTTTAAACTGAATGAAAATAAAAAGACAACATATCAAAATTTGTAGGCTCCAACTTAAGCAGTGATTAGAGAAAACTTTATAGCATGAATGCTTATATTAGAAGAGAAGAAAGGTCTCAAATCAGAGTCCTCACTGCACAACTTACACTAGAAAAAGAGAGAATAAACTGAAAGTGAGCAGAAGAGAGGAAATAATGAAAGAGCAGAAATCAATGAAAATAGAAAACAAAACAATAAGGGAATAAAACCAAATCATTACAATGCTACAAGTATTTAAATAATAATAACGGGATATTATGAGCTACTTTATACGAATACTTTTGACAACATATGAAATGAACAGATTCCTTGAAAGACAAAATAACAATGCTTAATCATGAGGAAGTAGTTCAATAAATCTATTAAACCATCTGAATTGGATTTGTAGTTTAAAATCCTATCAAAAGTAAACTTCACATATGACATGATCGTATATGTAGAAAGTCTGATGCAGTCTTCACAAAAGTGACTAGAATAGTAAATGAATTTAGCGAGCTGTCAGGATACAAGACCAATGTATAAAAAGAAATTGTAGGGGCACCTGGATGGCTGAGTTTGTTAGCCTTCTGACACTTGATTTCAGTTCAGGTGATGATCTCATGGTTTCCTGAATTCAACTCCCTCATGGGCTCTGAGCTGACAGTGGGGAGCCTGCTTAGGATTCTCACTCTTTCTCTGTCCCTCCCCCATTCACACTCTGTCTCTCTCAAAATAGGTAAATAAACTTAAAAAAAAAAGAAATTGTATTTCTATATACTAGTAATGACCACTTAGAACTTGAAATTTTTAAATAGTATTTACAATAATATCAAGAAATAGGAATTAGTTTTGGATATATTTAACTAAAAGGTGAAGGAATTTTATAAGAACCAAATATATGACAACAA
The DNA here is from genome assembly GCF_028018385.1 of Neofelis nebulosa. Classification (NCBI taxonomy): domain Eukaryota; kingdom Metazoa; phylum Chordata; class Mammalia; order Carnivora; family Felidae; genus Neofelis; species Neofelis nebulosa. The sequence goes on along the minus strand of NC_080786.1, from coordinate 39,654,676 downwards.
AATAAAAGAAGACCTAAGTAAACGGAAAGATACGCATGTTCATGAATTAGAAGACAATTTGTTTAAAATGGCAGTCCTCCTAAAACTGATACATAGATTGAATACAGTGTCAATTAGAATTCTAACAGACTTTTCTCTAGAAATTAATGGCCTAATTCTGAAATTCATATGGAAATGCAAAGTCTAGAGTATAGACAAAACACCTTTGAAAACAGAATTGAGGAACTTATTCTACCCGATTCACAGACACGATAAAGCTACCATAAAATCTAGACAGCACAGTATTTGTGTCAAGGTAGACAAGTAGATCAACGAAGACATTTAGAGTCCAGAAATAGAGTCACACACATATAGTCAATTGATTTTCAAGAAAGGAGCAAAGGTATAACAATAAAGAGTAAACTTTTCAAAATCTGGGACTGGAACAATGGATATCCATATGCATAAAATAAAACCAAGCCTTCAATCTATCCTCATACTATATGAAAATATTAACATAAAATGATCCATGTATCTAAAGGGAAAACTTAAAATTATAAAATTTCCAGAAGAAATCACAGGAGAAAATGTTCGTGATCCTGTCATATTTAGAAATAGAGTTCTTAGATAATTTAACAAAAGTATGATCCACGAAAGAAAAAATGACAAATTGCACTTGATTATAATTAGGAATTTCTGATCTTTGAGAGACATGGCTATGAGAAGGAAAAGACAAGCCACAGACTGGGATAAAAATTTTTCAAATCACGAATCTGATAAGGAATGTGAATCTAGACTATATAAAACTCAAATATTATTCAGCCATAAAAAAGGAGTGAAGACAGTTACATGTTACGACTTGAATGAACTTTGAAAACATTATGCTAAATGAAAGGAATCCAAAAAAAGTCACATATCATATGATCCCATAGATATAAAATGTCTAGAGTATGAAAATCCATAGAAATAGGAAGCAAATTAGTGAGTGCCAGAATATGGGGTGAGGAGAAAATGGAGAGTGACTGATAGTTACAGAAATTCTTTATGGGATGAAGGAAATGTTCTGAAATAGATTGTGGGAATAGTTGTACAACATTGTGAATATTCTAAAAACCACTGAATTACACATTTTAATTTTTTAATGTTTATTTATTTTTGAGAGTGAGACTGAGCACGAGTGGGGGAGGGGCAGAGAGAGAGGAAGACAGAATCTGAAGCAGGCTCTAGGCTCTGAGCTGTCAGCAAGAACCCAACGCACGGCTCAAACCACAGACTACAAGATCATGACCTGAGTCAAAGTCGGACACTTAGCCAACTGAACCACCAAGGCAGTCCTGAATTACACATTTTATATGGTGAGTTTTATGTTACATGAATTGTTTCTTAATATTAAAAATGCTAAAAGTACAAAAGCTCAATATTAATAAAACAAGCACCCCCACTTAAAAAAAATAGAGAAAAACTTGAACAAACACTTTCCAAAGAAGATATATGCATGGCAAATAAGCACAGGAACAGTTGTTCAGCATAATTAGCAATTAGGGAAATACAAATTAAAACCACACAGAGATAGCATGACACATACCTGAGTGGCTAAAATTAAAAACACTTGACCTTACCAAGTGTTATCAACACAAAACAACTGAACTGCTCATTTACTGCATGTGGGAATGTTAAATGCTAGAACTGCTTTGAAAAAAGCACTTGAGTAGTTTCTTAAAAACTTAAACATACACATACCATATAACCTAGTCATTCCATTCCTGGTATTTACCCAAGTCAAATTAAAATATATGTGTGTCCATAAAAAGACCTGGACATGAATGTACGTAGTAGCATTACTTTTAATTATCCAAATACTGGAAACAATCCAAATGTCTAACTGCTGAAATGTGAAGGAATAAAAAATTGTGGCATATCTATAAAAATACAAGATTACTCAGCAATTAAGATACATAAACCATTGATGCACATAATAATATGGTAAATCTCAAAATAATTATACAAAATGAAAAGCCAGGGCAAAAAGAAAAGTATACTGTGTAACTCCACTTATATAAAATTATAGCAAATACAAACTCATATGTGATAAGAATAGATCAAGCGTTGCCTGAGTACAGGGACTAGGAGAGGTGAAGTTTGGAAGCAAGAGATTATAAAAGAGATATGAGGAAACTTTTAAGGGTAAAGCCCGTGTTCATCATCTTGATCATCATGGTAGTTCTATTGGTATACAAGTATATCAAATCTTATCAAATTGCAATTTTTGAATATATGCAGTTCATCATATGCCAACTAGACGTCAATAAACTGTTAAAATAAATTAATTTTTAAAATGGAACCAACAGATTGATTTAGTCTCTAGAGATATAATATCATGGATGCTTGATAGAATAGGGGCCATTTCAGTCAAGTACTATGCGTAAACCGGCATTAACAGGGTGCCAATTCGAAGATTCTCATTTTGGAAGTCAAGCTGCAGCAGAGTAAAGGGAACCAATCGCTAAAATAAATGAAAGGCAACTCAGACACAAGGTAAAACAGACTGCAAGTGAAGATGTTGCATGGTTTCAGTTTAAGTGTAGCCCAGCTAAACTTGGTTTCTTGAGATCCTCTTACTCTGCTTGAGCTTCTTTGGGTAGACTCTGTCCCTTGAAGTCAAACCATCTAGGACTGGGACAGTCATTTTCTGTCCCCAGATAAAGCCTTAATAGGCATTTATTTTCAAGCTGGGAACAAATAAAAGGTTTTCTTGGTATTGCTCTACATAAATAAGTAGGTTGGTGAATGGGTAGGTAATCTAGACTATTTGAGCCAAGATTTTGTTGAGCATTGCGTTGTTTCAATGCCCTAAGAAAAAGACCCTGAGACCAGAATTCAAGCAAAAGTGATTTATTTAGGTGGCCATCCTAGAAAGGGGTCCTGGGTATGAGAGCAGAGAAATGAGACAGGGAAGGGAAGGTAGCCAATAAAGGATGTGTTACCAAGCCAGTTACTTCTATGACACTGGGGCTTAATAGCACTGGGTTAATTCTCAATGTTAGTGCTCAACATGCACCTCTGAATTGGCCCAAACCAGGGGCAAGGGAACAAAGGGATTTATAGACCATCTCTCATTGGTACTTGGTTGGGAAATGCTTGAAGGTGTAGAGCATTAATTTTTCTAACACCCCTTCACTATGACCATGGGCAGAATGGTCTCTGGATCCCAGGGATAACTCATGAAATTGGAAGGAGGACTGGAGGGGTCTGCAGTGATAAGGCCCAGGTGATAGCATCAGGGGGCAAATGTCATCTGCTAGGGCCAGGGAGGGCAAATCACACAAAACATTGCTTACAGAATTTTGCTTGAAGAAGAACTATTCTCATCTGGAACTCTGCATGTTGCACCTTTTCTAGCTCTCTCCACTGGACTAATCTGGCTCCATATTACCAATAGGATAAGATCCAAAGTTTGTGATGCAGCACAACAGGCCCATCATTAGATAAACTTTACCTACTTCACCAGTCATCACTGACATGGATCTGCCATGTATAATATATTGAACTTCCTGCAGTTCCTCAGATACATCATAATTGTGCATAACAATATGCCTTTAAATAGGCTGCTCCCAGCAATTAGAAATACCTTTCCTCTATGATGCCCACTTACTTACACTTCAATATGAAACATAAGCATTGCCTTCTCCATACAAATTCTACCTGAATACTCCAAGTGCCAGCCTCCTCTGTGAGTCTGTGTATATCCTTGAGATAGCACTTGTATTATGATTATGGATTCATGGCTCTATTGCATTAGATTGTGAACTCCCTGGAGACAGAGATTATTGTATTCATCTTCTTAGCTCCAGTGGTTGGCATAACACTATGCATATTGCAAATGCCTAATAAATTTTATTGAATTGTTTATGATTCCAGTAATTGGAAATAACACCAATAAATTAGTTCAATAAATGGCAATACATTTAAAGATTAGAGTATTTTGCAGCTTTTACATAGAATCAACTAGTATTATGAGTACTGATATGCAAAAGAAACCAAAATACGTAAGAAATATTCAAACATAATGTTAAGTGAGAAGAGCAAGTTATAAAATGTTAGTATAATCTAATTTTGTAATATTTTGGAAAATATATTATATGTATATAATATGCATATTATATGAATATTAAAAAGATTGTGAAAAACCTATGTACCAAGCTGCTAGAACTGGCAATGCCTGAAAGGTGGAGTTATGGAACATATATATTATGCTTATGACTCTGTGTTGTTTTAATTTTTTAAAACAAAAAGATAATTAGTTTCAAAAGAAGAAAATAGCGATAAAGATAAATATACATAAAATAAGGCTCATCAAGATGTTTGGAAACAGCAATGTGAGGGTCCAACTCAATTCCTTTTAAATCAGAACATCTTAGAAGCTTGAGTTCCATTTAATAGAGATTCCTTATAGATAGAAAAAGAGAGGTGGTGGTGAAGTCATAGTGAGAGACCTATAAATGTCACCTGAGGGCATTTTATATATTTCAAACTGAGACAGAGAAGATTTGGGTGGGGAGCATAAGTTGTCTTCAAATTCTTGAAGGGCTATTTTATGGAAGAGGTATTAAATATGTCCTCTTTTGCCCTTGGGATTTACTAAGGTCAGTGTATGAAATTTGTAGTGGGAGAAATTTAAATTTGGTATAAAAGGAGACCTTTTTATATAGTCATAATTCTACAAAGATGGAAAGATTCGGCCCCATGGTTTCCTCATTTGCACAATCCCTGAAGTTATTCAAATACAATATGGAAAAACACATGTTAGAAAACTTGTGCTGAAACTCACAACCTCCTTGGAAGGGGGTTTAAATACCCTCCAGGCTCCCTTCCAGCACTGAGGTTATGATACTGTGAGATCAGAAGTTTCCAAGAGTTTAAAATTATTAGGACATGAAAAGCACTTTTACAAAAATAAAATGATTCTTTTTTATTAAATTTGATTCAGATTACACAGCATAAAGCAAAATGAAAAGGAAGTCTGGAGACGTGGTTCTGCTCCAAACTTTCCAATAAATTCATTCATTCATAAATTCAAAATTTATTGAGTGTCAGCTATGTGTCAAGAACATACACGGGAAATATAAAGGGGAAAAAAATGCATAGCCCAAGTCCTTTGTATTCTGATGAGGAAAAAACCTATTATAATAAAACACAACCTGTGAATCGATAGAAGTACCTACTGTTGAGTGGTGTTACAGAGGAGAGGGAGAACCCTGTCAAGGATTTCTGAGAGGTGTATGGGAAACATATGCAGAACAATGCAAGTGTATGAAAAACAAATGTAGATTTGAAGCAGTGTACAAATAGCTTAATATTGCTAAAGCTGAGAATTGAGGCAACAGAAACTGGAACTGAACAAGTCAAAGTCAGATTAAAAAGGATTTTGACTACCATTCTAAAACACTGGGGCTTTTCTTTGAGAAAAACTGGGAGCCATGGAAAGGACTTTAATCAAAGAAGGTCTGCCCTTCAGAAATAATCACCTGTCACCTAACTGAAAGAAGAGATGGTGAAAATTTAGATGAGAAGAGGAAAGCCAGTCATGAGAATATAACTGGCTTTCCAAGGAGTGGCCAAGGGAATGGAAACAAAAGAAAAAGAAAGAAGAGCCAATAAGAAGACAGAATCAACAAGACTTAGTGAGTAATTGAATGTGGTGTTGAGGGAAGTACAGATGGTCCCTAACTTACAATGGTTTGAATTCCGATTTGTTGACTTTACAATGGCGCAAAAGCGATATACATTCAGTGGAAATGGAAATTTTGAATTTGGAATTTTGATCTTTTCTGTGGCTAGAGGTATTCAATATGATCCTCTCTGGTGATGCTGTGTAGTGAGCTGCAGCTCCCGGTCAGCCACTTGATCATGAGGGTAAACAATACACACACTTACAACCATTCTGTACCCATATAACCATTCTTTTTTTCACTTTCAGTACAGTATTCAATAAATTATTTGATATATTCAACACTTCCTTCAAAACTAGGTTTTGTGTTAGATGATTCCACTCAACAGTAAGCTAACGTGTGTTCTGAGCACAATTAAGATAGACTAGGCTGAGCTATGATGTTCAGTAGATTAGGTATACTAAATGCATTTTTGACTTAAGATATTTTCAACTTAAGAGGAGTTTATTGGGGGACTCCTGGGTGGCTCAGTCGGTAAAGCATCCAACTTTGGCTCAGATCATTATCTCATAGTTCGTGGGTTCGAGTGCCATGTCGGGCTCTGTGCTGACAGCTCTGGAGCCTGCTTCAGATTCTGTGTCTCCCTCTCTCTCTTCCCCTCCCCTGCTCACACTCTCTCTCAAAAATTAATAAACATTTTTTAAAAATTAAAAAAAAAAGATGAGTTTATAGGGACATAATCCCCTCATAAGCCAAGGAAGATCTGTCAGAAAATTAAATAGGACCACAATGACTCTGGGTTTCACAAATGGTTAGATTACCAAGATAAAGAAGGCAGAAAGGGAAGCCATTTCTGTGGAAAAATAAGAAATAAATACAAAATAGCAAACATTAACAACAGAAAAACTTCTGCTGTGTTATTAAGAGAACTAATAGAGATGTGCTGGACACACGAGGAAGACAGGATTCTGGAGCTCTGTTTAAAGATCTGAGCGGGAGCCAAATATCTGGGAATCTTCAACATAGATGTTAGAGGAATCTATGGATATGGATGAGATTGCCAGGCATACAGGATACAACCAGAAGAGGAGGAAAGAGTGTAATCTCTAGACCTCATGCCTTTGGGAGAAAGTAGCAAAAGCAAGGTAAAGACAACGGGTCAGACACCATGACTGGCCCTACAACAGACGGTGACCTGCAATGGCAGATAAATCATAAAAAGTATCTTCTTAAGAACCTCAATGGGACATAAATAAAGTAAATAATTATCAGCACCTGAAACAAAGTGAAAGTGGGAATCTAAATGGTACAGAGAAGACTGAAGCTATCGTCGCTCTGAAAGTATTTGCTTAATGCAGGTGATATGGCACTTGGTGTTTTTTGCATTCTTTCTTTGTTTGTTTTTGTTTTGTTTTTAGAGAGAGAGCGCGCAAACAGGGGTGACACCAGGCACCCCAGCACTTGGGTTTTATATCTTCTCAACGTGCAAGGGACAAAAGACAATATGTAGGGCCTGCGCAATTTTGGCGTGCATAATAAACACTCCTATACACCTGAGCTCTCTAAAGTATTCCATCCTCAGAATATGGGTAAACAAAAATAATTTATACCCTCCCGAAAAAGGCAGGGAGGAAGGAAATTTGCCACCTTAAACTTTGATGCTAAGTGGAGGGAGGGAAAAAAGCTCCCTTGAGAATTCATAAGCACAAGCTAGGCCTTACTTATAATTCCTATGTTTTCCAGAAGCCCTCGTACAGAGAATTTGGTTTCAAATGGTTCCCAGCCCCCAGAGGATCAAGAAAAATAAACACAATCCTTACTGGATGAATCCACTCATCTAGAACTTAAATAAATCCTACTGATAAATTCCGAGAAATATAAACCCCCCCCCAAAAAAACCCCACAAAAATAAAAGGAAAATATACACTTATTTGACAGGCAGGAGAAATAACAGTAGAATCAGATCTGTAATACTTCATATGTTGGAATCGCCAAGCAACAGAATATAAAATAAGCATAATGAAAATGGTTGAATAAGTAAAATAGTTTTAAAGTATGATAAAAGAGGGGTCACCTGGGTGACTCGGTCAGTTAAGCATCTGACATCGGCTCAGGTCACGATCTCACCGTTCCTGAGTTCAAGCCCCGCATAGGGCTCTGTGCTGATAGCTCAGAGCCTGCAGCCTGCTACAGATTGTGTGTCCCCCTGTATCTCTGCCCCTCCCCCACTCAAACTCTGTCTCTCAAAAATAAACATTTTTTAAAAGATACAATTAAAAAAATAAATACCTGATAAAAGATTAAAACTAAAAAAATGACCACACATATTCACCAGAGAACGTCAAATAGGCCTTCTAGAAGTTAAAAATAAAATAAAATAAAATAAAATAAAATAAAATAAAATAAATTTAATGGCTAATCTCAAATAAAGTTGGTAGTTGACTAAATGCATATCTCTCCCTTCCAAAACCCCATTGACAAAGAGAGTCAGCCCAGAGAGAACAGGAGAGGAAATGGTATGAAGATTTTAGAGCATACGAAAAAAGCTGGAAAATGACTAGACAAGTAGTAACAGATGGAGTTGAGCCACTAACGCTGACTCCTAAACTGGAAATAAGAAGAGCAGAGAACTCACTGATTTCATACTTCAGAACTCCCCAAAGGCTCAAGGAACTGGCTATGCCAGTTACCCATGGGGAGAGGATATTGCTGGAGACATAAAACAAAGAGGACTTATTGAGGTATATTAGAGTTAATTCGATTTTCCAGATGTCTTTCCTTATTCCAGGTGCCTTCATTTCTAAGACTGCTGAGTCTCTTCTTTGGAGATATTAGAGTGGAAGGTAGGTCAGTGTTTAAAAAACGTAAAATCGGGGCGCCTGGGTGGCGCAGTCGGTTAAGCGTCCGACTTCAGCCAGGTCACGATCTCGCAGTCTGTGAGTTCGAGCCCCGCGTCAGGCTCTGGGCTGATGGCTCGGAGCCTGGAGCCTGTTTCCGATTCTGTGTCTCCCTCTCTCTCTGCCCCTCCCCCGTTCATGCTATGTCTCTCTCTGTCCCAAAAATAAATAAAAACCGTTGAAAAAAAAAATTAAAAAAAAAAATAAATAAAAAACGTAAAATCAAAACAAAACTTTACGAAATTAAGTAAATTTAAACAAGCCCCTACCCCATTTCTCACCCTAAACCCTAAACCTCTACATTGCTCCCAGGATGCTTGCTGGTAATTAGGTCTTCACTCTCCAGAGAAATCTGAGAAATCTAGCCACCTTAAAAGAAAGACCTAAGCTTCTGATATCAGAAGTTTCACAAATGAAAGTCTCAACTACATCAACTTCCAATGAAGTTTATAGTCAACAGGATTCTGAGGCTTTCACTGTCTTAACCAGGTACGGACAACAAAAAATTAGCACACATCCCGGGAAAGCCTCTAACACAGAGACAGAGACAAAATTAAACCTACAGGAAGGGGTACCTTGATGGAACAGAGAAGACACATGGAAAGAAAATTCTTTAACATAATAATTAATATCCTTAAATACATAGGAAAGATAATAAACCAGAAAATAAGAATATAATGCAATATAAAGTAAGGCTCAGTAGAATAAAAGGAAGCTCTCAGTGATTGAACATACAGCAGAAATAAACTTTAAAGAAGGGCTGAAAGATGGAGTCAAAGAAACACCTGAGCACAAAGAAAAGGATTAAACAATATATGTATTAGAAGACCAATCCAAGAGATGTAACTTCCAGATAATGGAAGTTCTAAAAAGACAGCACAGAGAAAATCAAGGGGAGGTAATCATCAAAGAATTAACTCCAGAATATTTCCCACAACTGAAGGATTTGAGTTTCTACATTGAAAGGAGCCTTTAACAGCTAAATTTTCAACTTTTATCATAAGAAGCCTAACCTGTCCAATGATAAGGAGGCATTATAACCTATTATTTGGAACTACCCAGAGAAATGCCAAAATGATCAGATAAAAAATAAAAAATAATGCTTTTGAGAATAGAGAAATGAGAAGGGAGAGGCTCTAGGGACTGCTATTTTCCATAGTTTGTGGAATCATTGGATTCTTTATGCACATTTATTAGATTAAAAAAAATCCTGAATGGATAGGTTTAATAGCTGATTGAATCAATACAGATGCAAAAAGAACGACTTAACTACAAAAAATATTCAGAATATAGCAAAGAGAGATAAAGTGATAGAAAATATGAGAGAGGTTATGACACAAGGAGACCATATGTGAAGATCTATCATATGCCCACCTGTAGTCCCAGAAAAACAGAGATAATAATGGAAAAGCAATATTTGAAGCAATAATGACTGAGGTTTTTGTTTTAGAACTAATGGAAGACGTCATGCTCAGCTTTAGAGATCCCCAAAAAAGTTCAGAGATAAACCAGGAGATAAGAATAATGGAATCTAGAGACACAAATTTTCTACAATAAGCCCTGGATCCACAATTCAGGTTCTTTTTCTACCCTGTTAGCATTTCTTGACTCAAATGTATAAACATATTTAATTAGACTTTTAAAAAAGCTGATTTGCTCTGGGAAAACATATCTCAAATTTGGTAAATAACATACACATGTATAGATCCACACCACCTAGACTGTATTGGGGACTGCCATTGCTGGTAAAGTCAACCAGAATGATCAAACTTTATTTCAGAATATAGAAATTGTTCACAGCTAAAGACAAAATTTTCTTCTCTTCGGGCAGACTCATTAGGAAATGTTGCCTGAGATACATAGGAAAAGCAGATTGAAACATATTTAAGTTATGTGTATATAATGCCGCCACAACCAATTGAAGAATGAAAGTGTCAGGGAATTAGTCCTTTGTTTTGCTTACATGAAAAAAAAACCAGTCTAACTCATTCAACATATTAAATTAGCTATTTTGGCATTATGTAGACAAAAACCTTGGTTATCTAATTACGGAGTTAATTTCCTTACCAACCTGCTTTGTGTCTGTTTATTATCTCATCATTATGAGTTTCTTCTTGGATGACCAGGTATAACTTGGGCCATATAAGTATCATTTCCAAGTGGTTAACCTGCATCATACTGTAATGAAATTCTTTGCCCTCAAAACTGTATATGATTTAAAAAGTTAATGGGCATGGCAATTGGAATTATGTGAAAGACACAGGCAACAAAGAAACAGATTTACAAAAAAAAAAAAAAAAAAACGGATCCATTTCTTTGTTAGCTAATTTAAAGCAGTTCTGTAGTGGTGGCCACATGTGAATAAAACAGTGCCTTAATTGACAGCAAATGCTGCTTGTTAAGACTTCACAAACTGTGGTGCAATGCAAAACATAACAATACCTGTCCTCACGCACTAGGATGTAGGGTGAGGATGGAAAGTGGGAATAAGACCTGTGAACAAGCGACAAGCCTTTCTTGGAAGGAGGTTGTTAATTAAACACACTAATACTGTTCCCTGGCAATATGTTAGTTTAGCTAACACTTCCTTAGAGGACATTTTACAGACAATAAGAACTCATAGAGTGCCTTTATTTCATGACTTTTGTATCATCAAATCTAGGTGGTGAAAAAAAAATAGCTTCTTCACTTGCAGAATATTATAGTCAACTTTCTCTTGTAGATGTTCTTCCACAGTGACCTCAGTATTATCTTGGGTAATGCAAATATCTCCTGTCTTTTTTTTTCTGTAGAAAGAGAGTACAAGCAGGGGGAGAGGGGCAGAAGGAAAGAGATAATCTTAAGCAGGTTCTATGTTCAGCAGGGAGCCCAATGTGGGGCTGGATCTCATGACCCTGAGATCATGACCTGAGCCAAAAAAGAGACGCTCAACCAACTGAGCCACCCAGGTGCCCCCTGCCCTATTACTTTTCAAGGTTAGCATTTGGGGGACTGCCTTCCTTTCAGATTGAAGGCACACAATTTCCTCCTGGTACTTCCGTTTCTTGTTCTTCAAATAAACCTTTTAAGTGTAAGTGGAATTAGAAAACCACCTTATTTCTTTTTGCTTCAATGAAGGTACTCCATGATGTAGAAGAGTTGACTCAATTACTCTAAAGTTCAAGTTAAGAGGCACAGCACTCTGTCTGGAGAATGCCATGTGATATTCCCTGAGGAAATGGCAATAGGCATGAATAATGTACATTCAATTGGTAGTTGCAGTTGAAGTAAATGGATTGTTAATGAATTTTGCTATTTATCTTTGTTTTGGCCTCAGTCGATGAAAATAAGCAGTCAAGATGATGAGCAGTGGGTCTTTGCTGATCCTATTGAAAATCTAATTAAAGGTTCTCCTCATCTTAGATTATATTGGAATTCTAAAACATAAGGATGCGTCCATTAGTTAGGACAACCATAATTCAAAGCAGTGCTAGGAAAGAAGTTGTGTTTAATTGCTTGTCAATAGGCTATTGTTTAATGTTATTCACCTCAAATCAAGCTTGCTCCAAGACAAATGTTCATGCTTTTATTAGCGGTACTCTGTGACATGGCATCCAAATCAACTAAGGATTAATAAATCAAAGTGAAGGTATCTGAACAGCAACATTTACTTTTCTGGGCATCCATGATCTACAAATGAAGATTTTTTATTAAAAATCCCAGTAAGTAAAATAACATTACCTGAAAATAAATTGTTTGCTGTTACTCTGAACACACCACCATTTTTAGTATTATTTTGCATGTGGAAAACTAGAACTCCTCTTTGCACTCATAATTTCCAGTGGCTATACATTGTACCAGGTGTATTCTAAGTATACATGTATCTTTTACACAAACCCTTTTCTTAGATTTTATTTATTTTTGCATTCCCATTTAAAACTAAGGGGCACCTGGGTGGCTCAGTCAGTTAAACATCCGACTCTTGGTTTCTGCTCAGGTCACGATCTCACGGTTTCCTACATTCGAGCCCCGCGTCAGGCTCTGTTCTGGCAGCACAGACCCTGCTTGGGATTTTCTCTCTCCCTCTCTCTCTGCCCCTCTCCTCATGCTGTCTCTGTCTTGCTCAAATTAAATAAACTTAAAAAAAAGTGTTAGCATAACAGTTACTTCCTAATGTGCGGAGATGGTGGAAGGTTGAATATTGAAAATATGGGTGAAAATGTCGGAGGTTTGCCCGTCAGCGTCAGAGTCAGGCGAGGCACACCAGCATTTGTTCCTGGCTTCTGACACAGCATCCCACTTCAGTTCTTGCCTCCCGTCTTGTTTTGTTGTTCCTGCACCTCCTCCCAATTTCTTTAGGCCACAGGAATTTATGAGCACCTATTCTGTGTAAATTACAGATACACTAATTATAGTCACCATTTCTTCCCTCTACGGAGTTCCTGCCTGGTATGAAGATAATGAATATAAATATAAATAAGTTAGAGTAAAAAGTTACATCCTAAGAATAATGCAAATGAGGTTGTATGGCAGCCTCCATCTTTTCTTTTAACTTTTTTAACATTCATTTGTTTTTGAGACAGAGCACAAGTCGGGGAGGGACAGAGCAAGAGGGAGACACCGAATCCACAGCAGGCTGTAGGCTCTGAGCTGTCCCGCACAGAGCCTGATGCGGGGCTGGAACTCACAGACCACAACACCATGACCTGAGCCGATGTTCAACTGACTGAGCCCCCCAGGTGCCCCGTCCTCCATCTTTTCAATGATACCATTAATTTACCACAATGTCCTTAATCCTTAAACGGTATTAATCTTTAAGGCACATCAATTTATGACTAGGCTTTTGAGAAAAGATGTTAGGTTAAAATGTACACATTTTAAAAACGACTCAACAATAGCATACACTTATCTGTCAAATTCCATGCCACATTGTTTGTCAATATTAGCATCTAAGTCATGACACATTCTAAGTCTAAAGACTGTTCTGATACCTTTTGATCAACCCAAGCATCACAGTGATTACCGGTGCACTGACCCTAATCTCTATAGCACCTTTAACAACAATAGTAGATCTGTAAAACACATCAGATAGCCCTAGAGTTTCTTCTCTATTTACTATTTGGTTAAACTCATACTTACTTGCTTTGTTTTTGTATGGCTCTTAGTTAAATGAGTGATAGTCCTCAGGGTTCAACAATGGGTCCCTAAAATCTCATCTCGTTCTGAAGTCTATGACCAATTCCAAGAGTTTTGGCAATACTACTATCTTGAATTACACTGGATGGCATAAGACAAGTGACCATTTTGGTTCACAGTAACTTTTCATTCCAATGCTTCCTCAGGGTATAATCTTCTCTGAGGACATTTTAAATAATAAATACAGATCCAAATTTAAAATTCAACCAGCTCTGGTGGTACTGAGGCAAATACCTCTTCTCGTGTGGCAGTCTGATGAAACAGCAGTCAGATGCACAGATGCCTTTAATTCTTGGCCATGATACTATGAGTTCAGAAATGACAATGACTTTACAATTTATTTCACTGCCCAAAGGCATATAGGTTTCTTTTGACATCAATTATATTTTGATATCAATTGAAAGATGCTTCCCAATTTCAGAAACATTAAAATTAAAAGCAAACTGAATTTTTTAGAATTGAAAAAATATGGCCTATAACTTGTGGTAATTTAATAAAATGACATTCCCCATTTTTATATTTGCCTAACATATTGGACACATTTTGCATTGTTTTGATGCAGGCAGATTATTACTCTGAATAACAGAGTTGCCCCTCTGATTTTCTACTCTCAATAAACGTATAATCTCCTATATAAAATCACTAGAATTCTTATAGGAGACTCCCCCCTCCCCAAAGGTAATGAGGGAGCCTAGGTCAGGTTGCCTCTTGTCCATATAAATGCTGTACATAAGTCAGAAGTATACAAAAACAGAATGGGCAATATGTCCAGTCAACTAAACTTTGTCTTGCTATCAACTTCCCAACTTTATTCAACGTCTAGTACAAAGGAAGCAGATTAATAAAAGTAAAATTAAACATTTTGAGAATGGCTACATAAAGTCTATAGATGCCACCAACAAAATAACAACAAAATTATATCACAAGGGAAATCCAGTCCAGTGGAAGATAGTGAATATAAATTCAGAGCTGTTATTTTGAGGTAACAAAGTGATATTCAAGGGAAAATGTTCACATTGGTTATTTGGAACAGGTTATATGGCTAAAGAAGTAGACTCTTGGTAATTTGGTAAACATTTGGACAAGAATAGAGGCAGTAATTGAACCCATAAAAAATTAGTTGCTATTAAAAATAGTCATCAAAAATTAAATTAGAACTCATGTTCAAACTTAGCAAATTTTGCAAATATAGCCATCAATTTCTTCATTGCCCATTCCTTATAAATGTTGAATGTCACTAGGTCTACCCAGCACTGTGTTGGGCACCCTGGCCACATAGAGTGAGCTTCTAATACTCTGACATCGTCTTCAACTACCAGCCCTAATCCACCTTGAACCCTACAATCCAATTTGCTCCTTACCTCCTCAGCTTCCAACTACATGATTTTTCTTCCAATTCATGGCTTTGCTTCTGCCTTCAGATGATAGTTTCATTTCATTCCTAATGCTCTTATTTTCCATGGCACCTATAACTTGATTTTTTTTCTTCTGTAGCCATGCAGTCTTCCACAGCCCTGGGAGACCTAAACATCAAGATCGACTCTTAGGACCCTCTGTCTCATGGCACCTCTCCATGGGCATATTTTAGGATGGATCCTTTTACTAAGACAGTAAGCAATTCATTTAATAGGAGACCATTATGTCCTACAAAGAATAGAATAAAAACGTGGATTGAAAGCAAGGGTTAAATACTATAGGAAAACTTCTAGGATAAAAATAAGTTGTTCTTAAAATTTCTTGTATTTTCTTAATAGGTTCTAGAGTATAGCCCATGAATAGAGACTAAATTCCTAAAACTTCAAAGGCATAAATAGCACCAGACTATGGAAAATCTATTCAATATATATCTATATCTAGATATCCATATTTATATATCATATGCTACCATAAAACAAAATGCATGAAGTGCATGAAATAATTACATATAAAATCATGCATTTAAAATATTTTATTAAATTTATATAAATAACCCCCACAGCTCAGCATGGCTAAGATTATTTAAATATATTAACCCAGTATGCACATATAAAATAATTATATGTCAATAATTATAAAAATTATAATCTTACAGAGCAAATCCTATGCAATTCTAAATAATAATATTAATTGCTCAGATTTGAAATTATTACAAAAAAAAGTTTCTGTGAAAGAATTAACTCTATTTTGAAATTATAACCATAAGCAATGATCATCCCCAACAGATTTCAAACAACATCTTCAATACCTTGATTTGAATCCTGGGCTGCCTAGTTAAAAATAGTAAAATAAACCACAAGCAGAGAAAATTCCCTTCATTTTTTTGAACCCCTTAGATTAAGGGGCTAGTACAACATTAAAAACCATAGATTTTAATATTACAATGACATTTGTAGACAAATGTATGTTGAGAAATATTACCCAGCTTATAGTTTGGGCAAGTATAAAGAAAAATAAGGTTGGCTATTTTGCCCTGATCTCAAAATGTCATGGGAAAGAAAGTACATTTGAAACAAAATCAGGAGGTTTTCACAGACTCAGAGAGACTGATTTCTATAACTAGTATCACCCATCACTAGTGGCCAAGAGTCCAGATGGGTCCTAAAGTTAAACATGCTTCTTCTGAGCAGTCAGTGCCAGCCGCCAGACCACTGAAAATTCAGAGATAATTAGCCATTTGTTGGGAACCTCAGGCACATACCTGTGGTTACAGAGATAAACAGAGAAACATGTATTTCCAAATATCATCTCATAGTTATTTAGCAGCAGGTCTGGAATCACCTGACTACCTCTTAATTGAGTAAACCCTGAAGTGCCCTTATCAAATGACCACAGTACAAAATAGGGAAGCATCTATCATCCCTCGCTGCTCTGATTGTTTTCTCATCACTCCAAAATAAGATGTGAAATTCTGTTTCATTTTAAACTAATAACTTAAAAACTATTATAGATAGGAAAAGGGGGGATTTATAAATAAATATATATATTTATATAAAGGGAATTATATATATATGTATATATATATATATACACAATGGGAGCATATATTATATATAATGGGAGCATATATTATATATAATATAATTTATAATATAATATAATATAATATAATATAATATAATATAATATATATGGGAGCAATGGGGGAACTGACTCCTTCACCCAGTCCCTGCTATCAGGAAATATTCTCTCTTTTGAACACTATGGAGGATGCCATAGCTGGAGCCAGGGCCTCATCTGGGAGAGTAGAGGTTTGGGTTTGGGGTTTATTTTTTAGCCTTAACCTGCATTTTTTTTAAAATAAAAGATATTTGGAACCATCTTCTTTAGCAATTTGCCTCAGCCAATATCCTCAGACAACAGAATGGCGAAACATATCAAAAGAAGCATTACAAGAGGGTAATCTGATGGCACCTACGTGGCATTAACATGCACTCAGATGACTGGTTTGGGTTTAAAAGATTCTTTTTGTGTCTGGTACTGGGTAGCCTGTCCACAAACAGAATTACTCATTGAGAACTGGAACACATACATTGAATCCAGCAAAATCACAAGGCATACACGAAACAGCCCTGGATGTCAGGGCTCTGTAGCACCCGCAGGCAAAGCCACAAATGACAGCTTTGACACACAGTGACTAGAAGTATAAATATGTGTATAAATTATACATATATAATCAAACACTTGAAAGGTCTTGAACTTAAATCTCAGGGGACATGAATGTACAATGGGGCACAAAGGGAAAGAAAAATCCATTCATTTAAAAATATTATAAAAGACATGTATCAGAAATAGACCTACAGGAGTAGGTAAGTTTTAGCAGGATGAAACAAAATGGATGAAATAGCACATTTATCAGAGGGAAGGACAGAGGAAAGAGGCCTATGTGAAGAAATGGCCATCCAGCTGCACAAGAGTATGAGAGTTCTCCCCGGTGTTTGAGAATTGCACGCTGGGTATGGTCTATACTCTATATAATTAGATCTAATAACTGTGGTCTGATTTTCCCAATAACATTATGGGGTAACAGTATCAACATCACCACCATTTTACAGAAATTAAGACGTAAATTCCCATAATTTGCCTCAGAAAGCACAACAAGTATAAAAGCTGGAATTTAAACAGGGGTAGGGCAATCATCGAGCCCGTATTCCTAACCATCGCACTATGATATCTACTGAGCAAAGAGGAGGACTTAAACCAGCTAACACAAATTAAGCCAATATTGTGGAGTCCTTGCCTGCCTCTGAGACTGAAGACTTTGTACAGGAATTTCTCCTACTGCATGAGTTTTTGTAGTATGAATTGGAGAGAACATGATTGAATAATTAAGGAGCAAGATTGGCACTACTCCAGCAGCTGTTGGGTATAATATTACCGTGATTGCGAAGAAGCACCTTGCTCAGTGGAAAAACGCTATTGAGTAAACAGTGCAGGAACTCACACATGCTTGGTGTGTAGTCAATGGATGCTCAGCTGGCCTTCTTTTTTTCTGGATCCTGCTGGAGGTTGTAAACAGCACGAGCACACATTTTGAGTGTACGGAGTTTATTGATTCTTGTCTGATCTTACATGCTCTTCAGAATTTTTCCAGGGATGTTTTGATTGATTTGGGGCAGTTCAGATCAACCAGTTTATTACTTTTACTTTTCACAAAATAATTACTATGGCCATTTGAATTATCTTTATTATTTAAATTCCTGAAAAGAATATAATTTGGTTATTGCTGGCCTGGTATTATTTACTCCATCTCTCATGTGTCACCCTGACCCACACACCTGTTTAAACCATGGGTTTTATGATGCAATATTGAAAATGCAATTTTTTTGGTAGTACTATGGTCCCGTAAGACGAAAAGAGATTTAACTTAAAATTCAGTATGCAGTGTAGAAGCACTGATGGTTTCTGAGCTGGTGTTACATCAGGAACCCTGGATTAGAAAGATTAAACGTGCTGTGTAGATGCTTTGCAGTGAGGAAAAAGGAGAGGGAGACAAATAAGGATAAGACAAAGATGCCTGTATTTGAAATCTATGTGTCTGGGAGAATAGCAGTAACATGAACAACCCCAACCATGAAGACATCATAACAAATGTGATAAAACAACATCTCAACTGACTGTAGTGTGGAAATACACATAATTCTCCTGTCATGAAATTTAGTTGTCTGTAACAAATTCAAATATCACATTGTTTCCCCAAAGGCACACATTCCAACCTAAGAAATTACTTATAAGACATAATTAAAATCGGTCTCTTAATAATTTAGCCATTTCCATATGCACCTTGTTTCTTCCTGTATTTGATGAGGTTGCACCTAATGCTCTGAATAGGCAATTATGTGCAATGCCTATTGTAAAGTGCTTCATGGTTAAACTAACGCACTGCTGTGTTACCATGGAATTTAGCTCTTTGTAACAGAGCATAAAAGCAGTACGAAAATGGCACTTAAAACCCATCTAGTAGAAGTTTCTTTATCTCTTCTATTGCCAGCAGTCTCCATAAATATATTTTCAATAATCAAAATCATAATTAATCCAACAGCCTGAGATCAAATATTAATCCTAAGGTATTTATTTTCTCAATGCATAGGTCTTTGAAAATTAAAATTAATTACCCTGTTATATCAGCAACAAATCAAAGACAAATCTTACATTATCGGGAGAGGGACTTTTCCATAATATCTAATTATTGATCTATTTTCTAACACAAAAAAGCACAGCGAGTTATGTATAAATGTGCTTTTGATAGTTTTTCAGTGATAAATTATGGATTAGCCTCAACTCACCTTCCTTAGATCAACAAATGTCTAGAAATCTTCCAAATGCAATAATCAATTGAAATATGTCTGAAGAATCTGACATTGTCTCTTAACAAATTCCTTTGTTCTCTTCTGAGTTGGCATGATGTATTCAGCCTCAGTTTGTGTCTATAGCAGACATTTCCTGGGAGGTGAGAACAGACTGAAGCATTAATGCGTTGCCCAAGTTTATTTTAAACTCAACAGCTTAATTCTTAAATCTTAAAATTTGGGGAGCCTGAGTGGCTCAGTTAGCTGAGTGTCTGACTTGGGCTCAGGTCATGATCTCAAGGTTCTTGAGTTCCAGCCCTGCGTCAGGCTCTGAGCTGACAGCTCAGAGCGTGGAGATTACTTCGGATTCTGTGTCTCCTCTCTCTGCCCCTCTCCTACTCATGTTCTGTCTGTCTCTGTCTCTCTCTTTCTCTCTCAAAAATTTTTTTTAAATCTTAACAAAATTATTACATTTAAGGTTTACTTTATTATTTTCAGAGATAGGAATTAACTGCATTGCTCTGATAAATCTCAGCTGAAAGCATTGAGTACAATTTTAATAAACAATCTGAATAGATAGATGCGTGGGTAGTTTCTCCATATGAGCAAAAAAATTCCATTGAATAATTGAAAATTCAAAACCCCTTTCATGAATACTGAGGTCTTTTTATTTTCATGGTTCCTTCCGTTCTATCCAAATTTCTATTTCTGTTGACAAAGTATATCCAGTTGCTTAGCCATCTTTATTCATTTCTTTTCCCAGCTGCCATAAATACATTGTTTTATTCTATAATTTCATTTAGGTTCATATAAGAGATCTATACGATTATAGCAATATCACATACTTCTCATTCAATGAAGGTGACTCTGTCTCCCCAGTGAAAAAAAATGATGTTGAGGGGGAGGGTAGCACACTTGGAAATACCATACCAAAAGATAGTCCAAGGACCCTCAGATAGAAAATATGACTCTTCCATAATAAGAAATGGGAGCAGCCCTAGAGATTTACCCATGGTAGAAAAACAGGGCTAATGTGATAAAGGGCTATTTGAAGCAAATTGACTCTGAAGCATTTGCTCTCTGTGGGACAATGCAGACTTGTCTGGTTTTCTTGGCTGCCACTGAGCCTACTTTTGGAAACAACACCTGATAAATAACCAGTCACCTGCCTGATTATGTCACCTTGACTTAAATAAAACTTAACCCCTATGACAATGTTTTTCTGCTTTAATTTCTGCATATTAAATACCTAGGGTGGTTTTAAAATCTATCTTGTTCTGGGAGTTATCCAAAACCAATTAAATCAAAATCTCAGGTTGGGTATTTGGTATTTTGTAAGAGTTTTCTATGGTTGAGAATCCCTGCCCTAAGATATGAGGTTACATGCCTCCTCTTTTCCTGTTCCCAGTCACCTCACCAAATCATAGAGCTGCTCCAGTGGGATGCCTACGGCAGTCCAAATCACCTAATGCCTGAAGCCCACCCCTCAAGCTCCAGGCCTCTTATGGCTTTCTGTCCCCAGAACACTGAGGTTGATGATTGTGATTTGATACACACTGGTTAAAATCAAGAATGGAGAATTTAACATAGTCACGGCATAAGAGGACTGAAAATAAGTCATTCTGAAACAAAGAAAGTAAACAAATAACAAAGGGGTCATGCATAATATTGTACAACAGAGCAGAAATAAGCCTTATTAAGGTAGCCTATTATACTGAGGATAAAAACCAAAATCTTTCCCCAATTGTGAGAAAGGCTCACCCTAATCCAGATATCCATCTCTAACAATCCCTGAAGAAGCTGTTTAATGCAAGAGTTTATAAAGACAGATATAAATTGACAGTGACTGAATGTGTTCAGTGAGATGAGAATAAGTCTGCTTCAAATAAGCACATACACAACCTACACATGTGATACAATTTTGCTATTAATTCTGCGTGTCTCCTGATTGTTGAACCTCTTAAGCTCATGAAAGCAAAGTAGTTAGTTACTTCTCATGGGCCAACTCTCATAGATAGGTTAGCAATGGCAACCTGCAGTATACAGCTGAGGACGATTGTTGAGGCATGCTGGGGTTCAACAGGAAACAAATGCCTTATTCAATCAGTGATGTCCATTATGAGTGCAGGAGAGCGTATGTGGGCACACATTCAGTGTGCTTGCTAACTCTGTCTTAGCAACATGTGGATGACTTTAACACCCACGCTCCTGACCTTATCCTTCTGGATTGTCCTCCCCTATCCCGTTATCACCTTCTCCTTAATTTACTGATCCTTTTTCTGTATCTGAGAGTCCTAATACTCTACATACCATCTTACTAGACACAGGTATTCCCTCAAATCTTATATTTTATACTAACTCCAAAAAAAAAGTCTTTGTTTCTCCTTATTGGTAAGAGTTTAGACTTTAAGAGTCATTAATAACTGTTTTGATAAGGGGGAGTGGCACCCCTGTCTGGGTGGCTCCGTCGGTTAAGCATCTGACTCTTGCTTTCAGCTCAGGTCATGATCTCACAATTCATGAGTTTGAGCCCTGCATCAGGCTCTGCATTGACAGCACTGAGTCTGCTTGGGATCCTCTCTCTCCAAAAAATCACTGCTTTTGGGGTTTTGTTTTGTTTTTTACTTCTTTTGAGGGGGGGCAGACTGTAGAGGAGTTGAGTTCTAAGGATTTCTGATCTTAATTTAAAAGATCTGAGGTGCCTGGGTGGCTCAGTCAGTTGAACGTCTGACTCTTGATTTCGGCTCAGTTCATGATCCCAGAATCATGGGATGGAGCCCCACATAGGGCTGAGTATGGAGTCTGCTTAAGATTCTGTCTCTGCCCCTACCCCATGCACACCCTCTCTCTCTGTCTAAAACATAAATTAATTAATTAATTAATTAAATATTTGAAGAGATTTTTTTTCTTTCTTTTCTCCTAATACACTCTCAAAAATACCTGTTGCCGATATATTTTCCAGAAATAGCCTTGTTTTCTTTTGCAAAGTGCTCTCTTCTTCACACTCTTCTTGGAGCTGACCTGTTGTGGTAGGAAGGGATTTCTATTCTGCTCTGGGTCTGAGTGAGAAAAAGCAACATCCAATTCAAGACTAAGTGGAAAACACTCCTCCACCAGAAGTCAGAGACGTGAAGCTTTATGTCTGAAGCAAATAAAAACTTTAATGCTTTCATATCCACTTTTACTTAGACGAAACTGAAATTATTGTGGAAATTATGCCCTAAATTCCTCCAACTTGTTTATTCAACTCTTTCATAAGCAATCATTAGTTTTATATTTCATAAGCAATCATTAGTTTTATATAATGTCATTTCTTGTCAGCATTAGCATATTTCTCAGCCACACATCAAATCTGTGAGATGAAAAAGCTGATTAATAAATTAATAATGGCTGAAATTGAGAAAATGTCTGTAACTTCAGTATAGAACCTATAATGAAAAACCAGAGCATACTATTTGGTATCTAAATAGTCTGTATCCTGTTTCCTATACGATTTGTGCGTGGTGTGGTGTGTGTGTCTTAAATTCATACAAACACACTGCCCCAGGAAAGAATTTCAAGTTCTCCATACTCCTGATAAAATTTAGAGAAGTTCTAAGGATAGTAATAATGTAGCATGAAGTCTATCTTAACTCAGATGGAATGATGGAAATATTTTAAAAATCTTAAATTATTTAAAAAAGTAGATAAAACTGTGGCAATATTTATCAAGGAGAAAAAGAATAGGCACAATAGTATTAGGAACAATAAAAGAATTCATAACTCTAGATAGAGTAGAATCTTTTTTAAAAAATCATAAAGAAGGGATGTGTGGGTGGCTCAGTTGGTTAAGCATCTGACTCTTGATGTCAGTTAAGGTCTTGATCTCAGGGTCATGAGTTCAAGCTCCATGTTGGGACCCACATTTGGCTCTGCTGTAGGCTCTGTGCTGGCCATGAAGTCTACTTAAAAAAAATAATAAAGTGGTAGTAAGTGCAACTTTGTGCCAATAAATTTGAAAAACAGATTAAAAGGATAATTTCCTGGTAATTCACAACTTACCAAGATAAATGGAAGAAAGAGAAAACTTGAATTGACCCAGAATCATTAAAATTTTTAAAGAATTTATTCCTCGTGGATTTCTACTTAATAAAAGGCATCATTAAAAGAACGAGAAGACAAGCCATAGAAAACAAGAATGAAAAGGCAAGTCACAGAATTGAAGATATATGTATAAATATAACCATTAAGACCATAAACTAAGAACATGTGTTGTGTATATATGATACGTATATATGTATGTGTGTATGTGTATGTAGTTATATATTCCTATAACTTTTTGAGGAAAAAACCTGATAGAAAATGGGAAAAATAGGGGGCGCCTGGGTGGCTCAGTCAGTTAAGCGTCCGACTTCAGCTCAGGTCACGATCTCACGGTGCGTGAGTTCGAGCCCCGCATGGGGCTCTGGGCTGATGGCTCAGAGCCTGGAGCCTGCTTCCGATTCTGTGTCTCCCTCTCTCTCTGCCCCTCCCCCGTTCATGCTCTGTCTCTCTCTGTCTCAAAAATAAATAAAACGTTAAAAAAAAAAAAGAAAAAAAAAGAAAATGGGCAAAATATTTGAACAAGTATTTCATACAAGAGGATATTCAAAATAATTCAGTTTCACTAGTGTCAGGGAAATACAAATTACAACTTCAATGAAATGGCACTACACATTCACTGAGAAATTTAAAACTAAAAAACTGATCATAGTAAGTGACGACAAGGATGTGAAACAACTGCAACTCCTATACTGGTAGGATTATAAATTGGTTCAACTGTTATGAAAACCTGGTAATATCTACTAACATTGCCCTGTGCATTCCCTGTGACTCTGAAATTCTACTCCTGGCATATGCCCGTGTGTGTGTGTGTGTGTGTGTGTGTGTGTGTGTGTGTTTACGTGTATGTTTATAAAAACACTAGAAGAAATTTCACAGCAGGCTATTTATAAGAACCAAATACTTGAATAACCCAAATATCTATTAATAATACGATGGATGCTTACATTATATTCACAGGGGAGAATGCTATGCAATAGTGAGAATGAATTAACTATATCATTCCCACAGTAACAAGGATGTATTTTATGAATGTAATATTGAGCCCAATAAGCCACATACAAAAGAATACATAATGCATGATTCCACTTGCACAAAGTTCAAAAATGTATCTATATAGTGTCTTGAAGAAAAGTTTTGTTCAACTTTGAGAATGCACACACAAGGTTGAATTTTGTCCAACCCGTTCTGGGCTTGATTGAAGCCTGGATTCCTGTTAGCAGTAAAGTGAAACTTGATGGTAGCCACTGGCAAAGAAGAGTTTCTGATCCACCTGCCACACCATCCAGAAACCTGAGCTTAAAAAGGTACCTAAGTTTGAATATTCTTTTCTTTTTAAATCTTTTCATTTCTGGAAAAAGAGAAACTTTTTGTACTGAAATGGTGTTTATCCTCCTCACCAAGCAAGCAAATAGATTCAGCTATTTTCTGTTGTTATTTAGAAGCCTTTCTTTTCACGTAACAGTTGGTAGAAGTCAGGATTCTGGTGGCACTTTAAAAAAAAAAAAACTTATGAGATGTGCTTGCGGGAGGCTGGTAATATTCCATTTTCCAATCTGTGGCGGTTACATAGCCGTGTTGATTCTGTTTAAGTTGGTTGAGCTCTACTTTTATGATTTGAATTATATTATAATTCAACAAAAATTCACTTTAAGAAATACAAAATTGTGTAGCAGTTAAAAATGCTTCAAGAAAAATGGAAAAATCTACCCTTCAGAAGGACACCAGGCTGAGATGGTTGTATAGACAAGTTCCACTAAACTTTTATTTATTTATTTTTATTTTTTTTTAATTTTTTTTAATTTAATGTTTATTTATTTTTGAGACAGAGAGAGACAAAGCATGAACGGGGGAGGGTCAGAGAGAGGGAGACACAGAATCTGAAACAGGCTCTAGGCTCTGAGCCGTCAGCATAGAGCCCGACGCGGGGCTCGAACTCACGGACCGCGAGATCATGACCTGAGCTGAAGTCGGCCGCTTAACTGACTGAGCCACCCAGGCGCCCCATAAACTTTTAAAGTACAGATAGTTCCTAACCTTGTTCTGGAGAATGGAAATACAAAGACTGTGCTCCTATTCATTTTTTCCAGGTTAGCATAACCTGGAGAGCAAACACTAGACTGTGTACGAAAAGAAAGTTATAGGCAGACCTCACAAATGAATATGACAACAAAGCCTTTTTTAAAAATCCATATTTAGCAAAGAAATTAACAACAGAAGTATTAAAGAAGCAAAACAAACAGTAAAAAAAAATTCATGTAGCCAAAATCAGAATTTAGGTTCAGTACATTTTGTATACTGAAATAAGGCCCTGTATAACCTTACGTAATTTAGATATCCATGCTGATGATATTAGAAGCTCAGAAATATCTAAAGACACATGTAAATCTTGCACAACATTCTAAAAAATCTGACTACTCTAGTACCTGATTAACCTCTTTCTTAAGAGGCAACAAGAGATGCAAAGCATGGAGGGAGTGGGGCAAGGTTGGATTATGGTCTGTTTTACCTGTTCACCACACTCCTGAAGAACGCAAAGCCTGTCATTGAGGCTGGCCTCTCTAAATCAGAGGCAAATCACACATGCCCTGGCACACAGGTTCTTAGAGGGTGGCCCCCCAGACCAGCACCAACAGCACCACCTGGAAATTTGCTAGAAATGGATATTTTTTGATATCCACGTACGATGTACCAAATCAGGAACTCCGGAGGTGGGTGCCAACAAGTTGTGTGTTAACAAGCCCTGCAGGTGACTGTGATGCATGGTAAGTCTGAGAACTGCTAGCCTCAGGTAATAGTCTCTGTGGCAAATGGGCACGTTCTGCATGTGCTCCCATATCTTCTATTTAGTCCAAGAGACAGACAACCATGAGGAAGAAAATGTTGAAATATATCCTGCTATTAAAGCAAGGTAGCTTTTAAACAGAAATGGAAAGAACTGAATACCATGTTCGGCTTCTCTAAATATGTGAGAATATTGTGAAATATTAAACAACTTATGAAAATGTATGCTGAGCCATCTGGCTTGTGACTCTTTGAATATCAACATTTATTTTTTTTAATTATAAAATAATATATACTAATTGTACAAAACAAGATAATACAGATAAGCATGCAAAAGGAAACAATAAACCTGCAATGACATCACTCACAAATAATCTCTTTGAAAATATTCATAAATTAATTTCATAAAATATTTTCATAATTGGTAGGGAACGTTCTATATCATTATTCTTTTGTTCTATAATTTCCCTAACTGTACTTACAATATTTTGGTGCACACTCCTCTAGATTTTAAATAAAAAATGATATCATATAGGGGTGCCTGGGTGGCTCAACTGGTTAAGCACCCCACTCTTGATTTCAGCTCAGTCAAGTCATAATCTCATGGTTCGTGGGACCGAGCCCTGTGTCAGGCGCTGCACTGACCATGAGGAGACTGCTTGGCGTTCTCTCTCTCCCTCTCTCTCTGCCCCTCCCCACCTCACACACATGGGTGCATACTCTCTTTCTCTCTCTCAAAGTAAATAAATAAACTTAAAAATGATATCACACAATACTTATGATTTTGTTCCTGTATTTTATGCAAAAAAAACCATAGTGAAGCCTCTATATCTCTTTCTCTAACAACACATTTCTTCTACAGCCTTTTAATTGTCGCCTATCATATTACTTAAACGTGTGATATTTATGTAGTCTATTGTCAAACATACAATATTCTCAATTCTTTAATACTATAATGAATATTCTCATAGCAAATATTTGTTCATATACTAAAAGTAAAATGTTAATATTTTTGTTTATTTTACTTCTTTCACACACACACACACACACACACACACACACACACAATTGCTGTGTTGTTTTTTTTACATGTTATCAGCATTATATGTGTCTTTTGATCATTTAACAATGGGTATTATCTCCTTTAAGCCTTTCCAAGTTGATATAAAATAGAATGTGATATAATTTTGGGTTCTATTTATTTAAATATAGGTATGGTTGACTCATTTTAATATGTTCATTGGCTGTTTTCTTCTTTTGTGAATAATTTATTCATATATTCTGCTTATTTCCCTATCTTTTAAAAGTTGCATTTTCTTTTACATTGCAAAGGTAATATCCATGTGGATTTTTGCTTTTTAAAGGTTAAATAAGCAGTAGATGCAGAATAAAGGCCCCCTTCATTCTCCCACTCCACCTCCTCCCCATTCTCTTCCCCATTGTTTGCAATTTGCTGTGTATCTTTTAATCACTTATTCTCACCATTTACACATATACTTATATATAGCCAGGGGTTTTTTTTACATGATTTGAATCATATACAGAGTTCTTTAACTTGCTTTTTTTCCTTTCCAATATGTCATGGGAATTTTTCCATATCTGCACACAGTGGAATATATCCATCATAATTTAAAAAATCATTCTCCTACAGCTGAATGTTTCATTTATTTTCAGTGTTTCAATTTCATAAACAACATCTCAATGCTTTCCATACAATCTTGTGTATGTAACCAGCATGTTAAGTGTGATTCATTAGAATAAATTTAAAAAATAATTTTTCCCTGTCAGTTACCTATTGATTCAAATCCCCCCAAGGGGCATGATTTTACCCTACCCCTGGATAAAATCTCTACAAAGCATTTAGTCAGTCTTGTAGTCACTATAGTAACAGTGTCCCTTAATATGCAGCATGCTAAGCACTTTTCAGGTTTATTCTTTCAATTTTTGTAACAACCCTAGAAAGTAGGCATTATAATAATATCAATATTTCTGATGAGGAAACTGAGGAACAAGGCTTACACATGGGTCACATAGCTAGTAAACAGTGGAATCAAGATTTGAATCTTCTTTTATTTCTTTATTTAAAATTTTTTTTAATTTTGGGGGCACCTGGGTGGCTCAGTCAGTTGAGCATCCAACTTCGGCTTAAGTCATGATCTCGCAGTTTGTGAGTTTGAGCCCCATGTCAGGCTCTGTGCTGACAGCTCAGAGGCTGGAGCCTGCTTCAGATTCTGTGTCTCCCTGTCTCTCTGCCCCTTCCCTGCTCATACTCTGTCTTTAAAAAAAAATTTTTTTTTAATGTTTATTTATTTTTGAAAGAGAGAGACAGACAGAGACAGAGACAGAGACCCAGAGTGCAAGTGGGGGAGGAACAGAGAGAGGGAGACACAGAATCTGAAGCAGACTCCAGGCTCTGAGCTGTCAGCACAGAGCCTGACGCAGGAGCACAAACAAACCCATGAACTGGGATATCATAACCTGAGCTGCAGTCAACTACTTAACCAACTGAGCCACCCAGATGCCCCCAAGATTTGAATCTTTGCAGATTCACTCTAAATCCCACATTCGTAACCAGCATGCCTAACCCAAAATTATTAAAATTACAAAATTATAAAATTTTCCAAAGTTTGTATTTTTTTACCTTTAACATCTAGACCTGTAATTCATCAGGAATTGAATTTTGTCCAGTGACAGATAAGAGACATAATGGTTTGAAAAGCGTCACCCCCCTCCCCCAATCCATATCTACCTAGAAATGTAGAACATGACCTTATTTGGAGATAGGTCTTTGCAGAGGTAATTAAGGAAAGAATTAAGATGAGATCATGCTATGTTGGGATGGCCCTAAATCAAATGAGAGAGTCTACAAAAGAGACAGAAAAGAATGATATAGACATACAAAAAGAAAGCAACATGAAGACTGAGGTGGAGATTGGGAACCCCAAGGATTGCTGGCAATTATCAGAAGCTAGGAGACAGACATGGGACAGTTTCTCTCTCAGAGACTCAGAAGGAACCAACACCTTGATTTTGGACTTCTGAACTCCTAAACTATGTGAAAAATAAATGTCTGTTTTAAGTCACCCAGTTTGTGGTAATTAGTTATGGGAGCCCAGACAAATTAATACAGGGATAATATTATTTTGTTTTTCAAACAGACATAAAATTGACCAAGCATCATTTATTGAAAATTCATATCTTACCTACAACACTGAACCATCATCTTCGTTGTAAACCAGGCAACCCAGTTTGGGTCTCTTTCTGGATTCCCTATTCTGTTTCATTCATTCTGTACCATATGATCTTAATTATTACAGTTTTATAAGAGTTTCTTTTCCTGCAAATTTAAGTTCTTTAGCTTAGTTTTTCTCCAAAATTGCTTTGTTTTTTTTTCTCATTCTATTCATTTCAATATAAATTTTAGAATCAGCTTACCAACTTCCATTAAAAAGTCCTCAATAAGAGAGAGGACTGGAATCGTCACAAAATGAGTCTCTCAGCTCATGAACATGATTTGCCTTCCCTTAATTTATATATTTATTAACTTCTCTATACAGTATTTGTGGATTTCAGTATAAACAGCTTACATGTCTTTTGTTTTACTAATTGTTCCATATTCCATCTTTTCTGGTATTATCATGAACGGTGTCATTTTAGAGAAATGCTCATTCTCTCCTAACTTACTGCTTATAACATAGAAACACAAACTATTTTCACATATTATAAAAGGCACAGGACAAGGAATATAGCCAATGATACTGTAATAGCCTTGTATGGTGACAGGTAGTTACCCTTGTGGTGAGCATAGCATAATGTATCAACTTGTCAAATCATCATGTTGTACACTTGAAACTAATGTAACATCATGTATCAACTATATATACATACATAAAAAATGCAGAGTCTGAAGAAAAAAAGGAACTGCTAGGGAAACATGAGTTACCCTCTTTCTCCTTGCTCTTCCAATGACCTATAGTGAAAGTGAGCCTCTACTGGTATCACAAATGTGCAATGAATTGACCCCAAGAGCAAACTTACAGTTGACAGTGCAAAGGAACAGTTCCTGAACTATAATGCCAAACCTTTAGGGGCGCCTGGGTGGCTCAGTCGGTTAAGCGTCCAGCTTTGGCTCAGGTCATGATCTCATAGTCCATGAATTCGAGCCCCATGTCAGGCTCTATGCTGACAGCTCAGAGCCTGGAGCCTGTTTCGGAATTTGTGTCTCCCTCTGCCCCTTCCCTGCTCATGCTCTCTCTCTGTCTCAAAAATAAATAAAAACATTAAAAAATTTTTTTTAAATAAAATGTATTCTGTTATAAACATGAAATTATAATAATCGTGACTGATGAATGACATTTCATATTTAATCTTTTACCCTAGCAGTTCTTTCTCTGATAGTAATGTTGTATTTTAGTCTCAGCTTTGGCTGAATTTTGATTTTAACTGCAGGTTAATATTCACTGATTTAATCATTAACTTAAAAAGATCGATTTAGCCCTAAACTATGTTTCAGTCATTATATCAGGACAAAAATTCAGCTTTATCACGTGAGTAATGTTGTGACATTCACAATGTCTCATTTATGTCTTTTGTCCTAGTGTCTAGCAATATGTCAGCCCCACGGTAGTTACTAAAGTGTGCTTTATTTGTTGAAAAATAACTACATTAGTAAAAATAAACATTTTCATATTTTGACCTTGTATCCAGTGACGTGCTAAATTTCTTAGGAAATTTTCACAGTTTATCTTGGAATCTCTTGGATTTTCTTTGAGGATAATCATGCTATCAGTGAACAGTGACGGTTTTATTTCTTCATTTTCCATCCTTATAGTTTTTACATTTTCTTGTCTTATTGTCTTGGCCAGAACTCCATTAAAATGATGAATAAAAGTGGTGATAGTGGGAAAATTTATCTTGTTTCAGCCTCTTCCCCAGCTCAGGTCTGGCATGGATTGAGCACCTGCTCACTGGGTTCTCTCACTTTTCCAAGTTGAAGCAGACAATGAGAGAGAAGGCAGAGGAGAGGTCTGACTTGACTGGCTTTGTTGTATTCTACCACTGGATTGCTCTCATCTGATCACAGCAGATATTCAACTCAGACTCGAGGCTCCTTGGAGACTCCTGGGCATTGCAAATCTCCCCCGTAGCGTCCCAAGGCTGACTGTGCCCCCTCCAGTCAACCCGATTCTCCTGTCATTCCACACAGATTTCCTCT
The DNA here is from genome assembly GCF_028018385.1 of Neofelis nebulosa. NCBI lineage: Eukaryota > Metazoa > Chordata > Mammalia > Carnivora > Felidae > Neofelis > Neofelis nebulosa. Next base: position 39,623,112 of record NC_080786.1, on the reverse strand, counting down.
CATCCTCATCCACCTTCCAGGAAGCCTTCTTGGATCCAGCCCCACACTCTTCTCACCTAGCCCCCTTCATATACTTGCTCCATAGAAAGCATCCATGCAGCCTGTATATATCTTTAAACCTTGAAGGGTCAGAGGAACCATGTATTCTTCTCTTCAGCCACCTGACAACCTGTTTCCCACTTTAGGCTTCTTTGGCTATGGATCTAGCACAGGTACATAAACCTCATCTTTACTGGAGAACACAGGTCAGCAGTCTAAGTGGTTTCCTTTAAGTATTTTTCACTGGGTTTGAATTAAGATGGAGGTATTCAGCTTTTCTCGCCCACAGCATTGAGAAAACAGAAGGTGCAACAGCACTCCAGACTCTCCAAAGCCTCTCTGTCCCCACTTCATTTAAAGTGAGCATTGAACTAAGAGTAACAAACCCACGTCCAGCCCTCTACTTCGAAAGTGTCACATCTTCCCTTGGAATACTTGTGGCTTCTTTTTTTTTTTTTTTTTTTTAATCCAGAAGTAACTAAGAAGAAACACAGTTTTATTATTGTATTTCGAGCACATGTAAACCTTTGCATGTTTATACATTGAGAAGTTTATCTTTTGGGGGTTTATCTTATAAAAATTCTTAATAATTAAGAATATCTAGGGGCACCTGGGTGGTTCAGTCAATTAAATGTCCGACTTCAGCTCAGGCCATGAACTCGTAGTTCATGGGTTCAAACCCCGTGTCAAGCTCTGTGCTGACAGTTAAGAGTCTGTAGTCTCCTTTGGATTCTGTGTCTCCCTCTCTCTCTGCCCCTCCCCTGCTTATGCTCTCTGTCTTTCAAAAATAAACATTTAGAAATTAATGAAAAAAGAATATCTAACCATTTGTTATATGTAATCGTCAATATTCTCCCAATTTGTCATCCATTTTTATTGCCTGAGTTATGAAAAACTCACGGAGTAATTTAGATTAAAACATTGTAGGCAAAAACTTCTACTTCTGCCTGGTTACTACTTACTAAATAAAACAAATTATGTGAGAAATACTTACAAAGTAAAATAGACATCTAACGTTATATGTTGCTTTGTCAAGGATAAGTACCATTGTATTAACCCACTATATCTTAGGCTTTAACTCTTCACTATATATATTAATATTAATGTATACATTTCTAGACTTGTATACTTACTGCCCTGCTGTGGGTGCACAAATCTTCAGTGTTGACCACTGCTGTTTTAAGCTGAAACATTGCCTAAAATGCCTTAATTCTTGGCCTGTAATGACACTGCTTGGACCTTACACTGACACAGTATTCATCAGAAATATTATGCTGGGCAGAGCAGAAACAAAACAAAACAACCTTCTGTGTATTTTAGCTTCCATTGGTCAACTATGGTGGCAATTTCCACTTCCATGGTAGGCAGGCCAACAACATCTCTCTTGCATAATAATGTTCTTACTCTGAAAAGACTTAGCAGCCCAGATACCTAGGATGCATGAAGACACCCAATTAGCCCTTCTCCTGCTGTATTTCAAGGCAACATGGCATGTTCCTTTGAACTGAGAACTAATATTATTCCATAAATTAGTCCTTGGCCTTCCAGCAGGGTCCAAGTTGAAATCTTACTTCAAATGTCTTCTGAAAAGGAAGGAAAATCAGATAGTTTGTCCTTTGCTTCTGAACATTTTATATATATATATAAATATATATTATATATATATAATATATATGTTATATATATATTAATGTATTTATGTATATATATGTATTTTATATATATATATATATATATATATATATATACATATTAATGTAACAGAATGAACTGTTAAATAGTCTTTTTTTATCCATTTGGTTTCTTCACACCCTAATTAGGTCAATCATCTCATGGTAGAAAACTTAAAAATACTTCCTCAATTTGTCAGTCTACTTTTATTATTTTTAGAAAAGGTCATTTTGGAAAGGTCATTTTAGAAAAGGTCATTTTGTAAATTGCATTAGTGTATAGATTGGGAAGTAATTCATTCATTGTAACATAGTTATCCACATTTCTCATTTCAAACAATTATGTCTTTTGGTTCATGAAAAAAGATGAAAGAATGAATATATCCTCTGTTGATATTATACTTTCAAAAATATAAAATAATATCTCTAACACAAATAGAAAGTATCTACATTAGGACTTTGTAGCTGTCCTCTCTGGCTCTTCCTGCTCTATACCCTCAATCTCTGTGTGACATTGTTCACCCTTGGATTCCATTAAAATCTCTCACATTTATATCTCCAGGCCAGATATCACATCTGAGTTTCACACCAACATATAACCATAACTTATTCTTTCACTGAAACTTCCAAGTAATCTTAATTGCTAAGATTACTAAACTAAACTGCTGCTTTGGCCATCCTAAGCTGGTCTTCCTCAAATATTATCCACATGGGGGCATGTGGTTTGCTCAGTCAGTTGAGCTTCTGACTTCAATTTCTGCTCAGGTCATGATCTCTCACCATTCCTGGGATCAAGCCCTGCGTTGGACTCCACACTGATGGCACAGGGTCTGCCTGGGCTTTTCCCTCTCCCTACCTCTCTGCCCCTCCCCCATTCATGTTCTCTATCTCTCTCTCCACCCCCCCCCCTTCTCTCTCAAAATAAATAAAGAAACTTAAAAAAAATTATCCATCTTAGCAAGAAACCTTGTCAGGCTGTCAGTTCAGGCTGCCATAACAATACCCTAGACTGGGTGCTTAAACAACAAACATTTATTTCTCACAGATCTGGAGGCTAGGAAGTTCCAGGTCAAGGTGCTGACAGACTCATGATGTGATTAAGACCCACTTCCTGGTTTGAAGATGACCACCTTCTTGCTCTATCTTCACATGATGAAAACAGAGAACAACTCTTTAGTATCTCTTCTTATAAGGGCATTAATCTCATTCACAAGGCTCTATCCTTATGACCTAATTACCTCCCAAAGATCCCATCTTCTAATATTGTCACATCAGAAATTAGGAATTCAACATAGGAGGGGGGGCACATTCATTTCCTAGCAAACTTGGAATCATCCTTGATACCTGTCCTCTTTCTAAGATTCAGTCACCTCCTAAAAAACTCTCAAGTCTGTCCATTTCTCTTGAGTGAACATTGCTGCCCCAGGGGAAGTGACTGTTTTCTGTTACTGGGAAGCTAATAGAACGATACCTTCCTAATTGTCCTGTTAGCACCATTACATTATTCTATACACTGCAGCGTTTGTTGACATTTTTAAGTGTGAACCAAATCATGTCACCTGTAGCCTTATCACACTTTTGTCACTTCTCCTTTCTCAAAGACAGAATATACTTAGGCTCCTTATGATCTGAACTCTGGTCTATTGGACTAGTCTTAACTTTGATCCACTCTTCTTTCTTACTGTGTTATATTTTCTTTCATTTCTGACAACATTTTAATAACCATCCCACCTCTGGGCTTTCATACATGCTATAATCTTGACCTGGCATTCTATGTCTACTCTCTACCTAATAGATGGCTCCTGTGGCAATACAAAGATATGTCACCTCAAGGAAGAATGTATTGTCCCAACCACTGGGAGTACCACTGACAGACAGCTTTAACTGTGAGTCTATTTGGGAATTGCCTCAACTGTAGGAAACTGCCTTACCCAAGGTCATGCTCTTCTTGGAGAGTCCCACAACCAATGACTGAGTGAGGTCGAATGTAACGGGACAATTCTAACAAACCATTTTAGCTCCAGAGATCCCTGTGTGGTCAGCTGAGACCTGCCTCGCAGCTTGACCTCTCCCTCTGCTGAATCCTGTTCCTTTCCCTTCCTTGCACAAGTGGATCCAGTGACTCTCTCACAATACACATATGCCCACTAACCTGACTCTGAGTCTGCTTCCAGTGACTTCTCCTTTAGAGGTCTGCTTAGCTTCCTTAAGGAAGCTAGCTGTGCATTAATTTTCTAGGGTTACCAAGACAAATACCCACAAACTTGGTGACTTATAAATGTATTCTCTCACACTTTAGGAAACTAGAAGTCTGAAATCAAGGTTTTGATTTCTCTGGATGATCCTGAAGAGGATCCTTCCCTGCCTCTTATAGTTTCTGGTGATAGCTGACAATCCCTTGTATCCCTTGACTTGTAGATGAATCACTCTAATCTCCATCTTTGTCTATGCATGGCCTTCTAACATATGTCTCTGTGTCCAATTTCCTCTTCTCATAAGCACACCAGTCAAGTTGGATTTAGGGCTCACCCTAACCCAGTATGACTTCATTTTAACTTGATTTTGTCTTTAAAGATTTTAATTCTAAGTAAGCTGCATTCACAGATTCTAGGAGTTGGAACTTCAAGATATCTTTTTGGGGGACACAATTCAACCTCTAAGCTCAATCACTGAAGACATATTTGGATGTAAGTAACATATACTGCAATAGATATTTATCATTCTTTCTAGTGACCAAACATTTTTGAATGGTTTCTGGCTATTTAGGGTATTTTTCTAAAACTTACCATAATAGTTCACCATTTATTTTACCAGCCTCCTTTGCAATAAGGGTAAAGGCACATAACTTATGTCATCAGACACATTCCTTCCAAACATAGAATTGGAAGTCAGTGGTGTAAAGAAACACACCCTGTGAAGAATCTATTTTGGCAAAGAAGGTGACAGAGACATCTAATTTCCAGAGGCAGTAGGGTCAGAATTTAGGTACTGTCAGCTGAAAATCCACAGTAGGTAAATCCAAGATGGCAGCCAAGGTGTCTTCGCTAGACTACTTATGTGGTGGGATTGGGGGCCCTGATCCTAGATGTGTGGTTTCTAAGCATGGCTCTCTGGCCATCCCAGAGATTGAGTAAGGTTTATAATATCATTTTGAAACTACGTTCCTTCTTAAACTGGCCAGAGATGGTATGTATTATCTGCAACTAAGCTCCTAACTTATACAGAAATCTAACTTGAGGTTAGTTTAGATAAAAGAAGAAAAGAGCATGATGAAGATAGATTTATGGTTCAAATTTCTATAAAGATTTAAGAGTTAGAATCTCATACTCAAAATTCACCCAGGACTTCCTATATATTTCATCCCATCTTTTATCTCTGCTTTTCTCTGTGTTAAAATTTATTCTTTCAGGTTGATTACCTCCAGTGGAACCAGGACCACCAGCAGCCTTTATATTCACACTCTAGGTTTTGAGAGCAGAGAGAAAAGAGCTTCTACATGCCAGTACCAGTTTTACAGATCCAGGCAAAGTCCTTTGATTACTCAACTTGAGCTACATAGCTTTTCCATGGATAAATCAGTTTGGTGAGGAAACTGAGTTACTACGAATTCATTCCAATTACTGTAGCTGAAAGTGAGGAAGGTCATCCAAATCCCTTTAAGAGAACATGCCAGAGCAGAGAATGGGAAGAAAGAAGCAGATTCCTTACTGAGGGGAAGGTTTGTAAGTGGGGAGAGAGAGCATGTAAGTAACATAAATATGTACACTGGAAAAATCATTATGAGTCTGGCTGTTATGCCCTTTAACCTACTATAAGTATTTTCAGTGCTTACAGATAAAAGTTTTATCTATGTTTACAAATAATAACAAACACTACCTACTTATGACTTAAATGTACCTAAATAAGTAATTCTATACATCATAGAATATGAGTTTCATCTGTACACACATCTTTTTGTTTTACACTGCTATATCCCCAGTGTCTTAGGGATGTAGCAAACAGAATACAGGGAAATAAGGGCATTTATTAAGTAATCCAATAATTAAATAAATGATACTCTGACTCAATGAATGAATCTAGGGAATAGTATTAGTGTAACCAAAAGGTAGCATGAATTTGTAAAAGATATTTATGACACTCTAGCCAATCTACTTTATATTTCATTTCATACTGAGAGACGACAAGTGATTAAAACAAACTTGAATTAAACTAATTCTGCCTCTTACTAGTTATGTGGATTTAAACAAGTTACTTAACTTCTCTGTGATCTAAGTTCTTTACCTATAAAAAGAGGATAACATTAGGATCTACATCAGAGGATCTTTGTGACCATTAAGTGTGATATTAAGTGGCACATAAATTAATGTTTACTGTTGTTATTATATTCAGCCGATCCTAGTGTCTACTAGATATTTTTACAATCTTTTTTTTATTTTTTTTATTTTTTTTTAAAAAAAATTTTTTTTTTTCAACATTTATTTTTGGGACAGAGAGAGACAGAGCATGAACGGGGGAGGGACAGAGAGAGACGGAGACACAGAATCGGAAACAGGCTCCAGGCTCCGAGCCATCAGCCCAGAGCCCGACGCGGGGCTCGAACTCACGGACCGCGAGATCGTGACCTGGCTGAAGTCGGACGCTTAACCGACTGCGCCACCCAGGCGCCCCGATATTTTTACAATCTTAATACCACAACCACATCAATATGCCTCTGCCTGCATATTGTCAATGCTCTTGTTTTGTTCCAGCACATCTACACTCTCTTGAAAGAAATTTAAGTCTCTTCCTTAAAACAAAATGAAAATATATCTTCCATAAACAAAGACAAAGAAATAAATGAATTTTTAACCTCCATTCAACCTTGGGGTCAAAGGACTTCTTAAAGAACAAATTATTTTATCTTATTAGCATCATTTCCTTCCTTATACCTTTAATCTAATCCGCTGATTCTCAGGTAGAGATCTCGTTGCACTGGGAAGTAGAAGACCACTGGGAATTGAGAGGACTTAATTGAGAAAAATAACAGGCATAGGTGTCCATTCCCCATTCCTAAACTGAGAAAATAGTAATACACAATCACAGGATGGAATCCACCAAATTATTTCTATAGCAACCAAGTTTGCATATATAATTAACCTATGTACACCCATCATGTATTACTTTGTCAGGTAATCAGAGTACAGCTCTTGCCAAACTGATGTATCCTCATTTCTAGAGAGGGAGCTAACAATGAAGAGGTTGATTACTAGTCTCACATTTGAAGATATGATTAAAATAAACCATTCACTCAGTGAGCTTTCTGAAGACTAACAAAATTGATCCCTAGATAGATTCAATCCCTCCCCCCACGCCATACTGCTTTGAGGGAAGAAAATAAAGAAAATAAACAAACAATCAAACAATCCTAGAATTCCTGCCCAGCACTTTTCTCTGAAAAGAAACAGGTTGGTAAACCTAGGTATTTTTGTATAAGAAATAAACATACAGGAAATGTGTAATTAGTTTTAATTTTGTAATTAGTGTGTTGGTAATATTTTCCATCTGAAGGACATACAAAAAATACTTACAGGACTAGAGATTTTTTCAAGTTGTTTTTTTTTGAACTATCATTTTAGAAATCCAAAAGGGGCCTTAGGGTTCATCTTAGAATAATAGTACCATCTGTTCTTATCATCATTTCCTCTCTATCAAAGACTATATTGTTTCAGATGAAAGTATAATCCTGTCAGAAAATGAGTTATAAAATGTTAATTTCTTATCTACTTCCAAACTTATTATGTAATTCTATCTCTAAGCCAAATATATAACAAATGACTTTACAAAATGAAAACATTGCCTTGTCAAATTACTATTTTATGGCCATTAAAAAGAAAAGCAGACTGCATTTGTTTTGTTGAATATTTTTAAGAGTAATAATTCTATATGCTTCCTTGGAAAGATGAAAAACATTCTTATCTACTCCATCATCTGAATATGTACTTACTTCTTCTTATTGCAGCGTCTTCAAGTTCATAATCATAAAATAATTTTCATTCTTGTTTTTAGAGACCGTAATTCTGCCATCTGGCAAAGTCATTCATTCATCCATTTTTTTTTTTACTTATCCACCAATATAATTTTTAACACCAGTGATACTATATACCAGGTAGTAACATGTTCATTGATGAGCAAACACGCACCTGTACCCTGTTCACACAGACATCCATATGCCTGGTCTATCCTCACCATTTTGTTCTCAACTCAAATGTCATCTCTTCTAGGACACCTCAGTGGTCACTATTTCAAAGGTAGTTCATTAGCAGTGAGTCATATTAACCCTGCCTTATTGATTTTACTAAGCAAATCACCATCAGAATATACAATATCCATTCATGTCTTTGTGTAGCTGTTGTTGATATCCCTGAGCCACAATGTAAGGTACATGAGAACACGTGGCCCTCCCTATCTCATTCATTGCTGGTCACTGATATCTTAAAGAAAAACTGTTATATAATGTAAACAAATATTTATCAAAGAAATGAAAAAATTCTAGGTGCAAAAATAGGTATTTATCAAATAGTAACACACACACATATATATAGGCTGAACTGTGATAAACCTTACAAAACTTGAGCATGGTTTTATGTGTGTGAGTCCTACAGGAAGGTTTGACTACATCTAACCCTGATGAAGACTATCCTGCTAAAGTCATGACCGACCTCAGGGCTTCAGGTAAATTAAATTCAACTAGGTGAAGACAGCAACATACATGTGGGAGTTCCTAGCTTGTAGATGTAAAAAGACCCTGCTATGGGAATTGAAAGACGACCAGTGTAGCTGGAATGAGAAAGATCAGAATAGCTCAGTGGCTTTTCCCTTTTTGTGACCATGACCCACAGTAATAAGCCCATTTTACATCATGAACCAGTACACATACACATACATTCTTACATAAAGATAATTGAAAAAGTTATTATCCATTAAATAATTTTCTGACCCAGCAATGTGTCACATGCCTAGTTTGAAAAATACTAGACTAGACTACCCATATGAAGGACTCTTTCCTTTATCCTAAGAGGCCAAGAAGAGACTTGAGATATGCATATTTAAAGATTATTTTTTCCAGTCTGGAAACTAGATCAGTGTGGAAGATAGGTCTCTAGAGAATGGTCAATACTTCACATGGGAGCTAATGGCCACAGAGATCAGGAAATTGTAGGGCAAACAGAGAATAAAAGAACAAATTTGGTAAGTAATTAGTAGATCATAAAAAAATCAGCTCAATGTGCCCGTGCATTGTATATGAAGAAGGGAGGGTATTAAGCACAACTCACAGACTTCTGTCTGCACAACTGTATGGATGATGGTGCCACTCAGTGAAGCTGGAAACTTTGGAAGAAGACCAAATTTAGTGGGCCAAAAAGATATGTTCTGTCTTTCCTGTGTTGAGTTTCAGGTATCTTTGAGACATCCACGTGGTGGTTTTGAAAACCAAAAACAGTTGGGTACATGGGTTTATAGTTCAAAGGCAAAGTCTGGACTAGAGATCTAGACTTCGGAGTTATTTAAAATTGAAATCACAATGTGGATAATATCACATGGAGAAGTGAGTCAGAAGAGGACAAAACCAAGGGCAGAGCGTTATGAAACCACAACACTTAAAATTCAAATGCTAAGTAAAGGAAGATGAGCTTGTAAAGGAGAATGAGCAGTGACTACACAGATAAGAAAAAAAAAAAAAAGAATATAGTGCCATGGAAGGCAAGAAAAGAACTTACTTCAAGGGAATGTTCAATTCTATTTTTACTATACTGAGAACTTATACCCTGGCTGTTTATTTCATATACTTCTTAATGTTGTGTTGCTTAGGGCACAGAGTTAGTAACCACTTATGTTGACTCCCCACTTTTTTTATCTTGTCATCTCCTTTCTGATTTCACTCCCTTTCTTATCCAACTTATATAGCATTTTCCATCATTGTGACCATTTTCTTACCAATTTTTTTTTAACTTTCCTGCTTCCCTATCTTTCTGTGACACCTTCCTAGGGAATATTTAATCATGAAAAAATCTGTTCCACTTCTTTGTCCCTAGGAAATACTGGACAAAAACAAAAACCATGCAGATTATTGCCTTTATAAATTCATGCATATTACTATCTCTTAATATCTATTAAGATAATATACTATTAATTCTTAATATTTATTGACCCATTGTTAAACAGCAACTCTTCCTTTTTTTCCACTCGAGGATTTACCCATTTTTCTACAAAAACCAGGTTCAACCTTCAACATGTTATGCTTATCCCACCACTTGCCTCTCTCAATCTCAGGAAGTGATTCTACTTCTTGAGGTAGAGGGAAAACAAGAACAAATCATGAAATCATTGAACAGAAAGTTTTTCAACACCCCAGCCCCAATTCTGCAAGCAATTCCTACATAAGACTTAAAAGTATGGGCTTTGGATCTAGACACCTGGTGACTTCTGGAGAATTACTTAAACTTTCTGTGTCTCAGCTTTCTTACCTGTGAAATGGACATGATCCTAACACCTAACGTATAAAAGAAATTGTACTGTTAAGTGATCTAGTTTGTATTTTTTGTAGGGGTTCCCAAACTCGGACAAATATCAGAATCACTCAGAAGTCTTATTGTAACACAAACAGAACCACATTCCCAGAGTTTCTGATCCAGTAGAAGTAGGATCAAGCTCCAGAATTTGCATTTCTAACAATTTCCTAGGTGGTATCGATATTGCAGGACAGCATCAGAAACCACAGTTTGGGAGCCACTGGCCTAGTACATGAGAAGCATTTAAAAATACAGTTGGCACATTATAAGCACTCAAAATATTTTTGTCATTTAGCTATATCATTCCCTCCCTTTATTGTGAGACGGGGGGAAGAGTCTCTCTCCTCCATACTGATGATCGCTCAGCCTATTCTCTGGGACCCTACTTCCTACCCTCTCAGATAATTTGATCAACTGATTATTCACTCTATGTCCTTTCTGTTCATCTTTTTCCCTCTCTGCACACTTCTCATTTGAATTAATAAAGTAGAATTTAAGCACATTTCTTCTGCATGAAAATAAAATCAATGTCAATACTTTGGCCCCTTTTAACAACCGTTTTAACCCTCTTTCCCCTGCTAAACCTAACATTTTAAGAATCATTTTCACTCTTTTTCTCCATTTTCTCCACTCTTTACCAACTCCCCAGCCAAATGCTTTCTGACTTATTTCCATACTGCTCCCTGATATTGCTCAAACACACACACACACACACACACACACACACACACACACACACACACCAGCACTAACTTCACTATAGCTAAGGACAATAGATGTTGGTCTTCTCTGGAAGCAGGTGGTATTGCTGACCACTCCCTCCTTCCTAAAACAGGCTCTTCTCTAGTCATCTTAAATCCACACTCCCCCGGATTATCTCCAATGGTTCAGCCACTTCTCCATCTCTTCCATGAGTTCCTCTTTTTGGTGCTTTTAGATCCTGCTTTGTTTTGTTTTACGTATTTGTTTGCCTGTTGGATTTAAATCTTACTCGGGGACTTTTCCTCTTCCTGCTCTCCATTTACTCTCCCTGAGCAAGCTCTGTTGAGGAAATAATACTGATCTGAAGGTATAATTTATTATGTAAAATAAGGAAAGTGTATCAGAGAGAGTGAGTAGAAATAAAATGTCTAAAGTCAGTGCATTTAAAGGAATATCTTACCAAGATCTTATGGAGAAACAAATAGGAAAATATGTAATATTTATATTACTTTGACCATACAAAAGAGATGAGACAAGAAATAGGAGTTTGTAAGCAAGGCTCCCCTGTATACTCACCATATTCTGTATTCCCTTTGAAATACAGACTATCCTTTATACTAATAATGTATACTAGGCAAAAGAAAGTGCCCCACCCAAGTGAAATAAATAACTGTGAGAGGTAAAGAAATTCAAGGTATAATTAGCTTAATGTTGGGAGAAGGCTTCAGGAAGAATAGTTTAGGTCATGTAAAAATTGGTTGAACAGACCCAAAGCACTGGGGCTCTAGAGACTGTGTACTTATTGTTTCTCACAAAATGTATTTTTAACCCGTACCAATAAATTGTATAGTTGGCATACTGGTGTTACCTCACAATGATATCTCATATTCTCTCAGTAGACATTACCATGTAGGGGAAATCTGGGACTGAAAAATAACACTGTTCATTACCCGGGTGACTGCCATAATTGAGGTTATCTGCTGTTTTGTTTCCTTTACCTCAGAAGGCTAGGTCTCTTAGCTCACTCATAGCAAAGACCCTGCATGGCTCCAGATATGCATATCTAATTGACTGCTAGCTAACTCTGCTTGAAGGTTTCAGGTACTTCAAACTCAATATTTACAAAACTGAACTCACCATCTTTTCCTACACCTGCTTTTCTACTTTTGTTTTCTGTCTTAGTGAATGGAAATTTCCCAAAACCAGTTGCCAGTGATAGAAAATGAGATATTTTTTTTCCTTCCTTCTTCCTCAGACTCATTTTATTGATCATTATCATATTCTATTGAGTCTATCTCCTATATATTTTTTAAGTCAATCCAGCCACCCTTTCCAATTTACTTATTCAGGCCATTCTCATTCTTCCTGTAAAAGCAGGGAATGTGTCAGGTGATACTGTCTGCTGTGGACTGACATGAACCTAATTGGTACTGCATAATGCTTAGGTTCTTTCTGGTAGATGATAATGGCTGTCAAAGAGTTTCAGATAATAAGGATTAACTCCTCCTTCACTACCTTGCTATTAACCTTTAATAAGAACAAATCTCAGGTCAAATTCTGACAAAACTATGGACGTTTATTAGATATATAGTCTTTGGTGAAATTCAATCCTTGCCTCTAGCTGGCATCATGTAATCAGAAATTCTCCTAAACCGATGCCTGTTCATAAGCTCAATCAGAGTTCAAACCTCAGGCATCATCCTCAAGGGATGATTCACTGAGGTAATTTTTTATATCCTGTTCAGGTAACATTTGATAATGTCTAAAGTATTTTAGCCATTCTAGATGTCTTGACAATCTTTATTTTTTTTTTACATTAACTATTAACATAATCTTTCTCTTTCTACGCTACATCATGGTAATTAACATCCCTTCAGTTACGTCAATAAACATTATTTCTAACACTTAGTATGCTACTTACCAAAGAATTGGTTGTTGATAGCCAAAGGATTAGAGAAGGGTTTTTGGTAGGTGCCCCTGGATGTGGCCCTTCCTCACAGAATGTGAGCTGACTTCCCTTTGTGCACTCTCAATGGTGTGCTGGTAATCAGGCCCAGATTTAGAGCCTGAACTAACTGGTGTATATATCACATCATATTGGCTATCCTAAAAGCTTTCAAAGTAATTTTTATATATTGTAATGTAATGTTTTTAGTCTTTTCCCTCTCTAAAACTTTGAAGTACTTCTTAAAATAAAACTATGGTCATATTTCTTTCTTAAAATTTCTCATTGGCTTCCCATTACTCTTATGATAAATAAAAATGTCCTGAGACAGCCTCATCTGCCACCTGTCATCATCTCTCACTCCCTCACCCTCACCCTTTGTGATTCACCTATCCTGAACATCTCTTAAATATACCATTATTTTATCCAACTTCAGGTCCCACCATATAGTCTTCCACTTACCTGGAAAACTCTTCCCAGCTCCCTCACCTGGCCAAATGGTTCATTCACCTCTATTATTCCAGCCACAATGTGGACTCACCACAGTGCTCTGGAACTCTGGGTCTCACAGAAACATTTGGGAAATAACTTATAATGCTTCCGGAAAATTCCCCCTTCAGGCAGATAGTCCTAGGTTTGGTGTATGGTCTCTATTTTTCCTGAGGGTGGCTGATTTACCCAACGGCCAATTCATCTGCCATTAAAAAAAAAAAAAAAAAACAATTACAGATGCCATATTATTGCCAAAGAGCTGAAACTATTTCGTTGCTTAGGGAAAAGCTGGAGTAAGTAGAAAAACTAAAGTTGATCAAACGGGGCCCACATTTGGGTGGCAGCCCAGAAGAAGCACAGAGGAGGCAAGTTTAGAAACCCAGCAGGCAGAGACACAGAAAACAAAAAAAGACTCATCAGCATGTACAGGCGCAGATTTATCCTGAAGACAATGATGCTTAAACTTGGGAGCCCTTCTCTCTCTGATCCCCAGGGATACATGGAGTTGTGGAAGGCTCCAGGTAGGGAGAGAAATCTAGGAAGAAATCAGGATACCACTCTGGGAAATTACCTTGAGAGACCTCAGATGAAATACAACTGCATCTGTGAAGCTCTAGTGATTCATTTATAATATTTGCTTTGGGATTTCGGGGGAGGATCCAAGATGGTGGAAGAGCATGGAAGTTTTTTGTGTGTCTTGCATCCAGAAAATACAGCCAGACCAACACTGAACCATCCTACACACCTAGGAAATGGACTGGAGGAATAACACAACAATCTGCACAACCTGAACCACAGAATTCAGCAGGTATGTGGTGCAGAGAGGTGAACTTGGTGAGCAAGAAGCCAGTGGCGGGCAGGGAGCTGCCTTTGCAGTCAGAGAGAGGACTGAGACTGGTGGTGGTGGGGAGAATACAGGAGAAGCACCCCTCCCCCAAAGCAGATGGAGAGAAAGCGGAAAATTGGAAACAGCCGCAGGACTAAACTAAAAAGGGAGAAAGGAGAAAGGAGAGGGTTTATATTCCATTAGGACTGTAAACAAGGGGAGCACAGTCTGCAACTCCACAGCTTGATACCTGGCAGTGCTCTGGTGGGAAGGGTGAATCCCCAGGAGCAGAGTGGGGTCCAGGAGGTTCTCAGGCTACACGAGGAAAAGCAGTTCCACTGTTGGAAGGACATTTGGTAGAGACTGTTGAAGCCACCTGGTCCCAGCAGACCCCGGAAGGCAGCCACATTTGCTGGTGCTGGGGCAAGGTCGTTAAGGGTGAAGCCTGGTGCCAGATGTGTGTTGTGATTTTCCATAATCACTGAAACGCTGTTGCACACTGTCTCGGGATCTTTTTCTGGCGTGGGTAGGCACCTGGCCACAGTCTCGGGGCACCGGCAGCAGCAGGGTCCAGCAAGCATTCCTGGGAGCAGCCAGCATTGGGCCATTGCTCATTCAGCCACTGCTCAGTGAGACCCTTCCCGCAAAGGGGCAGAGCGGGTCAAAGCCGCAGTCTTTCGGAAGTAAGGGGCTGGGGAAAACAGCTGCATCTGAGACAAAACTCAGGAGAGAGGTACTGCCTGCAGTCTGGTCACGGAGAGTGAAAAAACGGGAAGTGAATGAAAGCTGAAGACCGAGGATGGGTGCACGATTGCTGATCAGACAGAACAGTTCCCATACTAGAGACTGGGTAGCTGGGTGACTCCATTTTCACCACTCCCACGCACAGGCATAGGCACCTAGGAGAGCAGCAACAATACACCCCAGTAGGCTAGCAGCGCCATCTAGTGGAGAGTGGAGCTGTTACACTGAGCCCCGCCCAACTGGGCCAATCTCGCTCTTCAAGAACACAAGTCTCACCACTAACTTACCTAATGGACTATAAGGTGCTACCTAGTCTGACTTCTAGGGGAAAACAAATTTCAGACCTATTTCAATCTGTTAGCAGGTCTATTTATTCAATTTTCTCTTTTTTTTCTCTCTTTTACACCATTCATTTTCTTGAATACAGAAAGAGAAAAAATTCATGTTTTATTTTCAATTTTTATTAAAAATATTTTTAATATTTTTACTATATTTTTTACTTTTGTGTAAATTTTTTCAATTTCTATCTTACTTTCATAATTCTATTTTAGTCTACTTCAGTGTATTCACCCTTTCAAATTTTCAAATGATTTCCTTCTTTTCTTTTTTCTTTTTCGTTTATTTTCTTTTTATTGAATGCAAAAACTGAAAAACTTCATTTTTTTCTTTTGATTTCTATTAAAAATATTTTTCTTTAATTTTTTACTATATTTTTTACTTTTACATAATTTTTTTCAAATTCTATTTTACTTCCATCATTTTATTTTAGTCTCCTTCAGTGTATTCACTTTTTCAAATTTTCAAACGATTTCTTTTTTCTTTTTCATTTCTTTTTCTTGAATAGAGAGAGAAAAAATTCATTTTTATTTTTATTTTTTTATTAAATATATTTTATTTTTTTCCTACTATATTCTTTACTTTTGTGTAAATTTTTTCAAATTCCATTTTACTCCCATCATCTCATTTTAGTCTACTTCAGTGTATTCATTTTTTCAAATTCTCAAATGATTTCCTCTCCCCCCTTTTTTTCTCTAATCTGTCAAACCACTTTCAACATCCACACCAAAACACACCTAGCATCATTTATTTGATTTGTGTGTGTGTATGTGTTTAATTTTTTAATTTTAATTTTTTTAATTTTAATTTTTCTACCTCATTAATTCCTTTTCTCCCTTCAAACGGACAAAATGAAGGAATTCACCCCAAAAGAAAGAGCACAAAGAAACGACAGCCAGGGATTTAACCAACACAGATACAAGCAAGATGTCTGAACCAGAATTTAGAATCATGATAATAAGAATACTAGCTGGAGTCGAAAATAGATTACAATCCTTTTCTGCAGAGATAAAAGAAGTAAAAAAAAATAGCCAGAATGAAATTAAAAATGCTATAACTGAGCTGCAATCACGGATAGATGCAGCGATGGCAAGCATGGACAAGGCACTACAGAGAATCAGTGATACAGAGGACAAACTTATAGAGAATAATGAAGCAGAAAAAAAGAGGGAGATTAAGGCAAAAGAGCACGATTTAAGAATTACAGAAATCAGTGACTCATTAAAAAGGAAAAACATCAGAATCATAGGGGTCCCAGAAGAGGAAGAGAGAGAAATAGGGGTAGAAGGGTTATGTGAGCAAATCATAGCAGAAAACTTTCCTAACCTGGGAAAGAGACAGACATCAAAATCCACGAAGCACAGAGGACCCCCATTAGATTCAACAAAAACCGACCATCAACAAGTTGTATTATATTCAAATTCACAAAATACTCAGGCAAGGAGAGAATCATGAAAGCAGCAAGGGAAAAAAAAGTCCCTAACCTACAAGGGAAGACAGATCAGGTTTGCAGCAGACCTATCCACAGAAACTTGGCAGGCCAGAAAGGAGTGGCAGGATATATTCAGTGTGCTGAATCAGAAAAATATGCAGCCAAGAATTCTTTATCCAGCAAGGCTGTCATTCAAAACAGGAGAGAGAAAAAGTTTCCCAGAAAAACAAAAATTAAAGGAGTTTGTGACCACTAACCCAGCCCTGCAAGAAATTTTAAGTGGGGACTCTCTGAGGGAAGAAAAGATGAAAAAAAATACACACACACACACACACACACGTGTGTGTGTGTGTGTGTGTGTGTGTATACCAAAAGCAACACATACCAAAGGCACACATACCAAAAGCAACAAAGATTAGAAAGGACCAGAGAATACCACCAAAATCTCCAACTCTACAAGCATCATAAAGGCAAAAAAATCTTATCTTTCAGTACTCACTCTAAATGTCAATGGACTCAATGCTCCAATCAAAAGACATAGGGTAACAGAATGGATAAGAAAACAAGATCCATCTATATGCTGTTTACAAGAGACCCACTTGAGACCTAAAGACACCTTCAGATTGAAAATAAGGGGATGGAGAACCATCTATCATGCTAATGGTCAACAAAAGAAAGCCGGTGTAGCCATACTTATAGCAGACAATCTAGACTTTAAAATAAAGATTGTTTCAAGAGATGCAGAAGGGCATTATAACATAATCAAGGGGTCCATCCACCAAGAAGACCTAACAGTTGTAAACATTTATGCGCCAAATGTGAGAGCACCCAAATATATAAATCAATCACAAACATAAAGAAACTCATCGATAGTAATACCGTAATAGTAGGAGACTTCAACACCCCACTCACAGCAATGGACAGATCATCTAATCAACAAATCAACAAGAAAACAATGGCTTTGAATGACACACTGGACCAGATGGACTTAACAGATATATTCAGAACATTTCATCCTAAATCAGCAGAATATACATTCTTCTCCAATGCACATGGAACATTCTCCAGAATAGACCACATACTGAGACACAAAGCAGCCCTTGGTGAGTACAAAAAGACTGAGATCATAGTGTGCATATTTTCAGACCACAACACTATGAAACTCGAAATCAACCACAAGAAAAATTTGGAAAGGTAACAAATACTTAGAGACTGAAGAACATCCTACTAAAGAATGAATGGGCTAACCAAGAAGTTAAAGAGGAAATTAAAAAGTATATGGAAGCCAATGAAAATGATAACACCACAACCCAGAACCTCTGGGACGAAGGAAAGACGGTCATAAGAGGAAAGTATATAGCAATCCAGGCCTTCCTAAAGAAGGAAGAAAGATCTCAGCTACACAACCTTAACCTTATGCCTTAAGGAGCTGGAAAAAGAACAGCAAATAAAACCCAAACCCAGCAGAAGACAGGAAATAATAAAGATTAGAGCAGAAATTAATGCTATTGAAACCAAAAAAACAATAGAACAGATCAATGAAACCAGAAACTGGTACTTTGAAAGAATTAACAAAATTGATAAACCACTAGCCAGTTTGATCCAAAAGAAAAAGGAAAAGACCCAAATAAATAAAATCAAGAATGAAAGAGGAGAGATCACAACCAACACAACAGAAATAAAACAATAATAAGAGAATATTATGAGCAATTATATGCCAATAAAATGGGCAGTCTGGAAGAAATGGACAAATTCCTAGAAACATATACACTACCAAAACTGAAACAGGAAGAAATAGAAAATTTGAACAGACCCAGAACCAGTAAGGAAATTGAATTAGTAATCAAAAATCTCCCAAAAAACAAGAGTCCAGGGCTAGATGGCTTTCCAGGGGAATTCTACCAAACATTTAAGGAAGAGTTAACACTTATTCTCTTGAAGCTGTTCCAAAAAATAGAAATGGGAGGAAAACTTTCAAACTCTTTCTATGAAGCCAACAATACCTTGATCCCAAAACCAGACAGAGACCACACTAAAAAGGAAACTATAGACCAATTTTCCCAATGAACATGGATGCAAAAATCCTCCACAAGATATTAGCCAACCAGATCCAACAATACATTAAAAAAATTATTCACTAGGACCAAGCAGGATTTACACCTGGGATGCAGGGCTGGTTCAATATCTGCAAAACAATTAATGTGATTCATCACATCAATAAAGAAAGGACAAGAACCATATGATCCTCTCAATAGATGCAGAGAAAGCATTTGACAAAATAGAGCATCCTTTCTTGATAAAACCCTCAAGAAAGTAGGGATAGAGGGAGCATACCTCGAGGTCATAAAAGTCATATATGAATGACCCAACACTAATATCATCCCCAATGGTGAAAAACTGACAGCTTTCCCCCTAAGGTCAGGAACAAGACAAGGATGTCCACTCTCGCCACTGTTATTCAGCATAGTATTGGAAGTCTTTTCTCAGCAATCAGACAATACAAAGAAATAAAAGGCATCCAAATCAGTCAGGAGGAGGGAAAACTTTCACTTTTCACAGATGACATGATACTCTATAGGGTAAACCCAAAAGATTCCACCAAAAAAACTGCTAGAACTGATTCATGAATTCAACAAAGTTGCAGGATATAAAATCAATGCACAGAAATCGCTTGCATTCCTATATACCAACAGTGAAGTGACAGAAAGAGAAATCAAGGAATCCATCCCACTTACAGTTGCACGAAAAGCCATAAAATACCTAGGAATAAATCTAACCAAAGAGGTGAAAAATTTATACACTGAAAACTATAGAAAGCTTATGAAAGAAATTAAAGAAGACACCAAAAAATGGAAAAAGATTCCATGCTCCTGAATGGGAAGAACAAATATTGTTAAAATGTCAGTACTACCCAAAGCAATCTACATTTTCAATGCAATACCTATCAAAATAACACCAGCATTCTTCACAGAGCTAGAACAAATAATCCTAAAATTTGTATGGAACCTGAAAAGACCCCAAATAGCCAAAGCAATCTTGAAAAAGAAAACCAATATGGAAGGCATCACAATCCCAGACTTCAAGCTATACTACAAAGCCATAATAATCAAAACAGTATGGTACTGGCACAAGAACAGACACTCAGATCAATGTAACAGAATACAGAACCCAGAAATGGACCCACAAATCTATGGCCAACTAATCTTTAACAAAGCAGGAAAGACTATCCGATGGGATAAAGACAGTCTCTTCAGGAAGTGGTTCTGGGAAAATGGACAGTGACATGCAGAAGAATGAACCTGGACCACTTTCTTACACCAGACACAAAAATAAACTCAAAATGGATGAAACACCTAAATGTGAGACAGGAAGCCATCAAAATCCTTGAGGTAAAAGCAGGCAAAAACTTCTTTGATCTTGGCTGCAGCAACTTCTTTCTCAGCATGTCTCTGGAGGCAAGGGAAACAAAAGCAAAAATGAACTAGTGGGACCTCATCAAAATAAAAAGCTTCTGCACAGTGAAGGAAACAATCAGCAAAACTAAAAGGCATCTGACAGAATTGGAGAAGATACTTGCAAATGACATATCAGATAAAGGGTTAGTATCTAAAATCTATGAAGAACTTATCAAACTCAACACCCAAAAAACAAATAATCCAGTGAAGAAATGGGCAACAGACATGCATAGATACCTCTCCAAAGAATACATCCAGATGGCCAACCACACATGAAAAAATGCTTAACATCACTCATCATCCAGGAAATACAAATCAAAACGAGATACCACCTTACACCTGTCAGAATGGCTAACATTAACAACTCAGGCAACAACAGATGTTGTCAAGGATGGGGAGAAAGAGGATCTCTTTTGCATTGTTGGTGGGAATGCAAGCTGGTGCAACCACTCTGGAAAACAGTATGAAGTTTCCTCAGAAATCTAAAAATAGGACTACCCTTCGACCCAGTAATTGCACTACTAGGCATTTATCCACGGGATACAAGTGTGCTGTTTTGAAGGGACACATGCACCCCCATGTTTATAGCAGCCAAAGTATGGAAATAGTCAAAGTATGGAAAGAGCCCAAATGTCCATCGATGGATGAATGGATAAAGAAGACGTGGTATATGTACACAATAGAGTATTACTCAGCAATCAAAAAGAATGAAATCTTGCCATTTGCAACTACATGGATGGAACTGGAGGAGATTATGCTAAGTGAAATTAGAGAAAAACAAAAATCATATGACTTCACTCATATGAGGATGTTAAGAGACAAAACAGATGAATATAAGGGAAGGGAAACAAAAATAATATAAAAAGAGGGAGGGGGACAAAACAGAAGAGACTCATAAATATGGAGAACAAACTGAGGGTACTGAAGGGGTTGTGGGAGGGGGGATGGGCTCAATGGGTAAGGGGCACTAAGGAATCTACTCCTGAAATCATTGTTGCACTATAGGTTAACTAATTTGGATGTAAATTTAAAAAAATAAAAAATATAACAAGTTAATAAAAAAAAATATTTGCTTTGGAACCTCTTTCTGAGTTTGTAGTCTTACATTATTTCAGAGAGGGCCTTCACCTCATATTAGGTGAGTTTCAGGCTTCACAGAACTTGGATCTGCTCTGAAAGTAGGTAACAACCACATGTCTCTGACAGACAGAAAAGGTTAAAGAGCTTTAACATTGTGCTTGCATTGAGCTCCCATTACCAATATCTTCATTTCTAGCTCAGAGCTCAAAGCCTGGGCATATTGGCTTTCTCCACTAATTCCCTCCTTATTTCTCCTCAGAAATTAATAGTAAGATTAAAATAGTCTGTAAACTTATTTGACCTAATGGAGTTTCCTTTGATTTTTTTTCTTGCAATCAGTCCTAATGATGTCATTAAAAGGAACATAATTATTTTCACCTTTTATTCATATAAAAGATGAGATGTGAAATGAGCTTCATGGATGATAAACACCCCAATGGCTACTAAGTTTTACAGTGTATAAACAAGAATTGAGCTGCTGCTACACAGAATTAACAATAAAATTTTAGAGTAGATGCTAAATATAAAGACAGTGAAGTATCCTGAGTGAAAAATGGCCATTAGTTCTCCAATGAAATACGAACATCATATGCATTTATGTACCTGTGAACAAAAGAGAAAATGAGTTTACTCCCACACACAATTAGAACTAAATGCCAAATTTTCACTTTAAATGTTAAAATCAATTATCTCTTTGGAAAAACAAAGTAAGGTGTCATAATTACAAAAACAAAGGGTGTCATAATTATAAGTAATTTTATGAAATGTTTTGTGGAATACATAAACATGGATATCATTGTATTTTCCAAGTTCTGAAAAGTTACAGAGACTAGTGAACTTCAAAAGATATACAGGCAAGCATCAGTTGTAATTTTTCACATTTTAAAAAAATACGCTTAATTTATTTTAGTTTTTTTTAATATTTTATTTTTGAGAGAGACAGAGAGGGAGAGAAAGAGAGAGGGGCAGAGAGAGGGAGACACAGAATCTGAAGCAGGCTCCAGGCTCCGAGCTGTCAGCACAGAGCCTGACGTGGGGATTGAACAAGCTGTGAGATCATGACCTGAGCTGAAGTCGGACGCTTAACCAACTGAGCTATCCAGGCACCCCAAAATATGCTTATTTTAAAATAATCCTAAACACGAAAGGACATGACCAAAAAAGAGAGAATTTTAAAGTGTTTTATAAAGAATAATTAACTTCAATAGGAAAATAAACTTGAACTCTCCAAAGAGAGCACCAAGGGACTATAGAACGCAATTATCAAAAATAAATAAATAAGTGACATTCTGTTTAGCCAACAACAATGCATATTAGCATTCATGTTTCTTGGTCTACATGACCACATTCATCTTACGTCAAGAAATCTTCCCTCTCCAAAAAAAAAAGAAATCCCAGAGAATGGAAGCAAAATGGAAATATCATTTCCAGTGTTTTAATGGTAGTGGATGTGTTTGCTGAAAGTGGTAAAGAATGCTCTTATTTCTCCATAGGGCTGTAGATAATCTACACTGCACGTCACTGGGATAAAGTCTATCTCAATAAGAAGCTGAAAAATGCATTAACTTGAAGGTCTGACATAGCATCTTCATATTGCCTGAAGGCTTTCACTTCCGTTCCCTCAATTCTCATTTTATAAGAAAACGTGTATAAGCTGGGTGTACTGATTGTGCATAAGTCATGAGATGTAAGCTGCAACCCTCATTCATGTCCAATTAATAACTGAAATACAGTTTCTCAGAAAAGAGCACTCACCTTGTTCACATCCATCTGGACAGCACACAACCTGATACACAGTCTCCAAAGCACTGGGTCTGAAATACGCACCAGGAAAGGAGGGAGGTGGGTAAAAAGGGGCTCCGCTCTGATTTCAAAATAAGAGCATTCACTCATTTTATTTAACAAAGTAACACAGTTATTTTTCCTCTTTACTTCCACTGAAAGCAGAACTCATTCGGCTTATTTAAATATGGAAACCAATTTGACAATAAATTATATTTAATATAAAAAATAAAAATAATAAATAATAAAAAATACAAAACGAAATAAAACTGTAAAAAAAATCCTACAAAATTAGTAGCTGGAAACAAAAAAATAAATACATGCAATAAATGTCTGCTGCTGCATTTTTACCCACTTAACCACATGCCCGCCTTCCCCACAGGAAACCAAGTATGTTAAAGGAGAGTCAAAGTTTTCTTTACATAATTTTTTATAACATGTACCAATTCCACAAGCTAATGCTACAATATTTTTAAATAAACCTTTTATTTTAGAACAGCTTGAAATTTACAAAAAAGTTTCTAGGTGCAGACAGTGTGTTCAGTTTCCCCTACTTCATATCACATTGCATTATATTACATTAATACATTAAATTAATGAACCAATATCAATACTTCATCAGTAACAAAATTCAGTCCGACTTCAGCTCAGGTCATGATCTCATGGTTCATGAGTTCAAGCCCTGCATCAGCCTCTGCGCTGACAGCTCAAAGCCTGGAGCCTGTTCCCCATTCTGTGTCTCTCTCTCTCTGCCCCTCCCCCGCTCATGCTCTGTCTTTCTCTCTCTCAAAAATAAATAATAAACATTCAAGAATTAACAAAATTCATATTTTGTTCAATTTTGATAGTTGTTTGCTTATTTATACCTTCTGTCCTTTTTTTTTTTTTCCAGGATCCCATCCAGGATACCACATTACATTTAGTCATCAAGTCTCTTCAGGTTTCCTTTTGGCTGTGACAGCTTCTCACACTTTTCTTGTTTTTATGACCTTGATAGTTTTGAAGAACTACCAGATATCTTCTGGAATGTACTTCAATTGAGATTTGTCTGATATATATTTTTTTTTTTCACAAGTAGAGGTTATGTGTTTTGGGGAGGAAACTTCCCATAGGGGTAAAGTGCCATTTTTTTTTTCATCCCTTATCACAGTCTCCTTCCTATCAATATGACTTACCACTATAGACCTTGATTACCTGGCTGAGGGCCTACATTAGTTTTGCTTTTGTGGTTTTCCATTCTTGGTTCTATCAGCTAGTAGTATTAATAACAGCAAAATCAAAACTGCTCAGTTAGCTTTGCTTTATTCCTTGAAATCTTAAACACAATCTTAAATGCAATTTTTCCAAATATTTGAAGTACTATTCAAAAAAGAATGTTTTTTTTGAGCCAAACAAAATCCTATATATAATCTGACACTTGGACACTTTAGGATTCTCAGGATCATCTCCATTGATTTTTTTTTCTAATTTTCTCTGTGTATACATATACATGTTTTCTTCTCTATGGAAAAAAATGAGTAGAAACATAACAACTACATTTCCAATTGCATTAAAGTTGTGATTGTTTAAATAAAAAGTACTAAAAGATAACAGAGAAAAAAATTTTTAAGTTTTTATTTTAACTCCAGTTAGTTAACATACAGTGTTGTTTTAGCTTCAGGTGTACAATATAGTAATTCAACACTTCCATGCATCACCCTGTATTCATCAGGACAAATGCACTCCTTAATCCCCCACATCTATTTAAGCCATCCCCCTCCCCTCTGGTAATCATCTGATTGTTATCTACAATTAAGAATCAAAAACAGATAATTTTTTAGTGTTTTTATTTATTTTTGAGAGAGAGACAGTGAGTGGGAGAGGGGCAGAGAGAGAGAAGGAGACACAGAATTTGAAGCAGGCTCCAGGCTCTGAGCTGTCAGCACAGAGCCTTATATGGGGCTCAAACTCACAAGCCCCAAGATCATGACCTGAGCCAAAGTCAGACACTAAACTGACTGAGCCACTCAGGTACCCCCCAAAGCAGAGAATTTTTAAGAAAAAATAATAATAATGGGTAGGAAAGCACTTCTTAAAAAACTTATTTCAGAATCAATAAATACAGCAATTATAAGTTTGATTACTTAAATGTTAAAAACTACCAGACAACCAAAAAAAAAAATTCTATAAAGTTAAAAAGCAAATGGCAGAGTGGAAAAAAATATTTGCATCATGTGTGTAAAAATATGAATAATTATAATTTCCCCACCCTCCTCCTGTCTCAAGTTTTGCTGAAATAATTTAGGACTTTTAGTTCCCGTGTTTTCCTTGTGGTACATCTCTTCTGTCTCTGTCCTTATTTATCTCTTAACTGTGACATTCACAGCCACTGTATCATTTTCCATTTAGAATTAAGTATACATATTGCAAGATTCATTGTTCACCATAGTTTCCTTTCTACTTCATCTTGCTATCAGAGGTCTCTGTTCTGATTCATTTGTCTTGTAGAGTCTTTAATATTTTACTTAGATATGGTACTTGGTGATATATTTTCCAAATTCTTGCATAGCCTCAAATATCTTTTTTTTTTTCTCACTATGATAGGCAAATAAAATCCTGGAAAGATATAGGATCCTGACATTGCAATTATTCTCTCTCACTAGTCTACATTCCACTACCTTTTGGCTGGATAAATCCAAAGCCAGCAATCACCTCTTTGTGAATCTATCTCCTAGAAATAAAAGCAATGTAATATGAATATACATGTATAAGTATGTTTCTTATGAAGTTTTTAATGAAAGCAGAAAAGAAGCTGAGGGCAAATAATATATAGAATGATGGAGGATTTTGTGAAAAATTATGTAATTATAGTATATTTATACTATGATATATTCAGAATTTTGAAAGAATAAATTAAAGCTCAACTGGTCACTTGGAAAGATTTCAAATATGTGTTGATTACATTTCAAAAGCCAGAGAGAGAGAAGTAGTATAACTTTATTTTTGTATAACAATGCAAAAATATCTGTGTATGACTATATGTTTTGCAATTAAATGGGTAAATAAACATGGAGAGGGGTATAAAAGAATGTTTATATTCTTTTATAAAGAGACCTTTATTGTTTAGGGAGAGTGAGGGAAATTTGGATGAGAAAGGGAAGGATCTACTAAGTAAAAAATAAACAAAAAGATGTGATTACAAAAGTAGTATTTGTGACCTTATCATGTATTTGTAAATTTTCACGTATGTGTATATGTGTCAGTATATAGGCCTACTAGTTCATACATGGATTTTAAAGGTAAGCCATTAAAATGTTCATGGTGGTTTCCACAGTTTGGGATTTCAGGTGATCTTACTTTCCTCCTAATAATGGTATATTCTGCTTGGTACATACAATGAGCTTTATGTATATGACTGAACTAGCACAATAAAGCTATTTTTATTTTTGTTAAAAATAAAAGAAAACAAAACATATCGGGGCACCTGGGTAGCTCAGTTGGTTAAGCATCAAACTTTGGCTCAGGTCATGATCTCCCAGTTCGTGGGCTCAAGCCCCACATCAAGCTCTGTGCTGAGAGCTCAGAGGCTGGAGCCTGCTTTGGATTCTGTATCTCCCTCTCTCTCTACCCCTCCCCTGCTCATGGCCTGTCTCTCTCTCTCAAAAATAAATAAATGTTAAAAAAATTTTAAAGAAAAAATATCAAATTATGAAAGCATCTTATATATCTTCATGATTCTATTTGAATTATATAAGACCAACACTTGAGATCATAGAAAGTATAAAACTGAATTAATGTAATGGTCCATCCATCAACAATATGGACAATTTGGAGACTAGAGTGAACAATTACATAGTATCACATTCACAAAATTAGATATCCATTCTGTGCATATATATTCTTTTGATATTTTATGAATCTATCCATTTACCCAACTATTGCTAATAGTTTCATTCCAACATTTAATTCCAGCAGAAACATTTATCAATATGTTTTTAATAAGCATTTTTTTGTTTTTAACATATGTAATATATTAAATTTCAAATAGCCCAACTACACTTTCCATAAAGTAGTCTAGAATTCTGTCATTAATTATAAGTTCACAGAGACTGTTAATATTCATGGTTTTGTGTGCCTTTATTTTCATTTTCCAGACATCTATACATCCAGCTCCACCATGCTTTCCTCTGGGTGGCAATACTCTAGAATAGTCAGATAGATTTGTAGGTTGTAGAATAGAAAAACACTTAGTGTTGCTGGATTGAATTGAACATAAGGAAAGTAATAAGTGAAACAGAGAAGTAAGGGGGAATCAGATCATAGGGGATCTTGTAGGTAATTTTCAGGACTTTGGTTTTGCTTGATTGGAATGAGAAGTCATCAACAGCGTTATGTGTAGAAGAGGGGCATGATCTGCCAGATTTTAAAGGATCACTACCATGTAGAGTAAAAACCATAAAAGACAAAGACAGAAGCAGAGAGGCTCTGAGGTTATGGCAATAATCCAAGTGAGAAGGAATGGTGGCTCACGCCAGGGAGGCAGCAACAGAGAAAGCGAGAAGTGGTTGGATTCTGGATATATTTTGAAAGGAGACTAAAAGAGATTCCCGACAGATTGAATCTGTGATGTGAGAAAAAGAAAGGAGTCTTAGATAAATCCAACGCTTTTGGCTTAAGTCACTAAAGTGGGAAAACTACGGGGAATACAAATTTGTGGCAGGGAGGGGGGGGGATCAAAATTTTGTGGGGGACATGTTGTGTTTGAGATTTTGAATTTTGTGCACAAGGTTTTTAATAATTGCAAGAATTCTTAGACACTCTGATCTGTTTAATGCTGGCTTGAAATCTAGCTTAATACTTCAGCAATCACCTAGAGGAATTATTTTCCAGGCAAACTTCATAGTGGCTACTTGACAGTTACTTTTGGCTGTTCTTCTGCAGGATCTATTTAACAACCACACTAAACTCTACGGTTTCATGAGAGACAAAGCTAGAAAATACTTCAGTATTCCAATATTTTTTTCTAATTTTGCACAGTTGCCTGCAGCTAAGTCTGACATTTATTATGATTAGGCATTGTAGATATATTTCAGCTTATTTTCAAATTACAACAGTAACACAATGTTGTTTGTACAAGTTCTAGCTCATTCTAATTTCTATTAATCTCAGATTATGAAGAGTGGTCATCATGACCTGTTCTTCTCTGAAAGCCCTTTCCTTACATATAAATTCTCAATTTGTTCTTTTGACATGTTTCCTGGTTACTTTAAGGAAGACATAGCCAGACTGTTGTCAAAGAAAATCAACATTTTCTAAATAATCCCAAAGAGGAAAAAAAATAATAAAAGAGTCCTAAAAACAAGATGGAAGATTCCCCTCATCCAGATTGAGTGCTGCTATAGTAGGGGGACAATTCCAAGGGCAGTGAGGCTCTGGCCTTCTTGTAGCCTCCAAGTAATCAGGGGCAGTTTGGATGCTGTGATCAACAAGGTGAGGTGACTGAGTCCCTTCATACAAACCCACACAATATAATCATTTTCAGTAAACCCTGAACTTGTTGGCATCTAAATGACTGCAAAGAACAGTGAAGACTCTTCAAACCAAAGATGACCCCTTGAATCATAAAGAAAATTTGAGTTCTATTTTCTAATTTATCACGGTTCAAGAGATATTCACTAGAGAGTGTTGTTAATGTTTAGCAATGGAAGGAAGACTGACAGTGCTATCACTTACAGGGATAGCTATGGTTTACTGAACATGTGTTAACTGACAGAAACTGTGAGAAATGCTTTATTTGTATTTCACTTAATTTTAAAACTTCTTTATGGGGCAAGATTTTTGTTTCCACATTTAGAAATCAATGAGGCTTTATTTTTTTTAATTTAAACTTTAGTTAACATACAGAGCAAGGTTGGTTTCAGGAGAACTCACTGATTTATCACTAACATATGACACTCAGTGCTCATTATAAAAAGTATCTTCTATAGTTCCCATCACCCATCTAGCCCATCTCCCACCCATGTCCCTCCAGCAACCCATAGTTTGTTCTCTATCATTAAGAATCTCTTGTGGTTTGTTTCCCTTTCTTCTCTCCCCCCTTCCCATATGTTCATCTGTTTATTTCCTTAGATTCCACATATGAGTGAAATCAAATTGCATTTGTTGTTCTCTGATGGACTTATTTCACTTAGCATAATACATGTAGCTCCATCCACGTCATTACAAATGGTGAGAATTCACTTTTTTATGGCTTAGTAATATTCCATTGTGTGTGTGTGTTTGTGTGTATACACACAAACACACACACACACACACACACCCCACATCTTACTTATCTATTCACCAGTTGATGGACATTTGTTGTCCATAGTTTGGCTATAGTTTGGCTAGTAGCCATAGTTTGGCTACTGTTGATAATGCTGCTATAAACATTGGGGTACATGTGCCCCTCTGAATCTGTATTTTTGTAAACCTTGGGTAAATACCTAGTAGTAAAATTGCTGGATCACAGAGTAGTTCTATTTTTAGTTTCTTTTAAGTTTATTTCTTTATTTTGAGAGAGAGAGCATGCCATCAGAGGAGGGGCAGAGGAGAAGGAGAGAGAGAGAATCCCAAGCAGGCACTGTGCTATCAGCACAGAGCAGGACATAGGGCTCAATCTCACAAACCCTGAGATCATGACCTGAGCCAAGATCAAGAGTTGGATGCTTAACCAACTCAGCAATAAAACCTCCATTCTGTTCTCCAGAGTGGTTGTACCAGTTTGCCTTCCCACCAACAGTACAAGAAGGTTCCCTTTTCTCTGAATCCTCACCAACACCTGTTGTTTCTTGTGTTATTAATTGTATCCATTCTGACAGGTGTGAGGTGGAATCTTATTATGGTTTTGATTTGTATTTACCTGATGATGAGTGATGTTGAGCATCTTTTCATGTGTCTGTTAACCATCTGGATGTCTTCTTTGGAAAAGTGTCTATTCGTGCCTTCTGCCCATTTCTTCACTGGATTATTTGGTTTTTTGGGTGTTGAATTTCATAAGTTGCTTATAGGTTTTTGATACTAACCCTTTATCAGATATGTCACTAGCAAATATCTTCTCCCATTCTATAAGTTGCCTTTTAGTTTTATTGATTGTTTTATTTGCTGTACAGAAGCTTTTTATCTTGATGAAGTCCCAAGGTTTCATGTTTGCTTTTGTTTCCCTTGCCTTCGGAAACATGTCTAGTAAGAAGTTCCTGTGACCGAGATCAAAGAGGTTGCTGCCTGTTTTCTCCTCTAGGATTTTGATGGTTTCCTGTCTCACATTTAGGTTTTTCATCCATTTTGAATTTATTTTTGTGTATGGTGTAATAAAGTGGTCCAGTTACATTCTTCTGCATGTCACTGCACAGTTTTCCCAACACCATTTGTTGAAGAGACTATCTTTTTTCCATCGGATATTCTTTCCTGCTTTGTCAATGATTAGTTGACCATAGAGCTGTTGGTCCATTTTGGGTTTTCTATTATTTTCCATTTATTTATGTGTCTTTTTTTTTTGCCAATACCATACTGTCTTGATGACTAGAGCTTTGTAATATAGCTTAAAACCCGGAAACATGATACCTCCAGTTTTGTTCTTTTTAAGACTGCTTTGGCTATTTGGTGTCTTTTGTGGTTCCATAAAATTTTAGGATTGTTTGTTCTAGCTCTGTGAAAAATTCTGGTGGTTAGAAATAAATGAAGCTTTAGAGAAGAAACTAATGGTAGACCTAAGACCAAAGGTAGGTCTATTGTATTCCAAACCTAATACTTTTAAACACCACACAATATTGTCTACTGTTTATTGAGCTACTGTTGATATTTAGCCTAACAAAAAAGAGATTATGGTTCCCATTTTACAAATTTAAAACTTTGGCCTTGAGGAGGTTAAAAAGTGAAATAGTAAGTTGCAGAACCAGGATTCAAACACAGAATTATCTGATCCCAATATCTGTGTGCTTTCCACAATGTTGTGCTACCGAGCATCAGCAGGGTCCTCCAAGATTTTAATAGTTAATCTTATTATATCAGTTCACAAGAGATGTAACAAAATGATAGCAAAAGCCACCCGAGAAAGCAGAGTGGCTCCCAGTTCATGAGCTGGCTACAATGCAAAGTGTTGGTGGTATTAATACATCAAACTCAAACTATGTAGCTCCCATGGCAGCCAAGTCCTAATGATGGCAGCAGATGTATTGGGTTATTATAAGTTGGCACTATTAGCTATTTTAATCATGTAACAAACTCCTCTTGCTCTGACTCATTGCTCACCAAGCAATTTTCTGATTTTAATTTGGTTTCCCATGTGGCTTTCCTACAGCAACACTAGTTCCTCTGGTCTCTATGACAATTGTATTTCTCATTTTAATTAACTACTAGGCAACCTGGTAAGTGGATCTGTTTCCTTATGAATTTGGTAATATAATTCTTCTCGAGTCAGTAGCTGATTAGCCAGCTTCTGGAGATCTACTCTAGCAATCTGACCCTAAGCTACAGGGACTTCATGAGGTAATGCCATCATGTGAATTACTCTAAAGAGACCACCCATCACACACACTGTGAACCTATTATCTCAATGTGATGCTCAAACTATAGCAAAAACAAATTAGTGACCTGTTATTAATCATTGTGGATGTACCTACATGAGTAAATTTTTAAAATTTCCCTAACTGAAATTTGTCTCCGTGCTCTAATGCTAGTAAATAAATGTTATATTTGGATTCCCAAATTTAACTTTCATTTTGGTTATTCACACGTGAGTGCTGTATTTATAATGAATGCATATGGCCTAATGTAATCCATAAGCTGCTATTACTCTTCTTTATATTTATTTACTGTATGATATATTTTTCCATATCATGGCAAATGTTTTCTGTTTGGTGATTAGCTATGGCATATGTTACTTTTTTTTTTCTTATTTAGTTCTGAGAATTGAGAAAATTGAGCATTCTGTTTGGTTACCATACCCTTCTTGGCAATACAAAACAACCACGTATATATTTTTCTTCAAGTAGAATAGATTCTAGCACAACGCAATCCATTTCATCAGGACTAGGTTAATAGGGAATGAAAAATCCATGCCCACTTGTTCCAAACTGTTAAATAGGAAAGGATTAAACTTTAATCAAAGGAAATATCATTCAATATCATTATTAGGTGAAATAATTTCACTCTGCACTTGCTCATGCTTCCTTTATAAACCAAGAGAATGTTAATTTGATGCTCCACTAAGTGTTTTGAATAATCTAAAATATTCTGCCAGCCTCTTCTTTCTGAAGCTAATTTATTAGCACACTGAATATTTTTCCACTAACGGCATACTTACAGAAAGATAACATTCAAACTGTAACCTAAAAAAACCAAGTCATTAGAGGTGTATCAAAAGCACCGTCTACTTTCTACTTTTTTTCTTATTAGAAAGGTCCTACATTACCAAATATAGCATCAAGTGTTATACTGTCCAGTGAAGCCATTCTGACATCTAAAATACTGAAGAAAAAGTCCTTAATGTGTTCAAGAAATATATTCTTTTTAAGGGTAACTGAAATTATGTTGAGTGTCTTTACATCAAGTCACTATATGTCACCATAGCAGGTGAAATGTTAACTAGATAAAAATGAGGAAAAAATTTTGGTGCAGGTATAAGAAACCATGAAGAAAAGCTAAAGTACAATTGTCTGAAAACTCTATACTTCCTACTCCCCACTTTTGCAAGGTGAGAACTGACATATATCACAGAAAACAAAGAAAAAGAGAAAAATAATGAATATTTACAAGAAATGTAATAAACAGTTAATTATAAAGCAGAAAAAGGCCAGGTTTTTTTCTTGGTCAATGTGGGCTCTCCTGCTTCAGACTGGAACAGTAATTGTGGATATAAGGTATTCATGGGATCTGTATGTCAAGTTCCATGTCATTAAATCCAAATGCCTTTTCCTTTTGTAAAGGTTAATATTTGGGGGGGAAAAGCCTCCACATTGGTCTTTCCATTCCCCAGCTCTTAAGAAAGTTAACTATGGCAATGTTAAAATGTTGCTTCAGGATATTACTTGGTAGGCGAGGTTCTTTTTCCCCTACATGTAAAGAAAGTCACAATGTGGGTCTATCAACTCAGGAGTCAATGTAAGAAGTCGTACATCAAGTTTCTAACAAAAAGCAACTCACTCACCAAGGAAAATTTTGAAAGAGTGCAGACATTTTCTCTGCTCATTTCTCAGGCATTTCACATGATGGACTATAAAGTTGCTCCCTAAAGAAATGCTTCCTGTTATTTCATTCATTCCAGATTTCTCAACAACCTCTGAAGACATTTCAGTTTGCCAATACCTTTCTTACAGTGAGCACCCACCATGCGACCCAGGGCTCCAGTGATTTGAAAGACCCAGTATACAGTGACTGGTGTGCTTGTTCTTATTAACACAGTCCAAAACATATTTGGTTTTGACAACCACATCATATTCCCGACTCCTTGTAACCTTCTGGTCAGGTGATCCTTCCAGGTCTTATTAGTGTGAATCATTGCTAAGCCAGTGAAATCTGCTTTGATTTAGTTTAGGGAAATAAGGAAACAAACAAAGTTGTGAACTTCCCATTGTTCATCAGTGTTATTAGTGCTTTAAAAATCAAACCACTCTGAGTCATCAAAGTGGAGAAGGTGCTATTTACCCCAGAACTGTGAATTCCCAGGATATTCATCATGTGCAACAGTACTATGAAACTGCAGTTTCACTAAGTTTATGCCTGAGTGCCAATAATAAAATTAACCATGATGGCTACAGTAAGCTGTCAGAGATGAAAGGACTTCCAAAAGGAAGTTTCTGCTATCATTTATACGGTTGACTACCATTTAGCACATAAACACGCAGAACACACAAAAGCCAGGACCTTTTATTCTCTCTGCTTTTGTTCAAGAAAACGGTTGAAGGCAAAAGAAGACAGACCTGACATGTTTCAGTGAGACAGAAAAACAGAAATATTTGTGTCAACACAATGAAGTTGTAAATGTAATCACTTCAATCTAATTATGTCACTTTCATGTCATAGAAGGGTCTTGACTATCAGTGTGAATGGAAAGGGGCAAAGATAAAAATTCAAAACACTGATCAGTGATTTGCAATTTTTTTTTCAATGTTCACACATTTATTTTAATATCCACACATTTATTTCACTTTTGGTTTGGCCCAGATCCTCTTTTGCTTTATAAAAGGTGGGCAGTTTCAAGCATGGCCATGTGTGAGTATCAGTGATAATATGCTTATGAAAAACTTGAAGGGACAAAATCTAATTGAGGTAAAGCAATACACATATTAATAATTATAATAGAATATACATACTTGATAACTCAATAAAAGAGACCATATCAGATATATATCAGATGTATATTCTTTTATTGAATTATTAAATCCAAAGTAATACTGGTAATTTAATGAGAATTTGATTTTTTTATTAAGCTTTATTTATTTTTTCAAAGAAGACAAAAATCAGTCTTAATTCACCAAGTAAGAAGATTATATTGCTTTGAAATAAAATGAAATATCTAACTTACACGCAAAATTTGAAGATTTCTTTTATAATTTAAAGCTCTATAAATCTGGAGAAAAGAGAACTATATGCCTTGCTATTTCTAAAATTCTAGACTTCCAGGAATAAAAAAAAAAAATGGGCATTTTTTTTTTACCCAGAATTAAAATTAACTGAGAATAACAGTGACAGAGCTAGGAAGGAAATCAGGATCTCTCTACCTATGAGATTTAGCACAGCAAAAATCATTTGGTCTATAATTTTCCATCTAATGTTTCTTCTGCAACATCTGGTACAAACCCCATTCTTATTAAATATACTGGCAGCCCCTTATTTATAAGCAGGATATGATCCAAAGTCCATTTATTCCTTAGAAACAATGCTATAAATGGCTAAGTTTCTTGGCAATCACACAAAATATACTTAAGCAAGTAGATGAATTACTATAGCTCTCCAACTTTAAAACAGATTCATATACAGTTGCAATAATAAAATGAAATGAAACCAAAATACAAATGTTTAATAGAAATTTTTAAAATGTAGCTTCAATTCCACTGCTAGCAGAGGAGTTTAATGGGAAGAAGAGAAGGAGCTAAAACGGGTATCTCTGAAGAGTCTGAAGTACCACCCAGTGACTTTCAAAGATGTTAGAAGACAGTGTCACTGCTGTTCATTACATATTATATTGCTTTATGTTTAGAATATTCCAGGGGCGCCTGGTTGGCGCAGTCGGTTAAGCGTCCGACTTCAGCCAGGTCACGATCTCGCGGTCCGTGAGTTCGAGCCCCGCGTCAGGCTCTGGGCTGATGGCTCGGAGCCTGGAGCCTGTTTCCGATTCTGTGTCTCCCTCTCTCTCTGCCCCTCCCCCGTTCATGCTCTGTCTCTCTCTGTCCCAAAAATAAATAAAAAGCGTTGAAAAAAAAAAAAATCAAAAAAAAAAAAATTTAAAAAAAAAAAAAAAAAAGAATATTCTAGTACATCTTCAAGACTATTACTGCATTCTAAATATCATTAGAGTATTTTATTTTCACTGGCTTTCTTTTTCTTTTTTTTTTCTTTTTTTTTTTGTGATGGTTGGTGGGGGGGGAGGTGTTCAATAGGTCTCAGCTAACAAACTGAGTGATATAAAGGGAAAGAAACCTAAACAAAAAATAAAAACAACACGAAGATGTTTTATTGGAAGCCTCTGAGAAAATGAAGAGGGAAAAAGAAAAGAATAAGGTGAGTAGTTGTAAACAGACTTAACCGGTTCATAAAGAAGAGCTGTGAGTGTAGCAGTCACAAATTGATCACTTTTTCTTTCTCTAGATGCCATGTTATAAACCCAGGTTCAGTGTCTGAAAAGCCACTCTATACCAACCCAAGAAATACCAAAAAAGTAATTACAAAATTAATGGACAAAAATAAAAATAAATATATATTTAGAGGCATGCAGTATAATCACCTAAAATACTATGAAAGCTATTATGATTTTTTTAAATATGGACTAGACTAGCTGAAGCTTCAAATATTACTTAACAGACATTTACTGAGCACCAGATACACGTCGGGCATTGCTCTAGGCACTTGGAATCCATTAGTGAATAAAAATCACATCTCTTCATGGAGACTCTTTTTTCCCGATCCCGTGTTCTTTGCTTTCAATGAAGCATCATTGCTAAGCTCCTGTAAACAAGGTTCTGTATATCTACTCTGTAATCTGCAACCCTCTTTCCTTCCTTGAAAATGTAGTTTTCCCAGGGTACCGGCTTTCCCGAAGTCCTATTTCATCAGCTTTAAGTGTAAGTAAAATACTTGCCTTCTCTTTCAAGGATCTAAACAAAATTTTCTGAAAAAGTCTTAGCTACTTCTACAGCTGTGCTTCAAGTTTTCACTTAAATGCTGATGCTGGGCCAACAATTTATGCTTTGGAAGTAATCACACCATTCCTTTATTGATTCAAGCACCAATGCGAAAATTCACTGCTTGGTTTAGACTTTAAACTTTGGAGGCATATGTATCTTATGACCAGGCACCCACAAAGTCACATACGTTTCCACCTCAGTGCTCAGCTAATGCATTTTCATGCCACCATCAATTGAATTGACTTAGCATTTTCTTCTTCCGTCAAATATTTCCCCATGTTCTAAAAAATTATACTCATACCCAAATGAGACAACTTGAAGTCAGTTCATTTACTTTCATTCCAGCCTTCGGGTTTGAAGGAAGGTTTTTCTTCACGTTTGTGGTGATTTGACATCCAGAGATTCATATTTCCTTTTCTAAGATGAAAAGTGGAAGAATTCTACTCTAAAAATTGAAGAAAATATGAGTGAAGAGCAGTATAAAGAACACATGCTTGCTCATAGTGCAATGACACACACTGCCAGCCAACATCACTACTAACAGACAGATCAAATGTGTCTCCCCTGGATCTTCTGAGATATCACCCACCACGGAATCAGTGGTACAGACTCAGCGTCTTGAGTTCACATGCCGTCCTGGGGATGTCAGAGAAGAGAGGGCATTTTGGAGTGTTCTCATGAGAAGTAAAACATTTACTTCTTCAGTGGTATGAACTATTGTGAGAGTTGAAAGACAAGATAAGCACACAGGTGTGATAAAGAGACAGGCTGCAGTGACATACGGAAGTGAGGTTTTTATACCTCTGGCCTGACTACCTGAACACCTTTCTCATCAGTTATATCTAAATATCAAACATTATTAGCAGCAGTTCTCTAAAATGTAGATGAAACTGAAGTAGCATTAAGAGAACACAGTTGGAAGCGCACCAACTTGGAATAGTTTACACAACCTGGCATATAAATCTAAGAATGGTTATACAGACTATTTTTCACTATTTGTGATATGCATTTGGAACATCTTTAACTGTAGTGCTTTAAGTTTGCAAAAAGGATATGCGAGTCAAAAGTACACTACTATGTTAATTTTTATAAGTATCAGTTATATAGATTGAACTTAGAATTGGCTACTTTACATGTTTTATAAATTACTTGCAGTAGTAGAGTCTGCTTCTTTCTTTTTAGTTCCTGTCTTTCTTCTATTCTTCTTCTTTTTTCATTTCCTATAAATGCCCCAATCTCTCAAAAGAGAGTCATTCTGCAATGCCTACTGAATAATTGGAATCGCTCCAGATATCTCAACTTAATATTTTTTTGCTACTAAGTGTGCTTTAAAATACTAGCATTAGTTTGCAAAACAGGCGTCCAGAACCTTTCAAAATGGTTGAAGTTTGAAACTATCATCGTTATGGTACCCCACAAAAATATATTTATCTTACCTGGGAGGTATCAAAGTATTAGAAATGCATAAGTTCAAAAGGAAAGATACTGGTGTGAGCAAAATATATCCTAGGAATTCTGTTAAAGCTCAGGAAGCTTATACAATTTAATTAGTTTAGTCCAATCATGGCCCAAAATAAAAGAAACCTCTGAATTATAATATAACCTTTCCTAAAACATTAAAGCAAATTCTAGAGTTGTTTTCACTTGAAGTTCATGGGATCAGCTTGAAATATTTCTTAATTTAAAAAAAAATTTAAGTTTATTTATTTATTTTGAGAGAGAGACAGAGAAAAAGAATCCCAAGAAGGCCTACTGTCAGCAGAGAGCCCAACATGGGGCTCAAACTCACAACCCGTGATGATGAACTGAGCCTAAATCACAAGTCTGTCACTCAACTAAATCCCGGCACCCTTGAAACATTTTTTAAATGGTGAAAATGACCTAAGAAATAACTCTCCAAATTCCAAAACAGGGAAACATAATCAAGTATAAATTAGATGTAGCTACATTATTATTTTTTTATTTTTGCCACCTATACTTTAAGCCAACCCCCCAAAGGTGATGCCCAAAGATGAACTTCTGGTTTCCCTGATTCTAATCTGTTAGTTCTAAACCCCATTATTAC
Organism: Neofelis nebulosa; assembly: GCF_028018385.1. NCBI lineage: Eukaryota > Metazoa > Chordata > Mammalia > Carnivora > Felidae > Neofelis > Neofelis nebulosa. The sequence continues at coordinate 39,584,634 of NC_080786.1, read as the reverse complement.
CTCAGTCCTACTTCCCTTCCCTAACTCCCTTACTCATTTTGATAGTTAGTACTCTGTATGATTTTCTCCCAAGGAATAAATAAGTTTTAAGTAACTATTCAGGATTTTTAACAATTAGTCCAGCATGAGACTTAACCTATGAGAACAGACACTAGTCATAAACATTGGGTACTTCCATACTGGTACCTACCTGCTCAAAAGCACTCTGTCTCCTCCACACTTAGATTTACTTCTCTCTGAGGTCCTAGAATCTGTCTTTGATATGCTGAGTACCTACTGTGGTTCAAAATCATATGGAACTGAGGTCCCATGATCAGATCACTCAGACTTGGATTAACCCTCAAAGTCCCTTTTAAAGGACAGGGGTGATGGCTCGCAGCAGAGATTGGGGAGAAATGGGTCAAAATATATTTCCTTATTATTTATGAGGTTCTTCATTTAAATGTCTCCTTGATGACCATCTTTCAATTTACTATTGTTTTTTCCATCTCTATTGAGCATCTGTGTGGTCTGGAACAAGTGAAATTCCAGAAGCTGTCCTTGGGCATTAAAGGTTCTCAGTGGAACCCAATATTAGAGAATAAGTTCACATATAGTTAAGATACTTGATAAAAACAAGACATTTCTTCCACTTTCTCTATTTTTTCTGTTTTACAGATCTAATTCAAAATAATTTAGCATGATGTGTGTAATTGGTCTAATAAATCATATCTAATCAACACATACCACTTAGAGTAAAGTAAAAAAGAAAACAAATGGTTTATTACATTAGCCATCCTATTAAATTATTGAAAGTGATTATATTTGGACTTTTAGAAAAGAGAAATAAGAGTCTTCCACCAACTAAGAAGAAAGGAAATTAACATTTGTTTAGTGAATAAAGTATGCCAGAAAGCATAATGAGTACTTCAATTATACATTGTCTTTCATTAAATTTTTACACAAATTCTGCAGGTAGATACTATTAACTCCTTGAGTTTTATTCTCTGTTGTAGCCACAGGTACTCTGCATCCAGTTCCAGGAGCCAGGTAAATATCTATTGATTGAATAGATTCCTAATTTAGATGAGAAGACTAAGTCAGGGTCTAAAAATCTTAGTCAAGATAACAATCTTAGTCAAGGTAAATCTTAGTCAATTGGTAACAATTACTAATATTTATGGAATATCCATTCTGTGCCAAGTAATTTACATGAATCCTATCATTACTCCTCACAACAATCTTCACAACCCTTTATTTATAAAAGAACTGAGGCTCATCGAGGGTAAACTACTACCCCCAGTTTACATAGCCAGGAAACAACAGAAATTCCAGACACTGGACCAGGCAGTCATAGGCTAGAAGATGAATGCTTCACCACAGACATATTATCTCTCTAAACAAAGGTGGAGACTTGACAGCAGATGTGAAACCCAGGTTCTTGTATAACTCTAATCCCACACTGAAAGACATAAGCAACCTCAGTCTTTTAGTGACCATACTTCCAAGGCTGACCAGGTTTGATCATCTAAATCAAAACGGCCCTTTTCCTAGGCAGAAGTAACCATTCTTAATTATCCTTGTAATATGCAAAGTAAGCTTGAAATTCTACCTCTCAAAACATAAATTCACTTAAGAATCGCAAAAGCCCTATTAGTACAGGCATTAGTTCTACACAGAGGTTAAGCGACATGCTCAAAGCTGTAGATAGTATGTGGCAGAGCAGAGACCACTCTCCTCGCCACTACATGTGTCTTTATATAATCACAAACTGATGAGAAGTTCAAAAGAAGAGTTTAGGGTTCTGTGAAGAGTTTGATTGGACCTAACTTTTTTGAGGATGAAAGGAATTGCCTCATCATAGTGAAGTGAAGAATGTTCTAGGGAGGGAGAACATGATGTTTGAAGTTCCTAAGGTAGGAAAGCATTTGGCCCAGTGGAGGACCTTGAAGTAGACCCATGTGACCACTATGCAGTGATTAGGGCAAAGGAGGCAGCCAGAGAGAGAGATCAGTCAACATAAAAGACTCTCTTTAGAATTTTGGGATTTTTCCTAAGAGTGGCCAAAAGCCATTAGGATTCTTAGCAGAGTGATGTACCAATTTATGTTTTAACACAAGCACTGGCTGATATGTGAAGATTACACCAGGGGAAGTGAAGGGCAGGAAGAATCCAGTTAGTCTGAGGTCCCGATACAAGGTAAGGCTAAGTACAAGTGGCAGTCACTATGGAGAGAAGCAGACAATCAAGCAAAGGTAGAGCATGGGACTGGCAAGAGACTGGGCATGCATTAAGCAGGTCTATTAAGCTGAAAGGCAAAAAAGTACCATCTAGAACTATAAATAAAGGCCCACCAGAGGTACAGTGCCATTATTCATGTCAGAGCATCCATTGTCTCCATTTCTCAGTCTCCATTTCTCAGTGAAGCTCTCAGGACACCCACTTCCCTTCTCCTAATCTCTTAGAAAACGGATGGGCCCACACCACTGAACTGCCACTAGAAGTTCTCTTTTTCTCCACTTCAAATGGCACGTTGTCTTGTCAAGTCAAATAACATATTTGTATTTCAGACATGGGGCTAGAGGAGGCTTCCATCCCATGTAGATAAAAGAGGGAATGAAGTTGGGGCGCCTGGGTGGCTCAGTCGGTTGAGCGTCCGACTTCAGCTCAGGTCACGATCTCGCGGCCCGTGGGTTCGAGCCCCGCATCGGGCTCTGGGCTAATGGCTCAGAGCCTGGAGCCTGCTTCCGATTCTGTGTCTCCCTCTCTCTCTGTCCCTCCCCCGTTCATGCTCTGTCTCTCTCTGTCTCAAAAATAAAAATAAAACGTTAAAAAAAAATTAAAAAAAAAAGAGGGAATGAAGATAAATTACTCAGTCCTGTGCAGTACCACATGTAACCCTCTCCCAAATAATCTGAATTTACATTGCTGCTTTTTTCTGTTCAAGCAAGATCTTTGTATGCTGTTAGGCTAAGGCTCTATTCTGTCTATCTGTCTCTCTCTCTCTCTTTTTTTCCTTTTCTTTTCCATTTTGAGACACACATCAGAGTCCCATCCTGTTTTATGGGTGAAGGGGTATGTACAAGTCCATCTCTTCATACTAAAAATATGAATTAGTTATTATTTTTGTAACATTATATAGAGTTTTAATGTCTAAAAATAAAAATAAATGTTGCATTTCCCTCAAAAACACACAAGAATAATCTATAATCTATTGTTGAAATATGCATATCAAGAAAAATGTTGTAGTATAGCTTGAACAATGGCCCCTCAAAGATATCTACACCCTAATCCTTAGAACCAGTGAATATGTCACCTTCTATAGAAAAAAGGCTTTGCAGGAATGATGGAGTTAAGGACTTTGAGATGGATTATCCTGGATGATCCAGGCAAATCCAATGTAATCACAAAGGTCCTTCTAAGAGAGAGACAGGATCCTGCAAAGAGAAAGGTACTGAAAGCATTACATCGCTGGCTTTGAATATGAAGGATGGGGCCACTAGCCAAGAAGGGCTGGCCACCTCCAGAACTTACAAGAGATGAGGAAGCTTCCAGAAGGGAAGAAGCCTGCCACCAACTTGACTTTAGTCCATTGAAATTGTCCTGAAGTTCTTACCTCTAGAAATGTAAGAGAATACATCTGTATGATTTTAAGCCACTAAATTTGGGGTAGTTGGTACAGCAGCAATCGGAAATAAATAGATGTTGCTAAATTTGAACTAAGTCATTTAAATTGATGGGACAGCATGAGCATTTGTATCAGATATACTCATGAATAAAATTCGAAGGTTACCGCTTATTCTGTGTAATCTTAGCAAATATTTTCTGAGCCTGGATTTTCTCACTCATGTTATAAGTGAAATGATTAACTACTCTCAAAAGATGTTACAAATACTTTGGTCCAAGGATACCAAACTTTCCTCTAGTGTTCTGCCTAATAGCATATATACAAAATGATCTGTAGCCAAATGAGGAATAATGTACATGTTTAAATTCAAAATATTAATTTTCCCAAATTCTTACAGTACAATGTGGCAGAGGCAGTTAGTTAGCTAAAAGCTCTCAATTCTACACTTGCCACTAATTTCAGTGGTACTGAAATTGTGGTCCATGGATTGTTGCTAGTCAGAAAGCCCACTGATCTCCAATGAGGTCAATACAGAAAATAAACTTAAGGTTCTGTATGTTACTTGGAATATTGCATTTTGCTCCTTGGGCATTATCATCAGGCAATAAAATAGTGAGTTCTGTGTTTTGGTTGTCCCTTCCTTAGCTACCAACAAGAGTTGATGTCCGGCTTGGTTTTGAAAATAAGTTCACTTTGCTTTATCTTAGAGCTTGAATCATCAAAGCTCTGGGAGAAGCTCCAGCCATGACTAGGAAATATTCAATCTACATATAAATTCCAGATTCCATATCTACTTTGACTCAAAGCAGGATTTAAAGCCTACCACATGGGGCGCCTGGGTGGCGCAGTCGGTTAAGCGTCCGACTTCAGCCAGGTCACGATCTCGCGGTCTGTGAGTTCGAGCCCCGCGTCAGGCTCTGGGCTGATGGCTCGGAGCCTGGAGCCTGTTTCCGATTCTGTGTCTCCCTCTCTCTCTGCCCCTCCCCCGTTCATGCTCTGTCTCTCTCTGTCCCAAAAATAAATAAAAAAACGTTGAAAAAAAAATTTTTTTTTAAAATAAATAAATAAAGCCTACCACATAGGTCCAGCATATTTTACTTCCGGGGAAGAATCCTCTTATGTTCCAAAGTGCTATTCTGTAATGACATATTCTGCGATTCTGCAACCATCCATAATATAACTAACTATGGAATAAGATGGCATAACATTTATCTAATTGTGATCCCAAGTTCAAAATGTGCAAAACTAAGAACAGAAAGATAAGGTCAAACACATTGTAACTAGATTACTAGAATGGTCTTCTCAGTGCACTACAGAACATAATGAAGATGCTACTTAAGACAAGTAGCAGTATGAGCTGAATAAGTAGCTTGGCCCTTGTGACTTCAGCTTCAATATTTATCAAATCAGGAAGCTATTTTCCCAAGTCCCTTCTAGCTTTAAAATTCAGAATTCACTTTTTCAGCAAAGATAGTACTGGAAACCAAATATCCCATGTCCTTCCCACATTTTGTCTTCTTTCTGAATTTATGCAGGGCCACATGACTTGTTCCAGTCAATGTGTTGTGAGCGGGAATTGGCCAAGCACTGAAGAGCAGGTGTGAGTTCCCTTCTCATTCATAGGAAGCCTAGAGATCAAAAGTTGAGATGGCTAAGCCATAGGTCAAAGGAGACTGCACAGCTACTTGATGTCTTTACAAGAGAAGAAATAAACTTTAGGTATTAAACCACTGAGATTCTGTATTTGCCTGGTACTGAAGCATAAGCTCATCCTTATCTGTCTGCTGAATAATTAAGCACCATGAAGAAAGAGTAGTGAAAATCATAAGCAAAATGAGTAAATGCACTTGACCAAATGTAAGAGCTTGTGAAAATTCCCAAGTTTTAGAATCATCTGAATCTTTCAATTTTTTATTTTTCATCACAAAACACAACTTGAGGTTCTATGTAAAAGATTGCAAAATCTCATAAATTCTCTTGAGTTTTCCAAAACAGCAAAAAGATCTTTAAACAACAGTTTGAAAAGTTAACAGAAAATTAATTTTAAACACACAGTACTTTGCACTTATCTTCTCCTTTAAAGGGAGTGTAAGCCTTAAGTGAAAAGGTGCTGACAAAATGTATTTTGACAGATGATAACAATGTAAATAAGAAACAAATGTAGCTTTTAAGGGTCACAGTAAGGCTGAGTAAAAACTGGAATGCAAATGCATTTTAAACATGTCCGAGATCACTAGTATGGAAAGTTTCTCTTAACCTTTTCTTTTTTTTTTTTGACATGTCAACTCACAATCAAGCATATCCACCCGCCAGAGATACTTTAAAGATGTTTTCTTTTATAAAAAATCTGCTGAAAATTCATAGACTTTACTGTTTATGATTATCGCTCCTTATTTTTTAATGTAAATGCTACGTTTCTTTTTAAAGAAACAGATGCTCTTTTTAATGAATTAAATACCATAATGTCAGTATAGTTTATTCAGAACTAGGTCACAAAAAGTGGTCCTGTTTTATTCAGGATGTCACGTCCCACATGCTGGAACCTCAATTTTATTCCAACGTGACATTTTGGAATACCAGAAAAGCAGATACGAAATACGAAAAAAACAAAAACCAGAAAGCACCTTGAGGGCCTGGAGCAAGGGAAAGAAGGAAGACATTTTCAAGATAAAACAAAAAGACTTAATAGTATTCAAGGCTGCCTATTTTACAGCTAAAGGTGTATCGATAATGACTATGGGGCAGCTGTGCCTACTCTATTGGAATGAATTGATGATACTAGATCCCTTCCCTACTTCTGGAGATGTCTTGAGAATTATTACATAACAGAGAGAATGAACACCATATGTTAGCAACTTAAGAATAAATTAAAGGGGACATTCTACAATTTGTAAGCAACGATCAGTCAAGGAGAGAAGAGGCAGCAAGTGGGGAAGATCAAGATTAGTACAAAAATAAGGAGGGACCTAAAACAGTGGGATGAAAGCGGGACAACTAATGAAGCTTTGACAGCTTCATTCATTCCTGCTTGCCAAAATGAAAGTAGTGAGTCAGATCTTGGAGCAGGTGTTCATAACTCAAGGAGTCCTGAGGAGGCATCCATAGGATATCCAGGGGGCATTACAACTTCCAAACTTGAAGATAAATACTGAACATATACGTGCATTTTTCTAGGCAGAGAAATATCATTTTAATCAGTATTTTTCAAAGTTTAAGATTCATTGAATCTAAAGTAGACAATGTGTGATACCAGGCTCACCCAAGATTCAAATGCAGCATAACAATCATGGCAGTCACATCTGAAAGTGGCCCATTACCCAGAGCCAGTAGGAGTCAGTGCAGGATCAGCCACAGGGGCAGAAGAGTGAGGCCCTCCACCCCCTGATGAAATCTCAGCTGTCCTTCAAGGACCAAATCAGATGTATTAGCTGTTCAGTACTGTCCTTCTGGCACTACAAGGAAGGCACAATTTTTTTTAAGTAAAATCACTATAATAATTATGAATTTGTTCTTAGAGAAACTAAAACCCTATGCACTTCCAGGAGAAATGTACAATGGTATGGCCACCCTGGAAAAAAGTGTTGTGGCTCCTCAAAAAATTAAAAACAGAGTTGCCATATGATTCAGCAATTCCACTTCTGAGGGCATACACAAAATTAATAAAAGCAGAGTCTTGAAGAGACATGTTTGTTGCAACATGTTTCATAGTAGACAAAAGGTAGAAGCAACTCAAATGCCCCTCAAATGATGAATAAACAAAATGTGGTATAAACATTCATCCTTCTGTGTGTGTGTGTGTTTACACACACACACACACACACACACACACACACACACACATTCATCCTTAAAAAGGAAGGAAATTCTGGGAGATGCTACAACATGAATGAACTCTGAAGACATTATAATAAGTAAAATAAGCCAGTCAAAAAAATACAAATACTGTAGGATTCCACTTTATATGAAGTATATAGAACAGTTAAATTCATAGGGTCAGAAAATAGAATGGTGGTTTCCATGGGCTGAAGGGAAGGCAGAAGGGGAGTTGTTTAATGGGTGGTATAGTTTCAGTTTTTTAAGATAAAGAGAATTCTGGAAACTGGTTGCACAATAATTCAAATATATTTAATACTACTAACTTTATACTTAAATGTGATTAGGATGGTAAATTTTATATTTATATTTTATAACAACTAAATTGCTTTAAAATTTGTTAAAGCATGATTTAGTTCTATATCTACTAATCTAGAGAGATGTTGATGCTGTATTTTTAAAAGTTTATTTATTTGAGAGAGACAGAGAAAGCACGAACAAGTTGGGGGGGGGGGGGTGCGGTGCGGAGAAAGGGAGAGAGAAACCCAAGCAATCTCCATACTCACTGCAGAGCCCAATATGGGGCTCAATCTCACAACCATGAGTACGACCTGAGCAGAAATCAAGAGTTGGACGCTTAACCAAATGAGGCACACAGGAATCCTGGTGCCATATTTTAAAGTGAGACAAGCAGGTAATGAAATAGTAAGTATCTTATAATCCCATTTTTGAAAAAAAATAATAAACCAATATTTTTAATTTGTTTGTACAAAATCATATAATCACAAAGAAACGTGTAATGGCAGTTAATTAACTTTGTCTTATATGTTTTGGTTTTTTTCACTTCTGCAATGAGCCTTTACTTCAAAATTAAAAATAAAAATGAGTAAAGAAAGGTGACACAATGTAATAAGAACTGAAACAGATGTAGACACCAAAGTCTAGTGAGATGAAGACAGGAGAGAGTCGATAGGCCTAGGGTAGTTTCTGAAAGGGGTTACAGCCAAGATCACATAAGAGCTGGACCTTGAATACTCAGTGGCTAAAGGGAGGTGGTCCAGGTCTGGAATGCAGGAAAATCAGGAGGGCGTGCTTGATGAAGATGGCATCTGTTGTTGTCGTGAAAATAATTCCATGCATATCAGCCATTCTCCCTTCAACCCATGAAGTTTGTGAGCAATATCAGATGTATGTGCAACTGTGACTAACATTTTAATGATATAGAACAGAATTCATAATTTTAAATATTTAACCCCAAATATCCTTTTCTCATTTAACAATACACTATGAACATCCCTCCAGGCCAACAGATAAAAACTCAACCAGTTCTTTTTGACAAATTCATAATTTAAAAAAAAATCTTATTCATAATTAGAAAGAATAAAATCAATAAATGAAGCATTCAATCCAATAAGACAAAAAGTAACAAAATTAACTTTAGGAAAACAGAAATGAAGGTAGAACATGAAAAATTTAAGGAACTGATAAATCCAAGATGAGCGGGAAAATTAATGAGAATAAGAGAAAACTTTGCAAAACTCTATCCAAAAGAACTTAAAATTCAAGAGAAATAGATATTTTTTTAGGAAAACACAAATTTCTGAAATTGATGCCAGAAGATAGAAAAAACTAAAATAGATCAACTTCCATGGAAGAAACTGAGTAACTTCACAGAGTGAAAAAATTCGAATGCTCAGAATTCAGAAAGGTAATTAAAAATGAGAAGATGGGATTTGTGTAGCAAGATATGAGTAACCAAGGATACCAATTCCTAGAATGTGACTTTTGTTTAGTTGTGATGTGACCACTGACACGGTAAGAGCATTTGTACGCCTACAGACGTGTTTAGATGGAAAAGCAACACAGAAAAGCTGTTCTCTCCCTATTCTTAACCTTCGATGCCAACTTGACTAGATTGGCTTAACAAAGTTCCTGGCTAGCTGTTAGTCCTTCTCTGCTAGGGAGCCCTAGGAAGCCCCAGTTATTGGTGGAAACGATCTGTGTCACATGACCCCCATCACTGACTGGACCCAGGATGAACATCTGATTAAAGGATAGGTGGCAAAGAATATGACCAATGGTCTACAAAATCTTATTGTTCAATCGCAATCACTTTGGAAATTTTACTAGTACCAAGAAAACCCCAGTTGTTCAGTGAGTCATAGAAGCCTCAGTAGATGAGGGCAGTTATCTTAATAGCCATATTGCATTAATCACACTGACACATAAAGGATCCCCAAACTCAGCTGCTAAAAGGCAACATCATAATCCACCCAGGGCAGCTTTGTATCTTAACAGGCTTTCAGCAACCATGCCCCAAAAGCCTGGGTAGACTAAGATTCCTGTTCTTCTGCGGAGCCCCAGTGGATTGTGTTTCCTTAGTTTCTTACAGGCCTAACAATAAAGCTAGAAATCCTGTCTTTGTCATTTCTACTTCCACCCACATGGTAAAATACCCCCTCCCTCAGCTCAAGCTGAGGAACTTCCTGTTCTAGGCTCTAGTCTGAGAAACTAACAATTCTTAGAAAACATTTTGAATTCCTGAACTTGTGGCTTGATTTACCACTTTGGAAAGATTAAAGAAATTGGTCTTTTTCTAAGGCTGAAAAGATGGTGGGGAAATTTATTAATGGTATTCAAGAATATGATGGATTCTTACACAGGTGGTGCTAACCAGCTGTTCTCCATCTCTACTGAGAGCAGAACAAAGGGAAATGGTGTTAAATTGCAGAATTAGGGATTTTGTCAATTTAATAAATCACCCGGTCCTCATTCTCTCATCTCCCATTCCCTGTCCCAGTTGCTAACCTTTTCAGCTAAGTGTTCATTACTAGGCATTTCATTTTCAATTCCATTTATTCCTAAGTAGGAGGACCTGGGCAGCCCTGCTCTTTGATTTATGGATGTACAGTGTACCACACAAGTCCTTCTCAAATCTGCCTCTATGATGAAGCATTGCTTGTCAGAAGCACTATGCTGAGCAGTGGAATGAGGACAAATGCTGACATACTTTTCAATTCCAATCACAGCGAGCCTCCAATGCCAAATAACACAGAGGCACACAATTTTTCAACATCATTTTGTCTATTTCCCTCCAAACCACATGGTCGCAGGACACTTGGCTATCAGTTCTAGGGCAGCCCTGACAGCTGGGAGTTTTAGTATTACATGGAGAAATTTAATTCTATGAAATAAACCTAATGAAAGTACACAGGCACAGCAGAGTCTTGGGGCCAACAAACAAACGGAGAGACACGGAGAGAATCTGTCCGCGGAGAGAGGGTTGTGCTTAGCGGAGATGGCAATATAGACAATGATAAAGACTTGTCAGTGACATCCAGTTGAGATGTGCTGAGAACTGGAAGACTCAGCTCCCCAGGATCTACCCCTTTAGATACTAAAATAAAGCAGGCTTCTTTTAGATTTTAAGAAAATTATCTGCTGAGGTGCCCAGAACAAGAAAGACTACAATGTGTTCTACCCAGAGATACCTAATAACAACAACAACAAAAACACAAATAAAAAAGGTTAAAGCATATACTGGAAGTTTTTAATTTGTTTAAGTAGAAATAAAAGTCCATGGACTATTCCATATACTAAAGGAGGAGAATAACAGCTAACCAAGTCCTCAATGACATCACACCCATCGAGTTAGAGAAAAACTTTTCACTTACATAAAGCTTTCGATTTTTTCAATCTGATTGTTCCCCTGCGAGTAAAACTGCTACCCGTGAAGAGACATCAGTCTTCCAGAGACTAACACCAGATCACTGCCTACATATTATGCAGAACAACAAAATATGCTCGTACCCTTTACAAATACCATCAGTATCTCGGCACCACCCAATTCATTTGGCTTTGATTTTGCCATCTTCCAAGATTGTGAAAAGCAAAACAGTCATACGGATTTATGGTTGTGCCAATGCTATTTGCAGTAAATAAGCACACTCCCTGAAAGGCACACACAAAGAAGGTAACACAGTCGATATGAGGGGGCAGCTCTCTCCGTAGAACTTATATTCTACTGGAACCACAAGATCATGAGCTTAGTAGTTTAACATTGATGTTCTAAGTGTGAGAGACTCAGGATGAAAAAAGGACTATAAAAAATACTTAAACTCATCTTTCTTCCACTATTTATAATCTTTTATTGAAAATTAAAATGAGCAAGCAATTTAAAACTTGTTTTTATTATTTAAAACTGGATAGGGATTCCTTCAATAATGTGTGTAGGTATATGCATACATATATGTATGTGTATAGTTCTACATCTAATGTGTAATATATGTAAACCTACAATATACAGATATATACATATGTGTTGTATACATATAATTATTCTTCAAGTTTGACTTTTCAAATCCATAATTTAGCCCATCCCCTATGACAGATCTATAACTATGAAAGAAATCTGTAGTAGAGGCTAAAGTAAAATGTTGATTTAAAAAGTAAAAAAAAAAAAAGTAGCAACTATGATTCCACAAAACACAGATACCTCATTCTTTGACATCATGTCTCACACTTACTGCCTGCTATAGTAATTGTCACTGAAAGAATCAGAAGATATGAAAAAACAGCCTTAGACCCCACAACTCTGAACTTAAGGTGGGAGGCAAGCGGGACCCATATCTGACACTTACCTCAAAATACGCACAAATCAGAAGCTGACCAGTACCCCCACTCTGCATGCCTTGTATGCCTTGTCTTATTCTCAAACTGCTTGAGAGCCTTAGCGGAATACTCTGGCCAAAGTTTCCCATACTTTTAACTTTTTTTTTTTTTACTTTTTATTTTAGAGGAGAGAGAGAGTGAGCACAAGCAGAGAAGGGGCAGAGAGAGAGAGAGAGAGACAGAGAGACAGAGAGACAGAGAGACAGAGAGAATCTTAAGCAGGCTCCACGGTGAACAGAGTTCTAGCCCATGACCCTGGGATCATGATCTGAGCTGAAACCAAAAGTCAAATGCTTAACCAGCTGAGCCACCCAAGCGCCCACAAAGTTTGCCATATTTTTAAATCACCAGTGAAATGTTTTAGGACTTATATAAGAAATGCCTATGTTTCTGGGCCATGCAACTGACATTGGCTTCCAGAGCTCATAAATTATTCCTCAGAGGCTTTAAGGGTGACAGGTGGTAAATTTGCTTACCTTGTTCTACACTTCCTTCCAGCCTCACAACAACTTTCTCAATTTGGCAAATTATCTTTCCCCAGCCATTAGAATTGACAGGTAGGTAAAGGGGGTTGAGGAGCACTGGCAGCCTAATTATCCCAGTGACCAAACTTCTAAAACTCTGGAGTCTAATAAGAAAGGGTATAAATGCAAGACATTCTCCTTGATTATGTGGAGGGATGTCATTATATCCTCTAAAAGTATACTTAATGAGATAGTTTAAATACTCTGGAAAGAAAGGGGCTTGATTACTACAACCGTTGACATAGTTAAGAGCTCATTTATTGTGGTTTTATGTATCTAAAATGCACTTTCCGTACATAAGAATGGAAATCTGCTGGCTGATAAACTCTTTTAAAAGGAAGATTCTATCATATACTTAAATCCCTTTGAGGATACTGAGTGCTCCATATGATAACTATTATAATTATAAGCATTTGTCAAGATGGTTTAAAATACTCTTATCACAAAAAGCTTGATTATAACAGTGGACTGATGTGGTTAGCAGCTCTATCATAGTGATTGCATATAAAAGCCTACATCATACATTTGTGAAATGGAAGAATGGTTTTGGTGCTAAATGCTAAAAGTCTAGAAAAGCTCCATTTGTGATTTAAGTGCCCTGAGGAAGGACAGTGAGAGCTTAGACATGGGCTTTGAGGCCTAGGCTAAATCCTCATTAGTGAAGTCTCACAGGATTAATAATACATCTGTGGCATTGGAAAAGACAGTCACAGAGTTTGACGTTGTTTTCTACTGCTGACACTACAGAAGAAACATTTGACAACAGCTCAACATATCTGAATGTTATCTCCATCATGATGTGATGTATTCATGGCATGCTATGAATTATGTTGTAAATAGCTCCACGTTCATTTTTACTTTTAGTGGTGGAGTAAACCAAATGGGTTTCTAGGTCCAGTTTCAAGTTCAACTGTTGCAACCACTCCAAGAGATTCCCTTATCTATTTGAATTAAACTTTAAATCACAATGTAAAACCCTGCAGAATCTATTGAAAGTTTCATAGATTGGTTGTGCTGAAAGTGGGTTTAACTGATGGGCATTTTGTTTGACCTTCCAAATGCTTCCTTGAACAAAAAATAAAGAGTGGCAAAACAATAGAATCATACAGATTTATTAAAGTGCTTATGTACCAAAAACACTTAAGGCATAATGTTATTTGATATGTACAGTCGATCTGTGGCGAGAAATAATGATTTTAACAGGCAAACATACAGTTTTAGGAGCTATGAAAGGATGATACTTTCCTAAAAAGCATTGGAAACTTCTCAGAGAGCTATAACTTAAACTTTGAAAAGCTGAAGGAGGTAAATAATGAAAGAGTATGATATTACTTCAGGAAACACCCAATTTCAACTTAACGAGAAGCTATATCACCTCTCCATACCCATTTCTTACCTAGAGGGGGAAATAGTACAGAGACATATTATTACATTGCCATCTACTCTCTGGCTACTACATTTTCAAAATTCATCAGCAGATGAAATATGATGGAAGATGCTTCATGTCATTTTACCTGAAAAAGTAACCAGTTACTGAAGAAACAAGTAAGGCATTTTATAGTTGGAAGTCTAACAGAATTTTCAGGCTTGAAGCCTCCAGAGGGAGAGGTACCAATTCTTCCAGCTTCCTGGAGAATATGTTTGCTCTTAAAATGTCACCCAAACCATCTCCCAGCATATTTTTTTATTCTCAATTAATATTCTCTCATTGCATCACTACATGGTATCATACTGTTACCGCTGTTGTTATTCTTACTATCCTTATGTGTGTCTAACTTGTCTCAAAGACTAGCGGATCCTGAAATTTTACACAGCACATACAAAAAACCATACATATGCATGCCACACTGGTTTAAGTGCAGGAGCTTGCCAGGCTGTTCTGGGATCTGAGGAACCTCTAGCTCGGCTTACCTGTGACCCACTCGGGTACCATATGAAAAAGTGGTGTACTAGATTCTGGGCTCACTGAGAGCAGGGTATTTATCTTCACATCCACGGTTGCTGAAACAGTGGCCCCAATCGGTACATGTAAAGAAAACAGAAACAAATTCCTTAAAGTAGATTATAAAGCACCTCACAGCCCTGGCTCTAAACCAAGTTCTGTGTTATCTCCAGCCACTCACCCGCCTTGTAATTCATCCTCCACTCTGAAGTATTCTAATATATAGATCTATGTGCTAGTCCTATGCTTACTAACAAGGTACATGGTAAACATTCAACAAAAAATTCTGAGTATGATCCTCAACAGAGCAATGCCAGGATGGTGCCGATGCGGGAACAATTTATAATCCTCCCACATACACCATCAGAGCCTGAGTTAACCCAGATCCTTCTCTCTCCTATCCTTATATCCAGTCAAGAGCTAAGAAATACCAATCTAACCTCCTAATGTCTCTCCAAACCATGCATTTCTCTACATTTCCATATCATCAGATCACATCACTTTCTCATCGTCTTTCATCTGGACAATTTCCATGCTCTCTTGATCTCTCTCAAAGCATTCACCTGCCTTTCTTCACAAAGCAGCCCAAAAGAGACTTGAAAAATACAAATATTATGCCAAAAAACTGGACAATCCAGGAGAAATGGATAAATTCCTAGAAACATATAAAGTCTCAAAGCTGAGTCATGAAGAAACAGAAAATTTGAACAGACCCATTATTAGCAATGAAATTGAATCAGTAATCAAAACACTCCAAACAAACAAAAGTCCAGGCCAGATGGCTTCACAGATGAATTCTTTTTTTTTTTTTTTTTAATGTTTATTTATTTTTGAGAGACAGAGCATGAGTGGGAGAGAGCAGAGAGAGAGAGAGAGAGGGACACACAGATTTCGAAGCAGGCTCCAGGCTCTGAGCGGTCAGCACAGAGCCTGACGCGGGACTCGAACTCACAAACCGTGAGATCATGACCTTAGCCGAAGTCTGATGCCCAAACGACTGAGCCACCTAGGCTCCCCATCACAGATGAATTCTACTAAACATTTAAAAAAGAGTTAATGCCTATTCTTCTCAAACTTTTCCAAAAAATTGAAGAGAAAGGAAAATTTCCAAATTCATTCTATAAGGGCAGTATTACCCTGATACCAACACCAGATAAAGGCACCACAAAAAAGAGAACTACAGACCAATATCTCTGATGAACACAGATGCAAAAATCCTCAACAAATAGCAAAATAAATCCAGTAACACATTAAAAAATCATTCACCACAATGAAGTGGGATTTATTCTTAGATGCAAGGGTAGTCCAATATTTGTGAATCAATCAACATGATACATCACACCATTAAGAGGGAGGATAAAAACATGTGGCCTTTTCAATAGATGCAGAAAAAGCATTTCAAAAAGTAAAACATCCATTCATTATAAAAACAACAACAACAAATTATGTTTGGAGGGACTATACCTCACCAAATAAAGTCCTTCTATGAAAAATCCATGGCTAATATATACTCAGTGAGGAAAAACTGAGACAAGGATTTCCATTCTTACCACTGTTTTCAACATAGTACTGGAAGGCCTAGCCTCAGCAATCAGAGAAGAAAAAAATATCAGGTATCTGAATTGGTAAGAAAGAAGTAAAACTTTCACTCTGCAGATGGCATAATACTATATATGGAAAATCCTAAACATGCCACCAAAAACTATTAGAGCTGATAAGTAAATTCAATAAAGGAACAGGATACAAAATCAATGTGCAGAAATCTGTTACATTTTTATACACCAATAATGAAGCAGCATAAAGAGAAATTAAGAAAACAATCTCATTTACAACTGCATCAAAAATAATAAAATACGTAGGTAAACTTAACCAAAGAGGTGAAAGACCTGTATTCTGAAAACTATAAAAACACTGATGAAAGAAATTGAAGACAACACAAGGAAATAGACATGCCATGCTCATGGACTGGAAGAACAAATATTGTTAAAATGTCTTACTACCCAAAGCAACATACAGATTTAATGCAATCCCTATCAAAATACCAACAAATATTGGGTCTACATAAAAATAAAAAGCCCTTGTACAGTGAAGGAAACAACCAAAAACAAAACAAAACAAAAAAAAAAACTAAAAACAACCAACAAAACTAAAAAGCAACCTACTAAATGGGAAAAAAAAATTTCCAAATGACATATCAGATAAAGGGTTTTTATCCAAAATACATAAAGAACATCTACAACTCAACACTAAAAAACAATCTAACTTAAAAATGGTCAGAGATGTGAACAGACATTCCTTTAAAGAAGACAAACACATGGCTAACAGACACATGAAAAGATTCAGCCATAAAAAACAAGGAAATCTTGTCATTTGCAACAACATGGATGGATCTACAGAAGATAATGTTAGGGGAAATAAACCAGTCAGAGAAAGACAAATACCATAAGATTTCACTCATGTGTGGAATTTAAGAAACAAAACAAGTGAACAAAGGAAAAAAAAGAGACAAACCGACAAACAGACTCTTAACTACAGAGAGCAAATGGATGGTTACCAGAGGAAAGGCAGGTGGGGGACGGGTAAAACAGGTGAAGAGGAATAGGAAGGCACTTGTCTTGATGAGCATTGAGTAAATGAATGGAACTGTTGGCTCATTATATTGTACACCTGAAAATAATATAGCACTGTATGTTAACTACACTGGAATTAAAATATAAAAAAAATACAAATGAGAATCTCAACTAAAATCTATCAGTCTATCTAAATCGGTCAGTAAGAATGAAAAAAAAAAAATTCTTAACGTGTCCTATGGTGGTCCTGTGTGACCCGCTAGCCACTTTCTCTTCTTCCCTGTTATTTTATAGTCACCACTTTCTCCCACTTCCCTAAATACAAGTTCACCCCCACTTCAGGACATTGACAAATACTCTTTGTTTTGGATGATCTACTCACCCTTCCTTCTTAAACTAGTTAATGTCTAGTTAATCTTTAAATACAGATCAATAGTTAAAATCTCAAGAGAAATTTAACTCTTGAGTTCATTTATTTATTAACTAGGGTTCCTAAAAGATGTTTTGCTCTGCCCGGGGCTTTGGAAATACAGGGGTAAACAAGGTATAAACTGTGCCTGCTCTCGTGGAGGCTATGAAGTAAGATTTCATGTAGCTGCAAGTAACTAGAAACCCTTCTAGAGTAGTATAAGCATGTAATGAATATTGTTTCTTATGTACACCAAGTCCAGGAGAGGCAAACCTTGGATTAATACAATAGGTCAGCTAAATGACGTCATCAGTGATCAAGGCTCCTTCCATGTTTTTATTTCTTGTCCTTAATGCAGAAGCCTTGTATATTAATTCCTATCATTATTTTTTAATATAATTTATTGTCAAGTTAGCTAACATACAGTGTATACAGTGTGCTTTTGGTTTTGGGGATAGACTGTCATGATTCATTGCTTACATACAACACCCAGTGTTCATTCCTATCACTCTTGGCCACAAGATGTTATTCTTTAGACTCTAAGGCAGGCCTACAGGGATAAAGGAGTGATACTTCTTATCAGGATAGCAAACTCTGCAAGAATTACTCAGTTAGACTCCCCATTATAACTTATTTGCCAGAACAATGCCACATTATGCCTCTGTACTACAGCAGAGGTCAGGATATTGAAATTTATTAGCTCAGCAATTGCCACAGAGTCAAACCAAACGTGTAACTAAAAAAGAAGAGAAGAGTGGATGCAGAGTTTGCTACATGAGATTTATAGTTTGGGGGAAGGAAATAAACACTGTGGTGAGCAGAATAATGGCCCCCAACAACTCTCATATCTTGCTCCCTCAAATCTGTAAATATGTTAGTTACATGGTGAAGGAGATTTAAGGTAGCTAACCATTTAACCTTAAAATAAGATTATCCTGGATTATCTGGGTGGACCCAATAAAAGCATCCTTAAATGTGGAAGAGACAGCCAGAGAGATGGCTGTATGAAAAGGACTTGCTCGATGTGGTTTTAAAGACTGAGGAAAGAAGGCATGAGCCAAGGAAAGCAGGCAGCTCTACAAGTGGAAAAGGCAAGAAAATGCCCCCTCCTAGAATTTACAGGAGGAATGCACCCTGCCAACACCTTGATCTTAGCTCAGTGAGATTCATGCCAGACTTCTGACCTATAGAACTATAAAATAATAATCCTCGGCTCTTTTAAAAGCCACTAAGCATGCAGTAATTTGTCATAGCTGCAATAGAAAACTAATACAGACACTAAACAAAATAATTACTTCAATAGCTGATTAACTACAACTCTGATGAGTGTTATAAGCAGAGTACTATGAGGTTATTTAACAGGGGCATGGAATATAGACTTAGAATAAATGCCCAAAGGCCTACATTTAGCACTTAAGAACTTTTGAAATGTAGTCTTTTCATGCCTTTCTGACTCCTGCTTCAGTTCTCACCACCTTTCTTTAAATTCAACCACCACCTTCCAGGTTAAACCCTGGGTACTCAGAATACCACCTAACACATACTAAGATCTTCATGAATTAATTAACTGATTAATTATCAATACATTAATTAACTAATGGACATCTAAATGGTTAATATTTGTATATGTAGGCCTAAAACACATGTAGATTTGTGACTTGTAAAGTGTTTACATGTTAGCTGTTCTGATAAGAAAATTGAAAAAGACCAGGGAGATTACAGAAAGAAAGAGAAGAGTCAAAACAGAATCTCAGGAAGTATAAACATTTAAAAAGTTATGGATAGGGGCGCCTGGGTGGCTCAGTTGGTTAAGTGTCTGACTTCAACTCAGGTCATGATCTTCTGGTTCATGAATTCGAGCCCCACATCAGGCTCTGTGCTGACCGCTCAGAACCTGGGGCCTGCTTCGGATTCTGTGTCTCCCTCTCTCTCTCTCTCTGCCCCTCCCCTGCACTCTCTCTCTCTCTCTCTCTCTCTCTCTCTCTCTTAAAAAAATGAATAAACAATTTTTAAAAATTTAAGAAGTTATGGATGGTTATATATAACGTTAACATTAAAAGACACTTGGTATTTCATGAAGAATCAAGATTTCAAAACTTAAATGGATAACACTGTATGTTAACTACACTGGAATTTAAAAACATAATAAATGTAAATGGTTTGATGAGACTAATGGAAAACACATAATCACAAATACATACAAACATACACACAGTCCCTGGGAAGAAATTGATCAAACTGTTAACTAGCTGTGTTTGGACAGCGTATATATTGGTTGCACTATATTTTGACAATGGAGAATATTGCTTTATTCATTCTATACTCCAATTTTATGAAATAAAATCCACTCATCTTTAAAAAATGTTTCATCATCTCTTTTAAAATGACTCAAAGAGTTTCTTCTTTTAAATGTCCAAAGGGAAACCTCTCATCTTCTTACAGCAAAGCACCTTCCACCTTGACCTTGGATGGTGTCTTTCACCACCGTTCCTTGCCCACTGTCATCCCCTCTGTTCACACACTTGGATCTACATAGTCCAGGCCAAATACAAATCCCATTCATCACTCCTTTTCAAGAAAGCACTGCAAATTGTTGTTGACAATTTCAGTGTTCTGGTTCCACATAGAAAAAGTCAGTCTAGCTCAGTCCTGAACAAGAAGTCCAGGATGTTTATATTTAAAACGTGGGTACAAGAACTGCATTTACCACCTCACCAACTCCTGAGTGCTGTGGGGCTTGCCTGCTGTTTACACCGGCCTTGCCAAAGCTGTCAATCAATGCTCAGTCACCAGGCACTTCAGGAACCAGACAAGAGACATAACAGCTAACACAATGACTGAATCTATTCAGCTATGAACTCAGAGGATCAATATAAACTGAAAATAATCATGGAGATATTTTAAAACCCAGAGATTAATGGACAATAACCTTAATAAAATGGTCATTGTGTAGGCCAGGTACAAGGTGTCATTATGATAAACTAAATTGAAGGTTATTTTTAACTACTGATACTGCCTTAAGAAGATGGATGCAGTAACAAATGAATGAAAATTTATTTTTACCTTTCTCTACCATTTCATGTCTTAACTTCCATACAGTAAAGAATAATTGTAATTCCCCCTAGATATCTCTTTGAAACTGTGAATAAATACTTTATATATGTATTTTTATATATTTGTATTTTTAATACAAGTATTAAAGTATAAATGTGTCTAAATGTTCTTGTTTGGATTTTTATCTGAAAAAGAAAGCCAAGCCTGAAGTTTCCATTATACATTCAAAGAATTGGATTCTTTGGGTCGGGTGGTAAACCACATTTTTAAATATTTGGGATTAAATCTCTTCTGGGATTAAAACAAACTGGGATAGATACATACCAATACTAATGCTCTATTAGGTAAACTCATTTGGTTATGTTGTTGGACAAGAAGAGCAGAACCTTCTTGAAGATATTATTCAACTATGTAAAAACAGTGATCCTCATGGTTTTCCATAACTCTCTAGTATTACAATGCTAAGATTCTGTCACATATTTCTCTCCCACCCCCACCCACATCTTTTTATTGGCTTAATGTTCTCTTGATGCTTTATTTTTCACTGACATATATAGGCTTCAGATCTTGTTCCTATTCAGAGTAAAACCTTTCACAAATGTATCATCCATTGTGTAGTGCTTCCTTGTCATTTATTACGGGTTGAATTATGTCTCCCCAAAATCTGTGTAGTGAAGCCTAACTCCCATTATCTCAAATATGACCTTATTTGGAAATGGGTTCATTGCAGACATGAAGAAGATGAGGTATTATGGTGGGCCCTAATCCAAATATGACTGGTGTCCTCATAAAATTAAAAAAAAAAAAAAAAAAGGAAATTTGGACTCAGAGACAGACATGCATAGAGGGGATAAAATGTGAAGAGATATAGAAAGAAGTGGACTAGAAGAAATTCTTTCTCACAACCCTTAGAAGAAATCAATCTTGCTCACCACACCTTGGTCTTGGACTTCTAACCTCTAGAAATGTGAGACAATTTGGGTTGTTTAAGCCACCCAATTTATGTGCTTTGTTATGGAAGCCATATTATATTCAGCATTCAGGTAATTTTTCCAGATGAAAGATTACTTCTTTTTAAAATATGTCTTCCTATAGAAATCTCTTTCTCTACTCAGTTCTTCAGATTCCCAATCCTAATTTGAAATGGCCATTTCTGAACATTTTTTGTTTTCATTTTCTTTAGAAGCAGCATCCAGAACTAATTGTAGAAGCCTTGATGCAAGGATCAATCAATGAGCCTCCATTTCCTCACTTGCAAAATGTATTAGAAGTTACTACGCAGGACTGCTTTGAGGATTAAACAAAATACCATACATGAAAATGTTTGAATTGCTACTGATGTTTCTGTGTCCTTTGCAAGACCCTAACAATTCACAGAATTATAGTAACTGTTTTTGTCTCCACAGACTTCAGGTAGAACTTTCCAGAAACAGAAGATAAATAACAACACTCGAATCTTTATCCTGTGTCGTCACTGATGCTCAACGGTCACCATCATATACTATGATTTATATCCTCTTTCCTTATTCTACAACATTCACACATCCCTGGGTAAAGTTCATCTTCATGTCCTGACCTCATACACAAGCAGGAAAGATTTTTCTGCAGTTTATCCTTATCAGCCTGACATTTAATTACCCAGAGAAGCTTAGTGTCATCTGTGAACTTGAAGATTTTACTGGGCACTTCATCTTCCCAAACACTATAAAAACCTTAAATGAAGCCAGTCCTGGCAGTAATCCCTAAAGCAGAGCCTCTAAATCTGAGTGCTGGGAATGGGTTACAGATGTGCTGAGGTGCAGATGTCTCACGAGCAGCCTTTTCCATGTGAGTAGACAATGCCAACATTATCATTTTCTATAGGTGTTGGGTAAGAAAAATTGGAGCCTGACACCTTAAAGATAGCTTCTGTTAAGATCATTTTATTCATAAAGGTAGTTCTTTTGCCCTTGCCTTTTTTCCTTTCAATAAACTAGGTGGCTAGCCATGAACCTATATTCTCCTTAATTTCTATGCAATTTGTTCCGTGTGTCTCTGTGTGTGTGTGTGTGTGTGTGTGTGTGTGTGTGTGTTCTATGTCTATTTTTAGTAGACTACAGCATAGATGATTTTCAAATGTGTTGCCGTCATGATAACTGAAAAATCACAGGAGAGATGGAATTCAAAGTAATGTGCAGAATCAGTCCTGTGAATAAATAAATCAGAAATGAAGGTCAAAGCACTCATATGAGGTATCAATGTCAGAATCAACAGATGAAAACATCTTATGTTCATCATGTGCAACTATATCGTTATGGAGTCTACATACGTTCAGAAGCCTTGTAAATGTTACCTTTATTTTATGCCTACTGGATATTCCTTGGGCCATTCCAAAAGGTCATCTCAATTGAATGTTATTTGTTTTACATAAGCCTGGCCAAAGTAAAGCTTTCTGAAAAGATAAGGAATTCCTGTGCAGATAACTCTTCTCTCAGATGATAATGAAGTTGGGGGTGGGGGCAGTCCTGTAGTGTAAGGATAGGAATTCCCAGAGTAAAAGTTGAGGGGGAACAAACCCCAGCAAGGCTGGGACATGTGGTGGAAATCTAACAGTCTGAACAGAGGAGTGGCAGATTCATCCAATGGTTAGGAACCTAAACTCCCCACAGGAGTGGTTCAGTAAACAAATAAAAAATAATAATAAAGAGCAATAGTGAGGGAGAGGTGGAAAAAAAGAAACATGAAAGCAAGAATAAAAGGAAGAGATAGTGGGAGAGGAAAAAAAAAAAAAAACCTTGGTGAAATAACCCAATTCATGTCTTGTAGTAACATCTGTTTCTATGTGAAGACAGCTCCTATATATGCCAGTAGCAAAACTCAGTTTGAAACTTAAAAACTGTGTGAGTGTGTGTGTGTGTGTGTGTGTGTGTGTGTGCGCGCGCGCGCTCAATATTTTAGGTAGATATCTTGTGTCTGAAGAAAACAATATAAGAATTATCTGGAAAGCCAATTACTGATGCATATTGTGCTGTCATAATCATTGCGCTTCTGCATTGTATCAGAAGCAACAAACCTGAGCATATGACCTCTCTGGGGTAGGATCCACAGTGAGAGGAGGTTGAAGAGAAAAGGCAGTATTGAGCAACTTGTGAAATGATGTCCCTGATCCTAGGAGACCGGCCTATGTGCCAATCTGACTTTTTTCACTACTTGTCTTTGTGGGAGTCTTTGAGATTCTCTCTCTGCCACCTCCTACTGTACTACCAGTAATATACAGGGTGCCTGCATCATTCTCAGCCTCACACCCACAGACAGGCCCTTGCTGGGCTATGTCATGTCAGAATTATTTTGAATGGATTTCCTTTCCAAATGGTTCCACTCAGACTCCCTCCAGGTGGGTGGACTGGGAGATCCCTCCGAGATTCTTCCCACTTCATGTGAGGTGTTGAAAGGAAGCTGTTCTCCTGTCCCCATAGAAGGGAGAACCCACAGTGGGCCCATAATCTCTCAAAAGAAGATTTCCCTCATTCATTTCCTACCTCTATGCTTTTCTGGTTGGAGGTGGGTGATCACTAGTATGACAGAACCATTTTAACTATCTCTTAGCACATCCTGGTTAAAAGGTCTGGCTCCTTCCTTTGAAACTTGTGAGATACTTGACATCTACTGTATCATTCCTGGCCTTGAGGGCCTCAACCAAAAACAAACACAAGCATTTCTTTTTAATTCAATTTTAAATGGCCATATTTGAGGTTAAATATGGTGTATTTAGGTAACTTCACATGTTTCAACGTAATGAATATCTTGTGTATCAGTTTTCCCCTCTCCTACTCTTACCACCTAATTTTGTCAAAATGAGACTTATTAGACAACTCTTCTGTGTCAACCAGAAGTTTTTAAGAGAGACCCAAGAGAAATATATATACTAAATTCAACTCTTTCCCATTCCCGAAATAGTGGTTCTTCTAACAAATAAACAGAACACATACCTCATTCAATGTTTTCAAAGTTACAATCTTCTAAGTGGTCTTTTACTGTAAAATAAAAGAACAAATTGTTACTCACTGCCCAACTTGGAAGGATCACCAGATGCACTGGGAAGAACTATGTTTTGCTATTACTTACAGAAAGATTTGGTTTTTCTGTCTAACTAAAGGAACTTTGCTTAGAGAATCCCTGTGGTACTAAGTCAGAGGTAGGTTCCAATGTTATGAAGCCACTTAATGATGATGGTCAGAACTGCTGGCCAATGACTTTTACCTAAGACCAACTATCTTCAAAATGCATATGCACTTCTGTGATCTTCTATAACTTTTATTATTTGTGCCTCTCATTTTTAGTAAATGAGTATATGTTTAGCAAATATAAATATGTTGTTTTCTCTTCTTGACTTATATCACAATTAAATTTCATGTGTATTTCTGATCCTCTAATTTCTGTAGATTCTGTGCTCTTTGCATAGGGCAACCTGTAATCTGCTCTGGTACATACAGTTTTCTGTTCCTTGTGCCTCTCTAGCCTTTATACAGTGGAAAAACTCAGGAAGTACACATTGAGTGAGCTAATGAAGGCTACTGCTCTTGAATGCTGAATTTCCAATGTCTGTATTATTCTATTTAGCTGTAGTATCAATTTTTTGAGATTATTCAAATCAACCTATCACAATAGCTGGACAAAGTTACCTTTTCATACTGCCCGGAGAATAATATGCATTGTGTTTAACTTTAGGAGTTCTCTGATTTATTCTTCTGACCTTTTAATTCCTTGCAAAAATGAGATCCTTGAGATATACTCATCTTAAGCTAAAACTAATAAGAGAATTTGCCTAATGTTTAGCTCAGAGAAAATGGAAGTGTTCTGTGAAGAGCAGTATGGTCTCTAAAAATTCCTTTGTCACCTCAGGATATATAAGAAGTTAAATAATCATATCAGAATGACAAAGAAAATAAGTACAGGATTGTATCACCCCTCTTGCAAGATAAACTTTTCCAAGAATATGGAGAAACTATTGTTTGTTCTCTTCTGTTAGCTGCTATGAAAGGAACAATTTAAAGAGCAAATACTGCATTGTTAAATTCCAAAAGTTTATCTCGTACTTAAAGTAATCTGTGCGTTCATTTAGAAACAAACTACAGATTTTCCCAGAATGAATAACTACAATTTAGAAATAGAGACAATCTTATAAAAAGACTAGATTAAAAACAAGATACTTTATTTATGGTTGCTGTTTATTTTTCTAATAGATGTTCTTTTTCTTCTGTAGCTCAAAGAAGAGTTAGTCAAATTGTTTCATCTGTTTGGTTTTTAATGAAATTTACTGATTGAGTTGATGATTATATTTTCAGCAATCAATGAGTAGTAGATAATGTAGACCTCAACAGCATCTTCTTGGCAAGAACTCCAGGGACTCTTATAATTCTTTATAGAACATCTGTGCTAAGTGGAAACTGCAAGAGAAAAATGAAAGAAACTTAAATATTCGCAAATGGATGAATTTTTATAAATGGCAAATGTTTGGCAGGACTAGTAGAACTTTGCTTATATTTATAAGGAAACATGCTATCAAAAAATGAATGTATGAACATTGTCTTTATTATCCAAGCAATAACTGCTTTTGTCAGTAAGCAGGTATTTAAATGAGACAAGTCAGAAGAAATTGGAAATAAGAGAGATTGAACTGGGGAAACCTACTAACAAGTCCCCTGAGAGGAGATCAAGCAGAGATAAGGAATGTCTCAAAAGAAACAAATTCTTTCAGGTGCATAAATCCAATTATAATCAAACTGAAGTTGTGAGTATATCAAAAAAATGAATGTCAGTCAAAATGGAGTTGCTATAGAAAATAGAATCATGAAGGTAAATATCCAAAGTCAAAACTACATTTGTCAAGTGCATTCAGGTATGCAAGGAAGATTGCCAAGAATATTCCTATCACTGTGTAACTAAATGAATCGGTATTAGCTTTAAACCATTATGCATTTAAGTCATTAACTATCTGTGTCTGTTTTGATTCTATGATCACAGAGAAATCCACTTTATATTTTGCCTTCCTAGAATGAGTTGGTTCTACTCTCTACAATACTGTGGTCCATACAAGAGTTACTTTGCTCATTACAAACAAATCAGTTGACATTCACGGTTTATTCACCAGTTTCAAGGACTCTGGTGGATTCACCAATATCTGTTCTTTACGTAGCCTCTTGAAAGCCAGGCAGCAGCAGCATTTTCCTGGTTTTCATAAACTTTTCTAAAGTGTTATGGGAAAACTGAGCCTTTTAGACATTTAAATTTCTACATCTGTATTCTAGTCTCATCTATAAAATACCACAATATGTTGTCTAACTAAAATGAAGAGTAATCACAATTAGTCATTCTAGTACTCCAAATTCAATTTAAGTTTTATTTTACAGCTCTTCTGAGAACTATCGTGCACCATTTGTAGAATTATAAAAAAAATGGTATTACATGAAAACATTAATGAACTTAAATTTTATCATCTTGTCAATATGTTTATATTGGGGGATAAAAAAGAACGTCGAGGGCAATTCAAAATCAGGTGTCCATGGGGCGCCTGGGTGGCGCAGTCGGTTAAGCGTCCGACTTCAGCCAGGTCACGATCTCGCGGTCCGTGAGTTCGAGCCCCGCGTCGGGCTCTGGGCTGATGGCTCGGAGCCTGGAGCCTGTTTCCGATTCTGTGTCTCCCTCTCTCTCTGCCCCTCCCCCGTTCATGCTCTGTCTCTCTCTGTCCCAAAAATAAATAAATAAAAAAAAAAACGTTGAAAAAAAAAATCAGGTGTCCATTTGTTACACTTGAGCAAGCAGAATGTGTGTGCAGACTATTATGTGTAGGTTGTCAACAAAACACGTGTAGAATTTAAGAATCACCTGAAATTATTATGCCTTAGAAGTTTGGAAAAGGCAAGGAGACTGTCAGCCATGTCTCCCACAAAACAAGCAGCTCATAAAAGACATTCCTAAAGTAGCACATTATTTTACTCAACATAAAATTTTGTACCTAGATTGAAAAAAATTTTTCGGAGAAACTCAAAGTTAGGTTTGTAGTACTTGGTATAATAATATAACAAAATTGAAGAAGAAAAGCCTTCTATTATTTGAATATTTTAATTCTTTGTTCAGTCCATATAAATTGTATATATTACTAAGACTACTGAAATCATGGAATGGTTCTGTTAAATCAGAGACACTTAAAACTACCCAGGCCATGGATAAGACAGGATAGTCTGGATTATGCTACAATAACAAACAAGCTCAAAAATATCAGCACAGGCATGGGGTGCTTGGATGGCTCAGTTAGTTAAGCGTCTGACATCAGCTCAGGTCATGATCTTGCAGTTTGTGAGGTCTAGCCCCACGTTGGGCTCTGTGCTGACAGCCGAGAGCCTGGAGCCTGCTTTGGATTCTGTGTCTCCCTCTGCCCCTTCCCTGCTTACACTGTCTCTCTTAAAAATAAATAAACGTTAAAAAAAATTTTAATGTCAGCACAGGTATATTTCTGATGCTATACATCCACTATAAGTTGGTTAGGCTTCTGCTCTGCATAATTGCCTTCCTTCATCTATGGCTCAGGCTGATGGAGCAGCCATTGCCAGATGGCAAGGCAGAAGACAAGAGAATATAGTGAAGAATCTATTGATGGGAAAGTGAGATCCTACTACCACGTGCCCAGAAGTAGAAAAAAATCCCCAAACACAGCAGTTGTTCACAGATCTAATGAAAATAAAGGATAAAGAGTAATGATAACATATATAATTACATGTCACAATTTTAACAAAAAAAACCTGTTGAACCAAACAGGCTCTAGGAAAGAAGAAAGGCCATTAGTGTGTAAATAGAAATAAAACATGAGCAATGTCTTTCTTGCGCTGAGACAACTCACAGTGTTAAAATTTTGTACTAGGTGAAAGCAAAACATAAACAGGGCCGAAGATAAGGCTATTTATGTTCCCTGCATTGGATTACTCTAGGATTCTTCTAATCACAGTAAGGTAGCACTTCTGAGATATCAAAGGACAGGCCAGCTGTATGGTCTTCCTTATATTCCTTACAACATGAAATATCAACATTATTCTCCTCTCTGCTGAAAGCCCTCACCCAAAGTGATAACAGTGTTTACAACTGCCAGGGCCCCAACTATGTACCTTGTTTGGGGGCTGGAAACACCTGGGGATATTGTCTGAGGGCCCAAGAAAAAACACTGCCAGGCTGACCTTTCCAGCAATGGAGGGCAGTAGGTATTCTGACCCCTATTCTGATTTCCTCCAGAACAGAAATTATAAATGGCATCTGATCACATTTTATTTGTGCTTTTATTTGTGATATAAAGGGATATGTATTAATTTTTCTGGGAGGAAAAATCAAGCAAACAATCAAGTATAATTTCTAGACAAAAGGACTCTCTCAGTAAAGAACTTGCAGGTATTACATATTCTCCCTCATACAAATATGTAGTCTCTCATGAGGAAAAAGCACATAAACTTTAACACACATACCTAGAATTATAGCACTCAGAGTCCATTTATCCCATTTGCTTTCTAAAAAATAAACTAAAAAGGAAATTTATTACATAATGGTATTTTATGGTATTTTACTAATGATCTTTTTTTATTGTAGGTCAGGCAAATACAATCAGCTATAAGAAAAAGACCTTAGAAATGTTCAAAATGTTCAAAAGAAGGTAGTGTTGATACTATCTATAAACAACTACAAGGTTCAGAAAATGAGATTTACCACGGAGTTTTCTATAAGGTACACAATAGAAGCATAATGTCCTCCCTACATTTGTAAGTGCACAAATGTATGCATTTCTGGAGTATGTACCTAGGGTAGAACTTGGGAGTTACAGGTCATGCATGCATACATTCTACCCATAGTGCTTCAGTGTAGTGATACACTATCTACTCCTACTAGTAACATGAGTTTCCATGACAACATCTTCATGTACACTTGGTATTTTTATACATACAGTGGCCAAGAAGACCATTGCTATCTGTGACAGAATTCTAAGATGGCCCCATAATCTCAGTCCTGGTGTTACTTCTATAATTTTGTTCACTACATGGTAAGAGGTATTTAGCAAATGTGATTAAGGTTACTAATCAGTTGACCTTAAAATAAGGACATTATCTGGGTGGTCCTAAACTAATCACATAAGCTTTTTAAAAGGAAAGCATTTCCTCTAAGTGGCTACAGAAGAAGAATTCAGAGAGATTCAAAGCCTAAGAATGATTCAGCAAGACAGAGATACTCTATTGCTGTAAAGGAGCTAAGACAGCCAGTAAGAAAATGGGGACCTCAGTCCTACAACAATAGTCAACTGAATTCTACCAAAAATATGAGTGAGCTGGGAAGCAGATTCTTCCCTAGAACCTCCACATAAGAGGCCAGCCTGGCTGCCACCTTGATCGTGGCCCGTGAGACCTTTAGCAGAGAAACCACCTATGCTTAATAAAATTTTGACCAATCAAACTGTGAGTTCATTAATGGGTGTTATTTTAAGTTTCTAAATTTGTGGTGATTTTTTATGCAGCCACAGAAAACTAATACACTGTCTGTGACTAACCAGGTAGTATAGGACCTGACTTAACCAACCTCTACTCTGGTCTAATTGATTGTTGGCATAGGAATGTAGGTTTGCTTTTTCCCCATGTTCTACTTATGAGATGCTGAAAATTCATATTTTTATATTAAATGTTCTAATATTTTTTGAACCTGGCAAGTAATTCAGTTAAACCAGAAAAAATTTTAAAAAGTCACTATGCAGGCCAGTTTGTAACTCTGGCCTAGCAGTTCCTTTCAATTCCAATGTTCCATGATCTACTAAATGAATGTTAATAAAGGCCTTTCACTTTTTGTTTTAAATAATATATATTGGAAATGTTGTAATGCACTAAATGGCTTCTAACTTTTCTTCCAGATGAAAGATTTATAATTATTAATGCACTATTCTTCCTTTTCTATGAGATCTCTTCCTGTGCAGAGGATTACAGGAATTGAGGTTTATATTAAAGTTTTGCTTGGGAGCCACCTGAAGAAGTTTCCATGCACCTAAGATGATACGATTTAACTCCTGGCTAAAACCCACCATGAGTTAAAATCCATCAAAAACATTTAAATCCTTGAGTTTATAATGATAAAAAAAAATAAAACTAAAAAGTAAAATCTAAAAAAAAAAAAAAAAAAAAAACCAATCAAATTATAAAGTTTTGCTACATTAAACCATCAGACAAATAATTCAAAACTCAGAAATATTGGGGCACCTGGGTGGCTCAGTCGGTTGAGTGTCTGACTTTGGCTCAGGTCATGATCTCACAGTTCATGAGTTCGAGCCCTGAATCAGGCTCTGTGTTGACACTCAGCCTGGATCCTGCTTCGGGTTCTATATCTCCCTCTCTCTCTGCTCCTCCCCTGCTCATGCTCTGTCTCCCTCTCCTTCAAAAATAAACATTTAAAAAAAATCAAAAATAAGAAATATTTATATTGATGTATAAACTTTTTTCTTATAATAGAAATATGGCAAAAATGTATATCAGGAAGGAATAGCTGTTTTTTCTTCCCGACTACAGAGGTGGTAGTTATGATTGTGATCTTGGGCAAGTTTCTTAACCTGTGTCAAATTTCTTGATATATAAAATGAACTTACAGTAATAGGAAACTTATAGGACTTTTGTAAGGATCATATGAGTATGTCTGAAGTACTTAGAATGTTGACTAGAACTTAATGTTCAACAAATATTAGTAATTTGCAAAGAGAGGCATGAGAGTTCTAAGTAGAGAGGAGATCTCACCTTGGCCAGAGATATTCAGTAGCTTGATGGTGCTTCCATACTCCTTTGTGTGGCTTTAAATCTAGCTTTAGTCCATCTTTTCAGATCCCTTATCTGCTCTAGTGCAAGCTGTAGAGTCCAAATCATCCAACTGTTCCGCATTTCCTAATCTCATGATGTATCTTCCCTCTCATTTAGATCCCACAATATGGAATATGAAAAGTCCTATTTCCCTTTGTCCATCCTAGACAGCACACCTATAGACAAGTCCTCCACAAAACCTCCCCATATTTAGCAGAAACTTGACTCCTAATTTCCATGGTAAGTGTCTAAACTTCAGGTTAAAGTACATGGCTAACATCTTGCATTATATTCATTTGCATCTCAATCTGTTTCATTTATAGATGATAAATTCCTCACAGAAAAGTGTATTTTATTTGTGTTCCTACAGAGCTTAGAATGAGGACTTCTAATGTTAGGAACTCAGCAAATGTTAATTGAATTGAAGATGCTCAAAAGCAGCAGACAGGGGCTGCTCACTTGGGTTAGCATGACTCAGTTGTTTAAGCATCTGACTGGAACTTAGGCGATGATCTCACAGTTCATGAGTTCGAGCCTCACATCAAGCTCACTGCTGTAAGCACAGAGCCCACTTGGGATTGTCTGTTCCCCTCTCTCTCTCTCTCTCTCTCTGCCCTTCCCCCATTTGTGTGTGTGCATGCGCAGGCATTTGTTGGGATGAGCACTGGGTGTTGTATGTAAGCAATGAATCATGGGAATATATTCCCAAAGCCAAGAGCACACTATATACACTGTATGTTAGCTAGTTTGACAATATTTAAAAAAAAAAAAAACACGTAACAACACTCTCTCTCTCTCTCTCTCTCTCTCTCTCACACACACACACACACACACACACAAACATTTCATGAAAAAAAAGCAGCAGACAGGCCATTCAATAATGAACACAGATAAAGAAGAAAGAGATGATTCAATATTTACATATCATAAATTGAGACAGGTTTGGTCTGCCCATTTTTAGAATTTTGTGTTTGTTTTGTTGTGTATTCACCTTTACAGGCTAAAAAGTAAAATAACTACCGGGATGATGAATGAAATCATTCCAAACAACATAATTATTTTTATATCCTCTTGAATTCAGCAATTTCCTATCATTAAATAAGTTAGACTTCCAACACAGCACAATAGCCTTGTAGCACTAACTACTTAACTTGGGATTCTAATGTGCTATCTTATTTGGCCAACAGCTGTTGCTACTAAATTTCTGCCTCTCTGAAAGTAATCACATGGCAGAATAGTCTGCCAGTTTAGACATGGATGGTTCTCCTGCTGATTTTCTTTGCCCTCTATCCACCATATATAAAAATACCAGATTTTCGCTTTGTGGGCCTTACTTACAGCTAGGTTACAGATTTATAAGCAGTGCTGGTCAAGGGGACCTTGTTGTAAGTCTACTGAGGGTATCTGGGAAAGGTTTTCATCCACAATAAAAAAAAAAGACCTCTTTTTGCCTTTGAATATGTTATATGAGGATACAACTCCTGCCCAGTGGTTATTTTTTAGCCACAAGAGGACATACCTGAAAACTAAAGCCAAGTCACCAAAAATAGAAGTCAGAAGGACAGGAAAACACCCTTGTCCTGAATAACACTGCTTTTCCAGAAATCAAATCCTAAGACCTGTCATTTATGGAATTCTTTTTCTATTAGATCACAGATCCTTACTGTTTTCCATTTTGTTTAGTTTGCTTATCCAGATCTTACAATAAGAATACTAAGTCTGGGTGCCTAGGTGGCTCAGTGAGTTGAGCGTCCAACTCAGTTTTGGCTCAAGTCATAATCTCCTGGTTCACGGGACTGAGCCCCGCATTGGGCTCTATGCTGACAGCACAGAGCCTGCTTGGGATTCTCTCTCTTCCTCTCCCTTTCTGCCCTTCCCTTGCTCACACGTGTGTATGTGTGTGTGTGTGTGTGTGTGTGCGTGCGTGCACATGCGCATGCATGGATGCTTTCTCTCTCTCTCTCTCTCTCTCTCTCTCTCTCTCTCTCTCTCAAAATAAGTAAGTAAACATTAAAAAAAAAAATACCAAGTATGAAGTGTTTCCCGAATGAAGTAGTATTCATCACAATCACAGCAGACTAAAACTTGTGTTCCTCAACTGGAATTTTTTTCATTATAAAGTCCCAGTTAATAGTAATATTCAGTCATAATAAAATGATGACTTAAGGGACATTTAAACTGAAATTATGTGACTGTCTTTATAAACTGTAATACTTGGAAAGATAAAACTAGCAGCAATTTTGTGCAGTTAAACATTAATATCTTGCTAATCCTGGACCTCCCTGGTGATTTACAGCTCACTGAATAGTGCTAATAAATATTCTAGTGTAATGCATGTCGATAATACTTACTATGTGAGAAGGACTATATCAGCTTACCTCCAAATGAAACAGCAAGACATTTGAGCTAGAAATTTTTCAATTATTTTGTGACAAAGAAATTGAGGAAGTTTCTATTTCAAAACTCAATTGATGTATATGGCTTAGTTTTGGTTTGTTTTCCCTGAGGACTTATTCTGCCAGTATAGGGCACCTTTTTATGTATACAGCCATTCCTATACAGTCCTGTTCACATCAGGAGAATTAGCCAGACTCCTAACTCTAACATTCCTATCCTCAAAGGCAGATATCACCTACCTGTACCAACACAAAGCAAGAAATACTTTAAGATATACAATTAGCAGTATCAGAGTTTGCTGTTTGCATATTTATCTATGAACAGACCTTACTTCATCCTTTTAAAATGAGAATTGTATATAATAACTGGTTACAATAGAATGCGGCAAACAGTGGCTAACTACACATTAAAGTATGTAGAATTCACTTTTTCTTCTGAAGAGAGGGACAATTAAAATGTTAATGACAGAAATTTCAACTTAGGCCAAGTTAAGTTTAAAAAAAAAGGAAACCTATTGGCTCAGGTATCTGAAGAGACTAGGCCAAGTTCTTGTTCAGTTTGATCCAAGAATGCACTCAATATCATTTGAACTTGGTTTCTCTGTTTGACTTTCTCTCAGACCTCCCATGGCTTCAAGTTCATATTCCTCCTCATTACTAACAAGATCAGAAGATAAGCACCAGGCTCTTCTTTCAATGGGTCCAGAAAAAGTCTCCTTGGATTCCGCTTACTGGATCTTGGTCCATTCCTAGGTCAGTGATCAGAGCAATATAGTTCCAATGAGTCAGGAGCCAAAAGTGGAGATTTCTGCACTGAATTATATGAATTATATGAAGTGATAATAAAAGAGAGACTGTTCATCAGAATCAAATTGTGGATTTATTACCAAGAGGAGAAACAACAGTTGCTGGGTATCTAAGACAACGATGTTTTAGACATCTTTATAAAGACTTTAAAAAGAGTCAAAATAAAACTAAATTGACATATTGACATACACTCTTTAGACACTCAAAGAAGTAGTCATTTAACTGTCAAGAGACAAAAATCACTTTAAGTTTGATTGAAATGATTCATTATCCCAAATCTTTCAGTGTAAAACTAAATATAAAATATATTTTATACATATTACTATATTTACATTCTTTTTACTAAGCAATAAATTATTCAATGTGGTAAAGTCTACCATGAGGTCAGCACTACAAAGGTGTTTTCATAGAATTAGAGGAGAAAAGACATGACTGCAGATACCAGATTACCCTAACTGAGGTGAAAAGACTTACTTCCATGAAGTGGTGTTGACCAATGGAATGGAAGACACGGTGATGTAAAATGAGGTGTTCTTGCTATGGACTAAGTGTGAGGGATATAGAAAATGTTCAAGATTGAGTCTTACATTGGAATCCTCAAGGAATTTTAGGATTTAATAATATGAGATCAGATGACAGTCTAGGTGGAAGGAACAACAGTCACCCCCCAAACCACCAAAAACAAACAGAAAAACAGAACAGTGAATAAAATAGTTTTTTAGTGAGACAGTAAGGATATCAGTGTTATAAACACAGAAGAATGAGTGAGACACAAAGTTCTACATCAGGAAATTGTAGGGTCCAGGTAAAGAATGACTGGCAAAAAAGAAAAAAAAAACCAGAATGACTGGCAGAATATGGTAAAAATGGGTAATGGAATCATGCAGACCAGAACGCAAATCCCAGGGCTGCCATTTAACAAGTGTGTGACCTTGAACCAATTACTGAGCCTCTCTGTGCCTCACTGCTTTACCTGTTAGCGAAGGTGAAGAAAACCCATTTGAAAAGATTGTGAGGACTCAATGAAAGAATGCATTTAAATGTAGCACAGTCCCTGGCATGTGTGATATATGTGACAATTGTCAGTGGTTATTATTATTACTATGTAAGTTAATGTGATGAAAAAGCAAAGATCCTGAGTTGGGCTCTTTTAGGGAAAACACACACACACACACACACACACACACACACACTCACACACCAGCCTTACTCAATTCCTTCAGATAACATGGAATTGTTGTTTGTTTGAGGAGTAAACATAGAAAGGAAGACAATGCATAGCAAGGTCTCAAAAGAATCTAGGGACCATCAGAGAACAGTAACCATAGTTGACCTGGTTTCACAGTAACCAGACCACCATAGCGCAGTGTGGTTCAAGTTCCAGGGCTCTGAGACAAGAGTTCAATGTTTCCTTCTCATAACAACCTGATCACAATTCTCTGATGAATCCTTTTATGAAGATTCTCTGCTTTTCTCTACCTCTCAACTTCTCCTACCTCCACTGAACTAACTCCTCTCTCGTGGCCAGTCAGATCTCAGAAGAGAAGGCTGATTCAATAAGCCATTCTTTGGGTAAAGGATTCACCATTTCACCTCTCTAGCTGCTGGATTATAGATTGTCTATCCTTGGACCAAATGTCCATTTAATTAGCAGTTGCCAGTTAACAGAGTGGCATGTAGGGAGAAGGCAGTTGTAGCATGGAGGAATTTTCAGAAGAAAGCCCACATATAGGACTGTGAGGAGAAACTGGGATATAAGACTCAGTAGACTGTGTGAGGCCTGGCCAATACAAGACAGAGCATTTAAAAAAAAATTAGCTAAGGGGCGCCTGGGTGGCTCAGTCAGTTAAGCGTCCAACTCTTGATTTTGGCTCAGATCATAATCTTGTGCTTTGTGAGATTGAGCCCTCTGTTGGGCTCTGTGCTGACAGAGCAGAGCTTTCTTGGAATTCTCCCTTTCCTTCTCTCTCTACCCCTCCCAGGGTCACTCTTTCAGTGTCTCCCTCTCTCTCTGCCCCTCCCCTGCTTGCATTCTGTCTGTCTGTCTCTCTCTCTCTCTCTCTCTCAAAAATAAATGGATATTAAAAAAACTTTTTAAAAAAATAATCATTTACAACAATTATTCAGATATCAAA
The DNA here is from genome assembly GCF_028018385.1 of Neofelis nebulosa. Taxonomy (NCBI): domain Eukaryota; kingdom Metazoa; phylum Chordata; class Mammalia; order Carnivora; family Felidae; genus Neofelis; species Neofelis nebulosa. The sequence continues at coordinate 39,547,862 of NC_080786.1, read as the reverse complement.
TTGCTGAATGTATCAAAAGAACGATGGTTCGGTAAGGCAGGTCAGTAAGGAAGCGATTACATTTATCCCTGTATGATGTGTAAAGACACGATCCACAGTAAATAGAAATAGGGAGGTTAGCAGAGTGGTTAAGGGCATAAATTCAGTGCTTTCAGAGTCTGAACAACATTGTTTGATATTCATATCTTGTCATTTATTAACTGTGACTCTAATTGTTGTGCATCTACTCCAAACCTCAGTTTCTTCACCTGTACACCAGGGAAATTCACCACAGCAGCTGTACAGTGTCAGTGTGTAAAGTGAATGAGATCATGCAGGTGAAATGCTGAACAAAGAATGTCATTTAGTAAATGCTCCTCTCATGTTACCTGTTTTCATTAACTCTCTAAGAAGAGAAAGAGTCTGAGGACTTGAAGAGGTTTAGGTTGAATCCATGAAAGAGTCAGAGGCCTCAGGAGGGAAACTGGTCTTAATGCAGCAGAGATTGGCTTCTGCTTTGGATGTACTAGCCCTAGCCAAAAAGGCCATGAGGACACTGAACACACATAGAAGGTCATCAACTTAGAAGAAGAGACAGAACAAGATAATGATACTAGGAGAAAAAGATGATGATGTTGGAAGACTACAAGTGAGCTCCCTAGAGAAAAAAACAGAGATCAGAGAGAAGAGGCCTGCTCCTTCTCCCAACTAGAAACTGAAGAGGAGACATGCCAGGAAAGAGAACAGAGAAGGCTCCATGGGAGAGGGTCCCAAGATTCATTTATAGGAACATGTAATTTAAATAATTTGAACTATGCTTAAAATTATGTGTTTGTTGTTGGCCTTTTATCTCACTCCAGGAATATAATACTCTGTAATTAACTGGCAAGTTCAATAAAATGATTTTAATTTATATGAAGTGTTCTGTGAACACTTTCCTTCAAAATAAACTACACAGAAGTAATGTTCCTTAAGCACTACATTATACATAAGAATATTTAGGGGATTATAATACAATGATACATATTTAGAATTTGCTTACTTCTCTACATTGTGTCATTTAATGCCCTACCAGAAAATGGAATTCATTCTCACTGAAATCTACCAATAATTCTGTGATATTTGCTAAAGAGCACTGCCTTGCATCTATTTCTTAAGCCATAAACTTGATAAGAATTTCCTTCCTTTTTTCTCAGTGATGCTACCCAACACACACACACACACTCACAATCAATCACCAAGACTCAGTGCTTCTATGGTTTAATCACCTGTCAGAATATCCACATTTCTGCATTCCCACTGCCAGTACCCTAATGCAAGCCAAGCCACCATCTTCCTTTATGAGGACTACTGGCCATGGTCTATAAGCCAGTATTGCCACTTGTATTCTTGTTCTTTTCCAATCCTTCTCGATGTCATTACCTAGAGGTACCTTGTGAAACACAAATATAATCACAAATATCCACTACTTACTACTCCACAAGTTCCTTCCCTAGGACTTAAATGAACTCAAATATCTTTGACACAACTATATTGTCTTTCACATCTAGCTGCCATATACTTCTAAAGCTTCATCTTTCACCACTCTCTGACTGGCACTCTATGCCCCAGTCATACTTGACTCTTTCTAGTTTGTGTCTCATCTCCCTCACCTCCTGGCTTTAGATATGCCTAAAACAACTTTAACTATTCCACTTAGATATTCTTCAAGTCTAAACTTATATTTCTCTTTCTCCAGTCAGCCCTGACCCCTAAATCAGGATAGGTCTACAATGCTACCCATTCTATTTTGGCTTTCCATGACATCCATCACACTCAAAACTACTTGTTTATTACCCTTCTTATTAAGCTGCACACTTACTGAAGGCTGGGACCCTATCAATTTTGTTTGTAGCCAAAGCTGCAATAATAGAATCTACTGTTTATAAGGAACACAATAAATATTTACTAGCTAAATTGAATTTTTGGAAGAATCCTATTAAACTAAATGGTAGTAAACATTTATACTATTGCTGAGCAATTTGATTAATAATTTCAGTTATTTGTAGAGTCCATTTACATCATATGATACATATATATATATATATATATATATATAACAAAATATAAACTAAAAGGCATATATATATATACACAGTACAAACAGATACTATTTACATTTTTTAAATGGATATGTATTTTTAAATTTATGATTTCACATGCATATTGGTTTCATGACCACTTAAACGATTTTAGAAATATGCAAAATTGTTTTCTACAAATATATCCTCTATGTTACTAATTTCTTGGACAAAAACAAACTTGGTAGAATTTCTTCTGGATTCTTTCCCCCAAGCCTCTATGATTCAAATACTCTCTTTATAATCATAAATTACTATGACGTTTCCACTGTAGATGTAATTTCTTAAGAGGAAGAATAAACTGTGTGATTTGGTGCTTGGATATTTCCACTTATGCTAGTAAAACAGAAACAGCAGGGAAATGTCACAAATGAAAATGATGCTTTATTGTCAAATGTGACCTGTCTTGTATGACAAGTATAAACGTTTGAAGCTGAGAGATACAGGGATTTCCTAGGAAATACATACCCCAGATATTAAAAGTTTATTGCAATTGAATCCTAAAATAACGGAGCCTAAATTATTAAACAGAAACTGTCTCAGACACCCAGAATTAGACTAGAAGCCAATTAAGTGTTTAATGCTATTGGGTATCATGAACTAATTCTTCCAAACTCTAGGGACAAGTTTCATTCTAACCCTGACCTAAAAATAAAAAGCCAGAGACAGTCTCAGAATATTTTATTTTGTCTCAGCTTATTAATTGACTTGATTCCTGCCCTTGTGTGAGGGCAGTAGGGTACAGGCTATCACAGGGTAAAAGGGCACTTTAAAATTAATGAGTTTCATATGGCAGTCAATGGGAGGTGTTTCTTTCTTCAGAGCATTCACTTCAAGTAGTAAAGCTCAGTACATTTTCACAGTTGGTGTTTAAAAAAAATAGAAATACCATTTCACTCCAGTTAATGACCACTGGTGCTGTGGGCCAGGAGCAAGAGTCCAGAAAGGCCCAAACTTCCTGGAAACCCAGGTTTTCCAGTTATGCAAACCTTTCAGGCTTAGACTAGAGTGAAATTCTGAGATTGAATTCAAGATGAAAGCTAAACATTCAGGATAGTGCAGAAGAAAGTCAACATCGGAGAATAGAGGACCTATTTAATCTTTACCCCATAGTTTGGACTCATCTTAGGGAACGGATCAAAGTCTGACCTTTGCTCATTGGAAATAAGACAGACAAACAAAAAAGTGATCATTCCGAACACTCTTCTCTAATGTATGGAGATGTCAACTTTTCCTGTTACCAACTTATGGCCCCAGCTTCCAGGGCCTCTCACATCTCCTCATTGTGACTCAAGATGAACTGTTTTAGTGTCTCATGTCAACTCTACTATAATGTGAGGCCTTCCCACTGAGGATGTAGATACACATGTTTCTCACTTACCCCTTCATCTCACTTTCCAGTGCCTCCATTCCACTTCTATATGGAAGCAATTACATCCTCTCTTAAGAACATGTCTTCTTTCTAATTTACTTGGTTCAGCTGCAATTTCACATGAATACTGAACATTGGCTTCATAACCCCTCCACTGATTTTAGAAGTATATAAAACTGGCACCTTCTTCTAAAATAGGGAGTCTGCTGTCCCTGCTGTGTCAGACATTCAAGAAAAACTATCCTCCCTATGCCAGAGAAGCTGTTCTGACCAAGGCTGCCAATGATCCCCCAGAATCAAAATGAAATGCTTCTTCTGGGGTTTCAGTTTTCTATAATGTATCACTACTGACCAATACTTTCCTCCTGGAATCCTCTCCTTCTCTGGTCTCCAGGCCCACACACTCTCCTGGTGCTCCTCTAACTCACCAAATAGTGGACCATTTATTCTCAGTCACATGTGAAATTTCTTCCTTTTCTGTCTAGCCCATAAATGACCCTGAAGCATTACACTGGCTCATCTGTTTTTATCCAGCATGCTGTCCTAATGCATATGTAGTCAGTTACCTAGAAGATCTATAGTTCTTCATCTCTATTTTCAGCCCAGACATCCTTCTAGAACCCCATGCTTCTATACCAAAGTGTCTATTCAATATTTTGTTCAACTGTGTTATAGGAAATTCAATGTCAATATATTCAAAACAGAAGTGTCCCTTTCCCCCTTCTGTACTCCCCATCTCATGAATGGCACCACTTTCCACCATCAAATCATTAAATGTAGAAGTACAACAGATTTCAGGCTCTTCTCATTTCTTTAAATCAAATTCCATTGATTCAACCTTCTTAAATGCTGCTTGTAACTTCTTCATCTCTCTGTTCTCTTCCTGATATTTCACATGGGCTTGTCTTCAATGGTCTCTTGACCATGTGATCTTAAATGGCCTCCCTGCTCATTTTATCTTCTTCTAAACGAATATTCACTAAAATAATCTTTTTAAACACATATCTGAACATATTATCACCAGCTTAATGCCATTTCGGGGCTCTCTTAGCCCCATCGTTTTCAAACTTTAGCATGCACTGATAACCTATAAGTCATGTTGGAACAGGTTGTTAGGCTCTACCCACAGAATTTCTGAATCAGAAGATTTGGGATAGGCCAGAAAATGGGCATCTCTAACAAGTTTCCAGGTGGTGGTATTGATTATCGACTAAAATCACACTTGGAGAACCACTGTATAACTTATAATATACATTTTACATTTCACTGCATGGTGTACAGGGCTTTGTCAACCCCTCTATAGCCATATCACCTTACCACCATTATATGGATCTGACAGATGAGCTCCAGATGTGTAAAAGTGCCTCACTGCTTCTTGCCTCTTTTTTTTTTGCTTAGCTATTCCCTCTTCCTCCTTTCCTTTCCCTCTGCCTACCTATTTAATATCCACTCGTCTTTCAAGATCCAGCTCAAGTATCATCATCTGAGATCATTCCCAGTCTCCACTCCCCCACTACACACACACACACACACACGGGTAGAACTGACTACTCCCTTTCTTGGATCTCATTTATGAGTTGAACCTCCCCTTGTCACAGAACATGTATCATTTATCGTACGTAACTGCCTGTCTTCCTCTTTAAACTCTAAGCCCTTATAGGCAGAAACTCTCTTTAGCATGAATACCTCCAGTACTTTGCAGACCATCTATAATATTGTAGAAACGAAACATTTGATGGGTGAATTAAAACAGATAAATATATAGAAGTTAAACAATTTTATTTTTTTAAGTTTATGTCTTGAGAGAGTGAGCACACAAGTGGGGAATGGGCAGAGAGAGGAGAGAAAGGAATCTCAAACAGGCTCTGCACTGTCATTGTGGAGCACGGCATGGGGCTTGCACCCACAAACCAGTGAGATTGTGGCCTGAGCCAAATCAAGAGTTGTTTGTTCAACGGATTGAGCCACCCAGGCTCCCCAAGTTAAATAATTTTAAAAGCCTATGCACGTTCCCACAAGATTACTCTGCATCTTTATGTAAGGAAAACTTATGAATTGGAAAAAATATCCAAGGGTAGTTTATATGTTTAGTATAAGACTAATGTGGAGAGGAGAAGTAGAGCTTCTTTCTTCTAAATTTAATGAATATAGACACTAAAAATAATTTGGCTAATGGAATATTAGGCCATACAACTGACTACATAGCAATTCCACAAGAATAAAAAGACTCCAGCAATTCTATTGTATTCTTGCCTATACTGAGTAAGGCCAGCATTAATTTACAATGCTTTCAGCATGCTTAAATAAAAGGATCTAGACTCTCTTTATAATGAAGAAAAACAATTCATTTTAAACAGGGCATGGAGTGGGTGGAAGGACTGGTTCAGACTATAAATTACTGAATGGCCAACAAAAAGGAAATCTTTATGTTCCTATCGGGTCATTGGCATAAGTTCCTGCATGTTTTATAACACATTACCCAAATATTTTGAATAATTCATTTATTTATACATTCATTATTTTTAAAATATAACACAAAATATAATAGTCAATAACTAGAATGTAAAATATTGTGCTAAGTACACTGGAAGATTGAAAGAAAGGTCAAAATCACCCCTACCCTATTTTTCAACGGGGCATGCATGGTATTTTGGACAGGACAATTCTTTAGTGTGTGGGACAGTTCAATGCATTCCAGGATGTTTAGGACTCCTGTTATTCATCTACTAAAATACTGGTATCATCCCCCAGTAATGTAACCAAATGCCCCTACGCATTCCCAAACACTTCCTGGGGGTGGTATCAGCTACAGTTGAGATTTATTAGACTAGAGGTACCTTGACAAGGAGGCTCTTTGTGAAAAGTTGTGACACTCTCACTCTCTGGCTGTCTCACCCCATTTTGAAGGGAATAAGAAGGAAATGATGAATACTTTAAATTTTCTAATTTTTTATGATTAACACTCATTTTACTCCTGTAACTCACTAATTAATAAGCTTAAATGTGAATGGTAATGTTAATGTCTAATAATTAGTTACCAAGGAATAAATATTTCTTGCACTGATGCCAGCTATTATAAATTGGACAATTATCATCTGATCTGGACTCTATTGTTAGACAACTATCACACATCAGGTAAATCATGTTTTGGGATAAAATACCACAATAAATTTCAAAAGGTAGAAATATTGGATAAAATGTTCTCTGAGCAAAATTAAATAAAATAAGCAATCAATAAATAGCTGACAAATCAAATATCAAAAAATTAAATAATATACTTATCAATTATAAAAATTACAGGTCAAAGGAGAAATCAAAAGAAAAATCAGAAAATGTTTTGAAATGAATAATGAAAATAAAGACCAAAATTTATGGGATGCAACTAAAGCAGAGGAAAACATATAGCTTTAAATGTCTACATTGAAAACGTAGATTTAAAATCAATGATCTAAGTTTCCATTTTAAGAAGTAATAAAAAATGGGGCAAATTATGAAGAAAAACAATAATAAAAAGAAAAGCAGAAATCAATCAAATATAAAACAATAGAGAAAATGGACTATAGTAAGAAGAATGTCCCCCTGCCCCCTGCCGCCAAAGATGTCTATGTCCTAATCCCTGCAATCTGTGAATGGGTTACTTTATGTAGCAAAAGGAATTTTGCAGGTGAGATTAAGATTGTGGACCTTGAAATAGGGAGATGATCCCAGCTCATCCAGGTGGGCCCACCTGTATTTCATGAGCCCTTAAAAGCAGAGAACTTCCTCCCACTACAGTCAGAGAAATGTGACAGTGGGAAAGTCAGAGGTGGAAGCCTGAGAGGAAGCCTGACTCAACATGTCATTGCTGATCTGAAAGAAAGATGAAATATGCAAGAAAGTCAGGCACACTTAGGAGCTGAAAGAGGCTCCCAATAACAGTCGGCAAAGAAACAAGAGCACCTCAGCTGTACCAAGGACCTAACTCTGCAAACAACCTGAATGACCTTGGGAGTGGATTCTTCCCCAGGGTCTCCAGAGAGAAGCATGGTCCTCCAACACCTAAATTCTGATCTGGTGACACTAAGCTGAGAACCAGTTGAGGCATACTGTACCCAGAATTCCAATACATGAGTACTGTGAGAAAATAAATGGGTGTTGCTTAAGCGCCTCTATGATAATTTGTTATGACAGCAGTAGAAAATTCATATAATTGATGAATACAAAAGCTGGTTTTTTGAATGATTAATACAATTGACAAATACCTAGGAAGACCAATCACGAAAAAAAGAAAACACGAAGTGTCAATAGGAAAAACAAAAGAAGGGGCATTACTACAAATTATGTAAGCATTAAAATGTCAGTAAGGTAATTTTAATAAAGGTATTAAATTAAAATTTAATTTTAAGGTAATTTTAAAATAATTACTTATTTATAATAAGTAATAAAATATTACTTTATTAAGGTAATATTTAAGGTAAATATTATGGCAAAAATTTTAAAACTTACATTTAAAAAAGTGTCTTGAAATGCACAGCTTGAGGCTCCTGGGTGGCTCAGTCAGTTAAGCGTCTGACTTCGGCTCAGGTCATGATCTCACAGTCCATGAGTTCAAGCCCCGGTCAGGCTCTGGGCTGACAGCTCAGAGCCTGGAGCCTGCTTCGGATTCTGTGTCTCCCTCTCTCTGACCCTTCCCCCGTCATGCTTTGTCTCTGTCTCAGAAATAAATAAACATTAAAAAAAAAAAATAGAAATGCACAACTTGACAAAACTGATATGAAATATATATGTGTGGGGATTTTTTAATATTATATATAAAATATTAACATATAATAATGTATATCCCTATATTTAACAAAGAAAGTGAATTTGTAGTTAAAATTCTTCCAATAAACAAACTCTAAAACCTGCTAGCTTCACTGGTGCAATGTATTAAACATTTGAGAAACAAATAATAACAACCTTACTTGAACTCTTTCAGAAAATAAAAAAGGATGTAACCTTCTCGGACTCATTTTAGAAGACAAGCATCAGGGGCACCTGGGTGGCTCAGTCGGTTAAGTGTCCGACTTCGGCTCAGGTCATGATCTCACAATCCGTGAGTTCGAGCCCTGCGTCGGGCTCTGTGCTGACAGCTCAGAGCCTGGAGCCTGTTTCCGATTCTGTGTCTCCCTCTCTCTCTGCCCCTCCCCTGTTCATGCTCTGTCTCTGTCTCAAAAATAAATAAACGTTAAAAAAAAAAAAGAGGACAAGCATCAACCTAAAACCAAAGGCTAACAAAATTAAATACAAGAAAAATTATTTACCTATAATTTTGCACATACATGAAAGAGTCTTAAGAAAATAGTAGCAGAAGAAATCCAGAAATACAGATAAATAATATACATAATAATCAGGTGGGACTTTTCCCATGAAGACAAGAATCAATAAGTAATTCACCATATTAACAGGGTTTTAAGAAAGGAAAAGCCATATTATCTTCATAGATGCAGGAAAAGCATTTAAGAAAAAAACATCTATTCATAGTAAAAATCTAAGCAATTAGAAATAGAAGAGAACTTCTTCAAACTGATAAAAAGCATCCTTAACCTACATCTAACATTCATATTTATGTGGTTAATAACAACACTCTTTCCCTAAGATTGGAAACAAGGCAAGGATATCTACTGTCACCACTTCTTTTCAACACTGTACTAACTCTCCAGAAATGACATGACTATGTAAAAAAAATCTCAACAATCAAAGAAAAAGATAACACTAAGTGAATTTAGTACGGTGGTAGTACAAAAAGGTCAATTTGCAAAAACCAATTATATTTTTACACACTAACTTCACACAGAAATGAAAGTAAGCAAACAGTACCATTTACAACAGCATTAAAAAGTAAAATGTTAGCAATAAATTTAACAAGGGACAGGTAAGATCTTCACACCAAGAACTATAAACCATTGCTGAGACAATTTTTTTTTTAATTTTTTTTTTCAACGTTTATTTATTTTTGGGACAGAGAGAGACAGAGCATGAACGGGGGAGGGGCAGAGAGAGAGGGAGACACAGAATCGGAAACAGGCTCCAGGCTCCGAGCCATCAGCCCAGAGCCTGACGCGGGGCTCAAACTCACGGGCCGTGAGATCGTGACCTGGCTGAAGTCGGACGCTTAACCGACTGCACCACCCAGGCGCCCCGAGACAAATTTAAAAATACTTAAATGAATGGAGAGTTCTACTGTGTTCATACCTCAGAGGAATCACTATTAGTAAGAGGTCATTTCTCTCCAAACTGACCTGTAGATGTAATGCAATCCAAACAAAATTCCAGTGAGTTTTTAGCTGAAATCTGTAAATTGACTATATGGAAGTCAAAGGATTTGGAAAAGCAAAAACAAAACAAAACAAAACACTGAAAAAAAATGAAGTTGGAGTTTTTTTGTTTTTTGTTGTGTTTTTGTTTTGTTTTGTTTTGCTTTTTTTTTACTATCAGATATCAATACTTGCTATAAAACTACTGAAAGTGCAATGTGGGCATAGGAATAGACTAATAGATCAATGACACAGAAAAGAAGCCAGAGATCAACTCATATATACATATTCAATTGATATTCATAAGGATACCAAGGCAATTCAGAGAAGTAAAGGAAGGTTTTGTTGTTGTTGTTTTTCGTTTTTTGTTTTTGTTTTTTTTTTTAACAAATGGTGGTGGTACTACACATCTGTATGGGGGAAAATTTCCCCCCAGTGTCATACCATATCCCAAAATGATGTCCAGATGATCACTGGCAGGATGAACAACCCAAAAAGCGATAGCATAACGTATAAACTTGTTGAAACTATGTTGTACACCTGAAACTAATGTAATATATGTTAAGTATACTGGAAAACAGAATATTTTAATAATCCTGAAGTAGGCAAAGATTTCTGAGGACCAAAAACACTAAAGCAAAGTGAAAAATATATAATTTGAATTTCATCAAATTAAAAACTGCTTATCAAATGATACTCTTAACAAAGATAAAAATGCACAGAGTAGGAGAAAATATTCTCAACACAGTGTCCAAGTACTTGCATCCAGAATGTAATATAGAACACTTACCATTGAAGAATAAAACACAATTTAAACATGGGTAAAAGACTTGAACAGATACTTCAGAAAAATAAGGTATATAATGTTCAGTAAGCACATGAAAAGATGTTGAACATCTTAAATCATTAGGAAAACAGAAATAAAATTCACAATGATAAACCAGTTTGCACACCATCAACACCAAATATTGGCAAAGATGTGAAGCAAGGGGAACTCTAGTACATTCAAGTGGGAGTACAACATGATTCAACTGATTTGGAAAACTGTTAGTGTCTTATAATGTTAAACATATACCTAATAACATATAACTCAACAATTCCAAATATTTACACCAAAGGATTTGCAAAAGAATGCTCATGTAGCTTTGTTCACAATAGTAAAAAACAGGAAACAATCCAAAAGACCATCAACAGGAACAGAAGAAACAAATCACGGTATATTTATTCAACAGAATGTTACCCAGTAATAAGAATTAACTAATGATATACGCAAAACACGCTTGAATCTCACTAATAGATAGTATACAAAATAGACAAAAGAATGATTTCAGGTTTCCATTTATACAACATTCAAGAGCAGGGGAAAAAAATGTATACCTATAGAAATTGTATGTGAATGCCTTTGAAAGCAAAGACTAATTACAAGTTGAGGGAAGAGGAGTGCCTGGGTGCCTCAGTTGGTTAAGCATCTAACTCTTGGTTTTGGCTCAGGTCATGACCTCATGGTTTGTGGGTTCAATCCCCACGTCAGGATCAGAGCTACTGACACAGAGCCTGTTTGGGATTCTCTCTCTCTCTCTCTCTCTCTCTCTCTCTCTCTCTCTCTCTCTCTCTCTCTCCCTCCCTCTCCCTCTCCCTCTCCCTCTCCCTCTCCCTCCCCCTCTCTCAAAATAAATACATAAACTTAAAAAAAAAGAAGTTGGGGGAAGGATTTTCTGGTTGAGATGGTGGTTATGTGGGTATAGACGTTTGTCAAAACTCATTAAATTATGTATGTAAGATCTGTATATTATAAAAAATTTACCTCAATAAAAATATATTCCTTTTTAAAATCCAAAAAGAAGGAAGGAAGAGTAATCCAGTGAAATGTAGAATTGAGAGACAAATGTTTAAAGTCTATTTGAACATAAAGATCATAAACTTTTAGCTATAACCCAAAAGGAATAACGAATCAAAGAATACAGGTATAAGTTTCACTGTGCTTACTTAGCATATTAACATTTCAGCTGATTCTTCAAATAAAATATAGTAACTTGTTACAACGTTTAAATTCTTGTGACTGACATCCCATGATCTATAAATTCATATATAAATCAACAAATAATGTAGAGTAGTTCCTTGATTTAACTTACTAGTCTGTAAGAGTTTGGAATAAGAGATTAACCCTCAAAACTGGAATGTGAAATTCTATCAATGTTTTATGAATGTTTCTCCTCTAACAAATATATTTCTAAGGTTTAAATCTACTATTGGTATTAGTGTTGGGCATCTATAGAAATCTAGGTGAATGAGAGCACCATGTAGAAATCCATAAAATATAATTTATGTTTTAAGATGATATCATGTGGTCCAGTTTGCAAAGGAGAGGACATTCTGAATCAAGCGTGGGTTGTGAAGAAGGAGCTAAATAGTGTTATTTATTTCAGAGTGGAAGAACTTGAGATTTTCTATTTCCTAATATGGAAAGTTAAAAAAAAAACTTGAGGATGTATGAATTAAGACCTGCCTCTTGATCTATAAAAGAAACCTAGGTGTGGATTTCCTTGGCATATATAAAAGAGCAAAAAATAGCTATACCTGAAATATTACTCATGCAAAAAATACTATTGCAATATAAAGAGGGTTAACATCCTGCATTGGGAAGCCAAAAGTCAAGTACTAATAATGAGAACTAAAGCTGAGTGAACTTTCACGATGGATGGGAATAAGCTTGAAGCATCTGAAGTTTCCATGATTCACTGTGATTGAAGTCTTTAATTTTTCCTCTAAAATTTTTTCTCTTAATTTCTTTTCTTTTTTAACTTTTTTTTATGTTTTTATTTTATTTTTGAGAGAGAGACAGAGAGCGAGCAGGGGAGGTGCAGAGAGAGAGAGGAAGACACAGAATCTGAAGCAGGCTCCAGCCTCCGAGCTGTCAGCACAGAGCCTGACACAGGGCTCAAACTCGTGGATGGTGAGATCATGGCCCAAGGTGAAGTCAGACACTTAACCGACTGAGCCACCCAGGCACCCCTTCTCTTAATTTCTAACTTTTTCTCTTAGTACTAGAGAAACTAACAACTTCTCAATAGATGTATGATGAATGAATACATGAAACAAATGGGAGAATGGATAAGGAAGAGAGAAAGAAGGCTGCCATGGTGTGACTCCAGAAGAATGGCAGTACCCCGGCCACAGATAGAAACCTTGGACTTGAGAATGGTCGACACTGGAGAGTGTCTTCTCACAGAATCAAACAGTAAGTCCTAAAATTGGACACCTAACCCCTACCCTCAGAGAAAATACTTCAATGGAATGTCCTTTCCCAGTGTTATCAGGCTAAGAATATTTGGGAGAATTTTCACCTGTGTCATCAGATGCTCTAGCATCAGAATCAGAAAATCAGCTTTAGCAGGCTGGCAGATGTCCTTTAGAGTTCAATCTCAACAATGCTCCCTATGGAAAGGACACTGATGCTGGGATATTAAATGGACATGAATAATCACCTGATAAGGAGAGAGAATAGGCTGGCAGGCTCAAGTTCTAATTTAAAGGTATGTCCTTCAGAAGTCTGTCCAATGTACAATATCATTTTTATTGCATGGAATTACATTGGTAGAACCTTGGGGGAGCTACATAAAAAAAATTCTTCCCATAATCCTCCAGAGATAAGGCTTTGCTTTTTCAGCTCAGAAATTCATATTCCAGTAAATTTCAGTTTGGTTATTTGCAGCCTATCAAAGATAATGATTTCATCCTTTGAGTTCTAGGCTCACTTTCTTCTTTAAGTCATGAGGATATTAATTTTCTTTTGGACAGAGCAAGGAAATTGAGGTGATCTTATGGTCCCTCAAAAGTAATAACTACTCTCCAGCAGAGATGCTGGCTTCTGTCTTGTTTGAGCAAATAAGTAGCATAGTCTGGGTTTGATTTTTCTCCTTTGAAAACTAATATCATTAGAATCAAATGGCAGTTTTCAGGGTAGGTGTGTAGATGCTAGCCCTCTGTGGTGCTGAATAACTTCACTGTCAGAATTTTTTTTAAGATATTGCTATTTATAAGACCTGTATTATAGAGGACAAAGGGGGAGCATTTTTCATCAAAAGCTGGAGACTCCACACTCTAGTTCCTAATCCACCAGAACTAGGATCTCTTGTGTATATGAGAACATACAACCTCAAACCTCCACCCACGGCCAGAAGTGAGCAGGGTACTCTTCTCTCAGCAGCAGAGGGGAAGGTTGACCTCGTAATCATGTCAGCAACTTAGAAAAGGCTACTTAAAAAGGGTCTGCTAAGATACACATGGAAGACGCCACACCATCTATATAGTAAAATATTAAAAAGTAAATTGTTGTTATCAGTAAAGGGGCCACAGTGTGTTTCTAGGGGATAATAATCTTTTTGTTAGTTGAGATTTTCATGTTTTGAATATGTGACATAAAGTTCTTCTTTGGAAACCATTCATCACTTTAGTGATTCTTTAAGCGTAAAGGGTCAGGTTCAAAGAATTCTGGTAAACAGTGCTTCCTACCTTGAAAAGTGTATGTTAGCAAGCTAAAGGTTCTCTGTAAACTGTGTTGAACTCTGTACTTCCCAAACATGTTTAACCACGCAACCCATAACATGTACTTGCCTAACACGGAAATAGCCTCCTTAGAACCATCTTTGGAAAATATTTACCTCAAATGATTTCTAAGATCAGATATATATTCTGAAAAGAGGCTAAACCTGAGTAGCCTTTGTTGTGCAGACTTCTAAACTAGTGCAAAAATAACTGAATAGTATTTCAATGGTTCCTTATATTTTTATTATTTCCTCTCTCAAATACGTTTTCATTGATCTCCACAGCTCCACAAAACAAGTTTTATCTTAAAATTGAGTATTACCATTCCAACTTGATGCTAGGAAACCACAACACTCCAAAGATTTCTGCAAATGATTTCGGTGGAAAATCATCTGACATCAGAACAATAGTGACAATGGCTCAGTTTGTAAGACCTTCTCTGGCTAGAGCCACACCACCCTTCCATGTCCCCAGGATGCTAACTCCTTGAAAACTGCCACCCAAAATCTCCCTCTGCTTCCCACAGAGGTGTGTGCAGTTACTGCCCTTGTGCTCCAAATGACTACTGCTTCCCTCACTCCCTCAATATTTGAAGAACTGCTATACTATGAGACGAGCACTAGTTAGAATTAGGAACTCCTGAGAGCCAACCCTTACTCTGTAAACCATCAACCTGAGGACCTTCTTAGTTTCTTTTTTAATTTCATGTACTCTTCTGGAAAAGAGAAATAGGACATTTATGCCTCCCAGGGACAATAGTGTCTTGATAAGGAAGAGAGACATTCAATAGACTGATTTTCCCTTCACCACCACCCCCGTCATTTTCTTATACCATAATCTGAATTGCAAACAACTGAAAATAAAGATGACCCTGATATTTATGGTAATGAAATCTTTACCTTGGAAAATAAGGGCAACTAGCTTAAGAAGAAGAGCCAACATCTCCGAACCACCGTTACCCAGAGCACTTTCTGCAAAATGTAATCTTCACTACAGGACAAAAGCAGTATTTTCCAAGACTCTGTAGGGCTTTTGTCACTATAATGGTATAGAGGGCTTTGCAATGGACTCCCATTACTCAGGTAGAGAGGCCTGTGGACTGTACACAGAAAGGAGTCGGTAAGTGAAAAAAGGCCAAAAACCACACCACTTCAGTGAAACCCAGTAGCACTGTGTAGTGCTACGTTGAAAAACAAAGGGTATTCATTCGTTCATTCATTCATTCATTCATTCATTCATTCATAAAATATATACTGACCACTTACCAGGAGCCAAAGGAGTAAAGGAAATTGAGGTTTGTCCATCTATATCCTCAATTGCTGCCAGTTCAGGAGGCTGTCTTCCTATGTCCCAGAGGGCAGTGGGGTGGCCAACACCAAAGCGAACAGTGGCTCATGGTGGCACTGGAACAGTAGAGGGGCATGTGGACTGGCATGAATGTGAGACCATCTCCCTTCTTACTGGATAAGCCAAGAGGTTAATTATTCTCCCTCAAAGAGGGGCATACAAATTCAAAAGGATTCTTAAAGAATGAGTCTGGGTGACTGATTTTTTTTTTTTTTGTAGAAGAAACTCCAGAAAGTTAAGGCTCATGTACTGTGTATTGTTTAGCAAAACATGGCCACTTTATTATCATTCTTACTGGATGCATATTATACTTAAAATTAACTATTTCCTAGGAAAATTATGTGGCATAGCACTGAATGCTAGGTGTCAGAGAAGTGGAACTATCTGTTTTATTTATGTCAAACTTATTTGTCACAAAAGCCAAATCTGAAATAAAAGATTTTCAGTTCTTTCTTTTGATGTTGGATTGAAAGAAACTTCCCCCAAATTACTGGTCGCTTAGTGTGTAGGCAGTGCAGTCATGAGTGTTTTAGTTAATGTATGGTTTGTTTTGCAAAGACTTTTGAGCATTTAAAAGGAATGTTCATGAATTTCCAAATGCTATGTTTGCTGTAGCAAGAGACTCAGAGTAATCATTACCTCCAGCTGTGATTTCCATCTTCCCCACCGCTGCACCCCTGTGTACTTCTTTTCTATTTGACAGACATTCTGCATTTTTAGCCTCCCTGATGATAATTATGTAGTTGGTGAGCAGCAACCATTAAGCTTAGGTGCATTTAGTTCCTACTTAGCCCCAATTATATGATCATGAAGCACTTCATGAGGTAACACAAAGTCAAGCATTATGACAATGTAAAACTAGGAATTTAAATGAAAATGGAGGGGGAAAAAAGTTATTTTGAATGAGGTAGAAGACAAAACACATCTTTTTATAGAGGTCCTTTTTTGATAGATGTTACCTTACAACAAATTATTTGAACATAATTTATGAAATTACCGTTCAGCCACATATGTAAGCTATAGCAAAATGTGTATGAGATTTTTGCCTTTGGAATCTTTTTCTTTCTTAAATATTATAACATTTTAACAATATTGTCCCCCAAAAGTTACTACCTAGTAACTGCAGAGTTTATTTTGTTTTTTGGTTTTTGGGGGAAGGCTCTCACAGTGCTTATTATCCCATTTTAAGATCTATGCAACATCTCCTTCATAGCAGTTGAGGAATAAAACATAGTATCATTTAGATGTAATTCTATATTAATTTCCTTGTAATATGCAAATAAAGCCAGAAGCTTATATACTAAAACTGTATAGCAATGTCTTCAGCAGGCATATTAGGTGTAACTGTGTGTGTGTGTGTGTGTGTGTGTGTGCATGCGTGTGTGTGTGTGTGTATTTTAGCTTACGTTCTCGGGAGCCAGACATAGCTAATCCTAGTAATGATTATTTCCTTACTTTTCACTTTTTTTTTTTTAATAGAAATATTGTTAAGGAACCTCTTAATAAGAAAAACAACAGGTAGTATTTTTTTTAATCCAGCAAATTCCAAATTAACTTAGGGAGTTGTGAGAATGCATATGACATACACAAAGACTCTTCCTCAAAAAAATATTAGACCTAACATTCAAATGTCAAATGATACAGTGGACCTAAATGTATTTCTCATTAGTCCCTAAGTTAAACAATTTGGAATTTGATGGATAAAAAAAGTACTACCTCTTGTTTTTCTTTTTTTTTTTCTTAGTTTATTTATTTATTTTGAGAGAGAGAGAGCAAGCGGGGAAGGGGCAGAGAAAGGGAGAGACAAAATACCAAGCAGGCTCTGCACTCACAGTGCAGACAGCACAGGGCTCAAACTCATAAACCATGAGGTCATGACCTGAGCTGAGATCAACAGTTGGATGTTTCACCAACTGAGCCACCCAGGTGCCCTGATACCTGTTGTTTTTCTTATTAAGAATTTTCACTGTGGGGTGCCTGGGTGGCTCAGTCAGGTAAGCATCTGACGTTGGCTCAGGTTATGATCTCCCAGTTTGGGGGTGCCAGCTCCGCACTGGGATCTCTGCTGACAGCTCAGACACTGAAGCTGCTTGGGATTCTGTGTCTCCCTATCTCTGCCCATCCCCCCCCCCCACTCATGTGTGCTTTCTCTCTGTCTGTCTCTCTCAATGATAAACATTAAAAAAAAATTTTTAAAGAGTTTTCACTGAAATAGTTCAACCAAAAAAAATGCAGTAACAAGCAAGGGTATAATCATTACCACTAACAGCTATGTCTAGCTCAGAAGAAGTCTGATTCTATTATGTAGCTCTTTGTTACATAGAACTCAGATGTTAATCAGAGAGAACCAAAAAACCTGTATACATATCTTATTCTCTAGATATTAGGATTACAAAGACACAGCTTTGGAAACAAAAGGATGGAAAATAAAAAAATAATATCATAGTATCTTGCAGTTCCAAATTGTAAAGAAATTTCATGGGAACAAATGTGCTCTTGAATTGTATATTTCTATTAATTTTATATTTCTATTAAAATATATATTAAGAATATATTTTTTTTGGAGTTTGGGATTAGAAGACAGGTCAGATCACAAAATGGAGAGAGGCCTTTTGCCTCTCCTGTGCCGCATACATATTTTGTAAGGAAGCACATGAACTTGGCAACCACCATCTTTGCAGATAAATAAAATAAAAAAATATATTATTGAGTCAAGATACTGTAATATATAAGAAATCTGGGGCTTCTGTACCAAAATTCTTATTATTTACCGGGCATCTTTCTGTCCACAACACAGTAAAATTTTCTTCTTTTGGGTCCCTTCTCAATGGCTGTGAGAAATTGACCGAATAGAAAATAGTGGGAGAAGCCAAAGTGAGATGAGATCCAAGCAATCATTACTGAACCATTTTCTAATGGGAGCTAACATGTTATCCCTAATAACTTTATCCTTAATTTACATCCATGATCTCTTTATGTCAACCATCTCTGCCATCCCTTATTATACTTATATGTATTTACAACTTTTCTAGAGCTTAATTATTGTTGACCTGTGCTGCCTTTTAGATATGATGAATTCTAATTTCTTATCAGTCCCATGGTCCTTCTGTTGTAATCACAAATGTAGGAGTAATTCCTTCATGAGTAATAATAGTCACAATTCAAAGCACTTAAGTTAATCTCGTATCTCCTATAGTTATAATGCTTTTTGGGGGATTCACTCTTGGAAACTTAACTGACACCAAAAATTACCAAGACTGATTACCAATATGAATAGAGAGAAAATAGGTTAGAATTTAGAAGTCAAAAACTTTTTTAAGTATATAAAATTGACCACAGAACCAATGAAATCCAGTTCAGGGTGCTTCCCCTTTAAATCTCCCTAGAGGAAATATCACGATTTTTTCTTACTCCAACATACATTCAAATTTAGAGCCATCCATCTTAAAACTTCTATTGCTGATATACATAAGAAAACAGAAAATCTCTGAATGTCAAACTGCAGAATTAGTTTATCTAATGTCCTTCGTATTGCTAAGTGTGAATGTATCACTGAGAGCTTGGTGGTGGACATTACTGGGGAGAGGAAGACCATTACACTGAATAGCCCTCGAAATTGATATCCACAAGTCAAATTGCCTCAAGTCTGTAGATGTGGGTGGATTGATTGATTGATTGATTGATTTTTAAATTTTTATTTTTTTAGATGTGGTTTTAAAGTATACTTCACGGTCCACTATATGGTCTAAATATATTTCACAACTCCTCAGAAAAATGGTCAGGACTTCAAAACTGGCTGAAATGCTAATTTTCTCTAAAATATATGTATGAAGTCCAAGGAGAGCTCCACTCAATAGGTGTGAGTCAGAAGTCTACGTTTCTCACTGTGGTCACTAGGATTGCCTCACCGAGCCATTCCAAGGGAATGTCACTGAAGAGAAACCATCACCAATGGGCTAAAGGACAACCTGATCTCTTCAGGCACACTAGCAGGCAGGAAAAAGGAAGCAAGGGGCAAAATCAGGGCCACATACCCCACTCTAGCCTGTCAGTGTTCTCCTCGGGCTTTGATGTCCACATTAAAGCCATATCCTTCATCCTCATTTTACAGATGGGCACATTCAGTTTCACTGTGGGGAAGAGAATCCACCTGACATCAAGCCTTTAATCCTGGGCTAGTATTAAAACCACACCCGACCCCTCCTTGGAAAATATGCATTAGAGTCAGGGAGAGACCTGTATTCAGTAACAGACTCAGTTCCACTCAAAGTTCTCTCTAGACTGGCAGAAAAGTAAAAGTGCCATTTTTTGAGGGTTGCCATGATTTTGTCACTGATGAATTTTAATTTTTCTATAATATTTTATTAGAAAAGTTTTAAATTCACCCTGTTTCTGACAGAAAACAAGCAGGTATGTTGTTTAAATACAAAGTTACATAAGGTGTCTTTAGTTAAAGCTCAATATTTAGTAATAAAAATAAAGGGAAGTCCCCTAAAACCATTTACCAGTGGGATATAGATTTTGTTTCCTTCAATTTAAGAATAGAAGTTCTTACTTTCAATGAAGTACCACAGACCATGTAGCAATATCTTGTACTTTAAATCTCTTAACCAGGCTTCTAGAGAAATAATGGATCTGAATGCTGTGTCTTATCAGTGAAATACATTTCATGGTAAATTCAGAAAGCAAGCATTGAGCGGAACAGATGTATGGTCTTTAAGGGCCATTTATTATACCAATCCTATTAGAAATAATAATAATGCAGCTTCTCTCTCTTAATAATATTTTGATCCTTGTCCTTTTGCTACACATAATACCATAAGTTAATACTTTACATGAAAATCCATTTCCAGAACAATCCTATTGGGCTGCTGTACCGTAGTAAACTCTAATCTCTGGAAGAGAGGGAAATTGCCAGAAGGCATAACAAGGTCTACCCTTTAAATATAGGCTGCTATTTTCTTTTGCAGTTAGTAGAGGAAAAGAAGGAATCAAGGGGACACCTTTCAAAGTATTTATTAGAGTACCAAATAAAAGACTAAAAATAAGGATAATCCCCCCAAATAGAAGACCAAACCACCCAAGCCAGGGATAGTGACAATAGATGGCATTTTATTCAAATGAATAAATGAATTCTAAACAGGAATACAGCACATAATGAAAGATGACATTACCGCCTTAAAGAACCTTTCAATACAAGGCAATTCATAAAAATATGGGTATATATATTCATGTGGTGCAGTATTTTTCAATTATTTTTTACAAATAGTTGTATAGCTTCCTCCTACACAAACATTCATAGGGCACAGGTGAATCACGTTAACAGAGGAAAGGCTATTACAAACAATGGTGAGAGCAGTTTGCTATTTCCCCGCCATCTCCCTCACTCCAACTCTTCTACAAAAGGGAAAAGCATAGACAAAAACATTTCTAGAAAACAGAGCCCAGGGGGGATATCTCATCCTACAGGCATCCATCCCTCTCAATCATTCATTCCGTAAATGCTTACTGAGTATACACTATGCAGACAAGCGGCTAGGGCTGGGGATACAAGAAGGTGAATACAGTTCCTGCCTTCAAGGAACTTATCGTCTAGGGGGAAGAGAAATCTACAGACCATTACAATACAGCACACTAAACTCTCCCCTTTGTCAAAAAGCTGAGAGCACTTGGAATTAGAAAAGGGTCTGCATGCAGGGGGAGCAAGGGGGCTGGTGTAAATGCTCTAATTCCATGTATCATTTTAGATCAGGGAATGCAGTAAAATATTCCACAATCACCTGGCTCTCCAGACCCTCTCCCCACTCCTGCATTCTCCTCATCCACACCCCCCATATACTCCTAACATAGGCCCCAAGACAGCTGCCCCAATTTGTTGTGTCCTACAGATAGTTCTCCAAAAATAAGCAGATAAAATCATTCTGGGAAAAATTCAATTGAGTACAGCTCCTAGCCTCCCAAACCAGTAACAGAAACTGGCAAAGCAGAAGTAAACTAGTAAAGCAAACTAGTAAAGCAGAAGTTTCATCGGAGACATTAGATTAAATAGACATGAGACACCAAAAGCAAGATACAAGACCAACAAATAAACTTTCCAAGGAAATTGGCAAGTATAATATAAATTTAAAATGGTTTTGTACTTAAATCCAAATTAAGAACATGAATGAACCAAGTGAGAATTTGGGAGGAGGATTTACAGGAAAGATTTGTACCGCAAGAGGGATCCTATAGAAACCATGTACCCCAGAGGGAGAGAGGGAAGACATTCCTCTTCAACTCAAGTCAAAAGGGAGGAGGTTCAAAAGGGCCTCTCTTCACAGTGAAGATGACCCAGTAAACTAGTATCTGCCTTCCACCTAAGAGGTTCAGTAAACAAAGAGATGGGCCAGGGAGTTACTTCGATGGTGCAGAATGAGAGTTGCTTCTGTATTGGGATTGGTCTGCCCTCCCAGAATTTATATGGGCAAAAAGTATACAAGTGTTTTCTTTGACCAGGAGTGGTCCTTAACAAAAGAGAGCACAAACCATTAGAACGAGGGGGACAACGGAAAACAAGAGGAAAAAGCAGCACTCACAGCAGGGGAAGTACCATCCTTTGTGCCTGGCAAGGGCGGTGTTGTGGGGGGCATGCTCTGGGAACCAAGAATAGCACCATTCCGAGTCAACTCTAGACAGCCACCAGGCTACCAGGGTGAAATGCCAGTGTGTGACACTACGAATCAAGAAAACCTTTCTTACACAATGTTTTCCTCTTTCCTGAGCATTCAGGGAGAGAGAGAAAATAGAGCAAAAGAGGAAAAGGAGGAATCAATAAAAACCCTGAAATAAGGATGCCAGGGGGAAATCTTCACAAGCTGGGGAAAGGGGCAAAAGAAAGACTGCTTCTCCTTTCAGTATCACACTGGAGCAGTGGTTAACACGCTTCCCCAAGAGGAATCATTATGTCACTTACTATCTCTATTGTTTAGGGCCCAGACTCTAGAAGTGAACATTAACTTAACAGATTTCTTTCCACGAGAAAATATAACCCAAAAGGTACGGTTCTAGGACAACCTGTTACGAATTTAGGAAACTTAGTTCAGTTTTCTTCACCTTAGTGACTATATGTGTTCCAGAAACGCTCTTAAACCATTTCTATCATGCTGCTCATTTCCTCATTAAGGAGTTACATAACTGTTTGTCATGTGCTCACTTCACAATTGCATGAGAGCCATGTTTTAAACTCTTAAAAAATATTTTGCTGGAGAGGGGTGTCTGGGGTGGCTCCATTGTTTGGGCATCTGACTCTTGGTTTTGGCTCAGGTCATGATCTCACAGTTTGTGAGTTTGAGCCCTGTTTCAGGCTCTAAGCTGACAGTGCGGAGCCTGCTTGGGATTCTCTGTCTGTCTGCCTGTCTGTCTCTCTCTCTAAATAAGTAATAAATAAACAAAAAAAGAATACTTTGCTAGAGACACAACCTTTCTCTGTTTCTCATTGCCAACCACAGCCTGCTGCAGAACTCCAGCCAACCAAAGAGAGAAAATTTAACTAGAATTCAGCTCCAACGTTTTCATTGGTACATATGGCTGGCCCTTCTAATTTCCGAGCTGAAGCCATATTAACAATGCAAAGTGACTTTAAGAGTTTCAGTAACCTGAGGATGACCATAAATGTCACGTACCTGTCAAAATGTCCTTTCCAATGATAGGAATGCTGCCTTCAATATATTTTAAAGTAGAGCAGTAACAGAAAATAAAAATGTCTTTGATAAAAATCCCATGGGTTCTGTTTGTTCTGCTTACCTTAAGCTACACTACATGGTAGTGTTCTAAAACTACAGGATGATAGAGAGGTTCACATGGCCCACTAGGAGGAAATCAGAATATATATTTCTTCATTCTTCATTCTTTTCTCTAACCATGATGTCTCGTTTTTGGTTAAAAAACAGTTTTATATAGAATTTATATATATTTCTTTTAAATACACATGGCATGTTTATTTTTTATCTTTTTTTTAAAGGTTTATTTATTTTTATTTTGAGAGAGCGAGCGAGCACTAGCAGGGGAGGGGCAGAGAGAAGGAGAGACAGAATCCCAAGCTCCTGGTGTACAGCTTGAACTCACAAACCGTGAGATCAAGAGTCAGATGCTTGAAGACTGAGCCACCCAAGCACCCCTTTTTTAATCTTTTTTAATGCTTATTTATTTTTGAGAGAGAGAGATCAAGCACACGCAAGCGAGTGGGGAGGGAGAGGCAGAGAGAGAGAGAGAGACAGAGGATCTGAAGGAGGGTCTGCGCTGACAGCAGAGAGCCCTGCACGGGGCTTGAACTCACAAACTGTGAGATCATCACCCCAGCTGAAGTCAGGTCACTTCACCGACTGAGCTTACCCAGGTGCCCCTGCAGAGAGTATATTTAAATTCAAAAGCACTATAGGTGCTAGAAAATATATTGTACTGAATCAGGTATTCATAAGAATATAAAAAGCAAGCTCCAAAAGTAATAATTTTCATCAGGACGATTTCATTTGAATTCTACTTCATCCAAATGATACCAATAATGTATTTTTCTTAGGCAATTATAAAAACAGATGGAATCTTATTATAGATTTTTGCATAGCAACAGCAAGATTTACTACAACCAAAGTTGAGATGACCTACAAAATCCGGCACAGCCTGTGGTATACAAGATTTTAACATTGTAATGCCCCAAACACAGACATTTGCATGAAATAAAATGCAGAACTATGAATAAATGAAATTGGTTAAAACACACTTTCATTAAATATAACATGTGATCATACAAAAACATTAATATACCTAATTCAATAAGAGTGGCAATGCATTGGGGCGCCTGGGTGGCTCAGTCGGTTAATCTACGGCCTTCAGCTCAGGTCATGATCTCTCAGTTCGTGAGTTTGAGCCCGACGTCCAGCTCTGTAGCTGACAGCTCAGAGCCTGGAGCTTGCTTCAGATCGTGTCTCCCCCTCTCTTGGCCCCTGCCGTGCTCATGCTCTGTCTTTCAATAATAAATAAACATTAAAAAACATAAAGAAAAAAGAGTGGCAATGCATAATAACTTCATGTTATACATGGTTTACAGCTCACATAGAGTATGATCCCTGGAATCAAGTGTGAAAGTTGGGGTCTACACAGATTCAAGATTAACACAGAGTCAAGGTCTAAAACCACTTCTTACCGGCTGTAGAATTTGGGGAGAAAAGTCACTTATGCTATTTTAGCCCCCATTTCATCATAATGCCTACTGCAAAGTGTTTTGAGCACTAAATATAACAAAAACAATTTATGTGAATTACTCTATATACTTTTAAATCCTGTGTTCGTGTTCATTTATTATTAGAGATTCCACTTAGTGCATTATTTTCTCTTCTTGGGGAAGGAGTGCCATTATAATGAAAGGTTCTTCCTGAACCCTAATAGATTATAGGGAGAAGACATAATCTGCCATCGCTGAAAGCTCCAATACAATTAAGTGAGGCTCTGAACTTGAGAAATGAAGAAGGAAATGGAGAACCATAAATGGAGGCCCCTCTGCTGCTGTTGCTTCTGAACAGCTTCTGCTCATTTCTGCCAGCAGAGTGAGAAAGCAAAGAATACATTACTCTCAGTGCATGCAAGAGAGAGCCAAGTACAGCAGCTTTTACCCATGACGGGCAATGGTTCCCAGATAGCAGAGCTCCCAGCAAGACTCTTGGGTCTGAAGCCAGGCAGGCACCTCAGAGTTCTGGGCTGCAAAGAAAGCCCTTCTCCCCTCCTTTTCTTTTTTTTATTTAAAGCCCTGGGTCCACTACAGACCAGCACCAGAGCAGCAGAAATTTAGGAGTTGAAGACCCATCATGCCATGACACTGATATGCTGAGGGTGACAGAGTAGCCTCCGTCATATTTAGCTCTCAGTAACTGATAGAAAACAGCTGGATAACATCTTACATTTCCAAACGCAGCACAGCATGGACAATAAATAGAGGAAGACATTAAAACTCAGGAAAGGACATTCTGATGAATACAAGTTTCCTCATATTTTAAGAAAATATCTTATTCTAGGGTGCCTGGGCAGCTCAGTTGGTTAAGTGTCCGATTTTGGCTCAGGTCATGATCTTGCCATTCCTGAGTTCCAGCCCTATGTCGGGCTCTGTGCTAACAGCTCAGAGCCTGGAGCCTGCTTTGGATTCTGTCTGTCTGTCTGTCTGTCTGTCTCTCTCTCTCTCTCTCTCTCTCTCTCTCTCTCTCTCTTTCTGCCCCTCCCCCACTCACACTGGCTCGCTCTCTCTCAAAAATAAACTCTAAAATTTTTCTTTAATAAAAGAAAACATCTTGTTCTTTGGGGCTACAAAGAAAATAAATGGGAAAAAACTTAAGTGATTTTGAGTCAAATTATTCTCTGGAGTAATAACTGATAAAACAACAAAAGCAAACAGACATTTAGAGTATTTATAAGCAGCAAATGGTAACTTTGGACTATTAAATAAGGCATCATGTTAAACTAGTTTATCCTGCAGTTTAGAGAAACAGAATATCCTGAAAGGTAAACACTAAGTAATATAGTAGATGATATGCACATTGCAGATTCATAACTATTGTTTGAAACCATTCATAAATTTGCAAAACGGTAGATGTTGCCACTTTCTCAACGTGTCATGTTGTCCAAGAAGCCACCTCCATATACAACTAGCTTTTCAGCTTTGGAGAACAGCTACTCCTTATATGATTTGTGTAGTCACTCAACAATTTAAGAAAAAGTGCACACATCGTATCTAGCAGTCTCTATGTTTTGGGTATTAAACAAGGTCATATGAAAGTGATAAATTCCAGCCTGCAGCTGCTGGGCTAATAAAGTTGCCCGTGAGTCAAGTTCCATCTAAATATATGCACATGTATTTCTATTACAATTACATTTGCCCATACGACATCAATTATCTCAAGAGTTAAAGGGTATTTCTTCACACCCCTATAAAAAAAAATTACTCAGAGTAAATTATGCTTTCAC
Source organism: Neofelis nebulosa (assembly GCF_028018385.1). NCBI lineage: Eukaryota > Metazoa > Chordata > Mammalia > Carnivora > Felidae > Neofelis > Neofelis nebulosa. Next base: position 39,521,238 of record NC_080786.1, on the reverse strand, counting down.
CAAATCCCCAAATGTATTCAATATGCTCCAGGATAACATTGATTTCATTTAAAAGGACAGCTTCTAGACCCTGCCTTGAATGTTCCCTGCCATCATAACTGAGAAAATAATGGTTTTTACTGTCCAATACTATTCATTAGTGTGGGATTTTTATCTCTCATGATTTTGGTGATCAATATTGAAAGGAAATGACATTTTTGACCCAACATTTGTTCACAACTGTATCCACAGACCTAAGGAAAATACAATCATTTTTCCTTAATATTTTTTCAAAATAAGGATACTACCTAGTCATGATGTCTTCTTTCTGTGTGGGTGGATATCATAATTCCGGATTAAAAATAGAGATTCCAGCAAACTATTATTTTCGTTGACCCCAGGAGAGTCCTGAAGGAAGACAACCATAATAAAAACGGCCATGGCGGGGTGCCTGGGTGGCTCAGTAGGTTGAACATCCAACTTCAGCTCAGGTCATGATCTCACAGCTCGTAAGTTCGAGCCCCGCATCGGGCTCTGTGCTGACAGCTCAGAGCCTGGAGCCTGCTTCAAATTCGGTGTCTCCCTCTCTCTCTCTGCCCCACCCACTCGCATTCTGTCTCCATCTCTCTGAAAAGTAAATAAACAATATTTTTTTTTTAAATAGCCATGGAATGCAGGAATTGTGATGTCACCTTGCAGTCATCTGTCATTAAAGCAACTACAAAATGTAAAGTAGGAAGAGCAATAAGCTGGATCAGAGCACAGCTCTGCCCATAAGGAACGGCCTGACCCACTCCACTGATGGACCTTGAGTCTGAAAAGGTGAAGGAAGGTCATTTCAAAAGTCCTCTTAGTTTGAAAACCTTAATTTGGGTAAAGACAATCTTGACTTACACTACGACTTGCAAAAGTAGCAACAGCCACCCCCTCCAAAAATAACAACTTTTATGATTACTTTGCCCTCTCCCAGTAACTCACCTTCAAACATAGAAAGGCCACCCATACCTCTGAAAAAAATGAAAACTGTCCTTGTACAATGAACTTCTAGCATATGCATAAGGACAATTTTAAAATTATGTCAATCCTATTCAGTAATTTCACATGTGTATATAATTTATTATTTATGCATATACACACTACATATAACCTTCCCATTCTATTGCCTGTATTCATTTCTCCTAGGTACAAGCCAAGAGTCAGATGTTGAATTGAATACATGTTGAAATAGTAAATAATAGATGGCTGCCAGCCATATGTTTCATGTTACAGAATATAGTATCCCGCATGGTGATCCACTACTATTTCAAAAACATTTTCTGTTCAGACATGATACAAACACCTCCTCTTGTTTACAGGACCTACAATCTGATTATGAGTTATAAACTTGGAACATTTAATGTTTAAGCTGCCTGCATTTAAATGTATAGCGCAATCTGAATAACTAAGTGCATCAACCATATTAATTTGCAGTCCTGGTAGGAACTATAAATTCAGAGGAAAGTAATCAATTCACCAAGAAAATAATGTTGATCTCTTAGCCTTATATCATATTCATCCTGGGATTATTCCACTGCCATTCATCAGAAAGAGATATACAGCAGGTGAAGCAGCAGAAACCATCAACCATTCTTAAATAGAAGCAATCTTCACACATGGTTTTCTAGAAAAAATGTACTGAACAGGTTGTAAACAGCAAGAAAACACTGAGTCACTATACTTCTCAGTTCAGGGAATGAAACAAAAGCTTTTTCTTGGTATTCACTCCCCTCCCAGTTTGTGACAAGAAAAAGGAAAGGTGGGGCAGCTGGGTGGCTCAGTCGGTGAAAGGTCCGACTCGGTATCAGCTCAGGTCATGATCTCATAGTTAGTGTGTTCGAGTCCCGCACTGGGCTCTGTGCTGACAACGTGGAGCCTGCTTGGGATTCTCTCTTTCTCTCTTTCCCTCGGCCCCTCACCTGCTCTCTCTCTCTCTCTCTCTCTCTCTCTGCTCTTCCCCTGCATGCTCTCTCTCTCAAAAATAAATAAACATTAAAGGAAAAGAGAAAAGGTTAGTGGGATACCCTGTAAGCTACTAAAAGAGATCATTTCCTTTGCTCAAGAAATGGTATTAGTGACTTATCTGGTGGCCACATGACCCTCTCCTCTATTACTAAGACCATCAATGGCCTGTGGTTTTAGTTTTATCATTTTCTAACTTAGATACTGTGCTTACTACATGTGGAGTAGGTGTGTTGACAGGAGAAAGTCACGAGCATATGACAGAATCCAGTGTAACAATGTACCAGGAAGTTTTCCACAGCCTTGCCATGAGCAGTAGAAGAGGAATCAGCCTTATCCAAGCCCACTTTAGGAACGTGCCTGTGAGGACTTCTCCGAATGACAGCTTTCAAGGTGCCCTTCTACATAGCTTTTAATCTGCATCACCTTTGTCAGAAATCTGGAAATGTTATTCCTCAAAAGTACTTAAAAAGTTTGAAGGAGCTGGGTTGCTCTTCTGGAAAACCAAGACAATATTCAAAAACAAATTTAATGGTCAGTAAATAGGCCTTGCAGGAAAGTCTAAGGTACAGACTATTGACTGAAAGGGAGCAAAGACTCAGAAGTTATGAAGGCCCATTTCTGAATGCTTGACTTGTTTTAAGGAGATGAAGGTGGAAATCAGGTAACTTGATATTTATACTTAGCTTTGTTATTAAGAAGGCATCAAAGCTGTTGGATACTTCTGTAGCTGGTGCAAAATTATAGTTGCTTTACCTTGAATTTATCAGGCAAAGGCCAAATAACCTTACATAATGAAGACTTAGAATAGGATAAAAATGCATTTGATTGCATTTTTATTAACTCAACTACCCACCTGTTTTCAGTTTTCCTAATTCAGTTAATTTGTGAGGAGAGAGAGAATCTTGACATAGCATGGGTTTTGTTTTTTATCGTTGTTATTGTTGCTTTGTTTTTTGGTGTTTTTGCTTGTTTGTTTGTTTTGCCATTCAGTGCTCAGTGAACTAGAAACTGGAAAGATGTGCTCATTTTTAACTTAAGGTTTATGAAATATAGGGGAAGGCTGGACCCTACAAAACTCATGGATACCTCAAGAAATGTCATTCTTCGGCACGTATCTGAGAGGGAGACCCCTAAGAGACGTTTCCTCCAGCATAACTATCAGTAATTATCAATCCATTAATGAAAGGGCTGCCCAGAAGCAATGAGGGAATGAAATCAATCTCCTTCAGCTTAAAATTCAGGCGCTCTCTTTTTTCTCTTTTCATTGTGCCAGTTGCTTCCTGTCACCATTTACGCATAAAACTGGTGTAAGGAGGGGCGCCTGGGTGGCTCAGTTGGTTGAGTGTCTGACTTTGGCTCAGGTCGTGATCTCGGGATTCATGAGTTCGAGCCCCACATCAGGTTCTGTGCTGACAGCTCAGAGCCTGGAGCCTGCTTTGGATTCTGTGACTACCTCTCTCTCTGCTCCTCCCCCACTCACACTCTGTCTCTCAAAGATAAATAAACGTTAAAAAAATTATTTTTAATTAAAAAAAAAAACTGGTACAAGGATTAGACTAGAGGTTAGAAGTTAGTTTCAGTCCAGGTTCAGGATAGCATTCAGGAACTTGCTTTAGACCATGTTGATTCCAGTACCTATCAGAGTAGGTTCCTAGAGGACATTAGTCCAGCATTCTCAAAATTTAATTCATGATCTACCCAAAACACAGATCTTCTTCCCAACTTTTCATGAGAGTTTCACCATTACATTGTCTTCCAACCCAGAAACACTGGAATTTTCCTGTCTCCCTATAGAACTTATGTATCCTTAAGTCCTGTCGGTAATTTGCCTAAATGCCTCTTAGTCACATTTCCACCACTAGTCTTCCTGACCTCATTCCCAGGGCAACCAACTATAGACTCTCACTATCACATCTTGCATGGAATCCAAAACTGTTAATTAAGCTTTTCTTTTCTTACCCGATTTATTCCACATATGACCAATGGATAAAAGGCATTTATATCACTGTTTTGCTCTTGAATGTATACTACATCCTTGCTGTTTTTAAATCAGTTAAATCTCACCTGGTTTTGAAGGCCCTTTATTCTGTGCATCTCCCCTACCAAAGCTACAAGTGCTCTCACACGTCCTTATTGCTGCAAAGCCATCGTTGGCTCAGGGAGAGGACTCTCATCACAGCACAACCACATCCATGTTGACATCTGTGTTCCACTCTTGCCACACTCCACCCTGGAAGGCTCAGTTTTCTCTACTCTGCCGCGCGACACCCAATTCCTCTTTCTAGCCTCAACTTAAGTCACCTTGCATCCACCGTATCTCAGTAGACTATCTAAACCTCTTATAGCTTTTTTACTAGGATCTTACTGCAGCTTACAACTTATACCTCCCCACTGAACACTTTTTAAGCTGTGGCCTTACTCTATTGTTGCCTATATATTGACATCCCACAGCAGCTAGTTCAATACATAAAAGCTGTTCAATACATGCTTAAATCATCAATCTATTAGTACCAGAAGTGCTCTAGTATACTCTAATACAGAGGCACGAGGTAGAGAGAGCAATGGAGATTGAGTGTTGACAAAAATGAAGCTATTTGGGGCAACAAAGAACACTGCCATTTTTCCAATTATACTTTGAGTACCTAGAAGGTGCAGGAAAGCACTGTGTGAAAGGACATCTCTAAATAGTGTAGCTTATTTAAAGCTATCCACCACCTTGCTAGTTAACTGACTGCATTCATTTGATAACAAAGAAACTGGTTTTAGGAGAGGCTCTCTGACTTGCCCAAGACTCTCCACCTGGCAGAACCAAGATGTGTCTCCAGGTTTGTCTCACCCTAAATCTAGTGTTATTTTCCCTGCCTCGTAAAATAGACATAAAAAAAGAGTGGACTTTTAAAATGGAGAATATATATAAATTACGGCATGAAATACTAGCCTCTGCTATCCTTTTTCCTCTCTGAAAGGCAACTAGCCATGATCTTTCCCAGGCACAGACTTTCACCCTGTCACCTCCGACTCCATGATTTATGCCTGAACAAAAGAGAGCATGCTGCTGGCCCGTGAAGTGCCCTCCGGGAGAGCAGCAGCAGTGCTTGGAGAAGCACTGAAAATGCTTATCTATATATTAAGATGGTATCTCTGGTATTTCTGGGTTTTTTTAATTTTTTTAATGTTCGTGTTATTTTTGAGAGAGAGACAGACACAGCATGAGCAGGGGAGGGGCAGAGAGAAAGAGAGAGAGACAGAGAGACAGAGAGAGAGAGAGAGAGAGAGAGAAAGAATCCAAAGCAGGCTCCAGGTTCTGAGCTGTCGGCACAGAGCCCGATGTGGGGCTCGAACCCACGAACTGTAAGATTATGACCCGAACCGAAGTCAGATGCTTAACTGACTGAGCCACCCAGGCGTCCCTCTGGTATTTCTAATTCAATACCCCTTCCACAAAGATATACATGGGGAAGACAGTTTTCTCTTTGAGAATTCCTTATAATTTTTAACAGAAGTCCAAATGTGAATGAAGAATACCCCATTTCTAACATTCTATGCCATCTACCTTGTACTCAGAGGGGCAGGGGAGGGAACACTTACAGAGATGTTAAATGGAAGACTGGGAGGATCAGGACAAGAGATTATCTGTCGTCCTTTAAGCCCAGGCTGAGGCTTCTGGAAATTGTCTGATAGGCAACCAGGAGGCACTGAATTTATTGTACAGGAGGGTGAGACTACCTAAGGGGATGCCACAAAATCCTCCAAGTAGCCATAAATAAAAATAAGTAATATGTCCTTATTGCAAACTCATACTACAGTTGAATAGCAAATTGGATCAAAATGTTTAATTTAAAAAGCATCAGATTTAATACTACCTAGTTGACCCTGGGTAAGATACTTAAGATGCCAGTTTCTTTATCTTAAGCACACACAAGAAATGATAAAGCCTGTCTCCCATTCCCTAGGGGTATTGTGGAAAAAGTAAAATAAGGTATGTGAAAATAAACATAAAACAAATTTATAAGCAGGGAGGCACTACAGAAAGGCAAGTATTTTGTACATTTTTATAATGAGTGAAATGGAAAGGCATAGAATCAAACAAGTAAAATAAAATCTCAAATATTTAGGAGGATCTAGATTCATTCTCTTTGACGTTCAAGGATATTCAGAGGTTTATTACTTGTCATGATTAGGAGCATCTTCTTTCCATCCAGCCAGATTCCTTAATTCCACAGTTTTCATCCACTTTCTACCGATCTCACTTCTATTAAGTCGCAAATGCTTATCATCTTCTATATAATCAGCTCTCCCATTCTTGAATAATTTTTTAGGACTTTGTGCCTTGTAGCCTAAGTCTCATTTCTTTAGCCTTTTCTCCTAATACATATTCTACTGCCTTTATAATTTGCCTGATCCAGAATCAGGAAGGAAAAATTTCTGGTTCCCTGACCCTTATTAAACTGTGGTGATCTCTCTAAAGTATGTGTATTTTGATTAAATGAAGACGAATCTTATGCTGCTTGTTCTGATTAACAATAATGAACAGAATCAATATATTCCACTGAGATTTTATATAACCGGCAAACATTTTAATATTCCATGTGGGCTCTTTAAGGGCTGCGGTGATGGAAGGAGGGAGGCCGGCACCCTGACAGGACACGGAGCCCCCAGTTGGAGACAGCAGTGTTTTCTGCTGAAGTTGCACACGCTGTCAGAGCAACAGCCTCCGTCACAGGATGCGGCACGGAATCTGTAACGAGCTTCATCTACTTTTCGACCAAATTTTTAATTTGCTTGTGCCTGAGGGATAATGTGGCTGCTCCTTTTTTAGGTTTGGCTCTCTGTTACTCTGCTCTTCTGACTCTGAATTCTGCCTTTGGCTTTAAAATTTAAATTATTTTCCCACAGATGTGTCCATGATTTTGTCCTAAATTTCTGTCTTCTGTGTGTGCCACATTGCTCTCCATTTTTAGTATCAGTAACTGCTCTGAAGTTTAAAATAGGAGTGTCATTAATCCCTGTCCAGAGTCAGGGAGTCTGAGCTCAATCAACTGATCTTTCCCCAAATACAGGATGGGACCACTCCCTATAAGAAGCCAGGACTCTACTTTATTTTTCTTAGATATATCGGTGTCCTGGGATCTGCTGAGTGATAAGCAGAGAAGGACTAGGCCTAATTTTTTTTTTAACCTTTATTCGTTTTTGAAAGACAGAGAGAGAGAGAGAGACAGAGTGGGGGTGGGGGGGGGGGAGCACGGCAGCAGAGACAGAGGGAGACACAGAATCTGAAGCAGGCTCCAGGCTCTGAGCTGTCAGCACAGAGCCCAACGCAGAGCTCAAACCAATGAACTGTGAGATCATAACCCGAGCTGAAGTCAGATGCTTAACTGACTGAGCCACCCAGGCGCCCTTGGGCTGAGCCTATTCTTAAAGGCATGTGTGGAGTATGTTTATTAAAGTAGCCCAGATTCTTCCCCTGGCCTAGTCTAGCACTTGACTTTGCAGCTCTTCCCACCAGGTGGCATCTATTTCCCCACCCACGGAATCTAGTTGGCCTTCTGAGTTACTTTGGACAACAGAATGGGGCAGAACTGACAATGGGACAATAGGAATTTGGGACTCAAGAGGCCTTGTACACTTCCACTCTCTGATGCCTTCCACCACCATGACAACAAACACCTGCTAGAAGGCGAGAAAACACAAAGATAGATTCATCCCGGCTGAGGGCATTCGAGACCAGCCATCATTCAGCTAACCTACCAACACACTTCAAGTGAAGGAGGGAGCCCAGCAGAACATCCAAGCCCAGCCAACCCATATGCTTATGAGAAATCATAAATGGCAATTGTTTTTAAATCACCAAGTTTTGGAGTGATTTGTTACACAGCATTATTGCAGCAATAGCTAACTAATATAGCACGGATGGGCATCCTTCCTGCTGAGAAACAAGTGAGTTACTAGATGATGACAAAGTATTAGTCCTTAATGAACAATGAGAGGGAAAAGATTGGCATGGCTTTGGATCTCAGACTATGGAAGGTGTTTATTTGTGAGGGCCAGGAAATCCAAGAGTTATGTCTCAGTCCCGTTAAGCTACAGGGGACTTGAAGAATGCCGCTCAGGACTTTACTTCCTAGAGCTAATCCAACTATCTTCTGGGCCCCTTCCATATCTTAGAATCTCTCTCAAAAACAGCTGCCAGGATCCCAAGGCTCTCATAGCTAATCCCTCCTTCCTGTGAGTTCTCTTTAGAAAATTATTTTTCTTTTCCTGAGAAAACAGTTCTTTCTTTTACCTTCTCAAGTCTATTCTTTTCTAGGTCTTTCACAGTAGAAATCAATGGCCCAATAATCCCAGACCCCAAATCACTGAGAGCTCAAAAGGGCAGGAATGTTTAATCTTCAGATGTCGGGGCTCTATCTAGTGCAACAAAAAAATAATGGAAAAAGAAAAAAGACTTTATATTAATGATTTAATGTTCATATCCTGCCATTTGGTATTAAAAGTTGATTCCCAGAGAATACATTAGCTAACCCTAAGATAATGTCACCAAAGCCAGCTTTCTTAATTTTGCTTAGTGCACACATGCAAAATTAGTATGGTTTATCCCATTCCTTCTGGGTAAAGCAAAACCACACGAAAAACACTGAATTTTCACTGTGACTCTATGATACCTAGATTATACTCCTATTGTACTCTTCCTATATCACAATTATAAACTTCAGCTTATTTATTCCTTTCAAGTCTGTAAACAGGTCATTTGTGATTCATTTTGGATCTCTTTGGTGTTCAGCATAGTACCTAGAGTACATAGGTACTTTATATTTTCTAACTGTCCTCTTCCATTCTTGACTTGCATGACACTGTGCCTTATTTTCTTCATAACTTTTCATAACTTGATTTCTGTACTTTTCCTGAGTACTTTCTATTAGACTTAACTTCTCTATTTGATCATCCCTACTAATTCATTAACAGAGTTAGGCTGAAAGCATTTTGTATAACATCTTTTTAAAAAAAGTTTACTTATTTATTTTGAGAGAGAGAGAGAGAGAGAGAGAGAGAGAGAGGGAGAAAGGGAGGGCAAGAGCCCACAAGCAGGGGAAGGGCAGAGAGAGAGGGAGAGAGAAAATCCCAAGCAGGCTCCATGCTGTCAGTGCAGAGCCCAACGAGGGCTCGATCTCACAAACCATAAGATCAAGAGTCAGAAAGATGCTTAACTGAATGAACCACCTAGGTGCCTTGATTTGTATAACACCTTACATACCTACTAGGTCCAAGAAATACCAGTTTGGGGCTATATTAATATTGCTTTTCAAAAACACTGATCAAATGGTTTTGTTCTAAGACTTTATCGATCCTTTAGTTAGATTCACACTGTGAAGCTTCAAAAGGAGATCACAGTATGTACGATTTCCCAAATGTGTCAATAAGAGAACTTCTGTTATGGAATAACTCATAAACTTGTCTTCTTCAGAATGCATTGTGAGTTGCACTGCCCTGTACTCTTATTTTATCAGTTGTTCTAAAGTGAGATTCAAGACTGACACAACAATGACTTCTTTTCCACAAATGCAATACTGGACGATAAGGTCTCTAGTTTCAAACATTGGGGAATGAGTAGAACTAGAAAAGATAGCTCAGACAGCTGAAAAATTACAGTTTTTAAGCAATTCTTTATTCATATTGAAGGCTTTTCGTTAACTTTTTAACATCTCATTTAAAAATGGGTGCCTGGGTGGTTCAGTCGTTTAAGCATCTGATTCTTTGTTTCAGCTCAGATCATTATTTCATGGTTCATGACTTTGAGTTCCATATCGGGCTCTGCACTGGCAGTGTGGAGCCTGCTTGAGATTCTCTCTCCTCTCTCTTTGCCCCTCCCTCTCTCTCTCTCAAAAATAAATAAATAAATAAATAAATAAATAAATAAATAAATAAATCTCAGTGACCATAGAAGAAGGCTGATCATTGAATTACTAGAAAACTTTCAAAACCTTTTGCAGAAATCGAGGTACGCTGCATACTTCCCGTTTATAATGATTAGTTCTTGGTATTCTTTCTCCCTTTATTCTTCCTTGAATAACATGAGGCTTTGTATTTTAAACTGACTCAATTAATGAATGGCAGTAATTTTATACTAACATTACAAATAAAGCAAAGACCTATATTCACCTATACTTGCTGACTTGGCTATCTAAATATGAGAATTTGGTCTCTGAGATATTTCATATCTGTGATGGCAAGCGTTGTGGGCTGAATTGTATACCCCAAACAAAATTCATATGTTGATGTCCTAACCTCAGCACACCCCAGAATGTTACCAGATTTGGAAATAAGACCTTTAAAAATATAATTAAGGTTAAATGATATCATAAGGTGAGCCCTAATCAAATATATACGCCAGAGATGGGCACACACAGAGAAAAGACCGTGTGAGGATACAGCAAGAGGGTGGCCAACTACAAAAAACACCTCAGAGGAAACCGAACCTGCTGACACTTTGATCTTGGACTTCCAGCCTCCAGAGCTGTGAGAACATAAATGGCTGTTGTTTAAGCTACCCAGGCTGTGGTATTTTGTTACTGCAATCCTAGCAGCAAGTAACCGACCAATTGCCCAAACATCCAGGTAATCACTGGATTTTTTGCCTTTTACTCAGATATGGATAAGAATTTAGCACCTCAATGAGACTGCAGGTTTTAAACTAGACTATTACCAGCTGTATGATGCTGAACAAGCTATTTAAAATCTCCAAGTCTCAGGGTGCCTGGGTGGCTCGGTCAGTTAAGCATCCGAAGTCTCACAGTTCATGAGTTCAAGCCTTGTGTCGGGCTCTGTGCTGACAGCTCAGAGCCTGGAGCCTGCTTCGGATTCTGTCTCCCTCTCTCTCTGCCCCTCCTCTGCTCATGCTCTGTCTCTGTCTCTCTCTCTCTCAAAAATAAATAAACATTAAAAAAATTTCCAAGTCTCATCAGTAAGAGGGCACTGATAAGAATACTACTTCTTAGTGTTGTTGTAAAGATTAAATGAGCTAATAAATGCTTCAAAGTGTTCATTAAGCACAGTCCCCAGAAGCAGAGAACAAGACTCAATACATGTTACCTATCATCATTATTGTTGTTCTTGTGTTAGTATGACTTAATAAAACCAGAAAATTCAATTCCTCTATGCAGATTACTATCTTTGTAGGACTTTAAAAACACAAAGGGACAGAAAGTCCCAGCCTTAGACTGTACCTTCTGTTATGAAACTAGAAGGGCATTTATTCGAATCAATTTATAGGATTTTGGAACTCCTCTGAGCAGGGGTGGGCGTTGAGGGGCTGGTAACATTTTCCAAGCCTTTTATTAAAGTTGGTGTATGAATTTTGCAGTCATACACCAATAAACAGAGTTAACAACTGCTTGTACACGTCTATGATCAAATAGCCCGGTAACATCTTAAATATAGGCTCAGAGTGCTCTACTAAAAATCTGTGACACCTTCCTTCAGAAGAGAGCTTTGCAATAGCTCACCTACACATTTCCTGTTTTGTCATCTGCTTGTCACTCTCACAGTGAAAGCAGAAGGGGCAATATAGCTAAACAATGGTCAGAACCTGAAATGTTAGAATTCTGAGAGCAAACAGGAGGCCACAGGAATACGAAATGAGAAACGGAGAAAGGAAGAAACTACTCTTAACCAAAGCTTTTCCCAGGCATCCTGAAATTCAGAGCAGGACCTGTTCAGTGCTAAGGGAATTGGGTTTCAAATCAATGCCCTAATTTTCTTTCTTTTTTTTAAATTTTTTTTAACGTTTATTTATTTTTGAGACAGAGGGAGACAGAGCATGAACAGGGGAGGGGCAGAGAGAGAGGGAGACATAGAATCCGAAAGAGGCTCCAGGCTCCGAGCTGTCAGCACAGAGCCCGACACGGGGCTCGAACTCACGGACCGTGAGATCATGACCTGAGCTGAAGTTGGACACTTAACCGACCAAGCCACCCAGGCGCCCCACAATGCCCTAATTTTCATAAATGAAAGAAAGCAGAAAAACTAGAGCACATAAATATAGAGGTAAACCTACCCAGCATCTCACGAACTTGAATAAGAGCACTTTCTGAATTTATTTTGGAGACAATGATTTGCTCAGCTTTCTCCAATGGCTTAAGATCCTCTGCCTGCAATTCTGTGTACCACCATACACACCCTGCTCTGCTGTATTGTGAATCCCTAATTCGGGATCTGGATTCAATCTGGGTTGAAATAAGCAACCATCACTTACTAGCTGTATGGCATTGGGCAAGGCTTTTAATCTCTCAGCATTCAGTGTACTCACCCATCTTGAAATGGGCCTACGTCTTGTACTGTTACAACAGTTATCTCATATTGCCTCATTTGTGCTAAGTATTGAGCACAGTGACTAAATGAAAAGTGCTTGATAAACATTAGGGATTATTATTATTGTCCAGAAATCTTCACACTCAAATCCCTATCTTCGATCCTATGACTTCATCTGTATACATCTTCTATGCACAGACTCCTTTTCCTGAACATGTCTTTGACTCTCTCTACCCCTTGGATTTCAGTATATGGTCTGATATTAGGAGGAAAATTCATATTGACATGTGATCATTGTGACTATTAGCACTAATTATCTGACGTGCTTAAAGAATAAAGTATTTTAGTTAATTAGGTAGTTAACCTAGAGGAAACACATGTGCTAACTATATCTGAATGATTAGAATTTAAGAAAACCAGGGGTGCCTGGGTGGCTCAGTTGGTGAAGCGTCTGACTTCAGCTCAGGTCATGATCTCCCTGTTTGTGAGTTCAAGCCCCATGTTGGGCTCTGTGCTGACAGCTCGGAGCCTGGAGCCTGCTTGGGATTCTGTGTCTCCCTTTCTGTCTGCCTCTCCCCTGCTTGCACTCTGTCTCTCTCTCATAAAAACAGAACATTTAAAAATTACAAAAAAGAGTTTAGTAAAACAATGAACCCACTAATTCCTGAATCCTGATTTGAGGATTTAGAAGATACTTCAGTATTTTAAAGTATTTGGGAGAGCATAATAGAAAAGAAAATCAATGAATAATATGAAAATGAAATGGAGAGTTCTGAGATTTAGGATCACTTGCAACTAAGGTCATTTGGATTTTTAAAAAATTATTCTCATATCATCCTTCATTGTATCTGTTTTCCTGAATAAAATACTTCTTTCCCTCCATTGGTACACCTAATATAGAGGTAAAACATCTGCAATCAGCTTTTGTGTCCTGCTGACATATTTTCTAATTCTCCTACTAATGAATGTAGTATGGTACAAGCTACCTTGTCAGAAACCACAGGGACTGACAGCAGTTAGTTATTTCTGAAGATTACCATTAATTTTCAAGAAACTCGTGACAAACATGTAGAAAGAGTAGCATTTTGCAAATAATGTATTGTCCTCTTTAATATAGAAATGACCTCTATATTCTCACGGGTCCCAGTTCTTCAAATAGGCTTCTCTCTATTCTTGAGAGCTGAGCATTTTATCAAATTCATCAAGAGGTCAGTTTAATCTATGTTTGAACTGACCCCACATTTTTATCAGCCAGCTTGTTTTTACTTTTATATATCAGGATGATCAAATTTTTCCCTTTTTCCTTAGAGAAGGACTGATGATGCTTCACAGTTCTGTGCATTTGCAAGGAATTACTTTTACATAACACCTATAGTTCTGAACACTCCATAAAAAGATTCACTGTGGTCTAAGAATTTAAAAAGTCATAACTGGTTACCTCAGATTATAAAATTTCATAATATGCTTCAGTTTTTCAAATAGCTTGAAGGGTGCCATTAGATTCAATATATAAAACCTTTCATACAATTAAAATGGATTCTGGTGTTATTGTGTTGGCCTCAGTGCCTGCCATTAACTGTCTGAATTTTTGCCTCATACCAATAATGCACAAACTACTTTAAGATGACTTAATGGATTTCAATGATTTCTGAATCCTGACTTCATTTGGTTTTGTTACACAAAAATACTTCCCTCTTGCCATACTACCTTTAATTTTTTTTTTTTTCTGAAGTCACACTTTTGTGAATATTCTAATCAACCTTAAAATTCTTGGAAGTTACTCTCTCAGGTTAACAGTTTCAGAGGCAAGGGTACTTCACCAAACCATTAAAATGTAAAATAGCCAGTAGGAGCAGTTAACAAAAGAACAAAAGTAGCAACCTCACCGACCCGTGGGAAGCCAGGAGACAATATTCGGGAATACAGATACCAGGCAGTCATTTTTGTTCCCACAGTCAGGTGAGTAGAGGTTTTACCCTGACCTGGAGAGAATACCCGCATACCAGTCTAATGCCCCTGAAAATTCTCCTGCAGATCCTTCAGAATATTGAGAATTTGTGGTAACATTTTAATAAAGGAAAAATTCCATCAATCCAGCAATGTCTCTAGCCAGTAAGATGAGTCACTCTGAATTGCATGAAAGTAATTTAGGAAAGCCTTGCTGGTATCTCAGTAACAGAAATAAAATCATTTTTCGTTTTGGGGCTGGTGGGGAAGGGGTTCCAATCTCTACAAGCAGACTAATTTCATCAGGAAAGTGGAGGGACTGAAAATATTCTGAAAAAAAAAAATCAACAAAAAGACCCTCTGATTCAGAATCTGAGGCTGTCTTTTTTGTGACAGGTTGTGAGGTGTGGGGGAGGGGAGTAGTGGCAAAGAGGGGTTGCCTAGGATACAGAATACACAATGCAAAGAAAAGTAAGACTGCCTTCTGTAAAGCAATTGAGAAAGAAAAAAGAGACTCAATATTTTCACATAACAACCCTTAAAATGCTAAGCAATACTGGCATTAAAACTGGCAGTACAATTCAAGATTGTCTTGGAAACAGAGGACATTAAGGTACTCAAACTTTCTTCTCGAATAAGAGCATCAGGAACACTGTCTGGAACCAGGCGGGTGAGGGACACAAGACAGAACAGAATTAATGCTAAAGGAGGAAAGGAGAGGAGATCAATGCCCTGATAAAGCAGGAGAGTGGTATGAATAGCATGAAAGTGACCTGACCCCCGATCCATCCCTGGTATACTTTGCATGCACAAAAATTACTGAGATTAGCCACTCCTTTCTGACTTTTCAGTGTATTTGTTGGCTAAAAGTAATACAGCCTTTTTAGATTATAAACATACCCTGAGTCCTGAGGGTATGGTAAGGACATTACTTTTAGAAACATGGTAAAACGGCCCCCCAATTCACCATGAGAATCTCAACACTTCAGAGTTTAGAATGCTGAACTTGCCTTGCTCTCCCTGGTACCATTTCCCTGATCCTTCAGATCTCATCTCCATTATCTGACCTATTCTTAACATTTCCTCTTATTCAGAGTTACATACTAACACCAGTTATATAACCCTACACACGCATGTTGACTGGGTGTGTTTTGTGCTTCATATGAGATGGGTGCGAGGTCCAAAAGGGCTTATTCATACATTATTCATACAACAGGAAATTGGTGCTGACCACCATCTGGGAGCTCAGGTGGAGCTGAAAGGCACAGCCCCTGGTACTCCTCCATGTGGACCTATCTACATGGCTACTCGGGCTTCGTCAGAGCATGGCCACTGGATTCCAAACAGGAGGAAATAGGAAGCCCCCAGTCCACTTATGGCTTGGACCCAGAAGACCTAGAATGCCATGTATGCCACATTTTATTTATCAGAGCAGTCAGATGGCCAGTGCAGAATTACAGGAAGAAGAATTACACTCTACTTTTGGATGGAGGGTGGCATGTATGTATGGAGACCAAAGGAACTGATGTCAGCCATCACTGGAGACCATCACACAGACTTAATTTCATTCCATTTCTGACCAGGTTAAGCAAAACACGCTTTCAGAGTCTCTCTACACTGTAATAGTTCTGTAAATTCCAAATCAACACAACAAACCTACTCTTAGTGTAATGTGTTTTATCTAAGATTTTTCTTCATTTAGTCATTAAAACTAAAAAGCATTGTACATTTTCATTGGCTTAACTGTATTATTTTGAAGCAAATAAAGCATTTAAAACACTAAGTAAAAAGTTAGTTACTATCCTTTTTCTAGTGTTATGATATCCACCAATAATTTGCTGAGCAGAAATAATTTTCAAGGAATTATGCTGAAAGTAAATGAAACTTTAAAGGCAACAGATGCCTGAAAAGCTGACTTGAAAAGAGAAACGCATAGTATGATAGCAACCAAATAATTATGAAGAATAACAGCTAAATATTTAACATTTTAGTCACGCTTTGAGAAAGACAAAATCTCTTTGAACATAATGCAGTGTAAAAAGAAAAAAAAAAAGATGAGAAAGAAGAAAAATACCAAGTAAAGGGCTAGCAGGAAAAAAAGTGAGACCAAAATTGGTAAAATATAGCATTTCAGAGAGAATCTTAGTCAAAAAATAATTGAAAAATGTTTATTTATTAGAAGATCACTGCTTTATTTACCCAAAATGAAATATGGATATGTCAACCCCCAGTTCTGTTAAATTAAATATGCCCAGAAAACCTCTTAAGAAATTAAAAAGATTCTGAACTATTTGTCTTATTTATTAGTATTACAGTCTGACACCACACATCTCCAACTGGAAGAAAACTAAAAACCCACATACCAAGGTGCCAGACTGAGAAACACACGGCACTTTCCAATAACCAAAGTCTGGCTATTTGTAGGTGGTGAAAATCTATTTAGGGACCTCCTTATAGCTTGATGAGAAAAACATCATATGTTTACTTTTAGGAGTTTCAGTAAGAAGAAATTTTAGATTTATTTACAGCAAAGAGGGAAAGGTATTACCTGTATTCATGAAATGTAGGTATCTTATGGAGACTGGAGGGAATTCTTTTAATACATTTCTTTACAAAAGGTTGGCAGCTCAGAGAGAAAACTTTGTAGAGTTTTTAAATATTTAATGTCCCATTGCTGCTTTGCAGCCTGAGAAAAACTTGGGGTTCTTTATTGGCAAATATTTCAGAGCTTATCTCAACTTGTATGAAATTTTAAAAAAGTGTTTAATATTTCTAAACTGTAAAGCTAGGTGAAAAAAAAAAAAAAACAACAGCTTTGGGCAACAAGATAATTCTTTGCAAAATTAAAAAACTGAATATTAAATTTCAAAATCATAGCTTTTTCACAGATAAAAATGTTCTTGTTATTGGGGATTTAATTCATTATGTTTTCATTAATATTTGTTAGTTGTCTATTGTACATGAATTATTTGAATTAAAGAATTTGAATGACTCAAATAATTATGTGGCCTCTATTCTTAACAGTGAATAATTTAGTAGGTGGACACATTTATCAGACAAAAGGTAATGATGAGCCTTATAGTCTTGGGGAGATTCAGTATTATATGAGGATGGAGATAAAGCTAATTATAATAGTATGACTGCTGAAATATTTTTTTAGAAGCTGCTGGAAAGTCTCTCTTAATAGACTTACTTCAGATCTTGAACTACATATATTATTAACTTCATAAAGTTAGGTCACTAATAAAATAATGTGTATTGCCTGAAAGACAAAGCATATCATTTATATTTGATCTTTTATATACATACATATATATTAAATTATGTAACCCCTGTCTACTGTCAGAATCGTCAAGACAATTGGTGATAAAAGGCACAATATATGGAAATTTCTAAGCTATAATGCATTTTTAAAGCTAAATATTCAGTTGATATATTGAATAGTGGCAGTGGTTAGTAGGAGGGGTCCTATACCACAGTATTTGGCTTTAATTTTTCTACTATTTAACAGCTAGGCCTTTGGCAACTTAATTAAACTCATCGTGGTTCAAATTTCTCATCTTTATAGTAGGGATATGGCATATTTTATCTAAGATGTCTTTCATTGTGAAACACACAAGTATTTGATACACTACTACAAAAGAAAAACACCCAAAGCAGAGAGCTGAAAGGAAGATCCAGTGTAAAGTGAACCTGTCAAAGGGTCAGGACTTCAATGTAAGGAAAATGAGAAAAAGACATGACACACAGAGAAAAGTGCCAGAAAACTTGCATGCCTCCACTATGACATAGAGTACAAAGGGAAGAAATATGTTCCCTGCTATATAAACAGGAAGTTCGTGTCCATGCAGGCTGAATTCATCCTCGCCGTATGGTCTGAAAAACCTCAAAAAAGAATTTAATTGAAAGTGGCCTTAGGTTGGTCATGATCCAGGTGACGGGCAGAAGCAAACACAAATTGTATCTGCAAGAATTTGATGGAAACCCAGGCTGAAGCCAGCAATGATAATAAGACCAATTTCAGAGATGTTACAATGCAGAAAAAAAAAGGCACATGGCAGCTCATTGTAAATATGGCACCAAGTCTTTCTTTCCCTCAGACCACATCTTTTGCAGCATGTCTTTGCAGCCCCTCCCCCCAAGAAGTCTATTTCTCCAACACCTGAAACTCTGCTTGCCCTATGACCTGTTTGGGCCAATACAATACGACAGACAAATGATGTGCCTATTTGCAAACTGACGCTCAAGAGGCCTTGCACGCTTCCACTTGGTCCTGGAACTCCACTATTACTAGGAAAATTACCGTCCACCCCCCCCCCAAAACTTGCTAGGAAGTGGAGAGATCATGTGGAATAAAGCCAATGCAATCTACCCAAGGTCTTGCTAGATTACTCAGCATCCAACCTACCCACCAGTGAACCACAGATGCATGAACAAGCTTTTATAAAACTATCTGAGCCCACCTAGATCCGCAAAAACATTCTACAGGTTCATGAGCAAGAGTACTTATTATTTTAGATCATTACATTTGGGGGAGTTTTATTATGCAGCAACAGCTAACTGAACAAGATAGATCTTAAAAATCAATGAAATAGAGTATTGGTAGCAACCTTATGGGGCTATGGTAAGGAATTAAATGATTCACTACCTGCAAGACACTTAGGATAATGCTTCCTACATGTTAAATCTAAGGAAATGCCATCTAAATTATTGAGGTGTTACCATATTCAGAGACTCCTTTGCCTCCAACTTTATTTATACATAAAATAGGAATTCTGATTTACATACTATGAAGACCAAATAAAAGTAGAAACATTTTTAACTATAAGATACTAAATAAAATGTGATTAACAACTATAATTACACATAAACGAATAGCTAAAATGCAATGCGTTATATACCCAAAGAGGTATAAACATGCATTAAGTCAATACAAAAAAAAAACAAATGATGAATTTTGTCTGGAAGACTCAGGGATGGCTTTATAGAGGAGGGAGGTATGTGAATCAAATACAAAATATTAGGAAGGGTTTGGTAAGGTAAAAGGTTATTACAAAGCAGAGAGTAGAAGGCATTCTAGGTTACAAAAAACTGCATGTACAAAGATCCAAAGACACAAAAGCATCTGTCCCGCCTACCTGTCTGACTAGGAGCACACAATATAAGGGGGAAAATGGCCACATAATGAGGCCAGGAAGATAGCTTAAAAAGCTAGTCATGTATCTGGTTAAGCAAAAATGACTTTCTTCTTTTTAAGCATAGATACCACCAGAGATTTCTAAGAAGGCCAGTAATATGATAAAATCTACTTAGGAATTTTAATTCTTGTAGCAATATAGAGGAAAGATTGGAAGGAGGGAAATACACACAATCATCGAGGTAAAAAATGATCAGGGCCTGATCTAAGGTCTGTTAAAGAATAGGAGCCACATTTGATGACAAACTGCACTGACACAGGGCTTGAACTCCCGACCCTGAGATCAAGAGTAACAGGTTTAACTCACTGAGCCACCCACACACCCCAACACCATTAAAATTCTTAAGTGGCCTACTTTGTAGCAAGTCCCGAGCTAACTGCTTGCACAGGCATTACTGCATGTAATTCTTCTGAGCGCTCTATGTATACATATGAAGCTCAAACAGCATACTGTCCATGAACACAGCCAGACATGAACCTATAGAATAATTACTGAGGAATGCTTCACTCTAAAAAGAGAAAGAGCATGCACACGATCTTCAAAATATGTTAAGAGATGCCACCAATTCAACGGGCAGGAGGCACAGTGAGTTGCTGCAGAATTTGGAACCAGGAATAATCAGTAGAAATTAGAGGTGACACAGCTTTTGACTTAGTAAAGGAAAATATTTTCTATTATCTAGAGCTATCCAACTAGGAAATGAGTTTATTTGTGGGGTTCCGATCCCTAACTCTGGAAATAGAGTTATTTCAACCATTATTCATTCAAAAATATGAATTGAGTAATTAAAATTTGCCAAACTCCACGCTAGACATTCAGGAACAATTGTGAACAAGATAAACTCTCAGGAGTGAGAGAATGACTGTAGAAAGGGATTCTGCATTGTTTTATTTACGTAATGTTTACGATATTCTAGGCACTGTTTGAAATTCTTGACAAATATTAATTTACTTAGTACTCAAAGCAACCTTACACATGGGGAAACCGAGGCAAAAAGAGGCAACATTTCAAATAGGGTCAGTGCTGCGATCCAAATCCAGGTGGTCTGGCTCTGGGGTCTGCACTCTTGGCCACCATTACTGCTGTTTTCACCCTACCCCACTGGGTGGGGCTGGGCAACCAGTATGATAAGGTGCTTCCACTGCCCCCCACTCCCAGAAGGCTGTGAAAGCACCTATAAACTTGTGGGAGACACTGAAGCCATTTTTGTGTGTGACAAATTCAACATGTTCCCAGTGACTAGACCTGATCAGGTTTTGATGCTTTTTTTCTTTTATACATGGTCACTCATGTCTACAAAATCCACGTACGTACCACTATTCAGAATGTTTTTATGTTTTACTCACACCTCAGATACAAGGAAATCTGGCTATCTATGAGAGAGAAAGTTTGGAAATTGATTTTGTTATGCAGAATTTTAAAGAATCTATAAACTTAAAAGTAACTTCTTCTGGGTAGGAGATGGGGAGCATGACAGAAATAGAGAGGGGATGTCTACATTCCAGAATTCTGTACTATTTATTTTTTCATGAGCATGCTTTATTTTCTTAATTAAAAGCTTACAGGAGACTTGTTGGAGTACAAGTTTATCATAAAATAATAAGAATGTCTCTCATCCCCTGCTCATCTAGAGGAAAAGATTTGAAAGGAGGAAAAGAGCAAGAAAGAATTTGGAATTGCGGACAAAATTCGTAAGACAGCCTCGACGTCACATTATTAGAGAATAGTGGAGCTGGTAGCATGAAAACCACCTGTCATCCAACCACTTTATTTTACAGGTGAGGAACTTGAGCCCAAGGAGGTTTATGAAACTTGGATGATGTCAAAAAGCAAACTGATCACACTGAAATGCACATAAGGGTCATTAAGCCTAGAAAGCACTGTAGGGACAGTAGTAGCGCCTGTATCACACTGTTGTTCTAAAGATTAAATGAGACAAGTCATATAGAGCACATAACCTGGAATACAGCTACTGTAAATGTTATAAATATGTATTATATGTATTGTTATTCTCACCATTACTATTGTTACCAGATCACTTTACACGAGCTGTCACTAGCTTCCCACAGCAAAATTATTTTCCCTTCTCAAAGTAATTTTCTTTTTTAAAGTATCCTGCTGACTGCACGAGATGGACTCAAGGATTTGAGGGCATGAGATCTGAGTACAAATACCAGCACTGTCAATTACTCAATTGAGGGATTTTGAGCAAACTATTTAAATTTCTAACATTCACTTTCCTCCTTGGAGAATACAGTGAGACCTGCATGGCATGCCGTCAGGTATAAGAGTGAAGGCACAGAAATGTTAGTCTACTCCTGGCATTTATTAAAACCTTCTAGGAGCGTCTGGGTGGCTCAGTCGGTTAAGCATCCGACGTCAGCTCAGGTCACAATCTCGCGGTCCATGAGTTCGAGCCCCTGGGCTGATGGCTCAGAGCCTGGAGCCTGCTTCCGATTCTGTGTCTCCCTCTCTCTGCCCCTCCCCGTTCATGCTCTGTCTCTCTGTCTCAAAAATAAATAAACGTTAAAAAAATTAAAATAAAACCTTCTATAAATTACAGCAATCATAATTATTTATTATATGTCATGAAGGCTTTGTAGTGCACACAAACTATAGTGTGAACCAAAAGCCTGAGGTCAGCAAGACTATTGTACCTGGGTAACAGGTTTGCTTACTTTTCTTTCCCTACATTTGCTTTTCTAGTTCCCTATTGACTACAGCCACCTGTGTTTAAGTATAAATGCAGGAAAAAAAGAAACTAAAGAGATAAATAAAAAATTCAGTACTCTTCCCTTAAGAAAGATGGACGGGTAGACCCATCCAGGCTTCCAGCCTATTCATTAGTCAATTCTATTCCATGTGCTGTACTTCAGAGGAGGAAATGGAAAACGACTAGGTGTCTCATATCCACTATTTTGTGTAAGATAAAGGGTAAAAATATTGGATTTTGATTTTAAGGAGAGTTTCTGGGTCAACCCAAGATAATTCTGCAGCAAGTAATCATCAAGAAGACAAGGGACACAGTGGAAGCCCAACTCTGGAGCCAAACGGGGGATGTGAGTGCATGTTGAGGGGCTAGACAAAGAACCTGTGAAGGCCTACCTGTGAATGGCTAAGGATGGGTAGGCTTTGCTGTTTTCCTGATATGCATGATCATGGAGGCCACTATCCATTTAAAGAGACTGCATTAAGTGGATAGAAAAAGACAAAATACATGGCATAGAAAAGCAAGGGATTAAGAGAAAAATGTCAATTCAACACTAAAAGAGCAGTGGTTTCCAAACTATGGCACAGTATCAGCTTACCTAGGAACCTGATAGAAATACAAATTCTCCACCCCATTCCACATTACTGGATCAGAAACTCCAGAAGTAAAAGGGCTGGGGGCGGTGCAACAATTTGTATTTGAACAAGCCCTCCTGGTTGTTCTGCTGTATGTACATTTTAGAGTAACCTTATCTTCCTTTATACTTTTTATTCCAATTTACAATGTCTTCTTCTTAAATCCCTATCTGAACCAAAAGCTAAGGAAAGGGAGAGGGGTATAAAAGTTAGGAGACTAGAGCAGGCCTATTTAAGTCATTTGCAAATACCAGATTTGCAAATTATTATTTATAGTAAAAGTGAAGGTTAACAATTTTTAATCACAGTCAAACATTTTCATGCCATGCATGACTTTCACAAAAGAATAGACATATTAGTTCAATGGAATAAAGAAGATTAGAACAATACAGAACAGTATTTGTTAAGTGGAGAGGAAATGGCACTTGATGGGTCGCACAATGAACTGGGAATGAGATGTCCTAGATAGAACCTTCCCTATCACCATAGCTCCTGCCAGATCATTTCTGCCCACATCACTGAAGGATAGTATTTGCTAAAGCCCAGTTGATCCTATGCAAACAGGACAATGCTGCATAAGGACTGTTGAAGTTTTGTCACAGGCCTGATTACAGCAAAAGACTAGCATTATCTGAAAAATTCTGCAGTGGAAATAAATCAAAAATAAGCAAATAAAAGCCTGGGGATTTATCTTGGAAGAAAAGACGTACATTACTGGAAAGGCACTGGAATGAATTTCCTCCACCTCTTGCCTCATCCATTTCCTACCTGACAAATTTTGCACTGTACCTTTTAGTAGTGTGAGGCTTGTCCTCATTCGCCTTAACCAGTACCATGCTCTCACAGATGTTCCAGTGCTAAGAGAATCTATCCTAAACTTATCCATTGAAAATGGGCGCTTTTGACTTATTTTATATGCATTAATGAGCCTCCCATTTCATATAGTTACTAAAACCCTTGGTAAGGTACTAACGAGAAATGCCAGCATGGGCACCAAAAATTTCAAGCCAGGCTACATTTACTATGTATTCCATAAAGCCCCATGGGCTCAATCAGATTCAAGGAGATCTGAAAATACAGAGTAATACTGTTGTATTCTGATATTGTAAGATATACTGCCTCTAATTCACTTTTGTGGTACTTTTAAAAATTAGTCTATAAAATTTTCATGGCAGTTGCAAAGCATTAAAGTGTAGGTAATGGAATAAAATGGCTTCAAATGAAAAAAAGTTACTGAGATTATGCTGGTGGCACAACTAAAATTTAGAGCCAAGAACTAAGAATCAAAGAAAAACATCTGGGAAAATTCGTTTTAAAAGTTGCTTTAACCATCTCATAAAGAGGATGTATAATGGCAGTGATCAGATGTTATATCATGTGTCGGGCTGTCCTGGTATGCAAGTCCTGGTGTGCACGGGCTAGGGCCTGGGGAAAATATAGGATTGTTCTCAGGGTGAGAATAGGAATCTCTGGAGGACCATCTCTGTTTACAAGTGGCTTGTTAGCTTACTAAGTCAAGATGGGGCTTAGGTGGTACATGGGTTCCCACTACCTCTAGGGTAAGCCGGAACCAAGAGCAGACAGGTAGAAAGCTAATAACTAAGAGAGTTAAGAGATCAGTGCTGGGGCTGGAGCAGATCTGGTGTTGAGTGGAAGAGGAATAAAAAGGCTGTGAGGGAGGAGTGTGGGGAAGAAAAAGAGAACAGAATGAAGGCATCTGGCTTCCAACAGTGCTAGAAGAGAAAGAGTTCACTGCTTTGCTTGTAAACTCTCTCAACCCCCTACCTGAATGGCAACCACAGGAACCACAGCATCAAATGAAATGGTTTATTTGATAGGAAGTAGAATCAGCAAACCCCAGAGCCACTGAGGTCTGTGTGGCTCCCAGATCCTGTCCGAAGCCCATGTTTGTTGCACGTGTGTTGACTCTAGGGCAGCTAGTACCCATTTTGAAAGAGAAAGTTGGGGAGGCAGGGGAAAGGTCAGGATATATTAGAATCAACACTTCTTCCAGACTTTCATTTTTCTCAAACACCGTTTCCTTTGATGACAGGAAGATACTCTGATATAGATTTTTCAGAGAAAAGCTTTTGCTTTCTCAGAAGATTCCCACCACCTTTGTTTTAAAGACTCACTCCAAATGTTTAAAGCAAGGACAGAACGCCAATCTATCATCTCTTGTAAATTTACTTTCCTAAGTGAATTAACCTCTTTAGCTCAGTTACCTGACTTTAAAAATAGAAACAATAATATCATGCTCACAGTCCTGCAAATCTCTTTTAGCAACAAATCTACATAATAAACTATCTCTTAGACATCACCATTTGGATGCTTTAGACAGCTCAAACCATCTTTCTGTCCAAACCTGCTTTCCTCTCTCAATAGCTGGTGCCACCACTATCCACTGGCCCTCCAAACCAAAAGATACAGTCTTTCTGGATTTCTTCTTGTCATTCAGCTTAGACCTTCTGCTTGATTGGCATTTCTCAAAACTACCTCCCTCCTGTTCCTATTGAACCTGCCTTCACTCAGTCTTATCACCTGCGTGGGTTAACACAAACACAATCACTTCCTCATCAGCTGCCCTCCCTCCAGTCTTGGATTCTCCATTCCCTCTGCTCAGAGGGACAATTTTATCCTCTTAATCTCAAGCGAGAGAAGGACTCGAAAGACATGGAGAGAAGTAGGTAGAGGTTATTAGATATTGAAGGCTGGGAATGAAAATTATTAAAATTGGTTTCACTTTAAATTCATTCTTCTATTATAATGAATAGCTCAGAATGAATGTCATGAGAAGTCAGTAAGAAACAAAACAAACGAAAACTTCCTTCCTTCTTTCCAAAAATATACACTTTGCTTGGAATCATCAAGAACAGAGGAGTCATTCTTTTTCTTGCCTAATTTTTTAAACCCAGTTGTGCATAACATTTTTCTCTCACAGTTGTGTGTTGGAACCTAGAAAAATTTAAAAACAACAAAAGTACTTTCTGTGTTGCAGAGGTGATGAAATGCAGGTTTGCTCTCTTCAGCTTGTACCCAGCTGGCAGACATAGTAATCTCATAAACAAGTAGGTGACAATTCTGTTAGGTATGTACTTGTCTCAGTAAACTAAGTTATGAACTCACTACAACTACCTGCCTCAGAATGGAAGGCTCAGCTCTTACACCTAAAGCACTAGAAATCTGAGAATCTGTGCCCTAGAATAAGGGCCAAGGACAAACAGAGGCCTGATATGGCCTAATTCTCCAAAAAAGAAAGTGACTAATAATAGGCGGTTTCTCAGTTCAGCAAGGAATGAGTGGACCCTGTACAGGGGAGTATCTGAAATATTACAGACGTGGTTCGTGAAATAGAATCACAAAACTTTGGAGCTAGAAAACACATCAGAAAAGCAGCCTCCTTGTTTTAATTAGAAGAGCAATCTGAAACTCAGAAAGCTGGAATGACCTGCGCTCAGCTAAGAGGGGCCAGATCTGAGCCTAGAGCACTGGTCTCTGTATATACAATACACATTTGCTTAATCCACAAGTAGCAAATACTGAGAAGTCAACCCCTTGTCTAAGTCATGACAGGAACTAAGCGATCTCAACTACCCAAATGTGAACCACTCTGGAGAGACTCCAAGCACGCTTGTGCGAACATAAAGATACTCCCAAGTGTATCCTGTGTCTAACAGAATCCTGTGTCCAGTGTCAGAAGCAGCAGGAATGGTTCCTGCTAGTGGTTCACTAGTCCAAAACAGAAGCCTCATCATAAGACCAATACTCCTAAAGTTATACTACCAGTAGATTGAGGAAATAGTGTTGCCAATCCCCTATAGGTGCTTAGATACTGCTCCTTCACATACCAGTTCTCCTCTGAGCCACAGATTCTTGACATGAAGCTACTCATTCATATGGCCATCCACTGACTCACTCAAGTGTCCAATGAGCCAGGCATCATGGTAGATATTGGAGTAAAGCCAATATACATGGTCTCCACCTTTGTGGGACTTTGACTGTAGCACACTTTTTTTTATGATTTGCCTGCTGCTGATCTCCAAGATTTACTCAAGGGTTAAAAAATGCACTGATAAAACAAAAACTAGTCATATATGAAAAGACTAGAAACACTAGCAAGTTACTTTTTCTCTGGAAAATGACACCAAAGTCTGTAAAAATAAATTCCCCCTAGGAACCAATAGATTTTCTTAATAACCTAAATATAAAAACTTTAAAAGAAAATTAAGTCAGAGGAGTACAAGTGCTTTAGGCGACAGCACATGGCATACTTAGCACAAGATAATGAGAAATTGAAGTAAAATACACACTGGTACGTTCCTGCTCTTCTCTAAATCAGATCCCTGGCTCGCAAACGACACAGCTACGGTGTTTCACAACTCTTGTTCCTTGCATACTTCATGTCTTAATTAAATAGATAATCTAGTTCCTTGAGCTTTGTTTCTTAGCATCTCATTTCACACATCCCTAAAATCTGGTTACCTTTTCATTGATACACTGATCCAGTAAAGTGGCCAAATCCCAGGATCCCTGCTCCGTTCTTAATAGCTTCGTGGTTTTCGCTAAATGTAATTCTTGTGCACGTGCCCTAATTCCTAAATTCACTTTCTCTTATCATTTTCTCTCGTTAGCCTATGACCACTCCAGACCACATGCTCTGGACACCTCTCCCTTCTTACCTTCCCTTTTTAATTTCAGATGTATACCACATTCTTCCAAAAACATTTAAACCGTCTTACAGCGTAAACATAAAATACTACAGCAGATAGGAACAAAATTGTTTTAAGCATACTCATTAAGTAAAAGGCAAGTAGGTATTATCCTTTGCTTTTTTTAAAAAAAAAATTTTAATGTTTATTTATTTTTGAGAGAGAGCACGTGAATGGGTGAAGGGCAGAGAGAAAGGGAAACACAGAATCCGAAGCAGGCTCCAGCTCTGACCTGTTACTGCAGAGCCCAATGCGGGACTCAAATCCACGAACTCTAAGACCATAACCTGAGCCAAAGTCACACACTTAACTGACTGAGCCACCCAGGCACCCCTATCCTTTGCTTGAAGTGGCAGTTGGAGTTGGGCATGGAACTGAGCTTCCCGTTTCCTGCCAAGTCAGAACACAAAGGGGAACATGCAGAACTGCATTCTTTTCATTATCTGACAAGCAAAGTACACACATTTGTCTCCGCAGTCTGTGCTACTTCCTGGAACAAGACTCAAGCAGGAATTTACAACGTGAAACCCTACAGAAGACACACCAAGTAACACATCACTTCAATTATGCGATTATAAAATTATGCGATTACAAGAGTCCCACTCAGACCACCCTTCGTAAAAACAGCAAGCATAAAGTTAAAGTAAAATTTAATGAAAGCATCTGGGAGGGAAGGTGAACAAAGTATTCCAGAGCCTCACAATCTCAGGACTTAAATTAAGATAGGGGGTAATTTTAAAGAGTGAAATGGTGAACGTGTCTATAAATTTTCTCAAATTCCAGATTCCTCAGGTGACACAGGCTGAGACGAGGTTGTTGTCAGTTCATGATTAAACTCTCACAAAAAAATACAGTGTAAATATTCTGAGTTGTCGGTTAATACAAAACCTCCTTGCTTTAGTTATTACTTGAGATTTGTCATTTTTGTCAACAGCCACATTTGTTCTCATCACAAACAAGTAGTCCGTCAACAGTAGGAATGCTAGCCTAGTAACAACTGTTTTTCTTATAATTGGCCTTGGACAGGTTCTCAGTAAAGACTCTGTCATCTGGATCTTTTAACGTAAGGAAAAGAATTTCACTTTTTTTTTTTTTTTTTTTTTTTTTTAGCCCACATGACTTGTGTGTTCTTTTGTGACTGGTTATTCTCATCCATGGAATAACCTCAGTGCGTGCCTTTTAAAGATATGTATGCCTCTTAAATATTAAGAATGACACTACCCCCAAAGATCTCATCACTATAACTGAGCTCAAAAACTTATCCTTACTATAACCACCCGAACTCAACCTATTATTTGGATCAATCTTGATTCAATACTAGTAAGAGTGCAACAGATTATTTCAATTTATATTTAATTGATGGTGAGTTGCTCCTTTATGTAATAACTAGGTAATAGTCTACATCTTAAGATCATTTCTGATTAAAGACAGTATAATGACTGAAGCACCTGGGTGGACCAGCTGGTTAAACATCTGACTCTTAATTTCAGCTCAGGTCATGAACTCATGGTCTGTGACATTGAGCCCTGAATTGGACTCTGCACTGACAGCGTGGAGCCTGCTTGGGATTCATTCTCTCTCTCACTCTCTCTTTCTCTCTCTCTCTCTTTCTCTCACTCTCTCTGCCCCTCCCCTGTTTGCTCTCTCTCTGTCTCAAAATAAGTAAATAAATATTTTAAGAAAAATATTTTAAAGACAGCACAATGATCATTCTAGAACTATGAAAAGCTTTTCATCTTTGTAACACATAGAACATGTACCTAGCCCTCCTAACAATTGTCCAAATAGAATATTCAATAAAAATAAATAAAAGTAGTATTGATACATACAACTCATCTACATCTTGCTTTAAGTTCGTATCTGTTAGATTTCCACTTCTGACTATAATGTAGTAATTTAAACCAACTTGCCTCCCCACCAAAAAAAAAAAAAAAAACCTAAAAAATTAGACAATCTATACAAAATAACTCTTTATAGATATTGGGCCTTATACAAGGCAGGACTTGTGATCCCTGAGAGGAAAACAAATGAGAGGAGTCCTCCAATCACTCCAGGTTTCTGGCTGGCATCACTTTCTGGACCTGGACGGCTGTGGAGGGAGAGGGATCCTGTACAAAGCACAGCGGGAGTTCACCAGTTCATGGTAAATAGGAGTTCTAATATCTGTACTCACTATTTTTTTACCAGCAGTTAAAGTTTTAACTTATAATGAGATCTAGTGGGACCTTAAAGTCTTCAGATGATGTGCTGTGGTAAAATAATTTGAATTTAATGAAAGTTTCAAATACAAGTAGGCTTAAAACTGGAAAACCTGTTAGAGAAAATAGATCACTTAAAAAAAAAATAAAGCAATTGATCAGTTCAACAGATATAGTTAGATCATTTAAAAAATCCTTCACTAAACCTTTTGTTTTAACTAGACATCAAGAACTTAGGAAGTGGAAATAGGAAGTAATTATAGAGCATGATAAAGAACATCTAAAACCACTAGTCAATAGCATATGAAATAACGGAAATATTTTTTTTTGATTCTCAATGTCAATTAAGACTAGAGATTTTCCCATTAAAAGCAAGTAATAAGACACAAGTGCTCCTATTACCTTTGTTACATATTCTAGGATTACAAAAATGTCTCATAACTTCTGGAATCCCTATGTTGTACACCTGAAGCTAATGAAAACATTATGTGTCAACTATACCTCAATTTAAAAAAAAAGTCTAATAGGGAATGGCTTAGAAATATTTATTATGTTATATATAAAGTAACTATTAAAACAATGTTGCAGATAATTAAAAAGAAAATATTTATATGACTTTTTAATGGCTTTGTAGTATTTAATTTTAAAGTACCACTTGTATTATTAATTTACAATTATTAGACCTTTCTAAATCATAACAAAGATGAAATAAATATAGCAACTTTGATTATTTCTGAGTAATATATTTAAATTTTTTTTCCTGTTTATTTAGTTTTTGAGGGAGACAGAACACGAATGGCGGAGGGGTAGAGAGAGAGGGAGACACAGAATCCAAAGCAGGCTCCAGGCTCTGAGCTATCATCACAGAGCCCGATGCGGGGCTCGAACTCACAAACCATGAGATCATGACCTGAGTAGAAGTCGGATACTCAGCTGACTGAGGCACCAGGTGCCCCTATTTCTGAGTAATATATTTTTTATCTTACTAAGTTTTCTAAAATAAGCATAAAATTGTTTTGTTATGATTACACTTTAAGAAAAAAACATATGTGTACATATGCTTGTCTAGACATACAGAATGTGTACAAGACTACATATCAAGCTGTTAATATTGGTTATCTTTTGAACTAGTGACATTGTGAGCATGTGAGCCAGGGAAAAAGATCTCTATATTATCTGACATGTTATAAGTACACATACTGCTTTTGTAATTTCAAAAATGTAATAATATATATTCATTTGCAGAACTACCATAAAAAAAAAACAATGCACATAAACTATTTGCCAAATATGGTATATTGGTAGTTATAAAATATTAATAGCACAGATAGCAACAAAAATACAAATATACCACTACAGAATGGCAATATTGAAATGAAAGCAATTCATACGTATTTCTTCAAATTCTTTGCCTTGTTCATAATCCCAAAAAGCATGTAAAAATTTGTCAATTGCATTCTTCAAAAAATATCAAAAGAATTTGTCAACATTTTTCCAATAGACAAAAGTACCAAAAAAGATACATGTTGTTGAAATGTAGTTGAGAATAATTGTCTTCTAAAATAGTGTGAAAAGCAAGAAACAAGTGTTGGCAAGGATGTGGAGAAAAAAAGAATCCTCATGCACTGTTGGTGAGAATGTAAACTGGTGCAGCCACGTGGAAAAGAATGTGGAGGTTCTTCAAAAAGTTACAAATAAAACTACCTTATAAACCAGTAATTGCACTACTGAATATTTACCCAAAGAGTACAAAAACATGAATTCGAAAGGATATATGCACCCATATGTTTATTGCAGCATTATTTCCAATAGCCACGTTATAGAAGCAGCCCATCAATAGATGAATAGATAAAGATGTGTAATAATGGAATATTATTCAGCCATAAAAAAGAATGAAATCTTGCCATTTATAGCAACATGGATCGAGCTCAAGAAGATAATGCTAAGTGAAATATGCCAGTCAGAAAAAAGACAAACACCACAGGATTTTACTCATATGTGGAATTTAAGAAACAAAACGAATGGACAAAGGGAAAAAAAAGAGACAAATCAAGAAACAGACTCTTAACGATAAAGAATGAACTGGTGGTCACCAGAGGGAAGTAGGTGGGGGGCTGGGTGAATCAGGCGATGGTGGTTAAGAGCACCCTTATCAGGATGAGCACTGAGTAATGTACAGAATTGCTAAATCACTATATTGTACAACGGAAACTAATATAACACTGTATATTAATTATAATGGAATTAAAATTTAAAAACTTAAAATAATAATAAAGCAAAACGAAGTAACAAGGCTAGCCAAGGGAAAACAAACAAACAAGCAAAAAAACCTAGTGTGAAAAGATAAATTGGAAATTTTTCGAGAATAATCTGACCATATATACACAGACCGTCAACGTTTTCTTCTACTGACATCAGCAAAGAAATCTACCTAAGAGAAATAATGATTGTAGTACTATCTTTATGAACATAATCTAAAATCCAACAATAGAAAGATGGCCTAATAAGTATAATATATTCAAATTATAAAATATTACAGTCTATTGGTGGCTTAAACTAATTCTCATTTTTAATGTTATCTGAAATCATGACACCATAAAATGGCTTGCTACAAGTCCTTTTTGGACTTAGGGACCAGCTGGCTAAATTTCTGCTTTTTCTAGGTAAGGACAATCATGCTTTTTTCCATGTCTCAGCTGAAAACTGACCATTGAACTCAGTCTGTCTATAAAGGACTCCCCCTTCCTTTCTAAGGTCAGGAGATACTGCAGTTAAGGAACTTCCTATCTGGTCTCACCTTCCCTCAACCTTAGATTGGATCCCTAAACCTGCATAAAGTTAAAAAGCAATGCTCAAACTTGTGTGTATAGGCATGCTCCTAGTGCATAGGCATAAGCCACCCAGCAAGCACTGCCAACCCCCTCTTCCTCCTGCCCACCAAACCCCCCCCCCAAAAAAAACCCCAAAAAATAATTATCTCTCTTTAAAATGCAAGTCTTTTTCAGGGGCGCTGGGTGGCTCAGTCGGCTGAGCACCCAACTTCGGCTCAGGTCATGATCTCACAGTTTGTGATTTTGAGCCTCACGTCAGGCTCTGTGCTGACAGATCAGAGCCTGCTTTGGATTCTGTGTCTCCTCTAACTCTGCCCTTCCCCTGCTTGCGCTCTGTCTCTCTCTCTGTCTCAAAAATGAATAAATGTTAAAAATAAATAAAATAAGATAAATAAGTGGCACCTTGGTGGCTCAGTTAAGCGGCCAACTTTGTCTAAGGTCATGATCTCACAGTTTTGGAGCTCAAGCCCCGCATCGGGCTCTGGGCTGACAGTTCAGAGCCTGGAGCTTGCTTCAGATTCAGTGCCTCCCTCTCTGCCCCTCCCCAGCTCGTGCTCTCTCTCTCTCTCTCTCTCTCAAATAATTTTTTTAATAAAATAAAATAATAAAATAAAACAAAACACAATAAATAAAATAAAATAAAATAAAATAAAATAAAATAATTAAATTAAATTAAATTAAATTAAATTAAAAAATAAAATAAAATAAAATAAAATGTCTTTTTCAAACAAAAGTGATTTCAGCTTCTCTGGCATTTGGTCTCCAGTCTTGTAATGTCTAGCTTCCCAGTCTTTCTACAGACTCCTCCCAGGGCTATAGAATTCTCTGCAGGTAGGTATAGACTGGGTCTCCAGCAAGAGTCAGTAGTGTATTACTTTTGGACAATAGCCAACATATGATTTACACGTGAGACTAAGATGCAATGCCATTAAAAAAAGGGGGCAGGGATGGTTAGAAAAGCAGATACTGTACAGCCCTATTCATAAGAAAAAAAAATCAAGAAATTATTGTGTGATATAGTGTCACGCCTAAAATGTATTTACCTAAAACTGTTTTTGTGTTTTGCAGTCCAGATAAACATGGTTTTAAGATTTGGCAACTGGATCAACATTTCATTTATCATGATTCATAGGTGAAATACTAAATTACTAAACAGAACCTACTCAAGTTTTACAGTAGTTTTTACTGCAGGTGTACAACGGAGCAGTACTAATTAGAAATACGAGCTCCATGGGACACACTTTTCTTGTACAAGAAGCCAATAACCCTACAACTCAGTGATTGGCTCATGCTATCTTGGAAGCCTCATATATATATATATATATATATATATATATATATATATATAGTATCTTGGTAGCCTCATATATATATATATATATATATATATATATATACACACACACACACATATACATATAAAACATCATACAAAGGATTTAATTCTCTGGCATTTGAAAACATTGCTATTAGTTATTACTTCCTCAACATGCAAAATCCACTTTTGTTCAGGAACCAGTTATTAAGTATTTATCTTGGTTAGTACTGTATTGGAGACTAGATAATAACGTCCTTAGTCTTAAATTGCTCATCATCTTACCTGCTTATACTTTGGTGTTGATATAAACTCTTAATTCAAAAATATCTTGGAAGTATGGAAGTAGCAAGAAGTGCTTAAGCTCAATCAGCTCACCTTTTTTCTCTGCTAGGTCTATTAAGTTAACATGTATTCAGTGTCTGAAAGTATTAGAGCACTTGATAAAGTCTTTACCTTTGCAGAAAGGCTAGCAAAATGACAAATTTATTAACAAAAACTAAAGCACAAAGGATTGATCTTTGATTTTTTCTTTTTTAAAATTTCAGGTGTACAGAGTTGAGTTAATCAGACTCCTTCCTTTCTAGCTTGCTATCATCTTTGCAAACTCCTCTCCTCCTTTATTTTAATGCATTTGTTCCCCTTTCACCTCCAACCCCAACCCTCTTCTCCACCTTGGTCACCGCTGCAATATATTTAATTCACATCCTTATTGTATAAACATCTCCTGAAACAGATAGTATTCTTGTGTGTGACACTTAATTTATATGTGTTAAACTGCACTATAAATTTCAACAGTTCTTTTCCAACTCAACACTACACTTTTAAAACATATCCATGTGCTGGGTCTAATTCATCCTCTATCTTCTTAAAATTTTTTAATGTTTATTTAATGTTGAGAGACAGAGCACAAGTTGGGGAGGGACAGAGAGAGAGGGAGACACAGAATCTAAAGCAGGTTCCAGGCTCTGAGCTGTCAGCACATAGCCCAATATGGGGCTTGAACTCACGAGTCATGAGATCATGACCTGAGCTGAAGTTAGGTGCTTAACGGAATGAGCCACCCAGGCACCCCAACATCCTCCTATCTTCTGATATGTCAAGGTCCATATCATGTGCATATACTACATTTTTGTTATCCACATCCTTTGTGAGTAGGTCTAGATTGCCTCCAACTTTTGCTCCTACAGCCAGTGGTGTAGTGAACATCTTCCTACATGTCCCCTCACGGACTAGTAAAAACGTTTCCCTGACAGATACATCCTAGAATTGGATTGCTAGGATTGGCAGGAGTATGCTAATTTTTCTAATTACTGCCAGATTGCTTTTGAGAATGATGTCAACAATTTTCCATCATACCACTGGGGCATGAAATGTCCCATTTCTTCCCATTTTCTCAAACATATGATATCTAACTTCTAATTTTTGTGAATCTAATGGAACAAAGAAGAATTCATTGTTATGATTTAATTTCTTGAAAATGTGAGGTTAAAGTAAAGTTGAACATTTCTTTACATACTTAGGTATCGGGGTTTCTGAGTGAGGCTTGCCCACTACTGGGCTCCTGAGTAAGTCTCACACAAAAGAAAATGCCTGCCAACACCTACCTCCTGCCTTCCACCTCCAAAGGTCAACAGGAGGCCCCAGGTGTTCATTGCACCAGCCTTCCCTTAGCCTTCTCCATCCCTTGGTGTGTCTATCCTAAACCTCATCTTTCAGAAAACACTATAAACCATGCATCTCTCACATGCGAAGGCGGTTATTTCTCCCCAGTCCTTGAATCCCAATGTTTAGAGAAGGTATGAGTGTTTTCTTTGGCACTTGTTCCAGGCCATTCTCTCCCTGTCTTCCCTAAAATCTCTGAATCCCATGTTGTTGCAATGCATCACACACCACTGCTCACGGCTGATGTCCTCTGCCTGTGTCTGCTCTCCTCGATCCCAGAGACAAAGGGGTTACACCCTCTCCTCTCAAATTTCTAACACATCTTTCCCCATTGTCCCTCACAGTGGGCCTTGCTTTCTACATTACGAAGAAAATAGAACTGCTCAAAGCTCACTCACCCTTTTCCACGTCTACCCAGCACACAGGAACACATACTTACCTTCCCAAAAGTTAAAGAGGATGAGCTCACCAAACTCATGTCAAAGGTCAGGGCCTTCAGTGTACATTAGATGCCACTTCTCACCTGCTCGAGGGCACCACTCTAGCAATTCTCCTCCTCTGTCCTTCATCCCCACTCTACTGGATCATTCCTGAGCATACACTCATATTATTATTTCTCTGATGTTAAACTGTTCTAAAGAAAAAGAAGGAGGAGAAGGAGGAGGAGAAGGAGGAGGAGGAGGAGGAGGAGGAGGAGGAGGAGGAGGAGGAGGAGGAGGAGAAAAAAGAAAAAAAAAAAAAGAAAAACTTTCCCTGATGGCTTTTCTCTCCATCTACTATCCTGTTTCTATATTTCTGGCTACAGAAAAACTCCTTGAGAGAGTTTTCTGTATTTGCAATCTAATTTATCTCCCCCCTCTTCCCTCTTAACCCATTCCAAGCAGATTTGTCCTACCACCACAAGGCTTCTCTTGTCAAGGTCACAATGACCCCTACGTTGCCAAATTTAATGGTCAAGTTTTAGTCTTCATCTTATTTGAACTATCAGCAATGTCTTGCACAGTCAAACATTTCTTCTTCTTAAAACAATTTCCTTCAGATGGATTCCAGGATACCATTCTGGTTTCTCACTTATCTCAATATTCCTTTTAAGTTTTTTAGCTGGGAGTCTTTTCCTAACACATCTGAATCACTGCAATTACTTAACCTCTCTGAGTCTCACTTTGTCATCTACCTTGCATAGTTACCATGAGGATTCACTGAAACACTATATCAAGAACCAAACATTAAGCTTGGAACATAGACCTTCAATGAATGATCACTATTACCATTAGCAGTAGCAAAGAGGATATCATGGGACCATTAGAATTCCCAGATAAGGAATAATAAAAAAGATGCCTACAGTAATTCCCAGTCAGCTTTCCCTAGGAGTGCATAAAAAAATAAAAGGTCACAACTTCAACCTTTAAAAGAAATGTATGCCAATACAATAAAGACTAGTTTTCTTTCTTGATAGGAGAAGTCCTCGTTACAACTCTTAAATATATATCAGGAAACTGAAATGAAAACTGTTACTTTAAATAGGAGCTTGTTAAAACATATATTTTAGAAGCATGGGTTAACTTTTTAAAAAAATAAATTGTTAAAAAATAAATGCTAACAAAAACAAACTCGCCATCATTAAGATTTTTTTTAATGTTTATTTATTTTTGAGAGAGAGAGAGAGAGAGAGAGAATGAGGCAGAGCACCAGTCGGGGAAGGCAGAGAGAGAGACAGAGACACAAAATCTGAAGCAGGTTCCAGGCTCTGAACTGTCAGCACAGAGCCCAACACTGGGCTTGAACCCACCAAAGGTGAGATCATGACCTGAGCTGAAGTCGAATGCTCAACCCATAATTCTATTACACCAATATATAAACCAAAAATTATTAAGGGCAACAACATACATTTTTTAAGCTCACAATGCCCACTATGAAACTTTTAAGTTTAGATTAGGGAAAAATTACGTTATTAGGAAAATGCCATTAGTCACAATGAGGTAGTGAATGCTGCAGTCATAAACATCTCCAGTGGCTTCCAACATAGGTTTGTGGGTCTTTTTCTCACCTACATCACATGTTATCACACATGGGGCACTGCCTCATGCTGTGCTCCCTCTAAGACTGAGACTGATAGAACAGCCACCATCTGCAACAGCACCTATCACTCTGATGGAGGAAAGGTGTAGCAAGGAACATACTGGCTCTTAAAGCTGTCCTCTGGAGGGACACAGGTCACTTTCTTCACCTGCTAAAGGCTACGGCAAGTCAGCTGACTATACATAACTGTAATTGAGAGCAGCCATACAACCCTTCTATGTACTTGGAAGAGGAAAGACAGCATGATATTTGCAACAGCCCCAGTAGCTACCAATACTGAGTTTAGTATTCAGAAATCAGAACCTAGCTCTTTGACTCCCTGGATGGAAAGAATCTCTTAACCCCAAGAGTCTTTATAAAACAGGCAGGTAAAAACTTGCTGTAGAATTGCAAAATGTATAATACTTTCAGTAGCAAAGCTGAACTTAAATCTACAGAAGAAAAAGGCTCCTTTAAGGTAGCAAGACTTGTTGACACAAGTACTAAACTAGGAATTGGTATTTCTGTCTAGGCTTTACAACCAATATCTTCTGTGGCCTAAGGCAAGTTGTTTAATAACACCATCCTTCAAGAAAATAAGGAGACGTGATGACTGATTGACAGAACATTTCTGAGCAGAGTAAGGAGGTGGTTGAGATTAATAGTGAAATCTTCCCATCAGATGGAAGCCTGAACTGTGTAGTGACTGACACTAAAGAAGCAAAATACTGACATGCAAAGTGCTTCAAATCCTACGTGATGGGCTGTCTATATCGTAAAGAGTTATTATATACGAGCATGTCATATTCCCTTCTCTGTTTCACTCTGATGGAAAAAGGAAACCCATGAGCTCAAATCTGGCTGTGAATTTTCCTTGTAGTAATAGAGGTATTATCAGGAGCTAGCTACATACTATTGTATTTATCACATATCCCAATGTGAGTGTCTGCATTGCCTGATGAAAAGTCCCAAGAGAGGGGAGAAATAATTTCTTATAGAGACAAACTGTTTACTACACAAGGGTGCAAACAATGGCAGGCTGGAAGCAGACATTCTTGGTAATAACTTGTGATGCTTTAAGTGATCACAACTCAAACACTACCAGACCAAAATATTTGAACAATTATACATTTTTTAAATGAAGCATTTCAAAACACAGGCATTATGCAGCACAGTACTCTGTATACTACACATTTTATTTTTCCGATTTTGTTTCTTTTCTCAAATGACATAATTTATAAGTATTTCCTCAATGTCACAATTCAAACACAGAAACCTAGAACATTTACCTGATCCTCACAGATAGCAGTAACCTCTAATGAAGTTAGATTAGCCTCGTTTTATTTATATCATGCACACACACATACGCACACCCCTTTTTAAAGTTTTTGATGTGAATCAGATGAAAGTCTATATATTCTTTCCCTTAACAATATGACCTGCAGAGATTTCTATGTAAACACATACACCTTTATCCTGTCTTTGAATTGTCTGTATAAATACAGATACACTATATTTAGGTATATTATGTAACACTTCCATTGACAGTCATGTGAGCCATTTCCAAATTTTTACTCTTAAAGGTATGGTGAAATCTTTTAAAAATAAATGCTTGAAGTAGAATTTTAGTAAAGGACTTGCTGGGTCAATGGTATGTTTCTTTAAACTTTTAATAGACATTGTAAGATTGCCTTCCCAATGTCTTCCCAGAGCATTTTAATGCTCTGACCAGTGTGTAAGAGTACCCCACCCGCTTGCCCTTCAACCTCACTACCTGTTTCCAGGGCCAAGCTAAGGTATGCAAAGGAACTCATTTGTTAATTTGTTTCTTCCTGGTTAACAATATAGGTTCGCACATCTTCATTGCATTATTATGCTTCTGAAATTCATGTTGGGAGACATTTTTTTCAACTGGGCAATTTGTATTTTTCTTACTGCTTTGTAGAAACAGTTTAGCTATTCTAGATAACAACCTGTTGTCTGTTAAACATGTTGTAAATGTTTTTCCATTATAACCCTAGTTTTTCTTAATTTTATTTTTAGTGCATTTTGTTATGTAGAAGTCTGAATCTTTACATAACCAAATCTGCAGTCTTTGTGTCTTGCTTAGGAAGACTTTCCCTTCCCTAAATTAATCAGATTATTATCCTATTTTCTTCAAATGCTATCTTTTAAAGCCAGGCTTATTGAGATATTATTTACAGGCAACAACATTCATTTTATTTTTAGTACCCAAGTTTTGACAAAGGCATGAAGTCATGATACAGATACCACAACCAAGATACAGAACAGTTTTGTCTCCCAAAGAAATCCCCCGGTGTCCCTTTTGTCAGCCCTTGGCCCAATACCCAGACTCTGGCAACTACTGATGTTTTTTCTGCTCCTATAGTTTTACCTCTTGCACAAAGTCCTATAAATGGCATTTTATACTCCGTAGCCTTTGAGTCTAGCATCTTTCACTTAGCATAGTACACTTGGGAATCACCTCATGTAGTTGATGGTGTCAGTTCATGGTCCTCTTGCGCTGCTGAGTGGTGTTCTAGCATATGGATGCACCATGTCTTATTTTACCATGTACCACTTGAAGGACATTTGAGTAGTCTTCAATTTGGGTGATAAGGAAACCACTAGGAATACTCACTATAAGACTGTTGGATCAACACAAGTCTTTATGTATTCTAGGTAAATTCCTAGGAGTGGAAAGGTTAAAGTATATGGTAAACTGGGTGTAACTTTCAAGAAACTACTAAATTATTTTCCAAAGGGACTGTGCTATGTTTGCACGCTCACCAGCAGCACATGAGAGTTCCAATTGCTCCTCGCCCTCCTCAGCACTTGGTATTATGGGATTTTTTAACTGTTTTGTTTCCTTAGCCATTCTAATACATGTGGGGTGATACAACACGGTGGTCTTAGTTTGACTTTCCCATACAGCAAATGATGCTAAGCATCTTTTCAAGGGTTTGCCATTCTTACATTTTCTTGGGTGAAGGACCTGCTCAAGTCTTGTCCCCATTTTTGATGAGGTTGTTTTCTAATTATTGTCTTTTGAAAATTATTTATATGGTCTAGAAACAGGTTCTTTAATAGATGCATGTATTTTTCTCCCAGTCTGTAGCTTGTCTTTGTACTCTATAAACACTAGCTTTAAATGACCAGAGGTTCTTCATTTTGATGAAGCCCAGATGATGAATTTGTTCTTTAATGAATTATGCTTTTTGGGTCTTATCTAAGAAATCTTTGCCTAACCCAGGGTCATAAAGGTTCTCTTATATTTTATTCTAGAAGTTTTATAATTTAGGTTTTCTATTTAAATCTATGACCTATTTTGAGTTAAGAAGGTATCAGTTTGCCTGGAGACTTCCAGAACAAAGTACTACAGACTGGGTAGTCAAACAGCAAATATTCAGGTTCTCACAGTTCTGGAGGCAAGAAGTCCAAGATCAAGGCATCAGCAGGTTTTGTTTCTTCTGAGACCTCTATCCTTACCTTGCAGGTCATCTTTCTTCTATGAGCATATATCACTGGTCTCTCTCTGTATTCTAATTTCTTCTTACAAGCACACCAGTCAGATTGGATTAGGGCCTACCCTAATGGCTTCATTATAACATGATAACCTCTTTTAAGGCCCTTTCTCCAGCCACAGTCATATCCTAAAGTTCCAGAGATTAGGACTCCAACATTTGAATTGGGGCATGGGAAGTGTGCCACAATTCAGTCCATAACATGAACCAAAATTCATTTTTTTGTATATGGATAACCAATTGTCCCATTATCAGATTACTCTTTCTCCTTAATGGTGAACCTGCTTTCCTTCTGTTCTACAAGTGAAATAGTATTGCCATCTGACTCCTTGGGAGGTCTTTCTTTAAATTTCTGGCTGGTTAGTTGCCCTGAAACCTCATTTACATCCTCTCATTCTTGACTTTCTTTATGGGTTCAAAAAAAATGATGATTTTGTTTGTTTTCTTTTTCTTGTTAGGTTGGGAGAGACCATCCTTTCAAAATTCTATAATGCTATTTTAATTTTTCTATGTTTTGCTCATTAAATTCAGATTTTCTTTTAGGTCTCTCAGTAAAGGTTCATATTTTTTTCATAAAGTTCTTAAATTTTATAAAGTATATTTCTCGGTATTTAGAATTGTAATTTGTATTGTATTATGCTGCTTTTAACAGTATCATTTACTCTATTACGTTTTGAACTATTATCACTGGTGTATAAGAAAATAAATTATTTTGTAAATTGATCTGGCAAATTTACTGAAACTTTTGAAAATTAAATCCAAGAGTTAATCAGTTGATTCTCTTGAATTTTTGAATCCATTTACTCTTGGCTTATACCTCCTAGAGCTAACCTATTGGTAGAGCAATATTCTCCTATGTATTTGGACTGTAATTTCATCTTATTTTTGTCCATACATCTGATCTTTCTCATTCAGAAATTTGCAGCTTGTGTATGACACTTTCTTGTTTTCCTGTGCTTATATACATTTTTCTCAGTCTTTTCATAATTTCATGAAATATACTTGTTCTGTCGGGCAACTTGAGCTTCACCCTTGCTTGCTTTCAGATGCCTCCTCCCCTGACTTGACCCTGTTCAAGAGTACACACTGATGGCAAACCAGGTATATTTTGGGAAAATATACATAAATGTTTCAGAAAATTAACTTTTTAAATATACTAGGTAAACTTAGCTTTTTAATTTTTTTAACATTATTCATTTTTGAAAGATACAGACAGAGCATGAGTGGGGGAGGGGCAGAGAGAGAGGGAGACACAGAATCTGAAGCAGGTTCCAGGCCCTGAACTGTCAGCACAGAGCCTGATGCAGGGCTCAACCCCAGGAACCATGAGATCATGACCTGAGCAGAAGCTGGATGCTTAGCTGACTGACTCACCAGATGCCCCTAAACTTAGCTTTCAATAGCCCCTTACAAACCTAGTAATTAGTTGTCAAGTATAAACTCAAAATTACTAAAAAAAATAACACACTATAATATCCTTTCTGTATTATTTTCCTTAGGTTTTAGAATCAGGATAACTCTTAGCTCATTCAGTGAGTGTGGAAGTCTCCTGTTTTGTTCATTTCTACAAAATTTTTATCTCATATGGAAATCATATGGTCTTTGTTGGTTATTAGACCTTTCCTGGAAAATTAATTTGCGTTAGTGCCAAATATAGGAACAGATTTCAGTCACTATTGCAAGTTTTTCAATAGCACTGGTCTGTATCTGTGTTTTGGCTCTACTTGAGCTAATGTTAACTTTTAAAAAAAAGTCATGTTTAATCTAGGTTTTCAAATTGCATGTATAAAGCTTTTCATAGAATTCTTTTATAATTTTAATTGCTTTAATTTCTACAGTTACTTTTCATTGCTTATGTTCTCTAACTTTCTGTGGAACTTGTCAAAAGGGTATCTTTTAATGATTATTTTCAAAGCACTAGGTTCTGGTTTTTAACATCTTTCTGGAAGTTTCCCATCTTTTTAACTCTTCTATTTAGTGATTTCCACTTTCCTCCAGTTTATTTTGTTGTACTCACTTCTTGACGTTAGTACATTTCATTTTCATCAAAAGTGTATTTAAGAACCTAAAATCTCTGTACTTTCTCATTGATGGCTTCTCACAGGTCTTATGCTTCCTTTATCATTTCTTTTCACATGATTAGAGAACGGCTTTAATGGGACCAGGACCCAGATCTCCTTCCAGTACTGATGTTGCCACTGTGGCCCCAGAGTCCTCGCCACATCTCACCTGGGTTACCTGGAGCTTCAGTTCACCCCAGCCAGGAGCACCTCTCGCCAAAGTGGTATCTGCCTCCCTCCACCTTAACTGTTACGTCTATTATCCTGACCCCAAAGAAAAGCTGCCTTTTGCTCCCAACATGCCACAGAGATTTTGTGTAGAAAGATAGCTCGGTTTTGTTTTGTTTTACTCACATGCCATTTCACCCCCAGAACTCAAGTGTGCATACACAACCACTAGACTAGCATCACACACTCTAATGCTTTAGAGTCACTTCTGTCATCTGATGGCAAAGACACAGCTACATATTAGACCAAGCCCATGTCCCCAGTCCTGTTCCCTGTAGGTGAGGTTTTTAGGTAATGAATTCCCAACTCCTGACACAAAGAGATCCCTGACCTCCACCCCATATTCTGCCGGTGGTGCGCAAGTATTTCTCAGTCCAAACAGATACGCGGTGCAGATAAACCAAAATCCTCCCTTTAAAATATAGACTAAATTTAATCTCCTGGAAAATTAGCAAAGAAAATATGTAATAAGTAATAATCCTATTTGATAAGCATTCAGTAGAAATTTACATAGAGCAGGGACCTGATGGAGCACAAAGCAGTGATTCATTTGTGAGGCTGGCTGATGTCATAAACCAGAAGAGGCAAGTAGGAGAAGTTTATGGGCAGTAGCAGCTCCCTCCAAGTAAATTACGGCTGTGTATTCATTCTGGGACATTTACTACTTTCTCCCATAAATACAATTAATGTGCTGAATTTATTTTCAAAGCACAAAGCAGAGTTATAACTTATCTTAAAGTTTTTCAGTAGAAAAGCATATAAAACAACTTCAAAGGAAATTCTTTGGGACCGGCTTATTGAAGAATTTAACCAACATCTTCATTTTCCTTTTAGAGACCATAGCACACATAAGAATTTCCTTTCAGGATGTGGCACATTTTCAAAAGCAATAGACAGAAACTAGATGCTCAATTACTGTTTTGTCTTAACTTTATCATTCCTGCCTTTCTCCAAAAATCTGAATTTGACTTAAACTTTACTTTTTTGAAAGAGCTTGTCATCATGAATAAAACATGCTTACAAGTAACCATAAGCCATCAAAATTCAGCCAAATTAGTTTTCAATTATTTAAAAATACACAGTTAAAAGGCAACATTCACAGAAGTTCACCTGAAGCCCACAGGAATTTTCCATGTTCTTTTAAAACTTAGACATCCACCAAGGTATGTAATTTGCACTAACTATATTCCATAGTCTTAAAAAATAAAATAAAAACAGGGACTTTCATTGATGAAAAGCTAAAAATACAGTGACGGGAATTTTTGCAGATCCAATCTCCCTTTCCCAACATGCATTCCCTTTGCTTTGTCTTTCACACAATCTCAGTATTCATTCCACAATGTTCCATCAAGACGGGGAAACATAGTGCAGGTGGGGAATGGGTCCATCAGGCAGGCAATGGAGCATGCAAGCAGGCCACAGACCAAGTACTTAAGCATCCAGACAAAACCACA
Organism: Neofelis nebulosa; assembly: GCF_028018385.1. Taxonomy (NCBI): domain Eukaryota; kingdom Metazoa; phylum Chordata; class Mammalia; order Carnivora; family Felidae; genus Neofelis; species Neofelis nebulosa. Next base: position 39,476,421 of record NC_080786.1, on the reverse strand, counting down.
TGGCCGTAAATTACTGTCACTACTTTCCAAAAGTTCCCTGGATTGTGCAGGATTGCCCATGCAATCATAATTACAAAGCAAGCTGTAATAATCATTAAACAAACTCTGTGACTTCTGCAGTCTTAAGCAGAATGCTTGCTTTCCTATCTGATGCTCATGTACAATACAGAATTACAAATGGGAGGCAACAGCTCACATTCGATCCTCAGGATTCAGAGAGAATTATGCTCTCTATAGGCGATCACTCTTCTCACCAACAATGACACTTTGCACACTCATATTTCACCCACGTGTTGACAGAAGCAAGTAGTCAGGGAGGTTTGGAAGACCATCTAGTGAAACTCCTCAAGGAATTCAGCAAGAAATTCACAAATTTGAGTTACCAGAGGATGAAGTTTTTTCCCTTGGAACACCACTTACAGGTGATGTTTTACTTTCTCAATTTCCACGGAGGAAAGTCAAATTTGGAAATTGGCGTTCATGGATGCTCATCATGTGGCAGTGTGCAAAGCTTTCATCTATGATCCCCTCTGATCACAACAACCCTATATATCAAACAGTTTAATTGCCTCCATCTTGTAGAGGAGGAAACCAAAGCTCAGAGTAGTGCAATTGTTTACCATTTTTTTGCCATCACGGGTTCATGTCAGAACCATGATTTAACGACAGGACTATCTGCTTTTGAAGGCAACGCCACGTCCACTACCCTGTGTTGGTGACAGAAAAGCTGGGAGAGCTTTTCTAAAGGAAATAAAATGCCATCCAGCAGGCTATCCAGCTTTTCTTTTTTTTTCTTTTTTTTTTTTTTTAAGATTTCACTTTAAAGGTGAGGCAGTTTGCACAGATCCAATAAAACTACAACTGTTAACCACAAACAAAAGCCAGTGAATCCAACCGGTACCTGGAAGGACCCAGGTGCGGATGTTTACCATAGGCAAAAGCAAAACTGAACTCTACACATGACATTTATTGACACAGCTTTATTAAGTGCCTATCTGCAGACATTTATTCACACAGCTTTATTAAGTACCGATTTGCAAAGCACTGTTAGACCTTGGTCAGACAAAGATGAATATGCCAGGGCCCCTGCATTCTTTGAGCCAGGAGGATAGTTAGGAAGATAATTAAAACACAAAAGAACCAAGGCAGAGAAAAAACTCAAGGAAGGTAACTGACTCCCCTAACCTTGACCCCACCCCAGCCCCGCCCCCACCCCCACACTCCTGATTCCCAAGCAGAAATTTCAGATCCGTATGGTGGAGAAACCCAAGAAGCTGTGTCTTACAAACCCCAGTTGGAGAAATAACTTGATTTTTCTGAAATATAAACGTGGCCACTTTCAGCGCCCTGGTGTAAGACCTTACTGTTTGATGATGTGGTTCCTGGATGCTTGGCCAGCCTCCCCCACCCTAGTACTGTGTGCTTCAGTTCCCCACAATGCTGGACCTCGTGCGGCTCCTGGAGAGCCTTTACATGCTGCTCTCTCTACCCGCCTGCCCTCCTAGACTCCTCTTTTCCTGTCTCTGTGTTTAAAAATTTAGCTCAGGCATCTCCAGCTTTAACAAGACTCTCCTAATTCCTCCAAGAGGGTGTAGGTGCATTTGTGTGATTTCATTCATGATTTTATTCAGAACACATTTATACACACTGAGGATTTAGCAGTGTACAAGACAGACAGCTTCTGCTCTCAAAGAGTTTAGATTACAAATAAACGGGCAGGATAATTTCAGATAATGGTGAGTGCTAGCAGAAAAATAAAACACGGAGGCATAACGGTGGGTTAATAACACATGAGGCTATACGGGAGGGTAAGGGGTGGTGGCGGCCTGCTTCACCTGGAGCTCCACTCAGGGAACGGACAATGGGGCTGAGCTGTGAGCTGCAGGGGACTTCCAAAATAAGAGGCAGTCGAAGAGGCAGTTTCCAGGCAATAACGAAAACAAGTTCGAGTGCCCTATCACAGCATTTCCTCGACAATCCTCTAACTGCCTCCAAGCTGCAGCACGAATTTTCGGAGGGCAAGATCCATGCCTCATTCAACTTTGCGTCACCAACGTATACCTTAGGACCTAGCAAATGGACACGCAGTAAATGCTTACTGAATCAAAGACAACAGAAGTATTCCTAGCCTTATGAAAAAATGCACATGACGTCTTCATACACACAACACTGTACAGCATGATGGACCAACAATATCCTGATTCTGCAAATCCAACAGTGTGGTGTCTTGGCAGAGCAGGTACTGTAATGGCTTTGGGTGTGCCAAGTTAGACACACTCATCCTACACTTACCCAACTGTGTCTACTGATGTGCATGGAGGGTTAGAAAACCTTCAAAAGAGGGGGAAAGAGCCTTCCACAAGAAAACTTCCTGGAGGGAAATAACAAGCCTTCCACTGATGTTCAGACACAGCAACCAGTCTAATGGACCAGAAGGGGCTGAACCTACGCCAGACTGTAGACAAGGTCTATGAAAGCATTGAAAGAAAACTTGCTCTAAGGGAGAAAGAAACCTGGCTCTCAGTCCCCAGCCAAGGCAGACATGTCCAAGGGAAGTGGTGGTTTCTGGCCATTAAAACCTGTCCTCAGCCAACAACCCTAGAGACACTCAAGATACAGGGTTGTATGCATGAGCTAAAAGTACTCTCTTACTAAACTCTACAGTTTATGACCAAAACACCCCACTGTGGCAAACCCTAACAGCATAATATAGAAGGAGAAAGCTTTCCTTCTACATTCACGAAAGCTGATTAAATTGCTAGAGTATTGTAAAGACTGAGAACAGCGCTGGGCCACAATGACACCCCAGTGAAACCAAAAGTAACCTAGTTACAGGGAACCAAGCTCCAGCCAGCCATTGTGGCAATTCTGCCATGGTGACACTGGCTATGGGGATCTGGCTTTCTGGGTGCCATAGTAATGCAAAAAGAGAATTAGATTTGTAAAGAGACACTGAGTATCCTAAAGAATCCTAGAAATTCTTGGAGACAGGAAACTGTACAAAGTACATATTTATAACCAAGTACATAGATATTTGTGAATGTTTGTTAAATCACTGCTCTGTAAAGGAGGTTGATGGGACAGGATCAGTTTAACACAATCTAATTATTTCTAGACCATAATACAAACTGGGTATTTCTTGTGGTCTGGCTTACAAGAGAGTTGAAATTTAAAGACTCTTCTAGTTCAAATAATTAGTATTTCTTAAGCTAATATGTCTCAGATGATAAGCATGTAAAAATATATCTAAATCAGGGAATTTGTCAAAATATTTCCCAAGTTCTCCTTTTGCCTATAGTATTCACCCCCTATGAGTCCAATCTATCTCCCCTTCCAAAGAGCTCTGATGGGATATATGTCTCTTTTTGTAAAATCCCCCCAGATGATTATAATTATACCTTCCCCTCACCCAAGGTCATCCATCTTCTGAAACGAAAACTACCCTAATTGCTGTGTAATCAGCTGTCTCGGCCTAGGCTCTGACTAAAACCATACATTACATCAGCATTAGTACTACTGCTAAGTCCACAAAAGACAGGTAAATTGATCATAATGTTTCTGGCCACAGGTAATAAAAAAACCAACGGAAAATACCTTACAATCCAAAGGGTATGTATTATTGCACATACAAATAAATCTGAAGATAGCATGGCTCTAGGGCAATATCATCAAGAATAAAGACTCTTCCTCAATGCCACCCACAGCACATCAGCTTGTCCTCTTAGGCTGGGCACTTCATGGTTTCAAGATGGCTGTGAGAGTTCCAGGTATCAAAGCAAACATAAAGCCACCCCGAGTTAGAAAAGGTGTTTCTTCTTATAAACCTGTTTTGTAAAAATGTAGGGGAAACTTTTCAACAAACTCTCAGCTACATTTGCCTCACTGTCTCATTGCTAGAATTTTATCACCAGCACAGCACCAATCACTGGCAGGTGGATCACCCTGTGACTAGCTCAACAAATCCTGACTGCTCGTTAGAAACAGAGGAAGCCCACCACCAGACATCCTGTTTTAATTAAAGTAGGGTGGGGCCTGAACACTGAGATGTTTAAATTCCCCTAGGTGATCCTAATTTGTAGTTAAGACTGTATCGATCATGATTTACCCCTGGCATGGACACGTGTAATGCCTCAAACACCTGCCCACACAGAGAAACTGAGTAAAAGCAGGGCTGTGTTAAGAAAGAGGGAGAGGAAAATGGATGCTAGGAAGACCACAAAATATACCACAGCTATTCTGAGTTGTTCCTTGAAAGAACATCCATGAGAGAGATGAGTGGTTGATTTTAATTCCAAAGGATAAAAAATCCTCCTCTTCATTCAAATCAGGTTTTTGGAAACATTTATGATAACTGAAAGACAAAATCTTTTAAAACGACTATAGCCTCCTCTATGAAGTCTTCTTCCAAACAAAAATGTTCCTAATTCCCTAAACATAAACTTTGAAATAGAAGTTTGCTACCTGCTTCTGGCAATAGTAGCGATGACCTTGTGACCACCATCCCGGTGACCTCTGGATGGAGCCCAAGTTTTCTCTAGGCTCCACTGTGAAGCCCAGAGAGGTCAGATGCTAAAAGAGAAGGCACACCGAAGTAGGGTGAAGGGTATTGAACTGTGGGTGCTCACAGAAAGAGGTTTAAGCTCTGGGCTATATGGAAGCAGTTTCTCTCCCTTTGGAAATCTCCTCAGAGCGGTTTCTTGAAAACTGTCTTATCCTACAAAATCGGCGGAAAGAAGTGCAGGACTAGAAAACGTGCACATTTTCTGGAGAAGAGGGACTTTCTGCCCCATTCATTGATGTGTTTTCCCTTAAGTCTGCCTTCTCTTGCCATTAAGAGTGAGAAGTTGGAGAGAGCTGAGATCTGGGTGAGGGCTTAGAAGGAAACGGGCCAAAGAGATTCTCCCCCAAATCACCCCCTTGTGTTAGCTGTGATGCTGAGGCTGTCATCAAGCTAATAAAGTCCTTGTGGATCCACATAATTCAGGCCAGCTCAACAGAACCAAAGACTGACACTGGTGTTTGAGGCCAAAGCCAGCATTCCTTACCTGGCCTAGACACCTGGGCCAATTTCTTACTCAGAAATCACTTGTGGAAGGAACCAAGTGTCAGTGTTAAGGCAAGATAATGTTTGGAATCCCAGACCCCAGCCCTTTCTGAGTCACTTCATCTCAACACAGCTCATGCTACCACTTAGGTTGAAGAAGAAGAAGAAGAAGAAAAATCAAGGAATTTTCAGGTTACAGAGTGGTAATGTTCACTGGCTTTGGAAACAGGGAGACATGATCTCATGCCCTGGATCCAGTAAGGATTGACCACACGCCCTTGGGCAAGGTGCTTAAAATCTCCAAGCTTCAGTTTCCTCAGCTATAGAATAGGGATAGTGACTGCAGCCTCAAATGTTAGAATGAGGCTAATTTAAATCAGTTGATCTCAAATTGAACATGCAATAGTATCACCTAGAGGAATTAGTGATCCACACGTTCTGATTTCTTGAGATTTCTGATTTTAAAAAAAGCAGGGGGGGGGGGAGCGTTGGTGAGGGTGGGCAAAAACTTATGTCTAACAAGTTGCCAGATGATGCCGATGCTGCTGGTCTAGGAACCAGAGAACCAGTAATTAAGATATATACTTGAGTTACTTAGCACAATTCTTTGGAAATAGCAAACAAGCAGTAAACATGTTTTAGCTATTATTTTTAAGCTACATTTTGGACTTATTTTTAATGCAAAAATAGTATGTTTTAGAGTTTTTGAAATGAAGCATCTGTTGTATCATCTCTAACGCTGGCAAAGAGTTTGTTCTGGCATTAGCTAATTACCTTTCATAATGTAATTAAAGCTCCATATCAAGACATGTAAGAGGTTTTGGTGGTATGAATATCCTCCTTTGCCACATATTCTTGCCAGTGTGAGTGAATTGCTAAGTCGATACCTAGAAAATCCTGACTTGAGTGTCTCCTCACTCTGATTATGCTTGTATTATGAAATCTGAACTTTCACTAAATTGTTGGCTAACATTGGCAGTTTGTTAAGCAATTGGGTTCTTCAGTACCTTCCTCACAAGATGACAGGGTATTATCTGAAGAATCCTGAAAAGCAATAGTTCTGCACAAACTGGGCTGAAAAGGATCATATCCTCTTGGCTGTTCAATCACAACTTATTCCTCTCTTCATCAGGGTTAAGCAAATTACTCTTTGAGATTAGTAATGAGTTCCAAATGATGCTTGTACAGGCTTCAAACACTTTCACCTTCATTGACTTATCTGATCCACACAGCCTCACGGGGACAGTTTTATTGTCACTGTAGCCATTCCATAGATGAGGAAATGAAGACCTGGACTGTTTATAATTGTACAGAGTCTCCTTCACTACTGGTCTCAGAAGCTAGATTGGAACTTAGATCTCTAGAAGCCAAGAACTACATGCAATGTGCTCTCAGAGAGAATGTTTTCAGAACATCTAAAAATCAAGAATAAGATTTGGGCTTTTGGAGGATTTATTTTTTCATCTGACAGTTCAGTTAAAATAGCAAAAGAAAAAAAAAATAGCAAAAGAAAAACTTGTCTACTATCACAAATCACAATATGTAGACAAAAGAGAAAAAATTAAAAACACATCTAATCTTACCCACTCAAAGAGGAACACCAGAATATTTAAGCTCCCCTCCCCATCGCACTGTGTGCAAATCAAACACTGATGCTTTTGAAGCTGTTTTCATTTACAAGTATATCATAATCATCTTTCCATGTCAATAAATATATTTTTTACAGCACAGTGGTCCATTGTTTGAAACAACTATAATTTGCTTAACCAAAGGAGTGTTAGGTGATTTCCAACTTTTGCTTTTTCAAAAGAGCACTCCATTGAATATTCTTGGAGCTCAGTCTTTCCCACATCCTTAGTTATGTCCTCGGGAACAATTCCCAAAAGTAGAATTACTATGTCAAAAAGCATGCACGCTTTAAGTCTTTTAATATGTATTGCCAAATTGACCTTGAGAAAGGTTGTACTAAATTACTAGCCATTCCTCAGCTCATGGGCATGCCTCTTCCCCCTGTTATTGGTATTACATATTATTTATTTAGCTACTGGTAGATTTCCCCTGGCCAATGCATCTAGTGTTCTGTACTTTCACAAAATAAGCCTTAAAGAGCCCAATAAGAGCACCTAAAAGTCTCTTCTCATGAACATGACTGGAGGCTCGTAACTGGTAGAGCTATTGCCTCCAAACACCACCTATACCTTCCACGTCCCCATTCCCACCCATCACAGCCAACTTTTACAATGGACCACACGTTATTCTAAGTCCTTTATGTGCGCCAAATCAGTAATCCCTCAATACCCCTCTAAAAGGAGATGCTATTATCATCCCCTTTGTACAGATGAAGAAATGGAAGCCTATCTTTGCCCAAGATCTCATGGGCAGAACTGATATTTGAGCTCAGGTAGTCAGTTGCTTGAGGAAGGGAAAATAAAGAAAAATGGAGAGGGAAAGTAGAAGGCAGAATAAGAAGAGAAACAAGAGGTGGTGCTGCAGGATGGACCACCCGGAGACTGTCAAAGGAGATGATAAAATATGAGTATGTTTTGTATCTATCAGCCCTACTAAAATATAAAGGAAATTAAACTAACGGGATCCAAAGTGGAGCCAGAAGCACTGCTCAACCCATTTCTGAAGCAACATTCATAAGCCTCGTGAGGAAGAAAACCAGGCTTACTGGAACCCAAGGTCTCCCTGTCAGAGTGAATTATTTCAGAAGCCCTGGCCCATAAACAGAGCTGTTCCATCTCTGCCTTCACCAGTCTATGGCTCAAAGTGGGCAAACTAAATCATTAAAAGCTCTGATGGACAAAACCTATTTTCTTGACCAGTCATGATTTCCAGGTCAGGAAATAGAACAAAACAAGGCATGATAATTAAAAAAGAAAAAAGAAATCAGACAAGCTATTATGTCTATATCCAAATTCCTGGAGGAGATTGCAGAAAACTGCTCATTAATTCTGGTGCAGAAAGGATATAAACTGTGCTAAGCCAAATGTTGCTAACCTTTGGGAACTTGAATGCATTTCCGAATAGAAGTGCTTCTTGAAAGAAAATAAATAAATGTGTCCCCATGTTGATATTTTATTGAGTTGTATGCTGCTGAAGATGTGGCACAAACTCATAGTATGATTCATTAAAGCAATTTAGATGATTATCAGTCCTTTGCAAAAAAGAGCTTTTCATCCAGAAACAGCAGATGCTGTACTTTCCTTTGTCATGGTTGGACTCTGATAGTCCTTGCCCAGTCTCAACATACTTTTTCCTTAAAGGACTGTTTGCCACTGTCTTGTTTTTTTGCTTGTTGGCTGGTTTTTATATTTTGGGGCTTGGGGGGGGGGCAGGATTTTTGATCTGCGCTTCTAAATTGGAAATTATTTTGTACCACTTCGTAAAATCACAGTATCACAACAACGGATCTGCAGAAGTTTAGTAAGGTAAGGAGTGAAATAAGGTGTAGAGGTTTAAAAAAAGACAAAAACACTTTTTTTTCTGTATGCTTTAGTATCCCCAACTTAAATATGCCTCAGGTTTCTCCAGATCCCTGTCTCTTCTCCTTAGGGGTAACCAAAGAAGGCAGCAAGAAGGTAACACCACTGCTAGGACTGCTTGCCCTCACGGCTTCATTCCAAAGTGAGAGAGAGGCAAGCGTGTGGGCCTCTGCGGCCAACACATTGAGTGAAGGCACAGGCTCCTTTGGGGAAGAAATGTCAGGTCTTCTTCTCTTCTCTGAAGGAGGTAAGTCATTCTCCTTTTTCTTTTTGTTGCAACTTCATTCTTCCTCTTCAGTCTAATTCTGAAATGGCTTATTTTAAAATTCATGGTTTAATTTTCCTATCATGTTTACAAGAGCCAGTAAAATTCTGAAGCAGACAGAAAATGTAAACCAGATGTTTAAGGCTACAGGCAACATCATACAGTAGACTCAATTTTTGCCGTCTTTCTTTCTTTCTTTCTTTCTTTCTTTCTTTCTTTCTTTCCCTTTTGGAAGTAGCTACAGATAAATAAGCAATTCAAACAATAGCAATGGAAATGATGGAAGAGATGATGGAATAGTGTATTCAAATGCAACATCCTTCATTTCCTCCTTCTAGTTGAAGAATCATTCCAGCTGGTTTTATCATGAAACTTTGCCCCAAAGGAGTAAATAACTAAAAGCTAAAACCTCCCATAAACTCTTCTAGGATAGTTGGAAAAATGCCTTAGAATAAAAAATAACCAAATATTGGAAATGTGCTAAAGTGTTGTGGTAAAATATTGTGTGCCCATTGTAAGTTTTCCAAAGTAATTACACTCCGTTCAATACACCCCCATCAATTTCCAGGATCATACTATTTGTTGTTCTCACCAAAACCCCTAAACAAAAATGAAATATGTCATGACTACTATCTCTTCATGAAAATGTTTCCAGACCAATCCTTCAAAGATACCTTTACAATTGATGAATGAGATTCCACTCATGTTTGACTTGGCCCAGTTTACAGGCTTCTTTAGTCTCTTTGAAACATCTAAGAGCTTAGCTATGAAATACAGTAAGACTTCACGAATTTAGATCATTTGTAGGAAGGAGAGCATGTCTACATGATAAAGGTTTCACTGAAATTTACTTGTGGTGTCATGAGACTATATGCGTGAGTCGCTGCCGTTATCAAAGTACTGCCAAATTTTACAAGACCTATTTTTACTTAAGCAATTATTTACTGGGTACAAGAACATCCCTTTCTCAGACACTACTTTTTTTAATAAACTAAAATCTGTTCTTTTACCTGAGTAACACAGATAGTCATGACTTTATCCTTAGAAGATTAAAAAATAAAAGCGTATAATAACATGGCCTCTAAAAAGGCTAATTTATTCCTATCCACTGATGGCCCCAGTATATTTATAGCTGTACCCTCTTGAATGCTATCTGCCTTGAGAACATAATTTGGAAATAAATGCTTATAAGATGACTCCTTACCTCTTTGATGGGAAAGCTTCACAGGGTATGCAAGCAGGGACCTCATATCACCAACCTCATTATTACACTAATTGGGAACAGGGATATAACCTACACAGTCTCAGAATTACAAAAGACTGTGATAACCTTGAGAAGCAGTCAAAAGTTGAAAGTGAATCTTCTTGAGGATTTACATATATCAAGCTTATTCACAAACCAACTCTGAATCAACAATGTAATTTCTTTTTAAGCATGTTAAAGTACAATATTATGTTGCATCCTGAACACAAGCAAAAACGGAGACACAATTTTTACATCCATTTTGTGAAGCTAAAGTGCTACTTGAAACCAAGATCTTTCAGAACGAGTGAAAAATAACCCTATGATGTTCTTCAAATCAATTAGCACAGTATCTGATCTATAATAGAGAACAAGTTACTGCCGATGAGAAATATGAGTGATTACTGGCAACCTAGAAGAGAAATCAACACTACTAACTCAGGTTACAGCTATTTTTCTGTAGTTACCACATTATGAGGATGTTTGATAACTGCATGTAGTATTCAGCTGAAAGAATTTCAAGCTGCCTAAGCTTCAGAGCTTCTCTGGTTGGAGAATCCCTTGACAGTGTTTTCCAATACAGGGCCGTTCAGTTTAACAAGAAGAGGCTTAAGACCCCAGGGAATTATAATACCATGATGCTCATCCTTGAACACACATCAAATTTCCACTTCTTATCTACAAAACCATTTGGAGAAAAATTATATACTCTTCTGAGAAAAGAAGGGCTTGATCAAACTTTCTCAAATTTGTTCTTGAACAAAAACAAAAAACTAAGAGCGATACTAGTAAATATGCTTATGGACACAATAAAGAGAAACCTTCCAACATCTGAAGCGAAATCTTGCCCTTTCAAAAAGGCCCAAGCCAGGCACTAAAGAATCAGACTCAGCTGGCTGAAGGGATACTAATTTGTGTTCTGAGACAGCCAGAAACTAATTCTATTCTGGAACAATTTTATAGCTAAATAAATCGTTTTCAGCCTGATTCACATTATCTTTGCCCTATTACTTTAACTTCATTTTCCCTTGTCACTGGCCAAAGTTCAATCATTTACTGCCTTGAGAAGAATCTGGAACATGCAAGTGAGGTCCATGTTTGGAAGAGAAATTGCATGGGTAAGGTGGTCAAGAGAAAAGTAATAGAGAAAATTCTCACCATTTTAGCTTCTACCTCATGGAACCTTACGACTTGTAAGTTAGAAACCCCAAACCTACACACAAAGGTATAATTGGCTCTGCTCTAAAGCACTGTTTACCTTACTAAGCATATGACCCAGAAAGATTATTGCCAACATATTTAGCTTCAGAAAGTAAAAAAAAATGCTGAAAAGGGAATGAATTTAACATAAATTATATACAGCTTCTCCCCCAGGAGGTATACATTTTATGAAGAAACAGCAAACTGTATATATATATATATATATATATATATATATATATATATAGCAAATCCTTATTTACTCAGCATTAACAGGAAATCTGTCAGATTTCTCATAACCAAAGCTTTTCTTACCCATTTAAAAATATTACACATTTCCTTTTGAAACATTGATTGTATTTTGTTTTATTTTTGTTTTGCTTTATTTTTCAAGATCCTTGGCATTAATTATTCTACAGTGACATTCTTACCATTGAGGAGTGTTATATACCCACATCATGTAATGTTGGTTTCAGGGCCGTTGCTTCTAGTATTTTTTCTCATCATCATATCAACCAGGTTGTCATCTCTCCCCTGCTATATGGGCAAACACCTAATAGACTCTGTAAGTGTCTAAACAGAATCACTCTAATTGGTTACTCTGATCTGGCTGTGTTCTCAGAAACCAGACAAACGAGCTTGTTAAAAGTAAACTAAGAATACACAGAGAGGTGCCTGGGTGCCTCAGTCAGTTAAGTATCTGACTCTTGATTTTGGCTCAGGTCATGATCTCATGGTTCCTGAGTTCAAGCCCCACATCGGGCTCTGTGCTGACAGTATGAAGCCTGCTTGGGACTCTCTCTCTTTCTTTTCTTCTCCTCTCTCTCTCTCTCTCTCTCTCTCTCCTTCTTCCCTCCCTCCCTCTCTTTCTCTCTCTCACAAAATTAATAAATAAACTTAAAAGAAAAGAATACATAGATGCTAGATGAGGAATTTTTTTGGTTGGCAAAGACCACAATACTTTGGCTACTCAGAAGCCTTTCCAAGCCTTACTTTTAGCTTGTTGACTATTTCCTGAGTGGCAAAATGTGCCACTTACCTTTCATATAAGTGAGGTGTTGCATGGTATATATGTCTGTTTGTGGGCTGTGTTTTTCCTTAAAACAAATTTCATTGTTCCGATAATATTTAGTCTTAAATAAATTGAGCAGTGGATCTTTCCAATCACACACTGCACGTGTATTTCAGACTTGAATGACATTCTATAACCAAACTAAATTAACAGAACCTATGTAATGGGGATGAGGGAATGTTCTCACACATGGAATAAACCAAGGTCACTGTTTGGCTCCAGATCATATACTCGATTGATGTGTGTAATCCTGTGCAAGATGAGAACACAAACACTCTCATGCCATGTGCTCACACTCATGCACACAATGACCCCCAAAGGCTTGTGTGGTGGGTTATTCTAGTAATTAAGTCCAGTTCCTCTTCTAGCTTGAGTACACTCCAAACTGAATCTCTTTACTTCCCACATTCTACACATGAGATATTGCATAGGTGGTACTTTGTTCTTGGATGTTATTAGGAAAAGCAAAAGATTCCTGGGACTAACAAACAGATGATGCCTCAAGGCATTTTGGCAAAAGGAAGAAAGCAAAAGAAGATCAATGTGTTAGAAATAAAAAATATTTTGAAGAAAATTCAAAATCTCACTCTAACAATCTATTCATTGTTTAATGGTTTATTTATTTTAGAGAGAGAGAGAAAGAGGAAGAAAGAAAACACGTGGGGGAGGGGCACACAGAGAGGGGGACACAGAATCCGAAGCAGGCTCCAGGCTCTGATCTGTCAGCACAGAGCCCGACACGGGTCTCGAACCCACAAACCGTGAGATCATGACCTAATTTGAAGTCAGAGTCTTAACTGACTGAGCCACACAGGCACCCCTAACAATCTATTCATTTTTATACCACTCTTAGAGATGGCTCCTCTTCCATATTTCTGCCCTTCCCTCCTCTATTTTTAATTTTTATTATTTTTGTATTCCTCAAACATGAGAGCATTCTCCTCTCTAGCCAATATTGAAAGTAATTTCAGGCAATGGGATGATTTGAAGCTGCATCATTACCCTAGAGAAAAATGAAAAGCAGTACATTGGCCATTATCATCATGCCAAAAAGGGAGAAAGCACACTTAAATAACTGCTGAGTTAAGCCATAATCTTCATTGCCCGGGCAGTTGCTGTCCGAGCAGAAATTCTCTCATCGACTTATCTTCAAATAGATATTAAAAGCCTAGTTTCATTTTCATTTCTGAAGATTATATCTGATCAGTAACCATCTTGGAGCACAGGGTAAAAATATTATGCCTCTTACATGCTGATCATTAGGTCTTCATCTATTCAAAACTACTGCTAAGTGTCTCTGAGAGGAGGAAGAGCCATTACCTCTATCAGTGAGAAGATCAACTGATGTTGAAGTTCTGAAGGACTTGGGAGCATTCAGAACTAACTCAGAGTTCCGTATCCACATTGTAATACTGTGGTAGACATCGACTAGTCACATGCCCTAAGAGATTTGACATCTGCAGGTAGACGTTTCTCGCCACTCTCCCCTTTCTATCCCTTCACTCACCAGCCGATTTGGCTAAGACTTAAGAGACTAAATTTGAGGGCTTAAATTTTAAACCTGAATGCAGACAACATCAATTTTCCCTAATGCTCCATTCCCTCACTAAACACTGCTTAGTACAAAGCATACAGATTCATGGAAATGGCATTGAAATGTTGTAAATTCTGCAGCAGGATGAAGAAATAATGCAAAAATGGGTGAGCTTTGGGGCAAGTATTAAAATAGGTGATTTGCTTGTGTAACCTCCTCTTCTCACCTCACTTCCTCATTACTTTTCTTTACATTTATCCACCCTTTCTTCACCAAACATACCTAGGGAAACCGTATGTTTTTCCCAAAGCTTTTGAGCAATAGTTAATTTCTTTAGACCCAAATGTTGGGTTTATCACCAACTGAAGCTGCCCCCTCCCTTGCCACCAGCGGGCTCCGTCTTTACTTCTCTGTTTCTGTTGATGTTCTCTTTTCTCCCTTTCAATGCTTCTTTACTCAGTATCTTCTGCCTTCTTTCACTCCATTTAATTTTTTTATTTCTTTCATATCTTTGTTGGCATGGCAGAGCATCAGCACCGAATGGGAACCTTATAAAGATCTGCAGAAAGAAGCAAGGCAGGGAGGGAGAGCAGGAGGGAAAGAGTCAGCCCAAACTCAACCTGATTCCCCAGCCCAGAATGCTTTAGTTCCTAGACCCTTTCTTCCAGTTCAGGGGCAAGATATGTAGAAAATAAAAAGAATAGTGTATTAAGAAAGTACAAATAGAGAGAAAATAGATTTTGAGATATTCTCTTTTTCTATTCTTTATAGTTCCAAGGAAATAGAAGAGAGAGTCATAATTTCACGACTGAGTTTATTTTGTAAGCAGAAGTTTAGAACTGAAAGGGACCAGTACCCATCTCCTTGGGGCCAATTAGTCCATTTGGTTTCCATTTATGTGATCATCATTCATCATATTCATTTATTTGAGTTTAGATTCCTTACTGTGACCATGTCTTTCCTGTTTCTATTTTACAAAGAGTCATCTTTTTCCATGAAGAGAAACTACCCACACTCCAGGCCATGTTGAGCTCCCCACCCCCCATTTCCAAATTCTGCTCTCTGTGGCCAGAACTCTATCAGTATCCCCTGGTGAAGGCCCACCTGTGCTGCCTGGGCCTGACAATGATTGAGGAGCCATTTCGACTTCCAAGGCCTATTCATATTATTTTCTCCCTCCCCACTTCCCTTCCCTTAAAGTTGTTTTGAGCCGAGAAAGAAGCTGCTAAATACAGCTTATTGTCTTAACATACCTTGTGGAACTGAGGAAATCACACAGCATGCTTCAGCACCTCAGAAATAGAAATTATCAAGTTTTGAGATAATATGCTTAATAATCACCACAGCTTCAATTAAGGACATCCACTAATAAAGGCATTTCTTTCTGCTTAATCATCTTTTCTTTGCATTAGTAAGTTATTTCTGGCAGGAAACCCAAGGATTGTTAAGCTGCTGCATTTCCCTACTTCATTTCTAAGTATTTCCACCTGGACTGGATTTGTGAAGATTCAAACAACCCAAAAATATCTCATCTTTCAACAAAATATTTGGACTCCAGAATGAACTGAATCTCTGAACACAACATTAGAGAAAATGACAGCATCAGCTCAATATTTTTAGGGATGTGTTCAGTTTAGTCTCTTTTAACTCATTACCAGAAACATCTTGGGAGCCAGTCCACCAGCCTTCCATAGTACCAGTGCAACTTAAAACTGGCTGCACTGCATCTCATGTCACTCTGCCTCATCAGGATAAGATAAAAGGCAAAACTAACTCATCACTCAACTCCAAAGAAGAAAAAGTATTTATCTGAGAGACGGTCTTAACTTATCTAAGAAATTACTGCAGCCTGTCATAATTTCTTCTCCGAAAGCTAACAATTCTGGGTATTCATTAGTGGTAGTATTTTCAATGATTGCTAATGAAGAAGAGATTTAGTTTCTTACATCTTCTACTTGTGCTGCATTATAAAATGTTACTTGAGGGTTTGAAGTATTTCTTAAATCCTAAAATTAGAAATCAATCTGATTTGAATGAAGAACAGCTCTGTTTAGTTCAACAGTAATTTTTTGTATTGAAACATATTTCCATTAGTGTAGTAATAGAAACTTTGATATGAAGATTAATCAAAATAGATCCCAGTCCTTAAAATAGAAAGCATATGTAGAAGAGGATGCTATTTACAACCACAGTCTTCTGTGTCTCTGAACAATGCAGAAATAATACAAGAGAAAGAAACTAGATGAACATGGCTGACTGAACCCACTCAAATTTGTTAGGATATATAGCTAGCTAGATAATTAAATAAATTCATACAAAAATATATCCATAAAATCATTGCTGACCAAGAAATAATGTCAATAGTGAATCAGAAATTTGGATGAATCTGTGAAAAGCATAAACAAAGATAAGGTTAGCAAAGGAAACCACACATCAAACACATGCAGGCAGGGGACCGCTGCAGAGGTGAAGGTGGCTTCAGGGTTGTCAGGGATTCAGGAGAGGCCCCAGGGAAATTACTGGAAATGAGAAATTGCATTGGAAGCAAATGTGCTCGTTGGCTCCTCTCTCCTTCAACATTTACGCTAAACAACTGGCAGCAGAAGCACGTGTCCATGAAGGACACCAGTAAGGACAGAAGTGTCCCCACCTAGTTTGAAACCAAAAGGCAAGCTACGCGTAAAGCCCACACATTGAAACTCTCACCTCTTCTGCACAAAATAGTATTTACTATAGACAACCTCTGGTTATCAGAGCCTCTCACAAGACGGGAATAGAGAACCTCAAATACAAAGGTGAACAGATGATTGAAAATCACAAGTGGTTCAGGAAAAACACCACCATGAAAAACAAGTACAAATAACCAAAGAGCCCACCCCCCGAAAAACAGAAGTACAAAAAGGAACAGAAGAAACTTTAAAATAACAATTGATAACTTCAGAGAAAGTTGAGAAGATAAAGAAAACAACTAGAGATCAGAAATGTTTAAGATATTCAAAAACGAAATTAGCAAAAGGACTAAATAACAGAATCTAACAAAATCATGGAACTGAAAGTAAACTATAAAAGACATGCTAAGAGATATGAAGGATAAAGTAAGAGATCAGAGAGGCTAGATGCAAGAAATAAACAAGAAATTTCTAAAAATATATCAAAGACCTAGTGAAACATGTCTTCAGTTTAACATGGCCCATCAAGTACCCAACAGGATGTATGACAAACTGCCCCACCCTCCCAAAATATCCTCCTGTAATCTCAGAGCACAATAAAAACTGACAAGTCAATTTTCATTAAGGACAGATTTTACCTTTCTTAGAAATCTATACTATTCTTAGAAATCAACAAATCATGTAGATTAAACAATAGTAAATTATAAAAGATTTAGATTAACAAAATAAGGTTGATTTAGTAGAGATATACAGAACACTATCTTGAATATACTTAAAGGAAAAAAATACATATATATATGGCAGAGAGAGAGAGTGCACTGGGTGGAGGGGAGGGGCTCAGGGAAAGAGGGAGAGAGGGAAGGAGGAGAGGGGGAGAGAGAGAAAGAGGGAGACAGAGAATCTCAAGCAGGCTCTGTGCTCAGTGTGGATCCTGACACAGGGCTCTATCTCAAGACAGTGAGATCATGACCTGAGCCAAAATCAAGAGTCAGACAACCTACTGAGTGATCCAGGTGCCCCAAAAGGAAAATATATTTTAAGCTTAGAAAGAAATCAACAAAATATCATTTACTTCCTAAACTTTCAATAATTGTTAATGATTCAATGCTATGCTCCTCAAAACCAGAAACCTCACCTTAAAATACAGAAGTAAATAAAACGTGAAAAACCTTAAAATATAATTAGCATAGTCTTAGAGGATATGGAAACAACAAAAAAACCCTCAAACTCAACATCTGAAGGACTTTTCTAGGGAAAACACAAGCAGGTTATCTTTTCCAAAACATTCTTCACAGGATGCAGTGCTCTTTTTGTCATGTTTCTGTTTCCTATACCAAAAGATGCCACAAGCAAAAACCCTCCAGAGAAACAGAATATTTATGATAAAGCAAGACACTTAGAGAACAACCAGGCTCACTGGCAACAGCAAGAACAGAATAAAGGATGATGGTACCACAGATAAGTCAGGTACAATTTAGAGCCACAAACTGCCTCAGCACCACTGTCCTGCACTCTTCTCCCTACAACAGAATTTGAAGTGGTTAGATCTTATCAATATTCCAGTTGTGCAAGTTCTTACTGAGGCCAGTGGATATTAAAGGAGGAATTCACAGAGGCTGCCTGGCAATCAACAAGTCCAGGACTCCAGCTTTTTATATGAGGTCTTCCTGGTTGGGCTAACTTCTCCAGGCCTCCCTGGAGGAAATGGTGTTTTAGCTTTATAGGGCCTCTGCATTGCAGGAGACAGAAACTTTGAAATGTGTGCACTACTGGAATGATCTAGCAGCAGGTTCATTGATTTTAGGTCAGAATGAAGGAGAAGGAATGGGATTCACACCTGAAGCAGCTGGGAGGGGTTTTGCCTGCTTTCCAACTGCTTAGGTTCCTTGAGAGCCCAGTCCATCAGTTTGCCTAGAAGAGGTACAGATGTGGCATTTTTCCTAAATCCCAGCTTGCAAAACAAGAGCCACACCTCTAGAGATTGGTCGGAGAGGTGGGAGTGGCATGTGGGAAAGCCGTATTTTGCACGTGGTGATATCTTTTCTCACAAACACTAGATCAGTCGTTGACAAATGAGATTTTAAATTCTAAGTTGAAAGTAAGAGACCAGTGAAAGCATTGTTTAAATTGGGTCAATTTTAGTACAGTGAATGGAAGAAGATATATATAATACAATAATGTATGATTTTTCAAACTGTATTATAGGAATGGCAAACAAGGGCAATCTTATCCACAAAGGCGATTAAAAGTTGGGGGTGCTCACCCAGATCTTTTGAAATGGTAATAAGTTTGGCTAAGACAGAATGAACTTAGAAAGCCATGTTATTTTTGTAACTGTACTAACAGTTTCATGAAAAACTTGAGAACCCAAAGTACAAATATGCCTCAGTTTCTCTAACCATAAAATACATAACATAATTCTCAGGATCAATCTGAAAAGAACTACAAGAAAAAATGGGAAAATGTCAATAAATACCTATAATAATGTATCATTAGTTAATCTAGGATCCTTACATAAAATCACCAAGGAATAGACACAGGGCCCTCTGAGTACTGTTTGTTTCAGGTAAGAGTGAAATCCACTCACATAATTGATGTTTAATATCGATTATGTTTTCTTAAATCATACCAGAAAATAATACTGTTTTTTGGTTAAGGAAAGCATAAAAAGGAATACTGAGGCAAATTTAGAGACTGACTGAAAAAGAGACTGAATAAAGTATAGAAGTATGAAAAACCATACAGCTAAAGCACAAGTAGAAGTTATCAAGATTTCACAAAATCCACATTCAAGTATTTCAATAAAAATAAAATCCATGAAGAAAATAAGACAAATATTTCATGAGACACTATAGAAACATAACTGGAAATGACTGAAAAAATAACCAAATACAAAATAGAAAAATCAACAGAAGCCTCTAATTTGGTGTATTCAAACTCAGCTGTAGCCAAAGTCTAGAAAGCCAGGATAAAGAGAGTGATCCTGCACTGAAAAGAAAACTTGGGCTCCTGGGTGACTTAGTTAAGCATCTGACTTGGGCTCAGGTCACGATCTTGTGGTTCATAAGTTCAAGCCCCACATTGGGCTCCGTGCTGACAGCTCAGAGCCTGGAGCCTGCTTCAGATTCTGTGTCTCCCTCTCTCTCTGCTCCTCCCCTGATCACACTCTGTCTCTCTCTCACACACAAAAATAAATAAACATAAAAAAAATTGTTAAAAAGAAGATTCTCACAAGAGGAAATAATTTGCCATTAAATGTGTAGAGCAGGATGCTTCTGGAACAAGGAAAGTCTCAAAGTCAGATTCTAACATTGCTCTTTTTCCATCTTCCCATAAACATTTAGATCTACTTTAATAATTCAATGATAAATCATGAACATAACAATGGGAGGCTGTTTTCCCAGCAAGAAAAATCAACACTTAGTCTTGCAATTGGATTCATTACTCAGGTCCACAAGTGGGATAGAACCAACAGGTTGGTGTGACCCCATCTCTTCTCCCTATTACATTTTCTTTCTCTCCCTGCTTCAATAAGGAATTGATCTGGTACCCGGAAGGTCACCTGTGACCTTTTCTTAAGCAGTTAGGTGATTCTGCTTACTCACTTTCAACCTCCCTCTTCTCCCAATTCCCAGGATGGTATGCTCTATGCCCCTCAGCACGTTTTACAAATATTCTTTATCCTACAAACCATGTTCATCCATGTTAGAAAGTACAACACTCTCCTTGTCAGGCCTCAGCTGAGGCTCCAAGCCCGAGGTTGGCATGATAAAATTTTCTTTTAAAAAGATGTGAAGCAATAACGGAATAGAAGGCAATTATCACAGAAAGCTGTCATCCCTTATACGCTCACAGGGACCAGGGACTCATTCACATTCCCTTTACCAGGAGCTACATAGACTATGCCCATGCACAGGGATGGGGCATTTGAGTAAGCAAATAACTGGCCATCTAACTGTTGAGAGCTTTGTTTTTCTGGCTGAGTCACAGGGTTTTCCTATCTTTTACAAGAAGAAATTGTCCACAATCATGTTTGGTATCTTACTTTTTCTATAGGGATAAAGACTGGAAGTTAAGGTAGGTATGAGTAAAGGTTATGCCAAAGAATAAAAAGCAGCAAGAAGATAATGGCAAAATTGCAATCTGGGCTCAGCTTACACGTTTCTTCCTGTTTTCACTTAAATCTATTACTGACAGCAGTGAGCGGGAGTAACTTAGAAGAAAAGGATTATTAGTCAAGCAAACCTTATCCAAAGGTTTCCTGGTTTATTCAGAAAGGTCTAGTTTTCAGGGTGAGCAACTGAGTGTCAAGAATTATGAGGAATATTCTTCCTCGTATCTGCTAAATGTACTGCTCCAAACACTACACAGATCAACCCCAGTGTATTTTTCTTTCATTTAGGAAAGAGAATCCATTTTGAGCATCTCTGTAAGAAAACAATTTGAGGGGCGCCTGGGTGGCGCAGTCGGTTACGCGTCCGACTTCAGCCAGGTCACGATCTCGCGGTCCGTGAGTTCGAGCCCCGCGTCAGGCTCTGGGCTGATGGCTCGGAGCCTGGAGCCTGTTTCCGATTCTGTGTCTCCCTCTCTCTCTGCCCCTCCCCCGTTCATGCTCTGTCTCTCTCTGTCCCAAAAATAAATAAAAAACGTTGAAAAAAAAAATTTTTAAAAAAAAGAAAACAATTTGAAATACTTACTTTTTTGTAATGTCTTTCTTTTTTGAGGGTTCAAATAATTTTTAGTGTTATTCAAACATATACAAAGCATTTAAAACAAGCTTTCTTTCCTTTATGGGCAAAATGCCATTTTAATATGCAATTCTTTGATATCACTGATGTCTTTGTTAAGTGACATCGTGGCAGAACCTGGGAATACCATTTAAAACTATTATTTTCCCTGTAGCATTTCATGGATAGAGGAGAATAATTAATATTTAATCACCTTGAATGTGAACATAATTCTATAGGAACTGAAGCATTGTCCATTTTAAATGCATTTACCCCCTATTATAACAGATCAGTGGTCAACACATTTC
Source organism: Neofelis nebulosa (assembly GCF_028018385.1). Lineage (NCBI taxonomy): Eukaryota > Metazoa > Chordata > Mammalia > Carnivora > Felidae > Neofelis > Neofelis nebulosa. The sequence continues at coordinate 39,454,871 of NC_080786.1, read as the reverse complement.
TTTCCTATACAAGTGTGCAAAACAGCAGAATGCCCTAAATCATGACTATATTAAGGAGAATTTAACGGGGTCATTATTTCAACTCCCTGCATCTGAAATTGGTTAAAGTTAGGTATTATAAGGAGAAGAGTTGTAGACTGTTCTGCCTTCTTCAAAAGCCATTTTATTTGGACAGCATATTAACCAACGTAGCCTAATAATTGAGATGCTGAGGCACTCTCGGCCTTTCAGCTAGAGCAGAGCAATTACTGATAGTGAAAGCTTTACCACAGCTTTGCAGCTTCCTGGCCTTTAAACCTGGATCTCTATCGGTTTCTGAATGAGGTGTCGTTTTAATAGTTATAGGCCCATTTAAACATCATTGGATCCATTGTGATCATTGCCTGCTAAGCTGCCCTACTCCCTCTATTTCCCAACTGAGAGAGTTTTTGTGACTGTTGCTCTGGATCTTTCCTGTGGTTGAGAAAAACACTGCTCTTGGCAAGATTTGAGTTTCTCGACAGCCACTCTTGTTGGTCTGTCCCTTTGCTATTTGGATTGCTTATCACAGCAACAAATTTATGTGTCTATCTTGCTCTATCCTGGAACATAACACTACCCTGACCTGTACTTGACAATAGACCAGCAGTTAATTACCACGATCAACAGAGAAAATATAGAGCCTACACCAACTCTACGCTGACTAAACATTGGTCCTTGCAATAGGAACTCACTCATTGTGTGATGAACCTTTTAACAAATGAGAGGTCTCTACGCTGAAGATACAATTACCTAATTTGAACCGTTATGAATTGGAAAAAAAAAAATCTCAAGAGCTCTGAAGTCTGAACCTTTTCCATAATGATCCAATGAACCAATCTTTCAGGACTGCAAGCCCTGAAGTAATCTCAATTCTTACACCATAACCAGAGGCATCACCACAATTACCCTAATGGGGCATTGAAAGTCTGACATTATTTCTTTCAGTTGAAGCCACCACTTAGTTCGATTTTTGAGTCATTGGTTTCCATATTTGGTAGAGCATAATCATCTAAGCTATATCTAGAGTTCTGTTTTGTTATAATGGAGCCTAAGTATAAAATAGCATGTCATATTAGATTTCCATAGGATTATAAAATAGCAGATATTCATCTTGCTTTTCCTTCCCAAAAGAACCCCCTGAACACATACACACACAGTATATAAATTCAAAAAAAAAAAAAAAAAGGAATTCTATGGCTGCATGTAAACAGCTTGGATATTTAAAAAAAAAACACTTTTTATTACAAATTCAACTTTTTCATTACTATTTGTTTAAAAGAAATCCCTTGAAATCCATTTGCCATTGATCCTTTGTTCCTTTCTTCCGGTCAGAAATTTTTGAATTCAATTAAATATGGAAACTTTCTTTCCTTTCGTAAAGAGAAGTGCCAAATTAGCTAAATGTTCCGATGTCTCACTAAAGTCACCCATGGCCATTTCATGAATGTTTGAACACTTGCTGGTTTCCTGGTTCAACATCCTTCAAATGAAACAAGGAGGAAAGTTCTTGCCACTGACCCAGGGACTTTCTACCCCTTGTGCATCAAGGAAATTGTGTCTACACTCGGCCCGTAGTCCCCTCCATTTTGCTGTAACACCACATCTCATTTTATAGCTCAGCTTTTTTAGAGAAAAATGAAATGAGTGGAGAGACTATTATTTTTCATCAACCTCTCTGGAAAAGCAGACATTTAAAACTGTTTCACTGACTGAGAGCACTCCTTTATTTTTCCTGTCAGATACACTGTCTTCACACAAGATTCCCGAGCACATTATGAAGCCTTGGAGGCTCGTCTCAGATGAAACAGCTGCTCCTGGTCAAAAGGAGCGTCTTATTCTCAATGTCTCTACCATTGCTCCTGGGCAGAGAATCAGTGAGCACAGACTTCTGCATATCTGTGGAGTTAGGCCTTTCTCTGTCCAACAGCACATAATTCTGACAAAATTCATTCATTCTAAAGCTTAGCACAATTTTTCAACTCCACAATCACCTTCTACCCTTTTCAAAATGTGTTTTAAGAAAAGTGTCTATTGTACAAATGTTTAAGAAACACACATAAATACAAAAATAATAGTCATGAATAGCCCCAACACAAAGATGATGACTGTGGTTCATATCTGCAGGTTTATCCTTCCAGAAATAAAATATATGTCATCTCTTTTTTATTTTCAAAATTTATACCACCCTATACTACAGTTTTGAAAATTGCTTTTGTCCATTTAATGCACTTTTGTATTTGTCCATGCCTTTTTAGTGACCATGTCATGCTTTATTGCACAGATGGCCCATAATTCCTTTGAACCATCCCCTTTTTTAGGACATTGCCTTTTCCTTCAATTGTTTGTTATTATAAAGCAGAGGTAATGTTGCAGTTTGGAAGTTCACCAGCAGGGGAGGAAGGTTCCGTCCCTTTGACAACATTAGGCTTTATGACTAGTAATTAATGGCAATTGTAGTTCTGATTACTTGTATTTTCAATATTGGGCATGTGAGTCTTTAGTAGAAGAGGAAGAAGGAGAAAGAGAAGTTACAGAAACAAAGAAGAGAGAAGAAACAACAATCACGGAGTGCTTTCTCTGTGTCACATTCTGCTGAAAGCTTTTCAATGCGAACTCATTTAACCTTTACAACAAGCCTTGACTTAACTACCTTCTGTTGTACAATTATCCCATTTTAAAGATAAGTTTGAGGAAAGAGAGGTTATTAGGAACACAGACTGTATATGGCTTGAGTACCTTTATACCAAAAAGCTGTGTGACCTTGGAAAATTTGCTTAAGTTCTCAGAAACTTCATTTTCTCATTTACGAAATGAGATGTTCCGCTCTCTTTAAATTCAAAGAGCCTATGATTCTAAGTTTAAAAGAAGTGCCAACGCTATATCACAGGCATCCTCACAATCCAATATGAGAGCACTAGGCCACGTATGGAAGATTTATAAAAGGGGACAAAAACTTGTTCTGCCATCAGTAATCAATACCCACCTTGAGGATATAAAAAGATGAAGGCTGATGAAGAACGTGTTTGCCTGGAGAAAGTCCTCCATGTGCTATAGCAATGTCCCTAACACACCCTTCTCCTCCACCTACACCTTTTCCTACTTTGGGGAAGGGAGTCATTTCCTCTATCTTTCAGTTACATGAGAGGCGCGTCCTGGGGCAACTCAGAGTAGTCCTTCGGAATTTAAGGTTTACAGTAAAACAGTGTCTCATTTTTGACCCGGTGCTGGCTAAAAACCCTTTGTGACAATGATGAAAAGGTAGTATTGGGGAAATTCCTGCATTACCACTGATAGCAGTTCAAAAGTGTGTGTGCGTGTGTGTGTGCCCGCGCGCGCACGCGCTTCCCTAAGTCCAAATGTGAAGCTCACTGTAAGATGTCTGCCTAGGCACTGGCCAGGGTAAGGATATCTCAGTAGAAAGAGGCCAGAGGGGGTAGGGAGGGGAGGAGAATGTCATAAGCTATTTGCACAAGATTCTTACTATTCAAAGGATTTAATCTGGGCACTCAGGAAAGATGATCACAGATGCTCCCACAAGGCAATACTTCAGCTTTCAATACCTTCCAAGGCCAAGAGAAACCAAAGCCAGTTTTTCTTAGTAACTACCTTGCCTCTTACCTCCCCTGCCTACCTGCTACCAACCTCAGAGGGCCAGGGAAGTCCAGTAAGTAGGGGAGGAACAGATAAATGGAGAAGAAGTTGACACCATAGTCACTCTGCACAAGCTTGCAGTCCGTTCTAGAAAAACAGAATAAAGTTTGGTCTTGGGATTTTACACTGGACTGAACATGTCAATTAGTGAAATGAAGTTATCCTACTAGACAATAATGATTGGAGGAGGACATTCTATTATCTGAGAGTGACAAGAAAAGTCACCAAATCTACTCAAATTTTTATCCAAGAGTGAGAATAAACTAGCGCCCTGAGCAGGTTAAAAGAGGTAGATGGAGGGAAACTAAAATTGCTTTACAGTCGTACCCTGTGGAGTTCCACCTCTTTCCGCAAATAGGTTGATTTAGACGTATCAAAGGAACCAAAGACCTCCTCAGCTTGAGCATGAATATGCCTACTCCAAGTTTCAAATGGGTTTTCAGCATGCCCAGGGAACTGGTGGGGTAGGCCTGCTAGGCATCCCTTTGCTGGGACACTCTCAGGAAGACAGAATATCTTAAAGGAAGAGGAAAAATAGGAAAAATAGTGACAAAGCTGTATGCCTCAGGGTGAAGAGGTGATTCCAATATGGTGTTTGTCAAAGAGATTTTTCTGCTGCCCTCTCCAGACTCATGTAGTATATAAGAAGGAATGAAGGAGAAGGCTGTATAAAAATGAAAGATTTGTCCCCAAAGATCCCTTTCTTTCTTATCCTTGCCATGGCTCACAATGACTGGAGTATATAATTCTTGGCCTTGTGACATGCCTGGGCTAACAGGATGGTGTGGACAGAAGTTAACAGCATTTTCTGAATGCTTAAGGGGCATGATGTTTTTTCCACTCAGTACTCCTGAGCCACCATTTCCATAAAAGAACATTCCCCCAAGTAACTACTGGACCCAAAGGAGACGATCCATGGGATAATCTGAACTCCACCTGCAGCCTAAACCCAAGCAATCCTACATGAGTCCAGGAGTCACAGCCAAACCACAAACTCATGAGTTGAAAGCCGCACATATTTTGGTGTTGTCTGTTGGGCAACATTGCCACAGTGAACAACAAAACCGGTCAATACAAACAATTCCTATAAAAGCACTGACGGACATTAGGGCATATAACTGGAGTTGGGTCGTGGGCCGGAGGTCCCCTAGGATCTGTCTCTTGCTTCAACTGTATTCTGATGGAACAGACCCAGGGATGCCCCTTTTTCCAGCCTCCCGCTACCCTGCAACCTCTTTTCCAGTCGCAGCCTTCGGAACCATCTTCTCAGCCATCCTCGACCCCCAGGACCGGCCAACGCTGGATTTTGCGTTTAGCTCCTCACTGCCCTTCAGCCACGGGCTCCCAGATTCACCAGAATTATTCCACCGAGATGGAGTCCCGACAACCGACCGCCTGGTCAGCGCGCCACGGCGGCCCCTCCACCTACCTCTCCCTGGGCCTCGGTTCACTGCGAAGGTGCAACTGGAACACGAGGGCCACTTCTTCCACCAGTGGGCTGAGGAGGAGCGGGAGGGCCGCGCGTCCCTCCAAGATGTAGAACTGGCGCGGGGCCGCGCCCTCTTCCGGGACTTGCAGTTGTCCCAAGGCCCTGGGCCCGAACGCCGGATGCCCGGATGCCGGGGAACCGCGTGGCTCTGGAGAAGAGCCCGAAGCAGGCCCTTTTGGAGCTGCGCGCTCCGGGCTCCTCCCGCGCAGACCCCAGCTCTGGGACTTCCTGGAGAGCCACTTCCTGCGTGGGGAGGCGAAACTCCTCAAGGAGATGAGAACCACCTGACAACCTGCGCAGGCTGCCGCCGGCTGCTAAACAAGGGTCTCTTGGAAAGGCTCACCTTCAGGCACCACCAGAAATCTCCGGAGCCCAGCAGCCTTCCAGGGGAGCCTCTGACATCCGCCTACTGCCAAGCCTTCTGCCTGAGCCGCTCCCTGCAGCCACGTGGCAGTTTTTTAACCACCCAAGCCGTGGACCAAATGATGACAATAAAGCTTTTTGCATCAGCTGTGGAAACACGCACATGCGACACACACACATATACACACACTGGAGTTAAGAGGAGGTTTTCACTCCTTATTTTGTTACTGAACACTCAGAGCTGTGGCACATTGAAGGATCCAGAGCTGTAGCAGTGGCAGGACGGCCTGGGAGGGACCATAGTCCATGGGAAAGTTCAAGGCCTCTGCCACAGCAACACCCAGCACCTGTTGCCTGGAAACAGGTGGCAGGCAATGACCATGCTTTCATGGGTACTCAGTGATATTAGTAGTGGAAATTTGTGTATTGAGATGCTTAATAGGCACAAAGGAGGTAGGAAAGGGGAATGACAACACACATCCCACACTGTGGCTGATCATGCTTCTGCAGACCAGATGTGATACAAACCCCATGATCTCCTCAACAGACATGTGGTCCCGCAATGCCAGAAAGAGCCAGAAGCAAAGAAATACAGGTTACAAGTCCATCCTTGCAATGGACTTTTACGAAAATCGTCAAATTCTTGGATAAAGGCAAAAGACAAATCTGCTGAATTTATTTTTTTTAATGTTTATTTATTTTTGAGGCAGAGAGAGACAGAGCATGAACGGAAGAGGGTCAGAGAGAGAGGGAGACACTGAATCTGAAGCAGGCTCCAGGCCTGTCAGCACAGAGCCGACGCGGGGGCTCGTGAGATCATGACCGGAGCCGAAGTCGGACGCTTAACTGACTGAGCCACCCAGGCGCCCCTAAATCTACTGAATTTATAAATGACCCAAATTGTGGCAGGGAAACTGGTATTTTCAGTGATGGGATAAAGGTTTAAGATTCCAAATGGGTGAAAACGTGGGATGAAATAAACAAAACGAAACTTACAAGGATAAATGTAAACCTTTGTATTTAGATTCAGGAAATCAGGTGACCAAATCCAGATGAAGGAATATGTGAGTATGACAAAAAGGTCAGCAGATGTTATATTATAAGCCCACGTGATTTATAATAAAGCTAATGCAATCTTATGTTGTATTAATAAAAGTGTAATGTCCAGATGAAAGATGGGTAGAGTTTCTCTGGACTCGGCACTGGATACGGTATGGTGTTCAGTCAAGTTAAATTCTGTCAGCATTCATCCATCTACTTTGTGCAAGGCATTCTGCTAGATGTGGCATTTTGAGAGTACACAGTGACAAAATGGAGTGACTCCAAAGTACTACAATCAGGGAGGTACGAGGTCTAGAAGCTATAACATGACAGGAATTATTGAAGAGAAAAAGAGGTGTTTAGCCTGAGAAAGGATGATTTTATGAGGAAATTAATGATAATTATTTCCAAATATATGAAATTCTATTCTTTGAAAGAATGAATAAACTTACTTTTTGAGACTCCAGAGAACAAACCCAAGGATAATGAGTGGATGTTATAAAGTTAAATTTTGATATAATGTAAAGGGAACATTAACGATTAAGACTATTGCAAAAGTCAAACTGGCTTTGACTCTCACAAAGGAGTGAGGCTTATCTTCCATTCTCAGAGGTATGGAGGCAGAGGTAGAGTGACCGTGTTGTAAAGGAATTTCTGTTTGGGGTACTCTGTGTGTGTGTGTGTGTGTGTGTGTGTGTGTGTGTGTGTGTGTCGAGATCTCCAAAGTCTATCAAACCATGAAGACTTCTGTTAATTTACCACTTCCCCAGATGTAAAACAGTCTTCATGGAATCCCTCTACTTTGTCACCCAGAGGGGAATAGATGAGAAACAATCCATATGAGAATTTTCCCACATTTAACAGGAGCATGTAACTTGCTCACATGATACTTTCTTATGTGCCCTTTGGAAAAGTGAGCTCAGAAACAGCCAGGGTTGTTTTGGAGTGTATATGTGTGGGAGGTTGGCCTTGCTCACATGTAAGTAGTATGGTATAGATGGACGGTGGATTGATAGAGACAGAGAGAGTGACAGGAGCAAGCGTAGGGGGTGGGGAGTGAGAGAGAGAGGATAGGAGGGGAAGGGAGGAGAAGAGACAGAGCTTGTGTAGCCAAGAGGGTAAAAATTGCCATTTAAATCTGGACAACCAGTGTCCCCATCTCCTAGGAGAATGGGATAATTTTCTTCTCATATGTGTTTTTAAAAAAACTTCCTAAATATAAAAAATGAAGCACTCAGGCACCATCAGCCAGAGAAGTTAAACAAATAAACTGAATTATTTAGCAGAATATTTAAGAAGTTTAAAATTCAAGGGCAGGGACATGACAGAGGTCCTGGAAGAAGAAAAAGGAGAAGAAAATGATCCACAAGAACACTGGGCAAAGCCGGTGGGGTGAGTAGAGGACAGAGATGTCCAAGAGGTAATTGGAGCAGTGATGAAATCATTATTCTTGAATTACTCCCAAAACACCAGCAACGGTTGGCTGTTCATGCAATCATGTGAGGAAAGGCCTTTGGAGGGTGAAACAGTGTCGGTGGTATGGTAGGACAAGACCAGGCATGAAAGGTACAGAATGCCCAAGAGCTCAGAACATAGCAGATACAGAAAAGTAGAGGAAGAGACAACAGTAATAAATTTAGATCCCACAAAGATCTCTGAAGTATTGAGATGGAAACAGTTTCTCACAGGATTTCCTGGTCTGAAGGGAGAGTGGTTTCATTTAAATCCTGATGGTCAAGGTCAGCCCCACAGACGGGAAGATTTGGAACCTGCCAGCAAAGGGCAATTGTGTTTAACAGAAAAAAAACAAGAGACTCCATTATCTGTAAGTGGGCTGATGAGTCTATCAGGTTTCCCTAAACTGAACAAACAAGGAAATGAGAAAGAAACAAAATAATCAGTGCCCACTTTGAAATAGTTTGCAGGCCTACATTTATTGTTAATGCATTATTTATAAGAATCACAAGTATATAAAGGAAATGCAACAAATATCATTCATATTTTTGAGAATTTTGTTTTGTTGGATAGGAGTTACAAAAAAATACATGAAAATTGGTGCAGACACTATGAGAAACAGCATGGAGTTTTCTCAAAAACTTAAAAATGAACCACCATATGATCCAGCAATTCTACGTCTGAAGATTCATCTGAAGGAAATGAAAACACCAATTTGAAAAGATATCTGTGCCCCCATATTCATTGCAGCGTTTACTACAATACCAACACATGGAAGCAACCTGTGTCCATCGATGGATGAATGGGTAAAGAAAATGTCTGTGTGCTCATATATGTGTATGTATATGTATATATGTGCATGTATATCTATGCATACATGTATATGTATACCTATATACATGTATGCATAGATATACAATAGGATATTATTCAGGAATTTTTTAAAAAAGGAAATCTTGTAGGGGCGCCTGGGTGGCTCAGTCGGTTGAGTGTCCGACTTCGGCTCAGGTCATGATCTCACAGTCCGTGAGTTCGAGCCCCGTGTCGGGCTCTGTGCTGACAGCTCAGAGCCTGGAGCCTGTTTCAGATTCTGTGTCTCCCTCACTCTGACCCTCCCTCATTCATTCTCTGTCTCAAAAATAAATAAACGTTAAAAAAAAAGGAAATCTTGTCATTCTTGTCAACATGAATGGAGCTTGAGGGCATTATGCTAAGTGAAGTAAGTCAGACAGAGAAAGACACATACTTATGTTCTCACCTATATGTGGAATCTCAAAAAAAAAAACAAACAAACAAACAAAGAACAATGAAAATAAAAACTGAGGTCATAGATACAGAGAACACATTGGTGGTTGCCAGAGGTAGGGGTCAGGGGTGGACAAAATGGGTGAAAGAGGTCAAAAGGTACAAACTCCTATTTATAAAATAAATGTCATGGGATGTAATGCATAGCATGGTGCCTATATTTAATAATATTGTATCGTATATTTGACAGTTGCTAAGAGAGCAAATCAAAGTTCTCATCACAAGAAAAAAAAAGTGCCTATGTGAGGTAATAGATGTTAATTAGACCTATTGTGCTGATCATTTCACAATATATACAAACATGGAATCATTTTATTGCACACAAAACTAATATTACATGTCCACTATAACTCAACAAATCAATCAATAAATAAAATTCTAAAATTAAATAAAAAAAATAAGTGGATTGTGTTATGGACTCTATTTTTTCCAAATAACTGACAGTAGAAGCAAATGTTGAGTTTTTCTGATTGCTCCTATTTCCTGGCTAATGGACAATAATAGTATATGAGAAAGTTTTGTATGTCTTGTGTCAAGACCCTGTATTAACTTTTATAAAACAAACATAAGGGTTTATAAAAGAAACATTTCTATTTGTAGACTATAATTTTTCTCTTCAAAGAACTATAACATATATTGTTTTGTAAATTACGTTTCTTCTCAGTGTGTTTTCTTAATGGTTCTTGAGATAACCTGGTTACTTGCTTTAAGTTAGGATCAACTTATAAAACGTAAAACAAATGTGAGATTTCAAGTAATGAGGCAGTGATGAAACTTTGTCAGTAGATATGTAGGCATATCATTTGGCATATCTTTATTTTCAATATCCTTTTCATACTGAAGTGTTTATGGACAAAGTGATATTATGTGTGGGATTCCCTTTAAAATACTTCAGAAAATAGGGATGCCTGAGCGGCTCAGTTGGTTAAACGTCTGACTCTTGATTTTGGCTCAGATCATGATCTTGCATTTCATGGGTTTGAGCCCCACATCAGGCTCTACACTGACAGCAGGGAGCCTGCTTGAGATTCTCTCTCTCCTCTCTCTCTGCCTCTCCCCCACTTGTGTGTGCATTCTCTCTCTCTCTTTCTCTCTTTCAAAATAAATAAATAAACCTTTAAAAAATTACTTCAGGGACGCCTGGGTGACTCAGTTGGTTAAGCATCCGACTTCAGCTCAGGTCATGATCTCATGGTTCCTGGGTTCAAGCCCTGCGTCAGGCTCTGTGCTGACAGCTCAGAGCCTGCAGCCTGCTTCAGATTCTGTGTCTCCCCTCTCTCTCTGCCCTTCCTCTGTTCACACTTTGTCTCTCTCAAAAATAAATAAACATTTTAAAAGATTACTTCAGAAAATAATGGGGAGCACAATGAAAACTAATAGCAGAGTGTTGTTAATCAATGAAATTGGGTAATGGGTATGCAGAGATTCATTGCAATATTCTTTATATATCCTGGATATGTTTGAAATTTTCCATAAGAGAGTTAAAAGATAGAAAAATAAACCAGCCTATATAATGTAGATTCTTCTTCTATAGTTTTTTAATAACTGCAAACAATTTAAAAGCTAATTACAGTTAATATATCAAAATTCCTTTTGCTGGCACTCACTGCCTTAAACCACCATTTCTAATATTTGTAAATCCTTTAGGATAAGGGGTTCTGTTGAGAATTTTTTTGTAGCTTTCATAATGTGTTACAGATAAAAATTACTTAGAATAATGGGATCTGATTTCTGTTTTTTAAAAGCTTTCCAAAACCACTACCAAAACCCCCTGTGATCATCATAGATCCCTGTGAGCTCAAAGAACCAAAGAGAGAAGGGGATCTGGCTCACAGCATCTTATGAAACTTGATCGGTCTCATGATGCTCACAAGACTATGGGAAGAGATAACATGATGGCCCTTTCCTATGTTAGAGAAGGGTATTCTGACAGAATTTTTAAAGCCAAACCTCCTCTCACATTGCAACATTTGGCCATCCACCTCTTTTTGGCCATTCTCTTACTCATAACCCCTGCCTACTATGATAAAAAATAGGCATATTATATGGACAAAGCTTGCATGCCAATATGAGCTTCACCAGGAAGTTGGAGATATGTGTTTTTGTGATTTCATTCACAGGCTATTTTGATAAATAGCAGATGGTTCATTCCCAAATGTCAATCTGCAGCTAATGTGGGACTAGATACACAAGAATTATTTAGGAAAGTTTGTGTAAAATAGATTTCTGTATAGCATCCCCTCAAAATTGCAATTTGTACATTTGAGTCAGGGTCTGATATTGTGATTTGTTTTTCTTTCTTTCAACTTCCCAGATTATTTTGATCTGCAGACCAGCTTGGAAATCATTCATTTATAGCATTTGCCAAAATTCTGAAAATCTTTATGAGAATCCAGGCTCTCCTAATGTATTGGAACCAATGGTACCAATGGTATTCCTTGGAATTGTTCACAAGAGCAAAACTGAAATTAAATTATCTACATATAGTCTAGGAGGAAAATTAAAACTAAACATTTTGTGACAAAAGGGAATAGGTTATCATACTGACTCTGCTTAATAGATTAAAAAATATCATGTGTCAGAGGGCTCCACAAAAGCCTAATCTAGAAGGAAAAAAGAGAGACATAATAGACAAGAGAAGCATGACTCTAAACCCAATTCCTTAAAAGGGAAATCAGTACAATTCCAACTTAATATCCCATTTTTTATATGTTTATTTATTTATTTTGAGAAACCGGGGGGGGGGGGGGGATGAGTGGGGGAGGGGCAGAGAGAGAGATAATTCCAAGCAGGCTCTACACTGTCAGTACAGACGTGGGACTTGATCCCATGAACCATGAGATCACAATTCAAGTGGAAATCAAGAGTTGGAAATTTAACTAATGAGCCACCCAGGAGCCCCAAATATCCCATTTTAAATCTTCCTCAACAATATATTTGAAAATATTTTCCAAATATAACATGTTCTTCCGTAAAGCTCATTTATCTCATGAGGAGCTAAGGATATGAGACACGGTTTCATCTTTAAGGTCATCCAAGGAAGAAGTAACCTGAGAAATTTTTAACTTCGTATTCTATAAATGGGTAAACAAAATAACCTCTGGCAATGCAACATGGACTTTGGGACTTCACAATGGATCTTTTTCCTTCCTTCCTTCCTTCCTTCCTTCCTTCCTTCCTTCCTTCCTTCTTCCTTCCTTTCTTCCTTCCCTCCCTACCATTTCTAAACTACAAAAGTAATGCATACTTAATAAAGATTTAAACAATAAAGAAGTATATATTGAAAAAAGGAGAATTTACCCCTCTGCCCACCTCATCTTCTCCTGGAGGTAATCATGTACTATTTACAGTCTACTGGAATCTTTCTATATTATCTCAGTTTGAGCTGCTATACCAAAATACCATAGGCCAGGAGCCTTAAACAACAGATATTTATTTCTCATAGTTCTGAAAGCTGCAAAGTCTGAGATCAGGGTACCAGCATGGGTGGGTTCTGATGAGAGCTCTTTCCCATGTTTGCAGCTGGTGGCTGTCTCACTTTTTCTCACATGGCAGAAAGAGAGAACTCTGGTCTCTTCCTCTTCTTATAAGCACATTAATCCCATCATGACCACACTGGGAACCTCATCTAAATGTATTTACCTCCTAAAGGCCCTACCTTCAAACACTATCACATTATTAGAAAATTAGGGCTTTAACATGAATTTTGGGGAGACATATTCATTACATAACACATATTTTCTATTTGTTTACACATTTAAATAAGTATATATTTTTATATAAAAAATAATAGGAATACATACTCTTCTAAAGTAAGCTTAAAGAAACTTAAATATATAGATAATGGAATCTTTCCATGTCATAGATGCACAAATGTCACTTTGTTAAATAGCTATGTGATATTCCATCGTATGGCATTTCCAAAATTTATTTAACCACTTGTCTCTTGACTGACATTTAGATTTCTTTCAATTTTTCTCCATTACAAACAATCTTGCAGTGAACACATTTGGCCTTATGAGTGTGTGACAATATTTTATAAAATAGAATCAAGTCCTAGAAGAGGAACGGGGAGGTGGTAGATAGGCCCAGGACACAGACACTTAAGGCTCTGAAGGACACTGCCATTTCCAGCTAGCCCATTTTCATTCTCACCTACAAGCCCTTCCGTTCACATCCTTGTACTGACAATCTTTTACATTTAAAACATATCCCATTATCTGACATAATTAATATAAATAATAAGTAGTGTTTTTATGATTAAGAATTTGATATAAAGATTCAACCCATAATGCATCATGCTAGTCAGTACATTGTTTCATTATTAACCACAATGGTCCTGCGTTAAATGACTTTCTGTGCATGTGAGTTCTTATTAGAACATCACTTGACACCCCACTAACTACCAAAAACTGTAATTCTCAAAATTCCAGGGCACTTTAGGTAGAATAAGAAACTCAAGGAGAGCTGGAGGTTACCAGTTGGGTTCCTGCATTTCAGGACCAGCAGCAGAGAACACAGAAACACATACCTTCACATTTTCCTCACATCTCACAGCCAAGGGAGGCAATACACCAAATTAATTCTGAAAGAAAAAAAATGAGTGTCACTTGGTGAATAAAACTGAGAAAAAATGTTAGCATGAAGGAACATCTGCTGCCATCACAATGAAATACTGGCACGTAGACCATTTTAAGACGACTTAACACCCACAACGATGAAACTAACCAATGGACAGAAGAACCAGTAACTATCTCTATGTACCTGTGTCCTCTTTAACTGATTACTAAAAATCTTTAGCTCACATCATTCTTTTTTTTTAAGTTTTTATTTAAATTCCAGTTAGTTAACAGACAGTGCAATATTAGTTTCAGTACAATATAGTGATTCCACACTTCCATCCAACATCCGGGACTCATCACAAGTGCACTTCTTAATTCCCATCACCTGTTTAATCCATCCCCCGACCCATCTCCCCTTTGGTAACCATCAGTTTGTCCTTTATTAAAAAAAAAAAAGAATTCTTTGGAGCTTGATAAAATAAAACTAAAGAAAAAAAAAAAAAAAAAAAAAACACCTTAGCCCAGACCTGTGAATCACTGGAATTACCGCAAAAATTGCCAAAATAACCTCAGAGAAGCAGATGGTTATGAAGGCTTCTGTCCAGATGCCAGAACCCCATATGCTTGCCAATCTGTGTTTCCAGCATGCACCATTATACTTAAAATTATATTTTTCCTTTTCCTGCCATGTTCACTCTACCATAATTAACAAGCTTCTAATACTTTCCCAGAAAACCAGAAACATCACAGCCTGTTCACTTTCCTTTTATAAAAAGAAAGGTGAAAAATAAGTGTCAGATGCCCTGCAAACCTTCAGCATAAGCTTCAGCTCAACTACGTGGGGCTCACATTAGTGGTCTTCATGAAGACATTTTATGGTTTTTTATTCCAGCTGTACCATTTTCTCCCCGGGGCCCTCCAAGCAACTGAGAGGGCCACTCTCTGATTCCTTCCCAGGTCACCTAGCAAAGAAACCAACAAACAAAAACCCCAGTAGTTTCTTGGAAGAAACTAGTCACTGGTTTGTTGTTGTTGTTGTTGTTGTTGTTGTTGTTGTTTCCAGGAGTGTGAGAGAGGACGGTAAGGAAACAGATTCTTCAAGACAATAGTTGGATTTCTCCAGCCAGCAGTATCAGTGAATATACTCCAAACACCATGACAACAAAACCTTTGGCACCATCCTGGAGGTTGAACGTCTAGATAGCAATGATAGAGCACTTTGCTCAGCACCTAAGTTTTCATATCACAGGGAGAATTGCAATATTTGCCAAACTCAAGCTGACCTTTGGGGAGTTCGGAGATGCCACAGTTCAAAGGGCAGTCTTGCCAATGATCAGTCTTTCCGTCGACTTGTTTACCTGCTCTTGGACCAGACTGCCTGCCCCCTCCAGGGTCTGGCACCACTGAATGTAGAAAATGTCCAAAATTCCACAAGTTGTCTATTTCTGTACTAGTCAATTTGGCATATTTACATGGTGTTCCAATGTGGAGCTTTTATAAGCAACCTTCTCTCACGTTCCCTGTGTTCCCACTAATCTGTGCACCACACCCATGATACTGGAAAGGAAATCCCCTTAAACATTCAACCATTTAGCAAAAAGAAACTAAATCTTTTTAGTGAATATTTTGGAGTTGTAGAATACTATGTCAATTTTATCAGTAAATCTGAAATAATGTTTTGTTTTATTTTTTAATTTCCTGTAGGGAGGCATGATGTTTTAGAACAACTTAGATTACATTGTAATGTGTAAATTTGAATCAGCAATTTTAAGTAAGCATTATGACATTTTAATTACATTTTAATGATTAAACCTTGGAAATGATGCTGATTTAAGTTGAAATAACTTTTGAAGGTATTTTCTTGCCTGCAGCTATCTGGATATCTGACAGGAGAGAAATAGAAAGAGAGAGAGTAAAAGGAAAATGGTGTTCTAACCATGAAAAAAGTGGGTTTAGGGGTTTTATTTATCTGAATTAGGGTCAATAACCATGATGGGAAGAGCTAGTTACAAAGAGCAACTTTTGGACACGTTTCAGCACTTGGCTTGCATTTGCTTTACAAAAAGCCAACATTAAGAATAAAACATTAATGACAAAGACAGCAACAAATAATTTCTGTCTGCATGCACACCTACATCCCACTGTCACATGAGCTTATGTTTAGTTCTGCTTGGACCACTAAAAAAAGAAGAAAAAATATAAGTTTAGAAAGAGTTTCCTCATCAGAAAACTGAAACTGAAGTTCAGGGAGATGACAGGCAAACACTAAAATTCCAGAACATTTTGTTCTCAGCATTTCTTCTTCCCAAGGAGGGAGGTGGAAGCTACAGAAATATAAATGATGAAAACTGTTTGCTTTTGAAAGCTAACAATTATGTGCTAAAAGGTAAAGCCTTTTTAAAACACTGCATTTGAACACATTGGCTTTCCATAAAAACTAACAAAAGGCTAAAATAAGTCTAAGCATGAATGATCTGAAACAAATTGGAATGGGTAAATATTATGCTTTTGTTGGAGAGCAGTGTTTTATTTACAGAAAACTTTTTCATTGATTTTGCTGTGGACCTCCTAGTGACGTTAGTAATCTTTGTTCATAAACTTAAAGCTCCAACTACTCTACAATTTTGCATTTTACAAAGCACATTGCCCATGCTCCTGGGTCCTTGTACATGCTGGTTCTTCTGTGGAGAATTTCACTCTTTATAATCCCTGCCAGACAGAAGACTGACCAGCTATGATGTTTCTTGTTTGGATGGAATGAAAGAGAACCCAGATGGTGACCTAGGTATCAGATATTATAAAGGTGGTAATTCAAATCAGTGGGTTAATTATTTAGTCTGTAACTAGTACTTAAAAATTTGTTAATTACTTGGGAAATAAATAAATGTACACCCCTGCCTCATGCCTTAATCACGACTGGATTCCAGAGATCCAATGGTATGAATGAAAAACAAAGCCATGTGATAAAAATGTTAGAATATTGTTTAGGAAAATAATTTTTATAATAAGCATGTACAATAAGGAAATTCATGGAAAAAACAAATAAGTAATAAGCATGTGAAGATGACAATCTCAATAATGATCACATAAATGTACATTGAACTATCTAATCTATACCAGCTTTCAGTTATTATAATGTCTTATAAACATGTGAGGGAGTAAAAACAGTCATTCTCAATGTTGTGTGTGAAATTCTAAATTTGTATAAGGACTTTAAAGGGCAACTAGACAATAATTACAATTCTGAATATGCATACGTACAAACCCAGAAATTCTACTTTTGAGGACTCTCTATCTTATAAAAAATATTCCTGGCTCAGTTGGTTAAGTGTCTGACTTCGGCTCAGGTCATGATGTCACAGTTCATGGTTTCACGCCCCACATCAGGCTCTGTGCTGACAGCTCAGAGCCTGGAGCCTGCTTCAGATCCTGTGTCTCCCTCTCTCTCTGCCCCTGCCCGGCTCATGCTCTGTCTCTCTCTGTCTCAAAAATAAACATTAAAAAAATTAAAAAATAAAATAAAAAATAAAATAAAATACTCCTGCAAATGTACAAAGGCATGAGAGCGTGCACACACACACACACACACACGTTAATTACAATATCATTTGCTATGGCAAAAAAATGAAGACAAAAAAAAGTCCATCAATAGGAGGTTGGTTAAATCAATTAGAATTCAAATACACAATAAAAAACTGGACCGCTATTAAAATGCATGAAGTTTATCTGTAGCTACCAAATAGGAAAAATGTCATTGATACACTTTTAAGTCAAAGAGAATGTTTCAGGGGCCCCTGGATGACTCAGTCAATCAAACATCCAGCTTCGGCTCAGGTCATGATGTCATAGTTTGCAGGTTGGAGCCCTGAGTTGGGCTCTGTGCTGATGGCTCAGAGCCTGGAGCCTACTTTGGATTCTGTGTCTCCCTCTCTCTCTGCCTCTCCTCAGTCGTGTTCTGTCTCTCTCTGTTTCTCAAAAATAAATGTTGGAAAAACAATTTTAAAAAGAGTTATTTTGGAACAATATACACTAAATCTTTACAGATACAAACACAAAATGTATAGTTTGAATGTTTTACAGGTACATGCACCACTGTTATAATTACACATGCATATTTCAACCTGCTCATGTGCCATCTCCTTTTTGAAACTTTCTTGATCCCCCTATAAATATGATCCCCACCTCTTAAATTAATTCCATACCTTATACATACATCTACAATTCCACTACCATTACACCCTATAGTTTCTGAAAGATTAAAAAGATTAAAAAGTTTAAAAAGATTAAAAAGATTAAAAAGTTTTTCAGTGGACATGGGGTGCTGAACTTTCAGAAATGTATGCTAATTTGCCCCACCCCAAATATCAAAGTCATGTTGGAAATTAAAAAAAAAAAAAAAAAACAGAGGCAATCTTCCAACAAATACTCAGATTCTCAAATGTTTGCCTAAACAGTCTCCAGATGATGCGAGATGTAGAGATAAGGCACCACGGTGTGCCCACAGTCATGGCACTCCCCACCCCACAGAAGGCAGACAGACTCCCAGGAGGAGATTGGGGGCATCTCCTCTGCTAGGAAGCCTGCCCCTTGTAATGGTCCCTAATTTTTAAATCTCTAATCAAGTGTGCGCAGGTGGGAGTCAGAGACGGAGAGTGTGAACCCTTGTGCAGGCTCCAGCAGCCCGCCACAGGGAACAGCGGGCAGCTCAAACAGATGTTCCAAGGCTCTTCGCCTAACATCTGCTCCCATCAGTTGCCAGGCAAGGTTTTATAGACATTAGAATTGCGCTAGTGGCTATAAATTTGAAGATCTGCATGGATTGGGGAGGGCTGACTAGAAAATGTGTAGTGTGAGAGAAAAGAAAGCAAACACGTAGCTGAGTCAGTCCAAAATAACTATTCACATACACCTGGTTATAAAACCAGCATGTTTAAAACAGCATCAGTCTCAGATATTAGAACATCTCAATGCTGAAACATTTCTGTAAAGGGACAGAATTATTCAAGATATCTGATGTCTTTAAGATTGCCTAAAATTTTCCTCACCAATCTCTATTTTTTTTTTTTATTTCATTTAACACGAGATAGAGCATGTTTTTATTTTTTTTTTTTAACAGCCGATAGAGCTGTCGGCACAGAGCACGGCACGGGGCTCAAACTCACAGACTGCAAGATTATGACCTGAGCCGAAGTTGTGTGCTTAACCAACTGAGCCACCCAGGTGCCCCACCAATTTCTCTTTAAAAGTCAATGATGTGTCACTCAGCTCTACCTGAGAAAACTGTAATGTTAAAGCCTTAGAGGTTTCCCTCCAGCTTTCAACCGTTTTCTAACCATCATCTCCAACTTTAAGTTCAAAATCACTAAGGGATTTAGAAGTTTAACAGAATGGAAACGAACCCAACATACAGTTATATTTTGATAGATGATGGGTAGATATTATACATTCATAAAAACTTACATTTTAGATATATGTTATTCATGTTCGTTGGCATATGAAACCCAGTGTAAAAATAATTGCAGAAAGCATCTTACAGTGATGTTACAAAATGTTAAGGTCATTTCTTTCTGATGAGTTACACAGAAAAAAAAAAAAAACCAGTGAAGTGCAAACTGGAATAAAACAAGGAAAACTTTTCCGAAAGCCTCAGAGGCATCTTCTAACATAGTGGTTCTCAAAACATGACCCCAGATAACAGCATCAACATCACCTGGGAACGTGTTAGCAATGCTGAGGGTGGGGCTCAGCAGTATGGATTTAATGAGCCCTCCAGTGATTCTAATGCTCACTCAAGTTTGAGAACCACTGTACTCATGGTTATAGTTTTCTAGGCTCTGATAAGCTCCACTTGGGGTGGGTTGACTATTTGTGTTCGGCTGAGTTGGCTTACTGGGCTTATTCAGTATCTAAGAATGAATCACTCTGTCATTAGAGATATACACATATATTTTTAAATGAACAAGTATTTGCATGTGAACCATGATGACAGTGGAATATGTAATCTAACATTTTATTCTGACTAATAGACGCTTGTATTTGAAGTCTTACAAAACTATGACAATTGAATGCATTGATTTATAGTTAACAAATTATTCCTATTGAAAAACTATGTGGTAACTGAGCTTCTCCCAGTATATCTAAATGAAAAACCAGACAATACCTGTTCTTATAATAAAACAAAGCTATTCATAATATGTCTCTCCCTTGA
Organism: Neofelis nebulosa; assembly: GCF_028018385.1. NCBI lineage: Eukaryota > Metazoa > Chordata > Mammalia > Carnivora > Felidae > Neofelis > Neofelis nebulosa. The sequence continues at coordinate 39,434,776 of NC_080786.1, read as the reverse complement.
CTTCAACTCTACTTTTAGAACTCTTTCTTGCTATCATAGTAAGTAGATGATTATCTTTCTCGACACCCTCAAATTATTAACAGCCCTTTTTGGAGTGCACATGTAATTTATGATACAGATTAAAACCCAGCACCTTCTTATTACAAGTGTGTTTATAATAAGTCTCCAAACATTCTAAACCTTGGATGAATTTTATATAAAGCTATGGTGTAAAGTCAATGCTCATATTTCTTTCTCAAATAGTTCAAAGGTCAATCAGTAAGATGAGAGGCATAAAAATGTACATGTGAATTATTAGTATTTGCCATTGAGTCTAACTAAATTAGAAATCACAAGTACCCCCAGGCAACATAGTAATCTTGATTATGAAAGAAATAAGTTGTATTCTATTAACTCCAAATACTTTAATAGAAACACTAATTATATTCTAACTTAATTAAAATGGGTCAGAAGTTCAGATGATTATATAGAGAAGCAAATAAAAGCAATAAATTAGCAAGTGTTTTATGTAATTACTAGAGTATTTAGGACACAATTAAAGTAATTTTATTCTTATTTCTGATTTGCCTTAAATCCCTACATTAATATTCCTAAGATGAAGGCTAAGTAATTGGACATTCCCAAAGCTCTAACTTACTGTTCAGTATGTCTCTTCAGTTTATTCTTTTAACATACTACATATAAAATAAGCCATAAATATTACAAGCTATGGGTTAAAGTCTCCATTTGATTCCTGCACATGTCATGTGCCTTTAAAGATTCAATTAATCACAATTTTCATATTCAAAATCAAGTAGCTTAGCAATTACAATTAAAAACTTCCATCAGCTCATATCTCAATTGCAAATGTCAAACCAAAAGTAGTATTTATCTTTAGGGAAACATAGCACACATTAAAATGTTTTGCATGATGTGGATTACGTAGAAATTTGAATTCCTGAAGCCCTACGTAAAAAAGTAAAAGATCTCCCACCACATGAATATACATCTTCATTTTGAGGGAGAGGGTGATATATCACTTCAAAATATTACGTAATGTCTTTCTTATCAGTTCTAGGACGCCTCTGCCTCTCTCTCATTCAGCAATGCCAGTGCTGGGAATTGGGGGCAGTAACAAGGAGAAGCTGCCATTGCAATTTGTTTCTACTCTTGGCTCCTCCTTGCCCTGAGCCAGACATAATCGGCGGTTGTCACCAGCGGCTCAGGTAGCAGACAGAAACCCCAGCCTGTTCTGAGACCTTGCCAAGAGCAGCAATTGTGTAGCACCAGTGGGTGCAGGAGTGAGCCTGCCACCTCCAAGGGAGCGTTCTGAGCCGAAAGACAAACCTCTATTAATGGCGCATACTAATGATCTTTACATTTTAATTAGAAATGCTTGAGTTAAGATCACTGGCTGAAACCTTAATGAGCAAAAGAAGGCTTACCTCTTGTTCCTCTGCTTTTTAACTGCAAGAAAAAGCAATAAGCTGACCTGAATCGGGTCAGAGCAAATATCAAGAAAACTCATTAGAAATCTGTGATTTAGTCCAAGCTGGAAATACCAGATATTTCCACTTCAAAGCCAAGAAAACATAAGGTTAGCAAAGGGAATAGTCCACAGAGGTCCCTCTCTCTCTGTTTCCATTCACTCACACGTGCATACATTTTTTACTTTGCCATATCCAATCCCTTCAACATGCAAAAACCAAAAGCCACATGCTTAAATCAATGTCTGAAGGCTCCATCAAGTTTGAATATTTTCCTAAGCAATTTGAAGTTGTTTGCTTTGTCTAAAAGCACCAAGTTTATACTAAATAAACTCAGATTTATTTCTTGGCTATTGTAATAACACAAAAAAGGTAGATTTAATACTTTGGAATACATTTTCGGAAAATGTTCTTTAAACTGAAGACTAATGTGTTTCTTTTGAAAACAGACAAGATACAGGCAGTTTTAAAAGATGATTTTATTGGGGAAAAAGTTCTATGAGGTTCTGTTGTCCCACCGCCAATGACTTCTAGAGCACCATGATCACTATGGAAGCTTTCAAACAATTAGTAAAGCATTCTCAAATGTGGAGAAGAAAGTATCGGGTCTAGGCTTAGTACCAGGGAATGGCTTTGAGCCTCTCCACCAGTAGAAGTAAAAGCATGAAAACAGGGTAGAGGTGAGAAACATATCTTAACTATTACACTTCTGTATAATTTTAACCCAGATGTTGCATCAATTTCCATTCCTCAAATATGTGGAGCAGGGTTTCCTGAAGTGAGGTTTCCAGACATCTGGTGATCAGTTAAGTGGTCTTCAGATAACACGGAAGCTTTAGAAGAGAAAGCAACAGAACAATTACGCTGACAGGCATTCCATAAACTTATGATGTGAAATGATTTGATTTTTGCAGAAATCTTGTTACATGTATAATGATCATCACCTTCTGAAAGTTGTTGTAGGCATCCTAAGTGTGTTTATCAATTCTTCTTGCCTATTCTTCGGTTAACAGAAGGTATTTTTGTCTCTGCTGATGAATTATTCTACCATTTGTGGTATATTTTTTATAATTGTGAATTTAATATTCTCTATTGTGAGTATCATGCTGAGTTAATGCTCCTATTTGAAAATTTAGATCAATGAATCAAAAAGGGTTCAATGAAGCATGCAAGTAATGATGACAATAATAATGTCTACATCTCAGAAGGTCATACAAATAAAAAGAAAATGGAACTCCACGGCAAATATAGAATATGAGTTTGTATGTATTCGAATATGTGAATCTGCTTTTGTGATGATTTTCCATAAACAGATGAAAAGGGAAGTAAACATTTGAAAATGGATATTTTGGGGGGACAACATGCTTATTGGATCTCAGTCCAACTCTATTTTCTATCTTGAAACGTTTTCCAAATAATGACATAAACCGATAGAAGCTTCATTTCTAAAGACAGTGAAGTAATTTCTTATGAACACCACTTGGGCTAACACAATACAGATACTTAATAATACTTTTCAATGTAAAGCTAATTTTGTCATCTGGTCAAAAAGGGACAAAAACGAGAGTGGCGTCATTCACAGTGGCCCTTCCCACAGCCTAGATCTTTTCTTTCTAATAATGGTTTAAGTCTGTTAAATCATTAATGGTCTTAAACACTTGCTGTAAATTCATGGTTTTTCTATTTTAGATTAGTTTCTATTTTAGATTATTTTACATATAATGACATTTGCCTCATAGTTCTCATTCTACTTCTTTTTGTGTTTTTTTTGTTTGTTTGTTTTTGGTTTTTTTTTATTTTTTAATTTTTTTTTCAAGGTTGTTTATTTATTTTTGGGACAGAGAGAGACAGAGCATGAACGAGGGAGGGGCAGAGAGAGAGGGAGACACAGAATTGGAAACAGGCTCCAGGCTCCGAGCCATCAGCCCAGAGCCTGACGCGGGGCTCGAACTCACGGACCGCGAGATCGTGACCTGGCTGAAGTCGGACGCTTAACCGACTGCGCCACCCAGGCGCCCCATGTTTGTTTTTGTTTTTAAATCAAATTTACTGCTTGGGCTTAGTTCTCAAGCACAGGGTTGAAAAGGTGCAGTAACAGCATCTTCACCTTCTTCCTCACTAAAAATATGCTTCAAAAGTGGGGCGCCTGAGTGGCTCAGTTGCTTGAGTGTCCAACTCTTTATTTCAGCTCAGGTCATGATCCCAGGGTCATGGAATCCAGCCCCATGTCAGACTCTGCGTTGAGTGTGGAGCCTGTTTAAGATTCTCTCTCTCTTGCCCTCTGCCCCTCCCTCAGCTCGCTCACTCTTTCTCTCTCTCTCTCTCTGTAAAAAATGTTTTAAAAAATAAAAAAAGGGGTTCCCTGGGTGACTCAGTCAGTTAAGCATCTGCCTTTGGCTCAGGTCATGATCTCCTGGTTTGTGGGTTCGAGCCCCGTGTCGGGCTCTGTGCTGACAGCTCAGAGACTGGAGCCTGCTTTGGATTCTGTGTCTCCCTCTCTCTCTGCCCCTCCCCTCCTCATGCTCTGTCTGTCTGTCTGTCTCTCTCAAAAATAAAAATAAACATTAAAAAAAAAAGAATGCTTTAAAAGTGACACCATTTTCTGTGATGCTTGCTATAGATAGCCCATGGGTACCTATCAACACATTAAGAAACTTCCCTTCTGTTCCAAGTAAAGAGTTTTTAAAATTAACTGGTGTTAGATTTTATTAAATGTTTTTCAAGTGCATCTATTGAGATAATTACATGGTATTTCCGCCCACTTTAATCTGTTTCTATAGAGAATCACGTTAGATTTCCCGATGAAAAATCTGAATTCCTGATATAATCCCTACTTACTCATACCTTCAATACTCTGCTGCAATTTCCTTGCTAATAACTTATTTTGACTTTTGCATCTATATTTATAATTAGAATGCTTTGCATCTATATTTATAATTAGAATACTACTAGAAGTTTTTCTTTTTGTTAAAATCATACTGTTTTGGTATCACTCTAAATCTACCCTTAGAAGAGTAATTAGGTAGCTTTCCACCTTTTTGAATCATCTGGAAGAATTTCTAAAACATGAGAATCAGCAATTCCTTTAAAATTTCTAAGAAACTTATAGTAAGCCATCTGGCATTAGTTTTTCTTTAGAGAGAAATTTTTGACTACATTTTCAATTTCTTCTGCAGTTATTGATGGTTTTAAATTTTCTACTTCTTTTTGAGTCACTGCTATTAACTTATATGTTCTTAGAAAAATGAGTTTTTCTCCTAGAATCACAAATTTATTGATCCAAATCTGTAAATAGTATTTTATTCAAATTTATTCACGTCCACAGCTCTAGTTAATAGCCCTATATCTTATATTCTGTTGCCATTTTAGTAATCATGTTATTTTCCCCCTTAATCAAACTTAGCAAATATTTATTAATTTTTCCATCTATTGCTTTTATTTACTGATAAGACTTTTATTCTGTATATATTTCAAATTTCATATGTATTAATTCCTTCTTCCTACTTTATTATTTATTTGCTTATTCTTCTAACATATAAGAATTGGGACATAATTTCAATTTGTCCCTTTGATAATGATATTCACTTTGATCACTTGATTAACATGGGATCTGTCATGTTTCTCCAAAAAAAGATTGCTTGGTAACTATTTTGTGAAAGGATACTTTGAAATAATTTAAATATCCTGTTTCTTATCAAGCTTTTAGTCTATTCATTTATTTGTTTGTATCATCACGGACTCCTGGTTTCCTATTTTATCAATGGATTATAATCTACAGATTACTTTGATACTCAAATTGAACTTAGTTTGGCCAGTGGGAACCCCTTCAAGAAAGTGTTAGAGTTCTTTGGTCTACCATAAGATGACAGGCTTATCAAACTTCCCCTGTCTCAAGCCTGAAAGTAGCATTTCTCAAAGATCCCTGAATCATTTTTGTGGAGAATGGTTGCTCCAGAGTACTCTCAGCAGACAGACCTAGGGAATATATGTATATATGCACTTAACACATTCATAGATACACATATATATCAATGTTCAGAGCGTTTATACGTAACTGTATTTATTTTTATAGTTCTTTATCTCCCTCAATCTATATTGAAAGCCATAAATTCACATCAATAGTTGAATCCAATCCACAGGGTTCATTCTAGTTTTCTCTCTTGCTATATTTATAACACCTTTTCCAACCATGGGAAACTGATTCCCATTATCTTTAGTATATGTATTTATTTAATCAATTCCTCTCTATATAGCCAATATTCTGTCTCTGCCACCACTCACTCCCCTTCCAGGAACTCGAAGCCAGATTGGATATTCTCCTCACCCCAAACTGGGTTCTCACCTCCCATGCCAGCCACCCCACACCTTCCCCACACACACACACACACACAAACCCCCACACAGAAACACCCTCAGCTTGCTCAGACTCTGACATCCTGTGGAAAGACACCCATCCATGGGATTTCTTTATAGATTCTGACTAATCATTCTGGGCCACCCTTCTATGCAGAAGCTCTTCTTACCATGTGAGACCTCTGACTGCTAGCCCACTCTAGGCCACCAAGGCTCCCCATTTCCAATGACATTGACACCTTTCTCAACCTTATCTGAATTATTTAGGAAGGAAAGGGAAACAGGAAAAGGAAAAAACTATATTCTATCCTACACTGAGGTTTTATAAATATTATTAAAAACTTGAGAAAACTTTTTACACGGATATTTATTTGTTCATATAGATCAATCAACAAACATTTATTGAACACCTGCTTTGTGCTCAGCTGAGGTAATATAAAAGAAATATGAAAAGGTTCTTGTCATGTAGCTACTTGAAATTAGATTGGAAATGGAACAAGGAACAGAATAATAAAGGTTCATTATGTTTTCTAAAACAACAGAAACACAAAGAAGGCAAATATATAACTATTAGATTCTCAAATTGTCATAATACATAGTTTGCTTTGAGGTAACCTTTTCACACCTGATGTCTAGCCTTTTCTTCCAAATGCACTGAAGCTCACTTAGCACAGAGCTTTTTATTAATGCTTCAGAATGGATGGTGGTAGGTTTCACTCTGTTAAATTACGGGAGCAGACACTGTTATTATTTTGGTAGCACTGTCATCAGAACTAAAGTATAATAAAGAAAGTCACAGTATAATGTAAAAAAAAATCATCACTTAAAAAAATAAAAGAAGGGGCGCCTGGGTGCCTCAGTCAGTTAAGCGTCCGCCTTCGGCTCAGGTCACAATCTCAAGGTCTGTGAGTTCGAGCCCCGCGTCGGGCTCTGGGCTGATGGCCCAGAGCCTGGAGCCTGCTTCCGATTCTGTGTCTCCCTCTCTCCCTGCCCCTCCCCCGTTCATGCTCTGTCTCTCTCTGTCTCAAAAATAAATAAACGTTAAAAAAAATTTTTTTAAATAAAAAAAAAATAAAATAAGAAATATATTGAAGAGTAATTCTTAAAATGTGCTTGCTGGAGGTTGGTCTGACTCAGAAATGCAAGTTATATTTTAATCATTTCCAGAAAGGTGTACGTTTCCTTTTTAAAGTATAAAGCATAAAGCATAGCTCCCTGTTCTGACTGAAAGTATGGAGGTTAACTGTGGAGTCATGCAGTACTCTACAGGAGTGTGAAAAAAACAGAACAGGTGCCTTTCGGGAGAGGAAGAGGCAAGGAGCCAAAGGAAACAAAGGAAGACAACAGTCTGCTGGGAGGCCCTGAAGGAGTGGAGCAGAAAAGGAAGTCACTGCTGCCAATTGCTACTGTCACCACAACTATCATCATTTCTGAGGGTTCAAAGAGAACTGATATCGTTCGTGTCTTGGTCTACACGTTTTGGTTTTTTTTGAAGTGATTACAGTGGCTGAGAGTATAATGTCATAGCTGAAGGCCAAATACCAACTAATGTCCACAGCAAGAAATGACAACTGTTATTAAAATCATTAATTGTTGTCCTCAGATACTGCTTTTGTCCAGATAAATGTGCAGAAACAATTATGGAAGTAATTATTCATGCTTTTCAATTTCACAAGGATGGTTGAACTTCACTCTCTTGCTTTCTACAGGAGTGACTGAGACTCAGTACTTCTAAGTAATGTCACTTATGATCAGGCACAGTCTTCATTAAGGTACAATATATCCCTCCCCCATAGTCAAAGAGGAGTTAAAAGCTGATTCCTGAATGCTCTGGTTTTCCTTCCTTGCAGTGGACAAAAGCTCCGAAAGGGTATTCACTTAACTGCAAATGCGGTCAGTCTTACTTACATTCATTAAATGATCTTTGTAAATGCTTCCCAGACTCTGCGCCCTTTCTCTAACACCCCTCCCAGCAGTCAACCTCTAGGACTCTGCCTCTTTTGCCTACATTGTTCCATTAGTAGATACTGACCCAGGCTGGATTAATGAGATCCCCCCTCCTATGGGGTTAGAGTTAGGACTCAGGAACTCTAATCACTTATCTGATGACACTGAATCTTTAAGAACATCTACATGTAGGGACTGAGGAGATGTGCCTCATGTTGGTATTTGTAGTTTTTGCATGAAGAAGCAGGGAAAAGAGACCTGAAAGTGGCTAGAAGGTGAAGCAGATAGGCACGGAGAAACAGGACCTCTGTCTCTCACATTTCAGTTCTGGATCTACCATGAGTCCTTCCATTTGGTGACATTCCATTGGTTCCTTTTAAACACGTCCCACCTTCATCCTGCCTTTTACTTAAACTGGCTAGGACTGGACAGAGTTAAGGGAAACTTTTGTCCCATGTATCTGTCAGTGGTTTACAAGTCTAACTTCTCACTCTGTGACTTCTTGTCCTTACTGGTGGCAGTAGTTGTATGGAATGCCACTGAGATATTTTTATATATCTGGAGGTGGCTACCAAAGGATTACTAAGCACCTGATCGCAGACCCATTGCTTAAGTCCTCCTTTCCACCCAAATTTAATACCATCAGTCCTAGAGCAGATGATCCAGTGGCAGAGCCCAAGTCTGGCAGCGTATCTCTGCTCAAGGTACTTAGTAGAGACCTCGGTGTTTGTTTCCTACACAGGACCTGATTTTATTAATCCAACTGATTTTATTAATGCTTAAATCCAATTTAAGCCCAACTGATTTTATTAATGCTGTGGAATATGATAATTAATTATGTTAATCATCTGATTGATTATGCTAATTACCTAGTCTCTCAAAGAAGAGTCTTAACAAACACTGGTTTAATTATGTCAGAGACGCTGTGCAGTGTTCCCTTAGAATGAATGTATAAGAGATTGCCTTAATTAAGCTGCACTGTCTAGCTTTCTTTTCTCTTGCCCACTTTTATTATCTGGCTCTTAATGTTTCATTTGCTTTTCATGTTTCTTTGTTGTTTTTCTTTAGTTTAATTTTTATTGTTCTGTTGTTTTGTTTCATTTTATCTATACTCTTTTATGGCAAATGTCTCCAAATTACTCTTGAGTAAAATAATAAAAATGTAATACTGAAGTCAACCACGAGAGGAGAATACTATTTTCAGGTTCATCCCCTTCACTGATGAATCAGCCAGAGATGTGGAGGCACCATGAGATGAACCATCACTCAGACAAGAAGCTACTAGACTCTTTCTTTCCTACAAGATTAACAGTACCATATGCTTCCATGCGGTTGGGCCTCGCTCATGATCTTTTATCCGTATTAACAATTACTGAGCATTTACTCCCTACACAGGAAACAGAAGTGAACAAAAATCTCTTGCACTTGAGGAATTTACAGTCAGTGGAAAAGATAGACATGAAGTCAGCTAGCAAGAGCATAAGGAAGAAGGAAATAAACTCTAGGAACACAGGAACATTTGCATGATAAGATAGAGGACAAGTAGCTGTTTTGTGGAGGGGACAAAAGAGGGAATGGTATTAAATTTGGCCCAAAGGAAGAATACATTGAGAAAAACCATAAGGATAACAAGACATCCCAGACTCCCAGACCAAAGGGACAATCTGATCAAAAAGGGACAGATGCCTAAAGAGTCATCTTCTGTTTGAAAAAGAGTGAAAAGCCAATCAGGAAAATCTTGACTTTTTTTTAGAATTTTTTAGAAGTGTGATCTATTTGGAAAGCTAAGTTAGGGGGTTTGAATTGAAGATATATCAGATAATGCACATTTCACTCATAAGGCTAAGCTTTTGTCATTTCAAGTGCTTCTGAAATTTAAAAAAAAAAGTCTAAAGAGAAGGAATAAAATGAGAAAAGTCAAGCTGGGATTGGGGTGAATGGAGGTGAAGAAAATATATGGTAGGCTTAAGAACTGAAACCTGATGTTGCTGCTTTTCTTTTGTTGAGATCCTGACATCAATTCAATCAAGAGCTGAATAGCTAGCTTCCTGTTCTACCAACTGAGCTAGCCAGCTGAAACCCGCCTTTTAAATATGTATTGTATCCTTTATGAATCTGTGCTTGAGATCAAATGTCTCCAAGGTAACTGGCCTCCCCTTCTGGTGTGCCAGATGACCAACATCTATCCATACTGGCGTCACACTAGGTTCTTAATCTTTCTGGAGTCATATACCACCAGAGAGTATAAACAAACATAACTACCCAGACAAGTCATTTCCTCTGATAGAGCAGAGCATGTGTAAACTTTCATTGCCATAAGTGAAGTTGGTGTTAACATACCCATATTTTCACTAACGTTTTATGGTAAATATATACACAATTAAAGGATTGTCATTTAATGTTTTAAAATTGTTCATTAGTTTTCTGTTTAAAATGTTTCATTTCTTATAAACCAGATATTTAAAAAATCCTTTTCTATCACTTAGAAATGATTCTTAATCCAACACAAAACAAATTAACTCAAAAATAATTTTTAGATTTTGTCCCAAGAGCTACTTCTCTCCTTTTCCTGGAGGATTTATATTTAGCACACTACATCTCTTCTTGTCAGTGTATGTGTGACAATATGCTACAAGGAGACACATAACTAAAACTGTCAAAACTAAGCTGCTGACAGCACATTTGTGTGACAGGGCAAATCTAGGTTGGCGTACTGTGATAACAAAAGCAACCCAGTCAAAGGGCCACAGGGCAGCTATTCTAACCCCCAAAGGATGGTATCTTGCCAGAGCTCAAGGCAATTCTTACATATCAAGATGAACCCATAATTTTTAAAGGGAGATTATGTGATGGCCTTACATTGCAGTTTTCACACATGCTCATTTAGAGGCCACCTCATAATGTTGTGTAAGGTAGGAAGTGGAGGAAAGGTGAGGGGTGAGGAGAGAGAATTCCACCATCACACGACCGGGGAGACTACATAATAAATTCAGGGCAAAGGCGTTTGCTCTTCAGTCATCTCGCACCACCCTCCCAGGCCTCCTCTCCTCCTCCAGCCACAGAAAGCAGACAGATCTGCAAGGAAAATCAGTTCATGTACAAGCAAGCTCAAGGGGTTTCGGTTTAGTTCTTATCATTTATTTTCTTTCTGGAAACTAGGGTGAAACAACACACATGATCTTATCTACTGGAACTCAGGGAGACTGCCCCTCTCTTACACCTTCACTTGTGCAGCTGCCTTTGATCTCTCTTAATACATAAAAGAAAAAAAAAAGAAAGAAAAGAAAAGAAAAGAAAAGAAAAGAAAAGAAAAGAAAAGAAAAGAAAAGAAAAGAAAAGAAACCTTCAGCAGGAAAGTTCAGGTAAATTGATTACTAAAGCGTTTGAAGGCAGATATGAAGAATTATCAGTTCTTAAAGAGAATTTGCATGGTGACACATTTATGATGTGCCCTTACAGAAGAGAAACTCCTATCCAGCCAAGCAGAGATTGGAACAGGATGAAAACATAACCTCATAACAAAGTCCTGGGAAGCCCACTGTTCTCTTGCCAGCTGGGCTGCTCCCTTCTCCTGTTGAGGACGCAAACAACTGGGTGGCATGGGCACCCCTAGGCTCCTATCTAGGGCCTCGCTGAAACAGATCAGTGTTCTGCTGGTTGTCAAGTGTGCTATCTGTGTCACCAGGCTGCATGGGAATCCCCCGTCCATCATTCCTCACCTCAGAAACTCTCCAGACATAAATAAAAAAACATTCCACCCACAATCTATTATTTACAGGCCTGGGGCTTCTCCAAGTTTATCACTGGAGGCACCAGATGCTCCATTAACCCCCTTATCTCTGAGTTCTACCATAGACAGTAAAGGGTTGACCAGAAAAGAGTATTAAGTATATAGTCACCAGAGCACAGCAATTATCTGACAGTCAGACTTCCAGCCACTCAACTATTAGATTAAACAAGAAGAGATCTTTAAATGACAAGGAAAGACTTATTCCCTTTCCATATGGGAGGGCAGGGGAGCTATTATAGACATTCATTTGGCCAGAAACTATTGATTTAATATGGTACCTAAAATGAAGGTCACTGATTCAATATGTTAGATTATGTTTAGGCCAAGCATTCCCATTCTACCCTAACAAACAGAGGAACACATTAGAAATGGCAATGGTTGATCAAAGCAGGACCAACTGATGTAGGAAGAAATGATATTTGAGAACAAGAAAGGAAAGAGCTACACAAGCTTAGTAGATGTGAATGTAGGGCCCAGAAACAGACTTTCTGGGCTCAAATCTGGCTCTCCCACTGAACTGCTTTATGAATTGAACCATGTACTTAACTTCTCTGTGCCTCAGTTTACTCAGTTATAAAGTAGGAATAATAGAAGTACATGCCTCATCTGGGGTTTTGAATGAGTTTAAATGAACTCAGTCCTGTGAAGTGCATAGAACTGCATTTGGCAGAGAGTAAGTTCTTGGTAATTATTAGTTGTTAGTAAAGGTGGTGTCAGGGAAGCACAGCAGTTAAGAGAATTTGAGTAAGAGCAAAGGATCACACACACCACAATAGACCCAGAAGGGATCTCTGTGTAATAGTCTATGGCAGACAATACATGGTATTTATATATAGTTCCTGAGTAATTCTTTAAACAAACAAAAGGGAGGGGGTGTTCAAAGGGCACATCGTGTTTTATAGTATGTTTTTTCACTTAAATATTAGCGAACATTTTCCTGTGAAATTAAACCTAAAATTCATCATATGGTCATATCTTGCATTTGCCAGTTTCCTATTATCAAGTTCTTTTCAATTTTTGATATTAATAGATGTAGTGGAGAAGAAAACTATCAATATTTGAAACAAACAAACAAAAACCTAATACCCAGGGCTATTTCCATATACCAGTGAAGATGGCTTTTTATTTAGGAAAATACCTGGAAAAGTCTCTGAACTTGAAAAATAATAATCCATTCATGGTCTGAAACAAGAGGAAATTTCAAAAAGAAAGGTGAGCTGCCTTGCATAGTAAAGTGAAAGGAATTTTGTTTTTGCCTGGTTGCCAAGGGGACAGGAGGTGGGGCTTGGGAGTGAAGAGGCTCCACAGGGCAGAACTGCTCTGGCTCTGCAGTTAGAACACAGGACATGCACTGGGGCTCTACTGAGGACATACCAGCAAGAAATTTCCCAAGGTGTAGGATAATTTTCTCATCACGGTAAAATTTCACGCTGACATTAAAGCTGTTTCTGGTACCATGCTATGCTTCCCATTGGTTATCCCTAGACCTGATTACCTCCAAACAATGCCTTCATACCACTGATAACGGAGGGGATTGAAGGAAGATAGATGTCCAGTGTGGAGAAAAGTGGGTCAGCAAGAAAGGTCAACAGACAACTTTCCTAGAGTGTTACTAAGCCACGCTGTGCATCAGTTTTCATCTACAAAATGGTGATGATGCCTCTCATTTCATATAGCTGCAATGTAAAGTTTAAATGTTAGAAACATTTGCTTTCTAAATGTTTTCTGAAGCATTGTGGCTGGCAATTGCATGTGTTCAATAAACATTAACTATAAAAGTCTACTCTGATGAATCTTCTTGTACACATCCCTAACTGGATGTTATGCCTACAAAGTCACCAAAAGAATTTCTAATAAGAAGAAAATCAGGTTTTTCCTGTTCTGTAGATAAAAACTGAGATGGAGTCAAAACTCAAGCTAATGCACAAACACTAAAACAAATACGTGATTAACTAAGTATAGTATACAACCTTTCCAAATTCCTTTCCATAATGGGGCGCCTGGGTGGCTCAGTCGGTTGAGCGTCCGACTTCGGCTCAGGTCACGATCTCACGATCCAGGAGTTCGAGCCCCGCGTCGGGCTCTGGGCTGATGGCTCAGAGCCTGGAGCCTGCTTCCGATTCTGTGTCTCCCTCTCTCTCTGCCCCTCCCCCGTTCATGCTCTGTCTCTCTCTGTCTCAAAAATAAATAAACGTTAAAAAAAAAAAAGTTAAAAAAAAAAAATTCCTTTCCGTAAAGAAATATCCTTGTAAGGTAAGCATTGTGGAGATAAAGAATAGACTCCTACCGAGGACCATGCTTTGTATCAGTATCCTTTGGTTACACATGTTCTTTTTCAGCCAAGCAAAAATTGCACAAAAGAAGACTCCTGAAATTTCTAGATCCATACCTAATTTTAATTATTTTTAAAATACAGTTTTCACTAATAAGTATTGAGGGAACTGTTAAATTATATACAATATATTCAATTTAATAAGGCAGAGAACTAGGGCTTTTTAAAGAGAGCTTATTCAAGAAGCAAATGTATACTTTGAAGGCAAAGTTTCACTTATTCAGGAAATGTGGTTATCTAGAATAAGTCATCTCCTAAAAGTGCCAGCTAAATTAAGTTCTAGTTTACCACTCTTCTGGGCTTTATTCATTGTACTCTACTAACGATGAAAAAACAACTGGTAGAAAGTTTTTTCAGCCATTTATTCTTTCACTGTCTGCAAGTATTCATTTACACATTCATCATGCGGCCAACAAATATTTATTGTGTAGTTACTATGTGCTAGGAATGGGACACCATGTAAGGATATGTTCTGATTTTAGAAAGTTTTGTTTCACTGAACATCAGGTTACATATATATATGCTGCCATCCTTCGGTTATGCAGAATGTCCCTTTTTATCTTGCCAACTGTCATGAAGGAGAGCTTGAGAAGATTTCCACAAGGTCATTTAGTACAGATTAAGGAAAGGGTTTCACTGAGGACATGTGCAAGCCAAGCATAGAAGGCAGGGACCCCACCCTTTCATCACCCCGCAGGCACATATGCCTGGACCCACCATGGGTGAAGCTTCCAGGGAAGAACTCCTGCCATCACGCTGATCTCCCTTCTTATAAGGTAAACATGCAAACAACCTTGTCAGTGTGTGTGTGTGTGTGTGTGTGTGTGTGTGTGTGTTTGAAAGAAAAGGAGAGGTAGGGGTATGGGAGAAAAGAGATAAAAGCAAAAGCAAGGGTATGGTAGTAATCAGAATACTGGGGAGGCAGTCACACTAGATTAAGTTCTAGACTTTTCTGCAGTTATAGCAGAAAGTCAATCATCCAGCTCTTGGAGCTCAGGAGAAGTTAGGTTCAAGCACAGTCCTTCTGTCAGAGGGAAGACATCCCTGGTCCTGTGGGATGCTGAGTTTGAATGCAGGTACTCCTATGGAGAGAAGGAATAGTCCCTTTCCCACATCTGTCTCCTCCTCCAAGTAAACAAGAAACCCTCAAACAATTTTCAGACAATTTGAGGTCTCCCCATATGCCAGATATTATGCTAGGCATCAAGGACATCAGAATAAATAAATTGAATAAAAGTCCCTATTGTCGTGGAACTTGCAGTCTAATGGGAGATACAACTAGTGCAATTGAAGCTATCATATTAAGTATTATGTGAGCATAATATCAGTGTTGTCCAAAATTTGCAAGAGACAGTTTTACATTTATTTTGATGTGTAATAAAAATATATATATAACCAGCGCATCAAATTTTTGCAGATATCGCTTGGAATGAGGCCAAAGGAGCAATAAATTTTAAAAAGTTGGGGGATAGCTGATTGTTAAAACATTTTAAGTAAATAATCATACAGACAGAACCCAGATATAACATTAAATGTGCTCAAACGGCATGTGAATAACAAGTTTGGCAAATACAACTTCCTGCCGCTGAATCCTCACAAAATTCTGTGAGGTGGGCATTAATATACCTTACTGTCAGGAAACAGAGTCAGAGAAATCTAGAACATTCTTTTCTGTTCCTCACATATGAAGGACAGACTGCCCGGCTCCACAGCCCTGCACTGACATCAGGAATGCCAATAATCATCAAAAACTCTAATTCATGTAGGATTTCCCCAAATGCTAACCCATGTGATTAACCCTCTATCCCTCAGAGCAATCTGGAGGCATCACGCTGAGGACCACGAAAGGAGTGCCAACTTGCCTCTCCCCCGCAGGAATCAATAGCTCAGTGTTAGTAGCATTTACTCTGCCTGTGCCTTTGCATCCCCCAAACCTGAGGGCAGTTACTTCAAAATTCAGGAAAACCGCTACTGATAATCGGTGGCCCCATGGAGAGGTGTTCCACCATAGGAAAAATCAGTGAGAAGAGGAACTAAATATGGACTGAGAGAAAACTGCTGAGCTGGCTTCTACCATGAAAGTCATTAACCAAGTTGGATTAGGAAATTCTTCCAAAGCCACATCTGCCCTATTAAAGCTTTAAGGGCCATATGCCAAAGTGAAAATTAAATAAAGCAACAAAAAGACTGTGCCCAAATGAATTTGGTTTTATTTTTACTACACAGAGTGAGGCTCTGCACTATAAAGCAACCACAGAGAGACCTTGCCAAGTTGTGGCGGTTTCCCAGAATGCATTAAAAACTCAGGAGTCTCCACCGTCTCCACTAATGATGCTTGCTACTGGATCACAAAACGACTTCTGTCATGACTGTCAGGGAAAAGCCCATTTGGTGAAAATTTCATCAAGCAATGTGAAATCTGCACATCAATTTCAGGATAGTCTGTTAGACATGGCTTAAAATTCTGCAACAATAAAGGTTTCAAAATGCCTTGTTGTAATCAAAAAGCTTTATTCCTGTTTTAACCATCTCTTTTCGTTCCAATGTTACTTAGTATTTCAACCCGTAAAAAAAAGTCTTGGCTCTACACGTGGTAAAGGACAAAAGATATAGAGCTCCACAAAATTAGATCCTATACTCAAAATGCTGCTATGATTGCAAAGAACATTTCCTGTGTTGTTCATTGCTGGTGGAAGGCAGCATTGGAAAAACTTTAGCCCTAGATAAGTGTTAATATTGCCAAGTGTTGAAGTTTAAATTATTTTATTTTTTATTATTTTTTTGAAGTTTAAATTATTTTAAAGTTATTTTCTAAGTATAAACATAACTCTGTGTATCTTCACCAATTTTGTCAGATGATAAATCTGAATTGTGGAATATTTATTTTGCCTTGCTTTGCTTCTTTCATCTTTTTTTTTTCTTTCAAGTATATGCAGTAACTCAAACCAGACCAAAAATTGTCCTAACAATCTGTTTCAGTGAATAAGAATAATAAAAATGATTTCTAATTAGTACAACAAATGTGCTTATTTTCAAGTGCCAAAACTGGTTTGCTCACCAGATTACAAAGACATTTTTAAGCAAATTATCCTTCCCAATCCTTGTTTCATAATCAGGAGAAACACCAAACTGGTAGATGATTGTATAAAAACAAGTTTCTAATATAAACATTTAGAAAAGCTGGAGGAAATATAACAAGTTCATTTCTCAATCCATAGAATAACTTGATAAAACAGTAGGGATGAATTTCAAAAACTAAAAACTCAAGAGAGTTCTGAACACCAGTGTGTGAGTGTGTGTGTGTGTGTGTGTGTGTGTGTGTGTGAAATAATACTGGAGATATTCAGGGAGATAGCATCAGTACTCTTCATCTACGGACTTGGGTTTTTATGTTCATGTAGGAACAGAAAAACAATGGCTTTGGAACTATGCTACTTGAGAACCCAGCAAAAACTCATAATACTTGAATGGCTGGCCACTCCATGAATTGGTGGCTTTGGAATATGGGGGGAAAATTATCAAATTCCTATGGAGACACCTACTCACAGTTCAAGCCACACAAACTGGTGGATAAAGCCAAACTTACTAAAAGTTAGTTTGCAACCAAAGCTAACGTAACACATGGAAATATATATATATATTTAAGAAATATATATATATATATATATATATATAGGAAATGTATATCAATATATTAGCACAATATAGTATAAATCATTAAGTAATATAAATGTAAATATGTATATTAATCTCTGAAACAAAATATAGGGAAAAATTACTGGGTAAATTCATGGAAAATCATGGTAGTGAGGAAGATGGAGCCAGAACCCAGCAATAGACTTGCATTTTAAAAAGAACATGTCCATTTTCCAGTATACATAATAGTAGTATATTGTATATGGATACCTGTCTGTAAGAAATAACACCCCAAATTTTCATATTAGAGCTGTCTCAACAGCAGAAACAGGCTAAAAAATAACAAAGGGAATTAGATTTGTATATAATATTAATTTTTCAAAATTCTGGAATAATCAGTGAAAAATTAACCTCTGTTTAATCTTCCAAGAAGTATGAGTAGTTTATTTTTATTATTTTTCCAATGTTCTTTATATTTGCATTTTTTAAATTATGATAAGTATGTACTAATGGTAACTTTCATTTTATTCCATTTCCAAATTATCACAACCCTGACATTAAAGGAATCAAATTTAAGTAGGGATTGACATAAGAAGCCAAATTATATGCATATTCATGAATAGGACATAAAATTAAACATAACAATACAAGTGATTAGGAAACCGTGCTAAGAAAAGGAATTATTAAATCTGACTGTGTGTCATAATGATAAATGCTTTCATCTAAACTATTACTCAAGGCTTATGAAACTTCTGCAGAAAACTTATCCAAGAATAGGGTTTCAAAACCATTATTATCCAACAATGTTTTTGGGGGGAGAGAGCAACAGGAGAGAGAGAGAATCCCAAACAGGCTCCATGCTCAGCCCAGAGCCTAACTTGGGACTTGATCCCACGACCCTGGGATCATGACCTGAACCAAAATCAAGGGTCGGATAGTCAACCGACTGAGCCACGTAGGTGCCCCTAGCAATATATTTTATATCCACCATAAATTAGCAATTTCTCTAGAATATACTAAATAATTCAGAAATCCACCCTGCTATCCCTGCTCCTTTCATCATTCATAATGAGCATTTGGGGTTTGGTTTGTTTTGGTTTGGTTTGGGGGGGAGGGTGTGGTAGGGGAGCTGTTAGAGATCCTTCAGCTCTCTCTCACATACCTGGCCCTGCTCCTGAGATTTGATTCACACATTTTTTTCTCTTTGTGTATGACAAAACATGTGAAGAAAAAATTATTGACAAACCTAGTTCTAAAATATCCATGCCAAGTAAATTCCTTGTCACAATCAAATTGGGTTTCATAATACTTAGATCACACATAGGATTAACACCTTTTGAAACTGCATCAACTGTCAAACTCTCCCTATTCTAAGATCTGCCTCTAAAGCTGGTTATTTTCCTCCAAGATCAAATCGAGAAATATAAGTCTAGAACTGGATGCGAGCTTCTTCTCCCTTGCTACGGGATTTTCTAGTAACTTGCCCATAAATAAACAATAATAAACAAATAACACTTTCAGTTGTAATATATGTTGCCTCCAAAATCCAAGTTATAGCAGCTTGTCCTTTACCTTTGCACAGACTTCCCTCCAAGACTCGGACTGCTGGACCTCAGAAATTTTAATAAGGAAGCAAGCCCCTCTGTTTTTATGGAATTGAATTCATCTGCTAGCATGCATTTTGCATTTGTCTTATCAAGATATCTTGGTAAGAAATTTGCTCTTGGTTTTTTAATGTTGGTCAAAGAGGAAACTTGAGGGGCTTGTACATAGTTCCTTGTATCATAATATCTGTCACTCAAAGATTTAGGATTGTGGAAATTCTATAATTTGCTAAGTACATTTGTGACAATTATATGCACAGAAGTTGGAAAATAGCCAGATAATGGTTTTGAGGCACCAATGAGCTATCCAAGAAGTTGAATTGGATCAAAATTTCTTTCATTTGATCCACATAAGCCTCAGTTCTGACTGATGGACAAAAGTGATGCCTGGGACCCAAGGATTTAGGTCTGTTCAGGTCCATTTCCAACAATGCCTGAAATATGTGATCATTTCTGTTTTCCCAGAACATAGTTACTAGGGTAAATGGCCACATGACATTTTGGAAGACACTTAGAAGGGTATCATACATTCTTGTGAGATTGGCAACTGCTCCTTCCTCAAGAAAGCCATCCTTCTTTTCAGAGGTTTTAGTCTGTGAACATACTAAGTTTTGAGATTTGAGTGGAAACCTATGCCTCTTAAGTCAGATTTCTGTTCACTAGACTTTTTTTTTTTTAAGTTATAAAAATCAAGTAGGATCCTGGTAGACTTCTCATTTTTTTTTTCAGGTCTAGGGATCAGTAGCAATTACCTACCACCATATTTCACCGTGAGCTAAACCTCTCCAAGGACCACATCTATCCCTTTACCAGTTACTGCAACCATGTCTATGCCTCTGACGTTTAAGGGCTGCTGTGAGGGATCTACCATTCCAGGACCCTGTCTCCTAATAGCATCCAAAGACAACAGAAAACAGTTTCCAGAACATTCATCAAAGATGACAAGGCAACTCTCACCAATGTCTTTTTTAAAATTACAGTATAGTTATTAGTGTCAGGTATACAATATAGTGATTCAACAATTCTGTACATTACTCAGTGTTCACCAAGTAAAGTGTACTTTTAATCCCCTTCACCTATTTCATCCATCCCCCCCACCCTCTTCCCCCTGGTAATTATCAGTTTGTTCTCTACAGTTAAGAGTCTGGTTTTGGTTTGTCTCTTCTTTTTCTTTGTTTTGTTTCTTAAATTCCACATATGAGTGCAATCATATGGTAGTTGTCTATCACTGACTTATTTTGCTTAGCATTATACTCTCTACATCCATCGGTATTGTTACAAATGACAAGATTTCATTCTTTTTATGGCTGAGTAATATTCCAGTGTGTGTGTGTGTGTATGTGTGTGTGTGTGTATCACCTTTTCTTTATCCATTCATCTACTGATAGACATTTAGTCTCCTTCCACAACTTGGCTATTATAAATAATGCTGCAATTAAAATTAGAGTCCATATATCTTGTCAAATTAGTGTTTTTATAGTCTTTGGGTAAATACTCAGTAGTGTGAATACTGGACCATAAGGTAGCTCTCTTTTTAATTTTTTTAAGGACCTCCATACTGTTTTCCAGAGTGGCTGCACCAATTTGCAATCCCACCAATAGTGCATGAGGGTTCTTCTTCTCTATATCTTCCCCAACACTTGTTTCTTGTGCTTTTGATTTTAGCCATTCTGACAGGTGTGAGGTGATATCTCATTGTGTTTTTTTAATGTTTATCTATTTACTTTTGAGAGAGAGGAAAAGTGTGAGTGGAGGAGGGGCAAAGAGAGAGAGAGAGAGAGAAAGAGAGAGAATCCCAAGCAGGCTCCTCACTGTCAGCACAAATCCTAATGAGGGGCTTGAACTTATGAAACCATGAGATCATGACCTGAGCCAATATCAAGAATCAGATACTCAACTGATTGAGTCACCCAGGTACCCCTCATTATGGTTTTCATTTGTATTCCCTGATGATGAGTGACATTGAGCATCTTTTCATGTGTCTGTTGGCCATCTGGATGTCTTCTTTGGAGAAAGATCTATCACGTGTCTTCTGCCTGTTTTTAAAATTGGATTATTCGTCTTTTCCGGTGTTGAGTCATGTAAGTTCTCTATATATTTTGGATGCTAACCCTTTATCAGATATGTCATTTGCAAATATCTTGTCCCGTTCAGTAGATTGCATTTAGTTTCGTTGATTGTATCCTTTGATGTTTAGAAGCTTTTTATTTTGATGTAGTCCCAATACTTTATTTTTGCTTTTGTTTCCCTTGCCTCAGAAGACCTATCTAGAAAAATGTTGCTATAGTCGATGTCAAAGAAATTATGCCTATGCTCTCTTCAAGGGTTTTTATGGTTTCAGGTCCCACATTTAGGTACTTAATCCATTTTGAGTTTATTTTTTGTGTACTGTGTAAGAAAGTGGTCCAGTTTCATTCTTTTGCATGTAAGTGTCCAGTTTTCCCAACACTTTGTTTTTTAATTCCAACACTATTTGTTGAAGAAACTATCTTACTTCTATTGCATATTCTTGCCTATTTTGTCAAAGATTAATTGACCATATAATCATGGCTTTATTTCTGACTTCTCTATTCTGTTCCATTGATTTATGGGTCTATTTTTGTGCAAGTACAATACTGTTTTGATTACTATAGCTTTGTAGTATATACTGAAATCTGGGGTTGTGATACCTTCAGCTTTGTTTTTCTTTTTCAAGATAGCTTTGGCTCATCGAGGTTTTTTGTGGTTCCACACAAATTTTAGGATTGTTTGTTCTAGCTCTGTGAAAAATGCTGTTCATGTTTTGATAAGGATTGGTTTAAATCTGTAGATTGCTTTGGGTGGTATGGACAATTTAACTATATTTTCTTATGGTCCATGAACATGAAGTATCTTTCCATTTGTTTGTGTTGTCTTCAATTTCTTTCATCAATGTTTTATATTTTCAGAGTATAGGTCTTTTGCCTAGTTGGTTAAGTTTATTCCTAGGTATTTTATTATCTTTGTTGTAACTGTAAATTGGATTGTTTTCTTAATTTCTCTTTTACACCAACACATTTTTGAAGAGAGTCTTTTCCAAAGACTCTTTGGAGGTTGGTATACTCTCATTTTTGGAGAGTAAATGAACATATTGTATGTGAGCAATCAATTTCAATATCCTATCTAAGTCTTCAGATTCCTTCCCAAAGCCCTAACTTTCATACAAGAGAACTGGCATGGCTGTGAATTTAATGGAAAAATAGTAGCAAGTGCAGGGTCATTTGAATTTGGTTTTAGGTATTTCAGCTCCAGGACACAATTAATCAAGTATTTTTTTTGGCAGAGAAATTCCATGACTTTCTTTCTCTTTCTTGAACAATGGATTTTGGGTTTGTAATTATTTTTAGGTTGTCAAGTACCATCAGAATCAAACACTCACTCCATATTCCTTGAATTCTTTATGTTCCTGCATATTATTCTCTGGCTGCGGCTCTGGTTCCCTCAAAGACTCGTCTTCCATGACTACTTCATTGCAGGTGACCACTGATGAAACTTAGAAGGTTGTTTCACGCTGCTTGCCAAGAGCCTTTCATATTGACTGGATTTCAGAGATTTTGTTCTGACTGAGACTAGATAACCAATTCCAAACACTTCCTATTTGCTGAGGTTCTGTCTTCTAAAACGACTTCTGGAGTCATAATCTATACAAGTCATGGTTTTTTATTGCAAGCAACAGAAGCTAATTTTGATAGCTTAAGCAGAAAATGAGTTTATTATAAAGATTTGAACAGCTGACAAAATTTTGAGAGGGATGGTGAGAAAGGCTAAAAGTTAAGATTCCAGAAAGTATGCCCACAACCATATCACAGAACCAGGGAGGGAACAGTGACTGCCACTAATACTGAGCACTTGATACTCAAGTTTTCATGATTGCCAGTGATAAGACTTCATTTGCATCTGATGCTAAACACACTTCTGTGCCAGTAATTCAATCCTGTAGGCAGTTCACCCCTGGAGCCAAATGTTTAAGGATTGAACTGGCTAGTGTGGCTAGTACAATGGATTCTTCACGGAGCCTCCTTTCTTATATAGTTCATTTCTGAACCACAGTCTGGCACCAGAGTGTAATCAGATTTACTTACATTACACGAGTATCCTTTAAGTGCAAGAGAAGCTGACAAAATGGTTTTTCTGGTTTCTAATTTGAGGATGCTGAACACATAAGTAAGAAATCCTGCAAACATAGGAAGCCTTTCAAAATTGCTCGATAATCAAAAAACATAATAAATATTCACTATTACTTATGTGGGTTTTTATTTTTAATTTTCCTCTGTGAATATTTTTTGACTTAAGTATGTTAAGAATAAACTACATAAAGTCCTGTCTTTGGTCTTATTTTGTTTTTTGGTATTTATGTTTTCTTTCACTTTTGTGATTTATTTTTCTAATGTCTCTATATTACTCAAGTTTTCTTAACATTTTTTGTCAAGTGGTTTAAATTTTTGCTTTCAGTGTTTATCCTTACATTAAATTAACTATCAGAAATTGAGCTATTATTTCTCTACTACAATCAAGTAAAAGAAATCTCCCATCAGTAAGATAAAAAATTTAGCCTATATTTACTTGTTTCATTCTATACTCATTGTGTTCATTAAAATAATCTTGAAATTTTATTTTTTATTTTCTTATTGTATCCTTTCTTGAGAAAATAATATGCTGACACAATACTTCATAACTATGCTAACAATTTTTTTTGAAACTCAATTTTTCTGTATAACTTATATATTTATTTGGTTTCATTTACTTTGGCATTTTTTTCAGGAAGGCTATTTGAGTTGCTTACTTTCTAAATCATTCTATGTAAAATCTACCTAAAATTCCTCCCGGGGGCACCTGGGTGCCTCAGTCATTTAAGCATCTGACCCTTGGTTTCAGCTCAGGTCATGATCTCATGGTTCATAGGTTCAAGTCCTGCATCAGGCTCTGTGCTGACAGTGTGGAACCTGCTTGGGATTTCCTCTCCCTCCCTGTCTGTCTGCCCTTCCCTTGCTCATGCTCTGTCTCTTTCTGAAAAATAAACATGTAAAAAATTTTAAAAATAAAAGTAAAAAATAAAATTCCTTTATAAAGCCTTCACTTAAGAATATAAATTCACAAGTCATAGAATGCTTTGGTCACAATTATCCCCTGAAAACTGTGAAGCAAGTATGCCAGTGTTTCCTTCGTTTAATGTTATGGGGGATTTAATGTCACCATGAGAGTGTGTGTATGTGTGTGTGTTTCTTAACTCTTTGTTAGGTAACTTGTTTTAGTTTAACAAAGCTAGGAGGAGTATTACTATTCTGCGAAAAATGTGTGTAGTTTTCCTTTTGGTTCCGGAAATTCAGCTTTTGCCAAGATTTATTCTAGGTGTGTCATTTTTTGTTGTTGTTGTTAATGTGGGTGCTATTAAAATCTGAAAGTTTGACATTCTCTGTCAATGAGGCAATAGGGAAATAGTTTATCCCACATATTGGTCTTCTGAATAACAATACATAACTTCTCTGGCAGGTAATTTGTTAATACCTAGTGAAATTATTTATGTATTACCTTCTGACCAGCAGTTCTACTTCTAAGAATTTTCCCAAAGATACCTGGCAAAAGTATGAAGTCATTTGTACAAAGCTATTCACTGAAGATCATTACCTTGTAAAAACCTAAAAGTCCTTCAACAGAGCTAATTAAAGAGTGGGTATACCTATGAAGAGTGCTATGCAACACTAAAACAGAGTAAGAAATATCTCTAGATGCTTATATGGAGTGATCCCCAAGAAATATAGTTTAATTAAATTAAAGAACTAAAAACCAAGGTGGAGAAAATTGCATACATGCTATCATTCAGGTCAGAAAGGAAGAATATGAACATTATTATATATCCTCTTATCTTAAAAAGTAAACAATAGAAAAGTAACCATAAAATAGAAGCAATGGTTTCCTTTAAAAGGAGAGAAAGAATATAAAGAGTCTACATTTCCTTGGATATATCTTGTTTTTTTAGAGTTCACATAATTATAAATAAAATTATTTTTAAAGCAATCCTTGACAGGAGCACCTGGGTAGCTCAGTCGATTGAGCGTCCGACTTCAGCTCAGGTCATGATCTCACAGTTCGTGAGTTCGAGCCCCGCATCAGGCTCTGTGCTGACAGCTTGGAGCCTGGAGCCTGGAGCCTGCTTCAGATTCTGTGTCTCCCTCTCTCTCTGCCCCACTCCTGCTTGAGCTCTGTCTCTCTCTGTCTCTCAAAAATGAATAAACATTAAGAAAAAATTTTGTAAAAAAAAAAGCAATCCTTGACAAACGAAAATAAAATTTGGGGAATAAACAATGTTCATTTAGTTGATGGCCCAGAGATTGTTCCTAGGGACTTAAAAGAACAATAATTTATATATCCCCACCAGGATATACTTAAGTAAGTAAAAGAAATGAAAAACACGTTTTTAGTAATCATATAGGAGCTGAAGTGTTGGTGTTATTAGTTTGAATCTGCTGTGGGTATATTTTGGGGAAAAAAATATGAATGTGATATTCTTATTCTACAGTTATTCCATATTATTGAGAAACAGGCATGTTTCTCAGGCATTATTCTCAGCATGAGGAAAGGGAGTTACAAATGTTATATTGAAATGATTAAGTAAAATCTCTTATAATCTTGAATTGCAATCAAAAGTACCAGTGCAAAATCTATGATGAGTTTTCCTTTGAAAAAAGCATTCCCTAACTCTGAATACTAAAAAAGCCAAGAGACAATGACCAAGCCACTTATAAGAAATGCCCTTATGGTAATCACATACTATTTCCCACTAAAAGGAATCAGGGCTCCTTGGAGAAATGGCTGATTCCAGGGCTGCAGCAAAAATTTTACAAGATTTACCCAGTATATTGTGTCATAAGACATAGCAAGAAAACTCTCTGAAACTATCACGGTCACATGAAAAGACCAGAAGTCTATCTTTCACACTAGTCAAAGAGAGAAATTTTCAGCATTAAAAAGATAATAAATAAGGTAGTTTGAAACTCATCATAAATGCTTAATCTCTAAGCATCTATGATATAAAAAGTTAAGTTTGTAGGATGTTAGTGAACCAACTCATAATTTTAAAAACTAGTGAAGAAGGGAAAGAATCACACATCTATCCTGCCTTTTCTTTGCAACTTTGTATGTGGGTAACCAGGAATAATGAGGGAAGTTTGTTTTACAGAACTATTCCAGATAATACCTAAGGAATAAATGATAGAATTGTAGTGTCACTATTTTCTAAACCATAATGGATCTAGGCATTGATCATCCACTGCTTCTAATATCATGAAGACAAAAACTCAGACACTGTATGCTTCTTGATAGAAACACAATGCTACTTATGAAGTCACCTTGCAAAAAAAAGAAAGAAAGAAAGAGAAAGAAAGAAAGAAAAGAAAAGAAAAGAAAAGAAAAGAAAAGAAAAGAAAAGAAAAGAAAAGAGAAGAACGATGGGAATGCAAACTGGTGCAACCACTCTGGGAAACAGTATGGAGGTTCCTCAGAAAACTAAGAATAGGACCACCCTACGACCCAGCAATTGCACTACTAGGCATTTATCCAAGGGATACAGGTGTGCTGTTTCGAAGGGACACATGCACCCCAATGTTTATAGCAGCACTATCAACAATAGCCAAAGTATGGAAAGAGCCCAAATGTCCATTGATGGATGAATGGATAAAGATGCGGTATATAGGGGCGCCTGGGTGGCGCAGTCGGTTAAGCATCCGACTTCAGCCAGGTCACGATCTCGCGGTCCGTGAGTTCGAGCCCCGCGTCAGGCTCTGGGCTGATGGCTCGGAGCCTGGAGCCTGTTTCCGATTCTGTGTCTCCCTCTCTCTCTGCCCCTCCCCCGTTCATGCTCTGTCTCTCTCTGTCCCAAAAATAAATAAAAAACGTTGAAAAAAAAAATTTAAAAAAAAAAAAAAGATGCGGTATATATATATATATATATATATATATATATACACACACACACACACACACACACACAATGGAGTATTACTCGGCAAACAAAAAGAATGAAATCTTAGCATTTATAACTACGTGCATGGAACTGGAGGGTATTATGCTATGTGAAATCAGTCAGTCAGAAAAAGACAAATATCATATGACTTCACTCATATGAAGACGTTAAGAGACAAAACAGATGAACATAAGGGAAGGGAAACAAAAATAATATAAAAACAGGGAGGGGGACAAAACATAAAAGACTCATAAATATGGAGAACAAACAGAGGGTTACTGGAGAGGCTGTGGGAGGGGTGATGGGCTAAATGGGTAAGGGGCATTAAGGAATCTACTCCTAAAATCATTGTTGCACTATGTGCTAATTTGGATGTAAATTTTAAAAAATTAAATTAAAAAAAAGAATAAAGATAAAAAATTTTAAAAAGAAATGAAAGAAAAAAGAAATCAATCTTTTTTTTTTCTGCTCAAACCTCTAGATTCATGTATTAACTTTTAGGAAATTCAGAGGCTAGAATATCTTTTTTATTCAACACACCAGGGAAGCAACTTGCAAAATTCAGACTAGAAAACCGCAGGATAAAAACAAGTTTTGTTTCTTCAACAAATAATCATAAAAATAAAGAAACAGATGGAAGGGAAACCTATTTTTAAAAAGGCACTTAAGACACATATAAGACAATTCCTGTGTGAGGACCTCATTTGGACTTTGATTCAAGTAAACAGTAAAAAACATTTTATAATATTAAGATTAATACAAATTCAAACAATACATTTGATATTTAATGACATTAAAGAGCTATTAATAATTAAATTTTAAGAATGATAATGGTTATACTTTTAAAAAGTTATTGTTTAGAAATAAAAACTGAAATATTTATAAAGGAAATGATACAGTGTCTGAGATTTTCTTCCAAATAATTTGGGAGAACGTAATTGATGTGGATGTACAGGAAACATGATTAACCAAGGCTTAAAAATTGTAGCTGGGTGACAAGTAGATGCGAATTCAATACCTATTTTGTCTACCTTTGTATAGGTTTGCAATTTTCAATAATAAAAAGTTCAAAAGTATCTGCTACTTAATAAGTCATATAATTCTGAAGATGTGAGTCTACATTCGAAGTCAACTAATTTAATATGTGTTTGATTATTTTTTCTATTTTGCTTTAGTTCCTGACATTTGGAATTTCTGTTGTACACATTTGGATCTACTAGATCTGCCTTTATAAGGCTTTTGTGTTTGCTCTTATTATACTCTTCTCTTCATAAAAGCTTTTTCTCTGATTAAGTTTTTGAGCTTTCATTTAAACCTAGCACAAAATTGAATCAGATTTTCCTTCAGTATGCAAACTTTTACACAGTACTTTAATTTCACTATTTCATTTGCTATTGTATTTGCTCTCTCCAAAGCAACCAATTTTTTCTCAATCTCGTCAAGAATATTATTTTTATTAAATAATAATTGTTAAAATAGTTTCATGAAATGCTGTTTTAGGTATTATTAATTTCATTAAATGCTTACTAGGTTTCATGTAATTTACATACATTATACTTTTAGATTATTCATATTTAACAGACAAGAAACCTAGGGTTTATAAAGCTGTAGTAACATCACATAGACACACACTAGACTTGGCAGGGCTCACTCAAGGGTCTGGGACTTAGATGTAGGTTGGCTGATCATGGTGAACTTATCTAAGTCAACTTATCAACTTTGCTCTACGTGTCTCTCCTCCTCTTGCTGGGAACTGTGAGCCAGCCCACACATGGTCATTTCATGATAATGGTAAAGATGCAAGGGGGCAAGTAAAAACATGCAAGGTCTCTTAAGACCTCTTCTAGGACATACCATCAATTCTTCACATCACATGCTTGCACTTAAAGTCTTGAAGCAAGAAAATATACCCTGCCCCTGTAGTGGGAGAAATATCACAGTTACAGAGCAAAGTTCTCTGCATATGAAATGACAGAGCCAGAACTCTGGACAAAAACTTGTGCCCTTACCCATGATTCCACAATGAAATTTTTAAAGTTTTCTCCCGATTTTTTCAGTATCTTTCTTCCAGGGAAGGACATTTTCATTGATGCAAGTGATTGATCTGCTTGTTGGAATCTGTTAAATCTTTTCACACACTTGTGATTTTTTTTCTCTTTTCTCAAATAGAAGAATGAAAAACACATACCGTAGTGGGAACTGGGATGGTCTGTTAGATTTTGTGCACATGTCACTTTCATTTTTTTATATCAAGTAATTAGAGACATTCCAACATATCTCATAGGATTATAAGAATTAAATGCAACATCTGGAAATACCTGGCACATAGTAGTAACTTAATAGTGAGTCCCCTATTACCTCCCCAAAATTCCTTGTCCTCCTGCAGGTAAACATGAACAATGGTTTCTCGATGTTCTTAAATTTTCATCAGCACAACCTTCCATTCGTACCCCCTGCTTTCTCATATCACAATTATTTCTCAGTCAGACTGCCCCAGCCCCCATCTCTTAGCCATCTTAAAACAATGAGCTCTCAAGTGACACCAGTAATCCAATTTTCTTCAATTCCCATTCATTCCTCAGAAAGCTAACACTCCATAAATTGCTTTTGGGGTCACCAGTATCCTCCATATTGTCAAGTCCAATGATCACATTTCTTTCCTCATACTATTCAAACTCTTAACAGTATTTTACACAGCTGATCACTTATTCCTTCTAGAAACACTCTCTTCTCTTGCCCCATTACTTCATACTCCTTGAGTTTTCCCCCTTGCCTCTCTGGCCATTCAATCTTACTCCTTTCTGCAATTTCTTCTCCACTACCCAATTCTAAATACCTGAATTCCCCAGGGCTGACACCTGGAATCATTTCTAATTTTGTAATGTATGTCATGCTCTCCAATGACTTTAGACAACTTCCAGATGCTGAAAACTCCCAAATTTATATCTGAGCCTAAATCTTTCCTTTAAACATCATGTTCTTCCCTGACATAACAAAGTATTTTAGTATGCCATGGACAAATTCTTGACTTCTACTATTGGCTCCAGACAATTCTGGCAGCCATCTCTTAAAAATGTAACATGAACTAACTTTCCCAATACCCTATTTCATGTCACTTTGTTTTACTGAATTACCCACAAGAAAAAAAAATGAAATAATCTTTGTCCCCATTTTTTGGCATCTTCTTTTCTCTCTGATCATTAGCATAAGCTTCATGAGAGCAGAAACCTTGTCTGTTTTGTTTGCTGCATTATCATTAATTATGAGAATCCTGCAGATACATAGTAATAACTTAGTAAATATTTTTTGGAAGAAAGAATGAATGTTGTCTTACTTTGGTTGGTTTTCTGAAGAACAAGCTGAGATATACTAAAATTCTATTAATTATTAATAAAAAATTGCTCACTTACTTATGCTGCTTTATGTTTTGTGCAAATATTTTCATTTAAAATGTCTCATTTAATGATCATAGCAACACTGAGAGTAGGGATTGTTATTCCCATCATAAAAGTGGAGGATATTGTGACTGAGAGGGCTCACACAGATGTAAAGCTGAGTTTTTATTCCAGGTTTTCTGATTCCAAATTCACTGATAGTTCTATCATACCATCACATTTGCTGTTTTTTTTCTATGGACTCAATAAGCAAAGACAATTTAAAAATTTATTATTTAGGGTGCCTGGGTTGCTCAGTTGGTTAAGTGACCGACTCTTGATTTCGGCTCAGGTCATGATCTCACGATTCATGAGATCAAGCCCCATGATGGGTTCTGTCTGACAGCATTGAACCTTCTTGGGATTCTCTCCCTCCTTCTCTCTGTGCCCCTCTCCTGTTTTCTCTCTCTCTCTCTCTCTCTCTCTCTCTCTCTCTCTCTCTTCCAAAATAAGTAAACTTAAAAATGCATTATTTAAAAGAAAAAAGTTATAAAAATGCATATATTAATATTCAACATTTATTCATATAGATAGAAACCACGAAGTCAATAGAGTTTTTCCTGTTGCTGTATTTTTTTTAACTTCCCCACAGTAAAGGATGTGTTTAGACTACTATACCCAGTGACTTATAGCACCATTTTTCACCTGCATTTTTTTTAATGATTCAAAGAGAAAATTTCATGAATCAATATGACTGGATTCAAGTAATGACAACAATCATAGTCATAATAACCCTTATAATATTAATGCCTTTGTATGGCATTTCATATATTTTCAGTGTACTTTTATGACACCTGTCCTTTTGATTTTCACACAGACTATAATTTTAAGATTCTCTGGCTAATCTAAGCAAAAGAGAAGTTATTGGAGGGTCACTGAAATCTTGCAATACAGTTTGAAAGTAAGAAGCCTAGTGCAGGAATTGTGTAGGGAACAAACTAGTCTACAACATGGACAATCTAGCCAATACATCCCCACCATCACTATGAAATCTACTTCCAAACACAACCAGTTACCTTATTTTATTGATCAAGATTGAAAAGGGCATCCAAGTCACCTCTCTTGGCTTATGTACTGCCCCTTGGCTAAGGGAGGATATAAACATTAAAACAGACCCACAAGACTATATTTAATACAGAAGAAGTAATTGAAGGCTGGTTTAAAAAAAATAAAAGGAAATTGGGGCACCAGGGAGGCTCAGTGGGTTAAGCATCCAACTTCAGCTAAGATCATGATCTCACAGTCATGAGTTCAAGCCCCATGTCAGGCCATGTGCTGACAGCTCGGAGCCTGGAGCTTGCTTCAGATTCTGTGTCTCCCCATCTTTCTTTGCCCCTCCCCTGCTAGTCCTCTGTCTCTCTGTCTCTCAAAAATAAACATTAATTTTTTTAAATAAAAATAAAGGAAATTATGCTGTATTAACAATGAAAAAATTTTTGCTGTGGCCCACCTCCTACAGTACACAATATTTATAAAGCTAAACTGTCACAATATCCCTGTATGACAAAATTCATCTATTCTCCCAGAGACAAAGTTCATCTAGATCCAAGCACACAGTTTCTGTCATTATAATTTTTCTCTTCTAGTTCCTTTATGATTCCATCTTAATATTCTACAACCTAGAACTGAATGGAAAACTTAATCGCCATGATAATATCTTTTACAAAATATTTGGTAATGAAAGAAAAAGAAGTGATTTTGATTTAAAATACAGAGATGTGTATATAACATACAAGGAAGAAAATAATAGTAAAAGTTAATTCCATAATTTCTGCTATTAATCATGAGGCTATTTCTTACTTCTTTCCTCCACTGGTTCTCATGGCCTTTAGCCAGTATCCCAGCTGGTAAGTTATTTGTTTTATAATGTAATCAAAATTTCTATTCTGAGAGATCTGTGTACTTGGTAGTAATGTGTGTGTATAAGAATGTAATAGTCTTACATTAACTGTTTCTTCTAGCCATACTAAAACAAGTTGATACCCCAGACTGTCTCCCAGGTTCTTACCATCCACCTTCCTTTCCCCATCATATTGCAGAAACCCTATTTCCCCTAGATAGGCAGGGCCAATAACGCTATGAATGCCATAACTTTGTTTTTCACAATTTTCCCAGTTGTATGACAAAAACAAAATTACTACATGGTAGTCCAAATGCAATGAACACATTGCTATGTTCCCTGGTGGAAACATTCCTCAAATGGAAACAAAATTAACATGAGTGGCAAGAGTTATAGTGTCAGAAAGTGAACATCAGCTCCCTCCACCTATTTTTCTTGATTACTAAATCCATATCTTCTGAAATTAGGGAATCACTAATGTCATAAGATAATAGGTGTCAAATGGAATCATAAATGAGCCTTCAATAAACTATTTTATGACTCCAGTGAATCCTATGGACATGAACTTGTTGCTTTACTTCTTTAGTTTAAACCAAATCCCTTGGTTAAAAGTCATAAAATAAGGAAAATCATTACAGGGTATTAGGAATTTCATCAATATGCAGAGTCAGTAAGCAATGCAAATTTAGAACAGATATCTATCCTAGTGAGTCTAAACAGCAACAGTTCCAAACATCATTAGTCTGCTACCATAGTCACAGAGGTACAAAATTATATTAAGGCCCCAGGTTGGTAGCTGCTTTCTTGCAAACTGGACTCCCAGTAGTTGTTATCCCCACATCAGCCTTGGTGTGAAGTATATGCTCTTGAACCTAAGCATGGAGTCTATCCTACCAATATGACTATTTTCTTTATGAGCTCATGAAACAAACATTAGAATGGCAGTGGTTAAATGGTTGACTGAAAATCAGAGTGGACATCCTATCCGCCTGATTTTTATGAAGTTCCTTTATATTGGAGACTCAGATGAGCATTTGGGGACTTAGTTTGAGAGATTCATCTAAAATTTTTCTTCCAGATCTTCTTGTTACTACTTCTCCAGTTATACTCCTTCCAATTTTCCAAACATGTGGCCAAACCATTAGCCATGGCCCAATCTCCACTTCATGTCATTATTCCTTCTAGGCAAAATAGAGCACTGTAACCTGGCTGCATATAGAATAATTATACAATATTAGGCTGGTTATTTCTTGAAGAAAGGATTTTCAGGCAGCCACAGCAGTAGGATTGTGCTGGGCATTTGCTGAGTTTTTTTTCCTTTAAGTATCCAAATTCCTTTCTAACATCACACCAGAAATCTTGAGAAACGATTTCCAATTGTGTTATTTTGAATAAAGCTTTTAAAAATAAATTTTAGGGGCACCTGGGTGGCTTACTAGGTTGAGCATTCAGCTCTTAATTTCCACTCAGGTCATGATCTCGTGGTCATGAGATTGAGCCCCATGTAGGGCTCTGCACAGAACATGGAGCTTGCTTGAGATTCTTTCTCTCTCTCTTTCTCTCTCTCTGCTTTTTGCCCCCCTCCCCCATGCTCTCTCTCTCTCTCTCTCTCTTCCTCACTCTCTCAAAAACAAAAATAAAGACAAAAACAAAAATCAGGAGAGTGGAACTCTAAAATCCAAGTCCCAACAACCAAATTCCAAAATAACTGCCTTTTCCACAGTATGATGTTGACTCTTAACTATCTTTGTCCTACACTATTTTGCATATGTAAAATAGTTTATTCTTTATCATTTCAATTGCTTTCCCCAAGAATTGGGGATAGATTGATTGTTGGGGATATTGGAAGTTGCCTAGTTCTCATAATTTTTTATATTTCTGGAAATTAATGCATACATTTTATTCTTTTTTGACATCAAAATGAATTACATTTCTAATTGTTCTAAGAGCACTACCGTGTTTCCGTGAATTTTAGTGAGACCATTAGTGAACTTTTGGGTTCTGGTTCTAATAGGACTTGAGACAAACATTTCTTTTGGAAAGTATGTGATCGAATCTCTATAAAATATGCATTGCATTATAAATCATGGTCACCAGTGGAAGTGTGTTATTAAGCATGCATAAAAGATGGGGCAGTTACTGTTACTGTGAGTGCAGTCATCTGTTTAAGGATGTAAGTTGAAATTCCCAAATTGTAGGTCGGGTTAATCTTTCAATCTAATAAGCAGATTTTTGTATCTATCATTTTTATTTTCATCTCTTATAATTATAGTTTATTAATTTCTTTTGGCATTAAGCCATAAGCCTTGAAGTTAGCTTTACATTCTAAAAATCTTTTCAATGACTGCCTTTATTATAGATGGCTGGAACTGATAGAGAAGAATATATTTTCACTCCTTTTCCCTTGAATATGTGACCTCTTTCTAGGAAGGTGAGCCATTTTCAGATTCTCAGTGATTCAGATCTGTTCCTTCATTCTGAAATAGCTACGTGCAATGAAAATGAGGAGAAGTTTTATCTAAAATGGTGACATTGTACCCTGAAAAAAATCTCAGCATCCATGAATGTCTGATTTTGTATGCGAAAGCTGACAATTGAAGAATTTCAAATAGCTCAAATTATTACATGGTTACACTTCAGATCTCTAATTGTTTTTTACTACAATTTACTTTCATCTTATGAAAGTAATTGAGGTTTGCAGTTTAAAAAACAAAGAATATACTAGACAAAATGAAAAACTGCCATCTTCTGTCTCTTCTCTTCCCACTCCAGAGTCTCCTTGCCAACAACTGATTTCCACTCATAAAAAGTAACCACTTTCATCATTTTTAGTTTTTGCTTGGGGTATTTACATCCATACTTCAAAATAACATGATTATATGGCTATTAATTATTGAATCCTTACATGGAGAGAAAGATTAGCTGTCTTATGTACCATTCTCCATTCATGAGTGCACATGCATGCGTGCGCGCACACACACACACACACACACACACTTCCTTCATCTTCATCCATCAAATATGGTTATATCACCTTTTTGGATTAAATTAGTATTCAGTATTTATATTATTATGACCAGGTAAATATTGTTTACAGTTAACCTAAGTATGTTATTATTCCATTTTCTTTCTTGTACAAACTTTGCCTCCCTGCAGACACACTTGCCATATATTTTGTATTTGCTTTAAAATGTATGCATACCTAACACTAATTTATCCCAGTTGTTCCAACTTTCTCTACGTTTATCCAATGTTCTAGCAACGCTATCGATTCATTGGAATATCCCTACTAAATCTTTTATCTAGGGGCACCTGGATGGCTCAGTCGTTTAAGCCTCCGACTTCAGCTCAGGTCATGATCTCACGGTTCATGGGTTCCAGCCCCACGTCAGGCTCTGTGCTGACAGCTCAGAGCCTGGAGCCTGTTTCAGATTCTGTGTCTCCCTCTCTCTCTGCCCGTCCCCCACTCACACTCTGTCTCTCTCTCAAAAATAAACATTAAAAATATTGTTTTAATCTTTTATCTACCTACTTCAGATTGCATTATCTGATCTACAGATTTTATCCTAACATTTTTTTTAATCAATTTTATCACAAACCCCCTTTATCATTGTTAGTAGTATTCTGAAAAAGGGTGTTTGGGATGTAAAATGTTCAAGATTTTACATATCTGAAAAATACCATGTTTCTACATTCATGATTGATTTTTAGTGTGGCTGGATTGCATTATCAGTTATAAATCATATTTTCTCATAATTTTGAAAACATTACCCAATTGTCTTCTAGGCTTTCAGTTTGGCTAATATTTTTTCTATAAAGAACCAGATATTAAATTTTTAGGCTTTGCAGGCGGTGTGATATTTATTGCAAAGTACTCATTTCTGATGTTGTAGCTCAAAAGTAGCCACAGAAGATTTGTAAACAGATGGGCGTGACAGTGTTCTAATAAAGCTTTATTTACAAAAACAGGTCATAATTTGTTAGTCCTTGTTCTAGATCCTAGTGTTACTTAATGCCATTATGATTTCTAATGCATTTATATGTAACTTGTTTTTTTTTTCTTTTTAACATCTTTGAGTTTTAAAGATTCTTTACTTTGGACTTGAAAATTTAACTATCCAGATGATATATTTTGTTAGGCCCTTGAGATTTCATGCTGAAAATTTAGTGAGTTTTTCAAACTGGAGACTCTGCAGAAGGTTTGTACATTTTGATGATTTCCACTCCTCCTTTCTTTGTTCTCTCCTTCTGGAACTCATATTAGTTGAATGTAAGACCTCTTGGATTTGTCTTTTTTTTTAACTTGTTTCTATAATTTTCATGGTACTTCTTGAAAGATATTTTATTTTATTTTTTTTAAGGAGATAATGTTTTATTCTTTTTTTTTTTAATATATGAAATTTACTGTCAAATTGGTTTCCATACAACACCCAGTGCTCATCCCAAAAGGTGCCCTCCTCAATACCCATCACCCACCCTGCCCTCCCTCCCACCCCCCATCAACCCTCAGTTTGTTCTCAGTTTTTAACAGTCTCTTATGCTTTGGCTCTCTCCCACTCTAACCTCTTTTTTTTTTTTTTCCTTCCCCTCCCCCATGGGTTTCTGTTACGTTTCTCAGGATCCACATAAGAGTGAAACCATATGGTATCTGTCTTTCTCTGTATGGCTTGTTTCACTTAGCATCACACTCTCCAGTTCCATCCACGTTGCTACAAAAGGCCATATTTCATTTTTTCTCATTGCCACGTAGTATTCCATTGTGTATATAAACCACAATTTCTTTATCCATTCATCAGTTGATGGACATTAGCCTCTTTCCATAATTTGGCTATTGTTGAGAGTGCTGCTATAAACATTGGGGTACAAGTGCCCCTATGCATCAGTACTCCTGTATCCCTTGGATAAATTCCTAGCAGTGCTATTGCTGGGTCATAGGGTAGGTCTATTTTTGATTTTCTGAGGAACCTCCACACTGCTTTCCAGAGCGGCTGCACCAATTTGCATTCCCACCAACAGTGCAAGAGGGTTCCTGTTTCTCCACATCCTCTCCAGCATCTATAGTCTCCTGATTTCTTCATTTTGGCCACTCTGACTGGCGTGAGGTGGTATCTGAGTGTGGTTTTGATTTGTATTTCCCTGATGAGGAGCGACGTTGAACATCTTTTCATGTGCCTGTTGGCCATCCGGATGTCTTCTTTAGAGAAGTGTCTATTCATGTTTTCTGCCCATTTCTTCACTGGGTTATTTGTTTTTCAGGTGTGGAGTTTGATGAGCTCTTTATAGATTTTGGATACTAGCCCTTTGTCCGATGTGTCATTTGCAAATATCTTTTCCCATTCTGTTGGTTGCCTTTTAGTTTTGTTGGTTGTTTCCTTTGCTGTGCAGAAGCTTTTTATCTTCATAAGGTCCCAGTAATTCACTTTTGCTTTTAATTCCCTTGCCTTTGGGGATGTGTCGAGTAAGAGAGTGCTACGGCTGAGGTCAGAGAGGTCTTTTCCTGCTTTCTCCTCTAGGGTTTTGATGGTTTCCTGTCTCACATTCAGGTCCTTTATCCATTTTGAGTTGATTTTTGTGAATGGTGTGAGAAAGTGGTCTAGTTTCAGCCTTCTGCATGTTGCTGTCCAGTTCTCCCAGCACCATTTGTTAAAGAGACTGTCTTTTTTCCATTGGATGTTCTTTCCCGCTTTGTCAAAGATGAGTTGGCCATACGTTTGTGGGTCTAGTTCTGGGTTTCTATTCTATTCCATTGGTCTATGCGTCTGTTTTTATGCCAATACCATGCTGTCTTGATGATTACAGCTTTGTGGTAGAGGCTAAAGTCTGGGATTGTGATGCCTCCTGCTTTGGTCTTCTTCTTCAAAATTACTTTGGCTATTCGGGGCCTTTTGTGGTTCCATATGAATTTTAGGATTGCTTGTTCTAGTTTCGAGAAGAATGCTGGTGCAATTTTGATTGGGATTGCATTGAATGTGTAGATAGCTTTGGGTAGTATTGACATTTTGACAATATTTATTCTTCCAATCCATGAGCAGGGAATGTCTTTCCATTTCTTTATATCTTCTTCAATTACCTGCATAAGCTTTCTATAGTTTTCAGCATACAGATCTTTTACATCTTTGGTTAGATTTATTCCTAGGTATTTTATGCTTCTTGGTGCAATTGTGAATGGGATCAGTTTCTTTATTTGTCTTTCTGTTGCTTCATTGTTAGTGTATAAGAATGCAACTGATTTCTGTACATTGATTTTGTATCCTGCAACTTTGCTGAATTCATGTATCAGTTCTAGCAGACTTTTGGTGGAGTCTATCGGATTTTCCATGTATAATATCATGTCATCTGCAAAAAGCGAAAGCTTGACTTCATCTTTGCCAATTTTGATGCCTTTGATTTCCTTTTGTTGTCTGATTGCTGATGCTAGAACTTCTAGCACTATATTAAACAACAGCGGTGAAAGTGGGCATCCCTGTTGTGTTCCTGATCTCAGGGAAAAAGCTCTCAGTTTTTCCCCATTGAGGATGATGTTAGCTGTGGGCTTTTCATGAATGGCTTTTATGATCTTTAAGTATGTTCCTTCTATCCCGACTTTCTCAAGGGTTTTTATTAAGAAAGGGTGCTGGATTTTGTAAAAGGCCTTTTCTGCATCGATTGACAGGATCATATGGTTCTTTTCTCTTTTTTTGTTAATGTGATGTATCACGTTGATCGATTTGCGAATGTTGAACCAGCCCTGCAGCCCAGGAATGAATCCCACTCGATCATGGTGAATAATTCTTTTTATATGCTGTTGAATTTGATTTGCTAGTATCTTATTGAGAATTTTTGCATCCATATTCATCAGAGATATTGGCCTATAGTTCTCTTTTTTTACTGGGTCTCTGTCTGGTTTAGGAATCAAAGTAATACTGGCTTCATAGAATGAGTCTGGAAGTTTTCCTTCCCTTTCTATTTCTTGGAATAGCTTGAGAAGGATAGGTATTATCTCTGCTTTAAACGTCTGGT
Source organism: Neofelis nebulosa (assembly GCF_028018385.1). Classification (NCBI taxonomy): domain Eukaryota; kingdom Metazoa; phylum Chordata; class Mammalia; order Carnivora; family Felidae; genus Neofelis; species Neofelis nebulosa. Next base: position 39,395,397 of record NC_080786.1, on the reverse strand, counting down.
AGAACTCCCCTGGGAAGCCATCTGGTCCTGGACTCTTATTTGTTGGGAGATTTTTGATAACCGATTCAATTTCTTCGCTGGTTATGGGTCTGTTCAAACTTTCTATTTCCTCCTGATTGAGTTTGGGAAGAGTGTGGGTGTTTAGGAATTTGTCCATTTCTTCCAGGTTGTCCAATTTGTTGGCATATAATTTTTCATAGTATTCCCTGATAATTGTTTGTATCTCTGAGGGGTTGGTTGTAATAATTCCATTTTCATTCATGATTTTATCTATTTGGGTCATCTCCCTTTGCTTTTTGAGAAGCCTGGCTAGAGGTTTGTCAATTTTGTTTATTTTTTCAAAAAACCAACTCTTGGTTTCGTTGATCTGCTCTACCGTTTTTTAGATTCTATATTGTTTATTTCTGCTCTGATCTTTATGATTTCTCTTCTTCTGCTGGGTTTAGGCTGCCTTTGCTGTTCTGCTTCTATTTCCTTTAGGTGTGCTGTTAGATTTTGTATTTGGGATTTTTCTTGTTTCTTGAGATAGGCCTGGATTGCAATGTATTTCCCTCTCAGGACTGCCTTCGCTGCGTCCCAAAGCGTTTGGATTGTTGTATTTTCATTTTCGTTTGTTTCCATATATTTTTTAATTTCTTCTCTAATTGCCTGGTTGACCCACTCATTCGTTAGTAGGGTGTTCTTTAACCTCCATGCTTTTGGAGGTTTTCCAGACTTTTTCCTGTGGTTGATTTCAAGCTTCATAGCATTGTGGTCTGAAAGTATGCATGGTATAATTTCAATTCTTGTAAACTTATGAAGGGCTGTTTTGTGACCCAGTATATGATCTATCTTGGAGAATGTTCCATGTGCACTCGAGAAGAAAGTATATTCTGTTGCTTTGGGATGCAGAGTTCTAAATAGATCTGTCAAGTCCATCTGATCCAATGTGTCATTCAGGGCCCTTGTTTCTTTATTGACTGTGTGTCTAGATGATCTATCCATTTCTGTAAGTGGAGTGTTAAAGTCCCCTGCAATGACCACATTCTTATCAATAAGGTTGCTTATGTTTATGAGTAACTGTTTTATATATCTGGGGGCTCCAGTATTTGGCGCATAGACATTTATAATTGTTAGCTCTTCCTGATGGATAGACCCTGTAATTATTATATAATGCCCTTCTTCATCTCTTGTTACAGCCTTTAATTTAAAGTCTAGTTTGTCTGATAGAAGTATGGCTACTCCAGCTTTCTTTTGGCTTCCAGTAGCATGATAAATAGTTCTCCATCCCCTCACTCTCAATCTAAAGGTGTCCTCAGATCTAAAATGAGTCTCTTGTAGACAGCAAATAGATGGGTCTTGTTTTTTTATCCATTCTGATACCATGTGTTTTTGGTTGGTGCATTTAATCCATTTACATTCAGGGTTATTATAGAAAGATACGGGTTTAGAGTCATTGTGATGTCTGTATGTTTTATGCTTGTAGTGATGTCTCTGGTACTTTGTCTCACAGGATCCCCCTTAGGATCTCTTGTAGGGCTGGTTTCATGGTGACAAATTCCTTCAGTTTTTGTTTGTTTGGGAAGACCTTTATCTCTCCTTCTATTCTAAATGACAGACTTGCTGGATAAAGGATTCTCGGCTGCATATTTTTTCAGTTTAGCACACTGAAGATATCGTGCCAAGCCTTTCTGGCCTGCCAAGTTTCAAAGGAGAGATCAGTCACGAGTCTTATAGGTCTCCCTTTATATGTGAGGGCATGTTTATCCCTTGCTGCTTTCAGAATTTTCTCTTTATCCTTGTATTTTGCCAGTTTCACTATGATATGTCGTGCAGAAGATCGATTCAAGTTACGTCTGAAGGGAGTTCTCTGTGCCTCTTGGATTTCAATGCCTTTTTCCTTCCCCAGTTCAGGGAAGTTCTCAGCTATAATTTCTTCAAGTACCCCTTCAGCACCTTTCCCTCTCTCTTCCTCCTCTGGGATACCAATTATGCGTATATTATTTCTTTTTAGTATATCACTTAGTTCTCTAATTTTCCCCTCATACTCCTGGATTTTTTTATCTCTCTTTCTTTCAGCTTCCTCTTTCTCCATAACTTTATCTTCTAGTTCCCCTATTCTCTCCTCTGCCTCTTCAATCCGAGCCTTCGTGGTTTCCATTTTGTTTTGCATTTCGTTTAAAGTGTTTTTCAGCTCCTCGTGACTGTTCCTTAGTCCCTTGATCTCTGTGGCAAGAGATTCTCTGCTGTCCTGTATACTGTTTTCAAGCCCAGCGATTAATTTTGTGACTAGTATTCTAAATTCACTTTCTGTTATATTATTTAAATCCTTTTTGATCAGTTCATTAGCTGTTGTTATTTCCTGGAGATTCTTCTGAGGGGAATTCTTCCGTTTGGTCATTTTGGATAGTCCCTGGAGTGGTGAGGACCCGCAGGGCACTTCCCCCGTGCTGTGGTGTATAACTGGAGTTGGTGGGCGGGGCCGCAGTCCGACCTGATGTCTGCCCCCAGCCCACCGCTGGGGCCACAGTCAGACTGGTGTGTGCCTTCCCTTCCCCTCTCCTAGGGGCAGGATTCACTGTGGGGTGGCGTGGCCCGTCTGGGCTACCTGCACACTGCCAGGCTTGTGGTGCTGGGGATCTGGCGTATTAGCTGGGGTGGGTAGGCAAGGTGCAGGGGGGCAGGAGGGGCAGGCTTAGCTCGCTTCTCCTTAGGTGATCCACTTCAGGAGGGGCCCTGTGGCAGCGGGAGGGAGTCAGATCCACTGCCGGAGGTTTGGCTCCGCAGAAGCATAGAGTTGGGTGTTTGCACGGAGCGAGCAAGTTCCCTGGCAGGAACTGGTTCTCTTTGGGATTTTGGCTGGGGGATGGGCGGGGGAGATGGCGCTGGCGAGCGCCTTTGTTCCCCGCCAAGCTGAGCTCTGCCGTCTGGGGGCTCAGCAGCTCTCCCTCCCTTTGTCCTCCAGCCTTCCCGCTTTCTGAGCAGAGCTGTTAACTTATGACCTCCCAGACGCTAAGTCGCGCTTGCTGTCGGAACACAGTCCCTCCGGCCCCTCCGCTTTTGCCAGCCAGACTCGGGGGCTCTGCTTGGCCGGCGAGCCGCCCCTCCGCCCCGGCTCCCTCCCGCCAGTCCGTGGAGCGCGCACCGCCTCGCCGCCCTTCCTACCCTCTTCCGTGGGCCTCTCGTCTGCGCTTGGCTCTGGAGACTCCGTTCTGCTCTTGAAAGATATTTTAAAATTTATCTCCCAATCCTTCTGTTTGACTTTTAATTTATGCTACCATTTTTTTTAAATTTTTTTTTAATGTTTATTTATTTTTGAGACAGAGAGAGACAGAGCATGAACGGGGGAGGGTCACAGAGAGAAGGAGACACAGAATCTGAAACAGGCTCCAGGCTCTGAGCTGTCAGCACAGAGCCTGACGCGGGGCTCGAACCCATGAACCGTGAGATCATGACCTGAGCCGAAGTCGGACGCTTAACCGACTGAGCCACCCAGGCGCCCCTATGCTACCATTTTTTAAAATTTCTAAGAGCTCTTTTTTTTTTTTTTATCTGACTGCTCTTTATTTTATGGTCTCTTGTTCTTATTTAATGCACACAATCTTTACCAGGGTTTTAATTAAGGTAGGGTGTGCGTGTGTGTGTGTATGTGTGTGTGTGCATCTGTTCAGGCTGCTACAACAGAATTCCAAAGACTGGATAGTTTATAAAAAGCAGAAATTTATTTCTCATAGTTCTGGAGACTGGGAGGCCTGAGATCAAGGTGGCAGAAGATCCACTCTCTGATGAGAACCCACTTCCTGGTTTGTAGATGACTATCTTCTCACTGGGTCCTCACATAATGGAAGAGTTTTCTGAGGTCTCTTTTATAAGGGCACTAATCCCATTTAGGAGGGATCCACCCTCATGACATAACTGCCTCCCAAAGTCCCACCACCAAATACTGTCAGAGTGGGGATCAGGTTTCAACATATGAGTTTGGGAGGGACACAAATATTCAGGCTATAGCAGTGTGTGTGCTTTTGTGTGTGTGTATGTAGTGTGAGCACACACACGTGTTTGTCTCCCAGTGTCACCTCTGTTTCTTCTGATTCTATTATCCCCTTCTCTTCTTTCCCTTCCCCTACTCTTCTTTCTTTCTCTGTTACAGAGGTTTCCTTGAAAGTTAGGGGATTTTTGTGTATCCTTTCACATTTAAGAACAGTGCACTAAAATGATGATTGGAAGCTCTGTATTCGTCTTGACAATTGCTGGGCATTACTGTAGCATGATCAAATTAAAACCTACAATTTCATTGAGGACTCCAAATTCAGCATATAGGATTTTTCTTAGGCTAGTCAGTTTCCCCAGAAAGCGATTTTCCAACCTCTTGCATAGGGAAATCACCCAACTGAGAACATTCTAGGAACTAAGTAGGGGAATAATGGTGTAAGGATCTCATAGCGCAGTATGTAGCTTTTCACTTAATTCCTTCAGGTCCAGTGTGGCCCATCATAGCTTCCCTGGGTGTGTTCAATATTCATTCGCCAGTTCAGAATTTGTCTCACTCAACATCCTTAGTAAGAAAAGTTTATTCCAGGCTTCTTTATGGGTTCGAGAAAAGTAGTCTTGTGTGATCAGGAAGACATTTTAGTAACCTGATATTTTCAAGACTTTCATCAGATCTTCCTGTTTAAGTCCAATCCTATATCCTTTCCTGAGGTACCTGATACCACCAACTCATTATTTAGCCTTGCCAAGCACCTATAGAACAAATTGGCTTGGTTCTTCTTGACTGTCCCACTAGCAAACAGATTTAAGATTCCTGTAGTTTGATGCATCAGTTGCCACTCAGTCATCAGCTTCCCAGAATTCACAAATTTTATGTTTTGAGTTTATTGCAGTTTTCTCTTTTATTCTTTTTTTTCTTCTTGTAGTTTTTTTTTTAATCTTCTTTATTCCTTAGGTGTCATTTTATTAGGGTTCCAGGGAGGACCAGACTTAAATTAACATGTTGAATCTAACATGTTTCATGTGATTATATTCTCAATTTTAGAAAACTCATGCCTACACCAGCTATTTAAAAATTCCAAAGGAAGTTCTGGAGCTGGGATGGCCCTGCAGAGTTGCCCTGAATTAGGGCAAGAGGGCTGGGCTTTCATCGCCCAGTCATTGGAAACCAGATGCCCTAGGAAGGGGACACATTGTTGAACGAGGCAGCTGAGGACAATTCCAGGAGAGGGCTTGGAGCTGAGCCCTGCTAACTCAGATAATGGGGATCTCAGAGTACAGCTGTGTCTGCTGCATGTGCGTTTTTGCAAATTTTCATTTGAATATCTGTACCAACAAATAGTTTAATTTTTTTTTAATCAAGTGATTTAATTGCAATGAGAACTGATACTTCTTCTGATACAGGCAGGGCTTATAAACTCTAACTGTAGAGACTATGTATAATTCATCTCTTTGTCCACAGCATATATCCTTCCACTTGTTTCATAGTTGGTCCACACTTATTATTTATTTAATAATTAGGTGACATTAGTAAACAGGTTTCAAAAATTAGCTTCTAGGAGTGCCTGGGTGGCTCAGTCGGTTAAGCAGCCAGCTTTGACCCAGTCATGATCTCACAGTTCATGAGTTCAAGCCCTGTGTTGGGCTCTCTGCTTGTCAGCACAGAACCCACTTCAGATCCTTTATCCCATTCTCTTTCTCTGCTCCTTCCCCACTCACTCTCTCAAAAATAATAAATAAAAAAATTTTTTTAATTAGCTTCTATTCAAAACTTAGCCTAATATTGACATTATCTTTTATAAAAATAAAACATTTTTCCCTGAACAAAAATTCAGTATGTGGCAGCCACTGAAAAGAAGATTGTAACAAATGGAAGAGTGTGATCCATGATACACATTGAAACGGATAGGTCATAAAATGTCACCATTGTCACAAGTAAGAGACAGGGTAGAAGAGATACCATGCTGTGTCTGATGCCCAAGACCATGTCAATTTATTCCTGGAGAAAAATTAAGTTGGTTTATTTAGGGAAGTAATCTAATTGCCAAGAATGCCATAGGGATAATTTCAAGTCAGTAAACGGATTATCTGTTCATCCTCAATAAAAGCTAGGAATGGAAAGAGTTGGGATTAAATGAGCCTTTTAAAAAAAGTGATACTAGAATGCAGGAATAGATTCTCTGAGACATCACTTCATAAAGAAATAACACTGCAGAAAAAGGTGTCTCTTCTTTCAACTATCTGTCATCTATTGGCCCATTGATTACCTCTGGACAGTGAAGCACCACAGATCCTCCTGGGTATGTCCAGCTAATTTACATAGGCAAGTTGTCCCAGGACTCAGTGGTCGCATGTTAAACTGGCAAATAGCTAGAAGAAAACAAATCCCTTTCAACAAATGCAGGTCAGAGTCATATTTTTCTCATGTTGATGGCTTGGAGAGAGTGCTGCTTCCCAATTTTGTACTAGATGCCTAATGTTAGCTGCATCAGTCAAATCACATTATATCAGGTTACAGAGCAGGTCAGCACGAATGGTCATGTTCAAGGAAGTCTCTGTCTTCCTGCCAAGTTGTTTGGCACCACTCAAGTTGTCATCAATTTGAATTACTTGTAGATCATTTCAGGAGATATTAAGATAATTATTGGCTGTTCTCATAAGGGGAGGCAGCCAGCAAAGCACTCACTGAACCTCTGCCTCCATCTATAAATTGAGGAACAGACACTTTATGTCTTAAAACAATATAATTCATGGCATGTTAACGTATTCACCATTTCAGTTTATATTCCATTATCCTACTCTTAAATTGTGTAATATATGTGGGTAATTTATCCAGTGATATTAGAATGCGTGCAGCCTTGTTGTATTGAAGACACTTTCTGTCAGTGCTTCGCTGAATTTTTCCACAAAATAGTTATTGGAGGATATATGGCACCTTAGTCATGTTGCATTCAAGAAACCTTTGGAAATTGGGCTTCAAAACTTACCTTTTTAAAAGAAATATGCACAAACAACTGATATTACAGAAATACTCTCCATTTATAACGAATTACATTCCAAAAGTTTGTTCGAAGGCTGGTTGCCTAGAATGACATTTCACATAGAAACAATACAATTATGGATCTCACAATCTGGTTACGGTTCAAAAATGTATTAATAATAATGTCTTATTTACAATGTTGAGGCTATGAAGAAAGTCATTCTATCCTAGAGGAAGCTCCAAGACCTCTTCTCCTGGCATGATGTTCTAGCAGGGAAAACATTCAATCTCTATACCTTTTTTCATTAACTTTTTCAGGTGCCAGCAGTAGGGAAGTGAGTAAAGAATCTCAATTATTCCCAGAAAAAGCAAGCTAATGAGAAACAGAATGGAGACTAGCTCCTGGAAAATGTGGTTCATATCCCTAAGTCTGTAACTTGTACACGAAAAATGGAACTAGTTATTTTGTCTCTCACCTTCAACACTGATTCCACAATTTCCTCCTCTACTTCTTTGAACTCTTTATCTTTCTGTCTCTTCTATTCTGATTACTTATTCCAGTTTATCAAAAAAAAAAAAAGTAGTTAAAAATACAGACTAGGGTCAGACTAGGCTCTAAATATGACTCTGTTAGAAGAAAATTCTCCATGGTCTCTCACATTTCTGCACATTTCTCCAGCTAAGGCACTGACAGCCTTTATATGGGAATATTTTTCAAAGCTATTTGAATGGTGAACAACTTTGGAACACAGAAATGGTCCATGCATCTCTGAACAGAGAGCATATTTATTTGCTGTCCACTACAATAATGTCTCCATCCAGGGCAAATGTTGGACAAGTTTGCATGCAACCCATTAAAACCACCTGGGTCTGCATCCACATTATTTCCCAGGGATTTGTGGGGCAAGGGTAACCAACAGGAACATGAAATCCATGCTTCCTGCTCTGTCCTTTGTCTTTGACCCAGGAGTCTCCTATGTTTGCCAGCATCCATGAAAATGAGAGGCTAACATGCTAGCTTACAAGTAGGGTAAATCTCAGACCTGACAGTCTGCCACTTAATAGGCATGTGACCTTGGAAATTAACCTTCAGTTTTCACATGGAAAGAATGAGGTTAACAGTAATCTTTATCTCACAGGATTCTTAGATTCTTAAATAAGAAAATATTAAACAAGAAATATTTAGCATAGTTCCTGGCACTGTAAATGCTCAAAGAAAAGTTAATCATTGGTGGTGTGTGTGTGTGTGTGTGTGTGTGTGTGTGTGTTTAACATTTTTGGCTTAAAAAGTATTTTTGTTCGTCTTATATGTGCAATTCATCTTTTTGGAAATACATATTTATCTTTTCCTTTGTTTTAACCATGTGAGTAATTGTATGGGCGTGGAAGTTAAAAACATTCAATACAATACAATACAACTTAAGAAATGTATACCTAAGCACCATCCAGAGATTTGTAGAAGTGAGAAAAGGAACTTACTTTTGCTCTTATGGCCCACACCTTTGGAGTTAGCTCTAGATATGAATAAGGAGAAGGTGTTGTCTAATAGAAAAAAATCCCAAACAAATGAAATGAGAGCACCTCACTTGTAGGGCCCCAGACACTGATAGTCTCTCCATATTCCCCCAGGTGACCTAATGTTCAGCTGGTTGAAAGCTACAGTTCTGGTCGAAAAGATTTGTCTTTTTTTTCTTCTAAGATGGTGGTTGAATCTTGACTGGACATACCTGGAGAACTTTAAAAAATACACATGGATGCCCAAAAGTTCCAATTTAATTGGTTTAAGTGGCTTTGGCATCAGGATATTAAAAACTTCAGGTGATTCCCATCTACAACCAATGTTCTAAGAAAAGGGGGCAACTAGAAGCTAAAAATTTCTTGTTTTGAATAGTCCAAGGATGTATGGCAAGGGGTGTAACAAAATAATGAATATTTGAAGGGATGAACCCACCCTTTCATATGCTTCCAAGTTTTGTACATCCAAAATCAAGTTGAAGACTCTCAACATCATCAGTCCAAATCAACTGGCTTTGCTTTCACTGTGGTCCAAGTGGTGTTGCAATTCTTTCCCAACACAAAAATTAAATTATGGCACATTGTAAAGTAAGCATTGTATATTTTTATGTTGATGATTCAAACAATTTCTGTAGCCAAGTGTGTTATAGACATTAGTCAGACGAATTGTATAGACAAGTCTGTAGTTGATCCTCATGATTTTGAAGGTTGTGTGTGTTCTGAATGAACACATCTTTGTTTTTCACATCAGCATGTTTCACTCGTATGTTTGTAAAATGTAATGCAATCCAGGGTAGGAAAGTCAAAACAAGATTGTTACCGAATTATCTGCAAAATAAAGTTTCATCTAAAACACTCAGTTTTAGACCACCCGGAGACAAGACTTTTATAGGGAATACTTCAAGTTAAACATGAATGTTTACTCCATAAAAATATGGTTTAAAGGCAAATGCCATTTTAAAACTAGGAACCTGTGGAAACAGTGTAGAAAAACTATTATTTAAAAATTTGATTGGTGAACAATCTCATAATTCTCTGTGTCCCAAATCAAAATATATCAATTAAGATAAGTGAATCAATGTTTCATTGTATGCTTTGTTAGTAACACTAAAAGGGGTAGCAAATTAACATTTGAACACACACACATACTAACACATACATGTCAGACACTTTACCAATATCGTTTCACTTTCATGCACACAATAGCCCTTTTAGGTGTTGTTATTATTGAGGCTCATGGAGGTTAAATTGCCTGAAGTAGGTGTGGTGAAGGTAGGAGTGGATCTCATTAGCATCATGTAAAACTCTCACTCTTTCCCATTACATCACTTGGCATTAACACTGAGCTCAGCACACTAAGGTACCTAATAAAGATGTTATGGACTGAATTGTCCCCCCACCATTCATATGCTGAAGTCCTAAGTTCTAATGTGACTGTATTTGGAGACAGGGTTTTTAAGGAGGTAGTTAAATTAGGTCATAAGGGTGGAGCACTTATCTTATAGGACTGATGTCATTTTAAGAAGAGACACCAGAGATACCTTTCTGTCTGTCTGTCTGTCTGTCTGTCTCTCTCTCTCTCTCTCTCTCTCTCTTTATAGAAGAGGCTACCTGAAGTCGCAGCAAGAAGGTAGTTATCTACAAGCCAGGAAGATGTCCCTCAACAGAGACCAATCCTGTTGGCACCTTCATCTTGGACATCCCAGCTGCCAGAACTTTAAGTAAATTTCTGTAATTCAAGCCACTAAGTCTATGCTATTTTGTTATGGTTGCAAGAGCAGACTAACATAGAAGGAAATGGTTCTCTTATTCATTTATAATCCAGCTATATATGTCTGGAATCATTAACTGTTGAATTGTGAAGAATACCTGGGACAGGTGTTGGAATATCTCATACCTTCTCCTCAGCTCATGAGCCAGTGAACTTCGACTTGCCAAAAATGCTTTGAGCCCCAGTTTACTTATTTGTAAAACAGAAATTTTACTATCTGTTCAGTCTACCCCTCAAAATTATTGTGAAGATTCAAACACTAATACTTCATAAATTGTAAAGAACTAAACAAGCATGAGGGAACAGCATGAGTAAAATTCCAAGTACATGTCCTATGTACCCAGAAAATGCCAACTTCCTTAAAACAGGCATGGAAAATGTTTACAGTATCAAGGCATTAACTAGAGTTACACTAAGAATATATTTCAAATGGCTATTCTAACATATAAAGTTTAAATTTCTGTCAAGTGATTACTCTCTAGAAAAAACCCAGGAGACCTGTTAGGATTCCCCAGTTGAGTGGCTGCAGGTGTGCAGACTTAAATCCCTCATTACACATCACCAGCTTTTACACTCCTTTAATAGTTTTCCTTTGAAAGATTTTCTCTTTTACCTGTAGCATATTTTAGGCCTTTTTCTAAGTAAATAGGAATCAAAAGATCTGTTTTTTATCCCAGGAAACGACATTCTAACTATGGATACTGGCATGTTTAACCTCTGCGGACATAGCTTCTTTATCTAGAAAATGAACATGTTGGACTATGTTTTGAGTTGCCAGATAAAATATAGGAAGCCCAGTTAAATTTTAACTTCAGATTAACAATGACAACAACAACAACAACAACAACAACAACAACAACAACAAAATGTAAGTAGAATTGTGTTCTGTATTCTTATTTGCTACATTTGACAACCCTGGCTGAAAAACTTCTCAGGTCCTGCATTCCCAGGATGGTACTACTTTAGAAGACATGTAATAATAATGATTACAACAGCTGATTTATTTAAGGTTTACTCTGTACTGGGCACTATTCTCAGTGTTTAACATATATAATCTAAGTCAATTCTCTATAAAGCTCCATAGGGTAGTATGAGTTAGGAGCACAGTCCACAAGGCCACCCTCACTGCTGACATTAATTCAAAGTTCAGAGGTCCTCAAAATAACCCTTAGTTTCAATAATTCATTAGAAGGACTCACAAAACTCAGTGAAAGCTGATATTCACAATGAGAGTTTACTATAAACTAAAGAATGAAAATTAAAATCAGCCAAGGGAAGAGACACATAGAGTCCAGGAAGGTTCTGCACATTGAACTTCTAGTTGTCTTCTCCGTGTGGAGTCATAGTCAGTATTAACTCCCCTTGACGATGATGTGTGACAATATGCACAGAGCTTTGTCAACCAGCAAAGCTTGTCTAAGCTCTGGTGTCTTTATTGAGGCTCCATCAACTGCCACATTAGTCTCCAGTCTCTTTATAGATCAGCTAATACTGTAGTATTCAAAGTCATTACCATAAATCACATTTTAGACTTTGTGACATGGCTCAAAATCCCTAGGTAAACAAAGACACTCTTATTAGGCAGGACATTCAACGAATCTAGAGATAATCTCAATCAGTCAAGGGCAAAGGCCAGAAGTTTCCTTGGGCAAGGTTAAATTCTAGTCCAGATTTAGGAATTCTTTTATATTTGGCTAAAATAACATCATTATTAAAACCCAATAATTACTACTTACATACATCATACTATCAAAAGAGTAGAGAAAACTGAGGACCACAAAAGTTATGAGGAGTCCAGAGTCACATAGCAAGTCAGTGGCTAAGTCAGGAATCAACAAAAGCTATGCTACTTCCTCTACAGACTAGGAGAGGGGAGGAGGAAGGAGAGGGAGAGAGAGAGAGAAAGAGAGAGATACTTTGCTCCAGATAACAGAAGATCAACCAAAAGATAACAAAGGGAAGCAGGCAGCTGGCACTCAGTCAAACATGAAATAACTAAAGTTTAATAGCTTAGGGAAGATTTTCTGAAACTAACATGGACTTTTAGTTTTTTGCTATTGTTGTTTATATTTTACACTTTTCTTTAGACAACACATCAATAAAATGGTCTCCTAAAGGAGCATTTTATGGTTTGAACTGGATTTTTGTTTTTATTGCTTTGTTTTTATTGGGAGATGTGGTAAAAGAGTGAGAGAATTGGAATTTAAAGTGTTAGGAGTTAGAGAATACAAAGACTTTTAGCTTTGAAATAGTCCCACAACAACATATTGCTACCTATGCAGTAGTTTAACTACCAGTACACCAAGCACACCAATTAATTAGGTTCAGACATCACCAATCAGTCCAGATACTGGCCATAGATCATGGGTTTGGAAAAATAAGATACTGCAACACTGGTTGAATGTCAATGTTTTATAACTCGTAAGTCCTAGTATTCATTGAGCTTTATTATGGACTAAATGTTTGTGTCACTCCTCCTCCAAATCTACATGTTGAAATTGTAACCCCCAATGTGATGGTATGAGAAGGTAGAGCCTTTGAGAGGTGATTAGGTCATGATGGTGGAGCCTTCATTAATGGGATTTGTGTTCACTTAAAATAGACCCCAGAGAACTCCTTTTACCATTTCTGCTATGTGAGGACACATCAAAAATATGGCCAACTATGAACCAGGAAACAGTCTCTTACCAAACACCAAATCTTCCAGCACCTTGAACTTACACTCCCTAGCCTCCAGAAACATGAGAAATAAGTATTTGTTGTTTAAGCAACCCAGTCTATGTTATTTTTGTTATAGCAGCCCAAACAGACTAATCAAGTACTTATTTTGAATGGGTCACTATTTTACAAACACATTATAGAACTTAGTCTCCACAACATCCCATTTTACAGATGAATAAACTGATATCTAAGAAGGTTAAATAACTGCCTAATATTTCACAGCTAGTAATTGGCAAGGTTTGGATTGGACCAAGTTTATGCAACTTCAGAACTCACAATATTAAGCATATAAAATTGCCTGATTATATGCTGAAATAATAAGATATACTGGCCATTGATAAAGACATTACTGACTGGTTGGTTTGGCTTGGTCTATTTTGGTTTGGTTGAATTTAGTTTGGTTTTTTTTTATTTTTTTAAATTTTTTAATGTTTTCATTTATTTTTGAGAAAAAGAGAATGAGTGGGGGAGGGGCAGAGAGCGAGGGAGACACAGAATCCAAAGCAGGCTCCAGGCCCTGAGCTGTCAGCACAGAGCCCGACCCAGGGCTTGAACTCACGAACCATGAGATCATGACCTGAGCCCAAGTCAGACACTTAACTGACTGAGCCACCCAGGCGCCCCGAATTAATTTGGTTTTAAGCCAAAAGTCCCAAAAGAAAAATTTTAGAATCAATATTTTGGCTTAAACTACTTTATTTGTCTTGCCTCAAAGCAAAGATGTTTCAGTGCATTTAACTTGTCAACAAAAATTCCATAGATAACATTTCACATAATAAGAAAGTAAAAATATTTTTAAAAATTATACTTAGCAGCTATAAAGTACTTCTCATCTTTAAAGAGTTTACCAGCATTCAGCATATTAATTTCTCAAACCTCTGTAATTATTCTCACAGGTGACTGATGAATAAGCTCCAGAATGAAGAAGATGGGCATGGGAGAGTTATGCCTTATGGGAACAGCCATCTTCAAATCACAGTATATCTTTGTGCACCTGGCTCTTTGCAAAGGTTGTATAGTATGGAAATGACACATTGGTCTTCTTTCCTTCACCTACATCAACTGGACTCAGACTCATGAGAAGGGAGACAGCAGTTTAATGTTGCACTTTCACCACAGATGTTGGGGAGATCCAGTGCTCAGCACACTAATCATTCCAACGTGTGGAAAAATAGGAAGGATAAACTCCATTAAAATAAAAAGTATTACTGCAAGGCAGGAATTAACATTGAAACTAAATATGGAAACAGTTTAAAGAATTGCTACATTAAAAACAATTCAAGTATGAAGAAGTTATTTGGTGGAAGACCAAATCAGCATTTCTCTTTTGGTTATATATATACCAATGCCTGACATTGTTTGACCATGCTGACTTTCATGTATAGCTTCAACATATTACAGGAAAAAAGAAGTGCTAAGAATCATACCAACAAGTCAAAGAAAATAACATGGAGAAGAGAGAATTTTATTAATTACACTGTGGTAACAATCCTGTAAACATGTTGATAAAAATCTAAGCCAAATGTTTAATGAATCTGAAGACTTTCTTTTCCCACTGTTACCTTAGACAACAGTTTACCTGAAATCCAAGGACAAAAAGAGCAGAATATTTCTACATCATCACCTCTGTGGGTCAGATATATCTGGGTCTTTAAATTGGGCAGTGGGGAATAAAATAAATATTAATAAAAAGTAAAGATTGCAAAAAAAATTGGACATATTGAAGAGTCATCAGCAATCGCTCATCTAACACCCATGTTTGGAACTGTAGGTACTAATAAATTGAGTGTAAGTGCATATCTAAAATCCAAAGTTCACAAATTACAGGCATGCCAGTTCTCACAAATGCATTAGGTTCACACATAAAATCACCTAATGAGACTGTTCATCATAATCTGGGCTCCAAAGCCCAAGAACTACAACTGAAGAGTGACTAGACCAAGTTGCATGATAATATCAAGGTTCATTCCAGAGAACATCTGTTAGCTATGGTATTTCTATGGCTTTTGAAGGAATCTAGAATATTCCTTCTCAACACAAATGAACTCGGACTAGCATATTATGAAGCAAGTGCACTACATATGGCTATTTTAAGCAAATGGGCCACTTGCAATTTCTTTCAATTATTCCACATCAGCTTCCACTCTACTAATCAGTACAAAATTGGACCAGATAATGATAATTATGGTGAGGTCTCATCAAATAAATAGCAATGGTTAAAATTCTATGCCATCCTGCTACTAGTATTTGTACATGGGAAATAAATAGATTTATTAGAGATTCAGGGTTGAGGATAAGTGATCATCTTCATTTGAGGGGCAGAAATCACATCAACCAAATATGCCAAACATTGCCCCCAGCTGCTCCAGCAACCCCCAACCAATCAAAAAGAAAGTTGAGCTGGTTTTAGTCCCATCTGGACTCCAAGATTGAAGCCAATGAAGAGAAGTAAACATCACCATAAACTGGAGACCGCCAGAGCCTGATTAATTTATTTTGGAAATGGATGATTGGTTTTGAAAAGGAAACTAAATTTACCATTTGTTTACTTCATATCAGGCTGTCTAGGAGAGAAATTTACTGTAAAATTTGTCAAACCCTGTGTTTTTTAAGGTTGTGTGTGTGTGTGTGTGTATGTGTGTGTGTGTGTGTGTTGTTTTGCTTTGTTTTAAAATACTAGTTTCACTACATATGTGACATGAATCCCTACTTAATCAGGAATGGCTTAAAGGCTGCAGTGGTGGCTGACATTAAAGCTGTCATTTAGTTAAATAGCACTAACCTCCTGGGAAAGAACGTGGCATTGGAGGAAGCCAGAGCCTTAGCAGTAGGCGATGGCAGCGGCCTTATTGAGAACAGAGGCAGACCAAAGATAGAGGAGAGGGACAGAATACAGACATTTCAGGGCATCAGGGGCCTGTATTCAAAATACCCTGTGATAACAATGTGGATGTTCCTTAAGTTCTAAGAGTTAAATGTACAAAGGTCAGTAATTTAACTTTAATCATTAGAATGACATAAAATGTGTTTTTCAAAAACAAAACAATATTATGTCCAGAAATTTAAACTTTAATTGATGCTAAAATTCTGTCCTAAATGTCTGCAGGGTAGATTACTTTTATAAATTATTTATTTGGCTAGAATATTTTTGTTTCTTTTTTCTCAAGTCACCCTTTCTCATTCCCAGCCCAATCTTTAGGTGATTCCTACCAGCACCCCAGAGTTCGTTCTTTTACATCACCTATTATGGATTCTGTTTATATATACACAACAGCAATTTACAGGAATGTAGAGAAAAATGATTGAAAAATAATAAACACTTAAAATTATTTTGTTTTCCTTGCCATTAAAAAAACCCCACAACTTTATTTTCTATTTTAAAAGCAATCATAAATATAAATTAGAAAAAGGAAAAGAAAACTTCCTCAATGGCACATTCTAAGACAACTATGCTAATATTCTAGAAAGTTTATTTCTTGAATTATTTATCTTCATAGATTTAGGTTGTTTTCTAAGTTTGATATATCTGTATCTATCTATATATCTATCCAGCTATCCATCCATCTAGTTTTATTATATAGTTTTAAAAGCTTATTAAATTTACCTGTAGCTTTCAATAATTCATTTTAAATTAGAATTCATTTTTTTAATGTTTTTAATGTTTATTTTTATTTTTGAGAGTGAGACAGAGAGACGGAGCATGAGCTGGGAAGGGGCAGAGAGAGAGGGAGAAACAGAATCCAAAGAGGCTCCAGGTTGTGAGCCGTCAGCGCAAAGCCCAATGCAGGGCTCCAACCCATGAACCACGAGATCATGACCTGAGACGAAGTCAGATGCTTAACCCACTGAGCCACCCAAGAGCCCCTAAAAATAGAATTAGTTTTAAAGACACTTGTGAATATATCTGCATAATATTCTACTGAATGGATGTAGCATGAATACGGCAGGATATTAGTAAACTTAGTACCAGTATCTATGTGCTTCTCTTCAATCCCAGGTGTCTTGCAGTTAGATCTGCCATATTCCAGTCAATGGAACATAAATGAAAGTGATACAGGTCACTGCCAAGCCTGTCCCTAACCTCCTCCACATAATTCCCTGTGCGTTCTCTTCCTTATTCCCCTCAGCTGGATAAAGAAGACTAAGTTGAAGGCTCAGGAATCATAGAGGAGAAAAGAATCTGCATTGTTGAATCAGTACATAAAAGGCCATTTACCCAATACCTGATGTGACTGTGACATGAGCAAGAATTAGAACTTCATTGTATTATGTCATGCAGGTAGTTGTTTGTTATATCATCAAGCCTAACTTGACGAATACATGGCTTACCTAGACATTTTGGTTATGTGGCTGATACGGAGGTGCACTGCTCAGATCTCCTCCAGGAGAAACTTTAGCAGTTAGTGCAGAACTGATAGACCCAACTACTATTCCTTTGGCTCTGCCATTGTGTTCACACCAAGTCCAGGCTTCTCCTGAGCTCTTTCCAGCCAATAACAGGACATAGGGTGGGCACTGGAGCCAGGATTTTCCTACATAAAACAGGGATCCTATGACCTTTGTTCAAGGACCCCAATGATTATAGCCAAGACTTTCTAGGAGTTTCATCCAATAAATTTCTCACATGTATAATCTCATCTTCACATCCTCATCCTATAGGATCCAAATCAACATGGGCTATTTCAAAAATGTTCACTGCTATATACAAAATTATGATGAAAATATTTATGCATAATTTCTTGAATTTCAGATTAAATTCTAAAAAGAGATTTTCAGTAGGTAATATGAACGTTTTTTAGAACTCTTGGCACATATCGCCAAATAGTGTCTTAAATTATTACACTTTACTCTAACACAAATAACAAAACTGCTTGCATTACCACATCTTCAACAGAATGAAATGTTACAGTTTTTTAAAAATAATAAAATATTTTTAGTAATTAGAAGGGCAAAAACCATCATCCATAGTTGTTCTCTTATGCACTGTTTCAAACCTAGTAAACTTGAATATAATTCTAAATATCTGTATATTAATTGTATTTCCCCTTTTGTGAGAATTCTATTTGCATCTTTCTCTCATTTAACTCTTGTATATCTAGCCAGTTTTTACAGTTGTAACATTTATTTTTACTCATTAAAATCCCTAGTTCTACTTTAATTTCCTTTAGAAAAGAATTAAAACTAATTTTAAACAAAAATATAATAACTAAATGGAAAATTTTTCTCTGTAAGTATATCAGTATTACATGTAACTAATGATAAAAATGAGCTGTTTTTATTTTTAAAATTTTTTTTTAATGTTTTTTATTTATTTTTGGGACAGAGAGAGACAGAGCATGAACGGGGGAGGGGCAGAGAGAGAGGGAGACACAGAATCGGAAACAGGCTCCAGGCTCCGAGCCATCAGCCCAGAGCCTGACGTGGGGCTCGAACTCACGGACCGCGAGATCGTGACCTGGCTGAAGTCGGAAGCTTAACCGACTGCGCCACCCAGGCGCCCCGAGCTGTTTTTAAATGACACCCTTCTAATGTGTTATAAGCTCTTCTTTCGCCAGAGTGTCAACCTTTTTTTTTTTTTTTTTTTTTGGCACATTTTAAATGTCGACAATGAAGAATGTGTAGAATTACCTGTAATGGAAAAAAACAGAAACTTCTGCTAAAGATACTTAAGAAAATGTATATTTTTTCTTAAATAAGTTTTGCTTTCCTTTTCCAAATATAGCACTGTTGATAATCCTTTATCCATCTTCCATGTCTCCGGGGAATAAAATCAGTTGTGAATATATTTACTGAATCTGTAGTTGAAGAGATCATAAGGAAAAAGATCACAAAATGCCACAAAGAAAAAGGCTCAAAATTTTTATAAAAAATATTTACTAGGGGTGCCTGGATGGCTCAAGTCATTTAAGCAACTGACTTTTGATTTCAGCTCAGGTCATGATCTCACAGGTCATGAGATCAAGCCCCACATTGGACTCTGTGCTGTCAGTACAGAGCCTGCTTGGGATTCTCTTTCTCCCTCTCTCTCTGCCCCTCCCCAATCTCTCTCTTCCTCTCTTTCAAATTAAATAAATAAACATTTAAAAATATTTTTTAGACTACTGAACTAACACATGCTCACACACACAAATCCATACCTTTAAGTCCTAATGTTGACACACAAAAATATAGAAAATAATGTTCCAAACACCTCTGTACCCACCACCAAGCTTAAGAAACAAGCACCGTGGACCATATTAAAGCCTCATATAATTTCTGCATCTTTCCTGTCCACTCACCCAGATAGCCGCTATTATGAATTTAATGTTTATCATTGTTATGCTTCTTTTTACTTTTTCGCTACACATGACACACATGGATAAAAATATATTTGCATTATTTATATTTTATATAAATTGTATCATATCCTATATATCCTTCTGCAATTTAATTCTTTACCTCAAAGTTATACATTAGAGACTTATTTATCGTGGCAGGTGAGGATTTGGTTCATTTTAACTATTGGTAGAATTTTCCTACTCCAGGTAGTGTCTGTGGATTGGCAGCAGTGTATCACCTGGGAGTCTGTTAGAAATTCAGAATCTCAGATCACAATCAACACAGCAGAAATAAAAACAATAATAAGAGAATATTATGAGCAATTATCCACCAATAAAATGGGCAATCTGGGGACAAATTCCTAGAAACATATACACTACCAAAACTGAAACAGGAAGAAATAGAAAATTTGAACAGACTCATAACCAGTAAAGAAATCGAATTAGTAATCAAAACTCTCCCAAAAAAACAAGAGTCCAGGGCCAGATGGCTTTCCAGGGGAATTCTACCAAACATTTAAGGAAGAGTTAACACCTATTCTCTTGAAGCTGTTCCAAAAAATAGAAATGGAAGGAAACTTCCAAACTCTTTCTATGAAGCCAGCATTACCTTGATTCCAAAACCAGACAGAGACCGCACTAAAAAGGAGAACTATAGAACAATTTCCCTGATGAACATGGATGCAAAAATCCTCAACAAGATATTAGCCAACCGGCTCTAACAGTACACTAAAAAAATCATTCACCACGACCAAGAGGGATTTATACCTGGGATGCAGGGCTGGTTCAATATCTGCAAAACCATCAATGGGATTCATCACATCAATAAAAGTAAGGACAAGAATCGCATGATCCTCTCAGTAGATGCAGAGAAAGCATTTGACAAAATACACCATCCTTTCTTGATAAAAACCCTCAAGAAAGTAGGGATAGAAGGAGCATACACCAAGATCATAAAAGCCATATACAAAAGACCCAATGCTAATATCATCCTCAATGGGGAAAAGCTGAGAGCTTTCCCCCTAAGGTCAGGAACGAGACAGGTATGTCCACTCTCACCACTGTTATTCAACATAGTATTGGAAGTCTTAGCCTCTGCAATCAGACAACACAAAGAAATAAAAGGCATCCGAATTGGCCAGGACGAGGTCAAACTTTCACTCTTTGCAGATGACATGATACTCTATATGGAAAACCCTAAAGATTCCACAAAAGAAAAACCCTGCTAGAACTGATTCATGAATTCAGCAAAGTTGCAGGATATAAAACCAATGCACAGAAATTGGTTGCATTCCTATACACCAACACTGAAGTGACAGAAAGAGAAATCAAGGAATCGATCCCATGTACAATTGCACCAAAAACCATAAAATACCTAGGAATAAATCTAACCAAAGAGATGAAAAATCTATACACTGAAAACTATAGAAAGCTTATGAAAGAAATTGAAGAAGAACAAGAAAATGGAAAAATATTCCATGTACCTGGATAAGAAGAACAAATATTGTTAACATGTCAATACTACCCAAAGCAATCTACATATTCAATGCAATCCCTATCAAAATAACACCAGCATTCTTCACAGAGCTAGAACAAATAATCCTAAAATGTGTATAGAACCAGAAAAGACCCCAAATAGCCAAAGCAATCTTGAAAAGAAAACCAAAGCAGGAGGCATCACAATCCTGGACTTCAAGCTGTACTACAAAGTTGTAATCATCAAGACAGTATGGTACTGGCACAAAAACAGACACTCAGATCAATGGAACAGAATAGAGAACCCAGAAATGGACCCACAAACCTATGGCCAACTAATCTTTGACAAAGCAGGAAAGAATATCCAATGGAATAAACACAGTCTCTTCAGCAAGTGGTGCTGGGAAAACTGGACAGCGACATGCAGAAGAATAAACCTGGACCACTTTCTCACACCAGACACAAAAATAAACTCAAAACAGATGAAAGACCTAAATGTAAGAGAGGAATCCATCAAAATCCTCGAGGGGAAAGCAGGCAAAAACTTTGATCTTGGCTGCAGAAACTTCTTACTCAGCACGTCTCCAGAGGCAAGGGAAACAAAGGCAAAAATGAACTATATTGGGACCTCACCAAAATAAAAAGCCTCTGCACAGTGAAGGAAACAATCAGCAAAACTAAAAGGCGACCAACAGAATGGGAGAAGATATTTGCAAATGACATATCAGATAAAGGATTACTATCCAAAAACTATAAGGAATTTATCAAACTCAGCACCCAAAAACCAAATTATCCAGTGAAGAAATGGGCAAAAAAAATGAATAGACACTTCTCCAAAGAAGACATCCAGATGGCCAACCGACACATGAAAAAATGCTCAACATTCACTCATCATTAGGGAAATACAAATCAAAACCACAATGAGATACCACCTTACACCTGTCAGAATGGCTAACATCAACAATTCAGGCAACAACAGATGGTGGTGAGGATGCGGAGAAACAGGATCTCTTTTGCAGTACTGGTGGGAATGCAAACTGGTGCAGCCACTCTGGAAAACAGTATGGAGGTTCCTCAAAAAACTAAAAATAGAACTACCCTTCGACCCAGCAATTGTACTACTAGGTATTTATCCAAGGGGTACAGGTATGCTGTTTCGAAGGGATACATGCACCCCAATGTTTATAGCACCACTATCAACGATAGCCAAAGTATGGAAAGAGCCCAAATGTCCATCGATGGATGAATGGATAAAATGTATATGTGTATGTGTATGTGTATGTATATGTATATATATATGTATATGTATTGTGTGTATTACTCAGCAATCAAAAGAATGAAATCTTGCCATTTGCAACTACATGGATGGAACTGGAGGGGATTATGCTAAGCGAAATTAGTCAGAGAAAGACAAATATCATATGACTTCACTCATATGAGGACTTTAAGACACAGAACAGATGAACATAAGGGAGAGGAAGCAAAAATAATATAAAAACAGGGAGGGGACAAAACATAAGAGACTCTTAAATATGGAGAACAAAGAGAGGGTTACCAGAGGGGTCGTGGGAGGGGGGATGGGCTAAATGGGTAAGAGGCACTAAGGAATCTACTCCTGAAATCATTATTGAACTACATGCTAACTAATTTGGATACAAATTTAAAAAATAAATTAATTTAAAAAAAGAAATTCAGAATCTCAGGACCTACTGCAGAACTACAGAATCAGAATCCATATTTTAACAATATCCCTGCATGGTTTAGATGCACTCTAAAGTTTGAGAAATACTGGCATTCAATTGTATTGTATTAAAACTTCACAGTTTATCCATTCTCTGCTAATGGATATTTAGGCTTCTCCTAAATTTTTAATAGGCTGATTTGCCATTTTGCTTGTTTTATATTTTTAAGAAATCTTTCCTATCTATAAAACAATAAATGTTTCATGAGTGGTCCCCACTTAGACATGTAAATGACTTACTGAGGGAGTAGTTTTTTTGCCAGAATGAAGTGGACTAGTAATATGCATAAGATCCTGCATCTATTGACTAACATCAACAAAATACTGGATACCATAAATTTTAACGGTTTCCTACCCTCGCATCCATTTTATTAGAACCTAAATCTGCAAGGACAAGAATGAGGCACCTAGTTATCAGTCTACCATGTTGATGGCCAGGATTCTCCCTGACAAGTTTTACAAAACTCTTTCAAAGTTCTATGGCTCCACTTGCTCTGCACTAAGCATCACCAGGGATGAATGGAGTCTAGTGCCCATCCCCCATATTCACAGGCAGGCATTCAACTCAAGGTCCTGTCACTTCCAGGCTTCTGTGTCTGAGCCTTCCTTCACTGGGTCACCTGCAACCCCTCTGTTTTTGTTCTCGGTATTTGAGTCATCAAACTCTCGGGTACAGCAATTCCCCACTGAGAATACAAAGTACTAAAAGAGTTATCTCTTGCTTCTTGGGTCAACTTTGGTATGCCTGAAACTCTTTTTCATGAAAGTCTGTTAATCCTCTTTTGGAGACAAGGAGAGCTCAGACCTTGGGAAGAAGCCCATTTTAGTCCTCTTCTTTCTTTAGAGAAAACACACAAGCCAGAAAAATAATGCATGGTGCCAATTCGTTTCTCCTAACTTACTCTCCAAGCTTAACATTTGCTAAAGTTGGAGGATCTAAATCAGGGTAGACCAACCAAGTTCTCTTCCAGACTGTTTGCCCTTAGCTTTGATTCACTACATTTTTTTTTAAATTCATGTTCTCCACCTCAACACCTTCCCATTTATAAATTAGGAGTTTGGCTGAAAAGAGTATAAATAGTTTCACCAGTGTCTCAAGTTTGCTCTTGAAAACATGGAGACATAGTTCTTCTGGAAAATATCATTTCAGAAATGGTCTCATTGTTTTGATGCAGCGCAAAGTCCAAAAGGATTCCTCCTTCTTGAGACTCTATGGGGGTCCACTCAAAATGCTGCCTCAGCAATGAAGTTATAATCACACAATCAGCCCCTTTTACCAATGAATTAAAAAACACATTTTAAAAAATAGAACATATGATGCCTAGGCAAAATAGAAATGGATCAGAGAAGGTGGTAAGATCGACAGGTTGTGTGAAGGCAAAATCCAGTAACTAAACACTTGCTAAAGTGGACACAGCTAGTTGATGGCAAAGCTGACAAAATTCTGAGTGTTGCTACCCAGGCAAGTGAATTCACTAAACGTATTCACTGCCTACTAGGTGCCAAGTACTTCATACTTCATCTCATTCAATCTATAAAATCATCCTATAGAGTAATATAACCATCATCATATTACATATAAGGAAAATAAACCTTGCATTTAAAAAAAAGGATTATTTACTTCGTAAACAACATAACTGAGTTTTCTTTAGGTGGGATTTCAGGTTGCAGGTCCAGCTCTCTTTCCAGTATATCTCACTAAATAGCCAATAAAAATACCAGGCAGTTACCAGCCCAAAGAAGTCAAATTAAAAGTAATCATCCAGATTGCTCCATCTTTGGCCCTTTTGTGTTCCATTTGACTTGATCTACCTGGAAAGAAGCTAGGAGACCACTCTGGACACATATTCTGAAGCATTCCTTCTGGCCAGACAGCACCACTTTTCTCATCAGATACTCACAGGACACTTTAATCTCCAGTCACACTGGGACAACAGAGAACTCAAGATTCCGGATTTGTACTTTCTACTGTGTTATAACAAAGAATTTCTCTCTCTCCCTCTCTTTTTCTCAATCTTCCTCTTCATTCTTTTTTTTTAAGTTTATTTATTTTGATAGGGAGAGAGAGAGACAGAGAGAGAGAGAACACAAGTAGGGGAGGGGCAGAGAGAGAGAGAGGGAGAGAGAATCCCAAGTAGGCTCCATGCTGTCATCTCAAAGCCAGACACAGAGCTTGAACCCATGAACTGTGAGATCATGACCTGAGCAGAAATCAAGAGTAGGACACTTAATCAACTTAGCCACTCAGGCACCTCTCTCTTCATTCTTTTATGGAAATTCCCAAATGAGACTAGTAATATCCCATACACAGGCCTTATAGTGAAATTGCTAATCATTTTTACTGGGATCTTTGTTCCTGCTCACAGTTACCATAGTACGTGGACATAATTTGAATTAGGGCTCAGACAACTAAGGGACTAGTTGTCATTCAAACTCATTTTACCTATATTCTCACCTATACGGTGAGCAGGTGATATTTAATAGTCAGGCTTTTTAAGCCCAGATTCTTCTTTTATAAAAGATCTCCATGCTAAGAGGCTTCTAGACATCCCACCCCACCAGTGTTTGCCAGACAGATCTCAGTCCCATCTGAGACCAGCCCCAAACAGAGCCCCTTGGGGTAATAAAGAGAGAGCAATATTTATTAAATTCCTGCCTTGAGTAAGCCCTGAGTCAAGGGTTGTATTTATATTAGTTATTCTTTTCATAAACTTGCAGGTAAGTATTATTTATCTTCATTTTTATAAGGAAACTGAGATAAGAAACTTTAAAGTGTCTGAGACTATATAGATCATAAGTAAATTATTATTAACTTTACCTCAAGTCCTTCTGTCTCTGAAGCCCACTGCTATGTGTTTGTGTCCCCCCCGCCAAAATTCTTATGTTGAAGCCCTAATGCCCAGTGCTACTAAATCTGGAGATAGAGGTGAAGTCCATGCTCTTGTTCCAGACCACACTTTGAGCAGTAAGGATCTGACATCAGAGATATGCTTAGGATCAACCAAAGCCTAAAGTATAAATACAAAAGTGAATTTTAAGAGTAGACTAGTCCTGATGGGCACAATAGATAAAGGGGACTAAGAGGTACAATCTTCCGGTTATAAGTCACAGAGATGAAAGGTATAGCAGAGAGAATGTAGTCAACAATACTGTAATAACATGTGTGGTGACAGATGGTGACCACACTTATTGTGAGCACTGTGTAATGTATACAATTATCAGATCAATATGTTGTACACCTGAAGTTAACATTGTATGCAAATTATACTTCAATAAAAAAAAAGTCCCAATAAAAGATTTTCTAGACATCAAAAAAAAAAAAATTAGTTAATTAATTAATTAATTAAGGTTAAATGAGGTCATCAGGATGGAACCCTAATCTAATAGGACTCTGGCCTTATGAAAAAAGGAAGAGATTTCTCTCCCTCCTCTTCTCTCTCTATGTCTGTCTCCATCCTTCTTACCCTCCCCTCCCTCTCCACTACGTGAGGACACAGAAAGGGAAGGAAACCATCTGCAAGCCAAGAAGAGAGTCTCACCAAAAACCAAATCAACAAATATCTTGATCTTAGACTTTCCAGCCTCCAGAAATGTGAAAAATAGATGTCTGTGTTAACCCACCTAGTCTGTGCTATTTTTTCAGAGCAGTCTAAGACGACTAAGACACCCATTTTCTTTCTTCTGTGTCTGTTTCTCTCAAGTAGCTTCCAGACCATTTCATTCTCCCCTATAAATACTGATTTACACTTATGTGCCCTGTGCTTTGTGTGGGAAATATAATGATGAGAAAAAACAGACAAGGCCTTTACCAGCATGGAGTATACAGCCTAAAGGAAGAAGTAAACAGGAACCAAATTATCATACACATATATAATCATATGATTACTGATATTGGGCTCCCCAACCCCCACGTCCATCAGGCATATGCAAGTCCAAAGGCAATTTGTAAATTCAAGAGATATTTTTCCTAGAAACTTCTTATTTCCCAGGTTAATATATACATATATAATATATATACATGTATATTATATATATATAATATATAAGTACCATATATATTTATATATATAATTAATATATATATATAATATGTATATATATCTATACATAATGGTTTCATTAAAGAGGGATATATTTCATCCAACCCTACTACTTGGATTCATCCAAGTCTCAGGGTAAATCTGGACCCTGTAATGTAGCAATTAGTCTAAAAATGAAAATTAATTTGGGAGAGGTAGTACATGACTATACAGTCACACTGAGGTATGAAATCCATGAGCAGACATGCTTGAGAGAAAATTTGCTAACAGAGTATGTGTAAACATTTCCTACAGTATCATTTTGCCTCAGGCCTGTCCTGAAGGAGAACTATGACTTCAGAAACTCCGTATGAGTTTAAAGCCTTACTAAGGTAATTGTATTGCCATTTTATAAGTCTTGTGTACATTTCAGATAGTTTCAACCGCCTTGGGAAAAAATATTAGAAATGAAGTTTGGAACATTTCCTTTGAAGGAAAACACTCATGCTATTAGATTGTTTTGGGAAAGGTTACTTATGGCTGAATGATGAGGAGGATTTTAAGATAATTGCTGCTCAGTGCTCCAGTTGAGAATTTGAGGTTGGAGTTTGAAAGGGCAGAGTTGGCAGAAACTTTATGACATCTTAAATAAATTATAAGAGAGCAATTTCACCATATTTAAAAGAGCATTATTTTTCAGAACCAAAGAGAGTCCCTCTCAAGAGCACATTATGCCTTTAACTGTTAAGGGTGAGCAAATAACTTCATTTCTGAGACACCAGCAATGGAGGGAAGGGGTTGTTGGTTTAGGTCCCTAGGTTCTTTAAGGAAAAAGAAAAAGAAGATTTGATTGGGTAGGTCATGAAGGCTTAGCTGAGGCAAGCATCACATGTAATAAAGGGCCTATGGATTGGTCAGGGTGGTCCTTTTCTTCCATGGGCTATAATTCTGTTTCCACTGGGATGTTGGAGATGAAGTTGGAAGGAATGTGGCTCAGAGCTCTGACACTATCTTTTTCTGACTTGTGACAGCCAAACACCAGAGATTTGATGGAGAAAAATTCTGTGGCTTCCCTGTGATAGGGAAGGAAATGTTGTCATGCCAGGAACAGTGCTTACTTTCACAGTGAGTCACCTTATGCTGGACAGTTCTTGAGTACAGAGACCCATGTTTCATAGCACATCTGTTAATAGGCTTCAGTAAGGAATAAGGATGCTGCCAGTGAGCAAAGAGCTCATTAAAGCAGCATAACCTACACATCAGATCAGGCCACGATCCTGCTCAATGTCTTTCTGTGGCCTCCTGATGCCTATGGAATAAAACCTAAACTCTGCAGCATGGCATATTTCTATGTAAGTGGCCTTTTATCTACATTTGCTTCTTCCCATACCTGGTGATTGAGAATGCCACCATACTCTCCATCATACTGTCCTGCCTCTGGCTTTTTGTTCCCATGTTTCCTCCCTTCCACCTTCCCACCAACTTTTGAGTGCTTATTTATCTTTCAGGTCTTGACTCCAGTGTAATGCAATCTTCCCAGTCTGAGGGTATTCTTTCTCTGCCAGGCAGAAAACTCCACAGTCCCCTCCATGCCTCCAATACAACTCTTATTATCATTTTGTGTGGCCATTGCTTGCCTTGTCATAAGACTATGAGGTCCCTGAGAAGATGATCCATGCTGTAGTCTTCCTAACTTACTAGTTGGGTGACTTTGGGCAAATTACTTAACCACTTTGGTGAAAGAATTAATCTTTCTTCAGGGAAACTGAAATACATATTCCCTTGTACTTTGAAAAATGTAGATAATTATCCAGCTTGGTGATGCTGAGTATAAAGAAGCTGTACATAAAATTCACAACAGAGAAGGGATAGTTGAGAAGTCAGAACTCAAAACTAAAGTGAATCAGGAAAAGTAAGTTTCTGAGATCTCTGCAGATATTGGGAAGGACCACAGGGTTGGGGTTCAAAGAAATCTGATTAAATCCTAAGGAGTAAAGTTGTACCAAGAGACTGAAAGATTCAAGGTTACCCATCTAAAAAAATAGCTATACACACCTGTATTCCCTAATACTATACTATTTGTTATGACCTGATGGTCTCCATCTTCAAGCTTTGCCCCAGGAATTAGCTCTAACTTCTCTCGTCTTGTACCTTCTGTCAGATTATGTCAAAAAAGAAAAAACAACAAAAACAAAAAGACCTTGTAAGCCTTTCATAAAGCTCCTCTGAGTACTGGATAAATGTGCATGACTCAACACTACTTCATGCAAAAAGCAATTTCTTTAGAGTGCACCCCAAGACTATAGCCTAAAAACACCCCAGACTAGGAAAAGTGAATCTTAGCCTCACCAGCTCCTGTAACACTTCTAAATCTTGATTTAGCATGATCTTTATATGATAAATGGATATCCTGTTCTGAGATGGTTACACTGGCATTTCTAAATCCATGAGGTTGATTCCACATTAACACTTGTAGTGTCCTAAGAAGGATTATCGTCACTTTCATCTTAAAGCATCTGAAACATCCTTAGTTTAGTCGTTCATTGAAAATATTAACTCTTGATATCTCTGGATGACAGGGATACTGTTTATGTAACTGTTCCTCCAGCCTCATAAAAATAACATCATAATTGAGGACGAGCTCAGTGTCACCTTCATACTGGCCCCCCGTGACCTAAACGATAATGGCAAAACCTCCTTTCAAGATGCAAAGAACAAGTGTAGATCCACCAATACCATAAGAAATCTTTAGCTATGTCTTTTCCTAGGACAGAATGGAGACAATGAAGGAAAGACCCATTAATCACTCAGCAGGCCTCAATGAAAGATTTAGCACATCTGTTGGCACAGGTCCTCTGAACATGGGCTCTTTGGCTTCCTTGAATAAAGTCCACATGCTCCTATAGCTCTTCAAAAATGCAAACCATTTCAGGATGGAATCTAAGTTTTACCCCTGATTTTTTTTTTTTTAAGCAGTAATAGTTCTTGACTATTTTCTTTGTCAAGTTGGTAATTTGGTACTTTCTTCAGGTCAGAAGGTCAGTATCCTTTTCAGATCATGAGGAAACATTGCCTCTTGCTAATGTTTCCAGGTGAACAATATCTCAAAGTATTGCATATGTATGGCTAACATCTTCTAAAATAATATTTTGCTAGAAATACAAAAGATGATTTCATGAGTGGATAGTTCATATTGAATGCTTATGATGGTACGAATCTTGAAGCATGAAGGCAGATGAGGTCAAAGTCTATCACCTGGGAAACGTGGCAGAAAGTTAGGAGATCTCACAGAGAAGAATATACTTTCATGAGTCCAGCATGATCTGGGATCTTTAGTTCTCTAGGTTCAAACTTCATTTTGCCAGCACACTGAAACACCTCCTTCCATCTGGGGCGGGGGTGGGGGGTGGAATTCACATGAGCTAAGCTCACACTATCTTTAATAAGGTAGAGTATTATTTCTTTAATTTTTTTGTAATCTTTATTTATTTTTAAGAGAGAGACAGAGTGTGATCAGGGGAGGAGCAGAGAGAGAGGGAGACACAGAATCTGAAGCAGGCTCCAGGCTCTGAGCTATCAGCACAGAGCCTGATGCGGGGCTCCAACTCACAAACCGTGAGATCATGACCTGAGCCTAAGTTGGACGCTCAACCAACTGAGCCACCCAGACACCCCGAGTATTATTTCTTTCTTACATATAATAATGCAGACATGAGAACCAGGGCTGTTGCAGTGGTTGCTCTATCATCATGGACCCAAACTCTATCTCTACTCTGCTATTCTTACAATAGACTTCTACCATCAAGTTTGCCTCATTACACTTGGCTGCTGGAGCGCTGATAATTATGTCCACATTACAGAAAGAAATAAGGAAGAAGAGGTAGAGGTGGGGGGAAAGGCACGATAGTTATTGGATGCTTTTTAAGGGACATTTTGGAAGATCCAGCCAACAATCATTGCTTATATATCTCAAATAACTGAACAGGCAGCCTGGATATTTAATATTTTACTGATTCCACCTGGAATAAAATTGGGATTCTATCAGTAAGGTAGAAGTGGAGAATGGAAATTATTAGGTAACTAACATCTCTTCCACAGACTATTCCACAGAATATTAAATTATTAACTTACAGCAAGAAATATTACTGCATTTTATTAAGGAGTAGACAGAATTGAAATGGAAGTTCAAATCAAGCCATCAAGTTGGATGTGGCTGCAGGTTTGCAGAAAGAAGCTGCCAAGAACTGATCCCAGTCAAAACAGGTGGCCACAAAAGAACAAGAGAAAACAGAATAAATAAAGGAGGGCAAATGAGGAAAGGAATGTCAGTGTAACAGAACAACAAGGAAGTAGAAGCAGGAAAAGAAAACCAGATCAAGACTCAAAGAATGTATAAAAGAAATATATTTGCAGAACTAAAAAGAATTCTGCTATAATAAGGTTTCTCAATCTCAGTGTAATTGACATTTTAGACCAAACAATACTCTGCTGTAGGGAGCTGTCTTGTATTGCAGCGTCCTTAGTCTCTACCCACTGCCAGTCATGACAATCAAAAATGTTTCCAGATATTGCCTAATGTCTCCTGACATGAGGAGAACCAAAGCACCCTGTTGAGTACAATTGTGCTAGAAGCTTTGGTGCTGTTCCAGCAACTCAGAAAATGCCTTAAAGGCATGGAGTCACCTCTTGTATTTTATGTATCTTATCTCAGGACATGTGACTCTCAAAAGCACTGATTGTGGTATCAAGAAGTTGGAAGTGACCTAAGAGAGCTGTCACTAGGGAAGGAGCCAAAACGTGGTATTGGATGCAGGCTCTGGAATTCTAGGCAGTTGTTAGAAGCAAGGAGCTAGATGACTCTATAGCAATGAGTATAACTTGGAAATATTATATTAAATGTTTCAAGATTAAGGGGGATCTGTACAGTAAAGTTTATAGAAATTTAAAATACAGATACACAAATAACCCTACAGATTTTTATGAGAATACAGACTACTGAAGTATAGGTATCAGCCATATTAGAAGGAAGTCCTCTGTAGGGGTAAAGACCGGGGCTGAGAATAACAGGGAGAAAATAAAATTACATTAAGGTTAAAGCCTTATATAGTACAATGAGTTAGTATGTCAGGAACCAAAGAGTATAATTAAATTAAGTCTCAGCAGTTGCTGTCCAATAAGAAAATAACGAAGAAAAACATGACACTATAGATCTTAAATTCACATTTTCACTAGATGGTTGACATACTGTATGGCAAAGGCCCTCCTGGCACTGAGCAAGCTCATCGACTGTAGAAAGGTTATGCAGCATCACACTGATACTTTCCTAATTATGATACAGCTCCTAGGCTTTCAGTTATGCGAATAATCAAGACTCATGACAAAATGTGAGCTAAACTTCTACAATACTAACTGAGCTCCATTTTGATCATTTTAATAATTGAGCTATTTTGTCACCATTCTTTATGTAGAATCTGCATTCTTCCTCTCTGAACTGGACACGGAGCATTGGCATATCCCTCTTTGCCCTGATGAGTAATAGTTAACACTGAACTTGTTCTCAGATAATGAGGAGTGTCTATGACTCAAACTGTTGACCAGCATTAGCCACTCTCATGTTAGTAGGTGGTGGTAGAGATGACATTTCAGCCACGGATGGTTCAGGTGATGAAAGTTTTCCTCCATTTCCTTATCCTAGAGGGATGCTGCCCTGCTCCTTTCTTGAGCTATACATTACAAATGGCCAAAGTGATTGAGTCAGGAGGGATTCAATGGCTTTATCATAAATTCAGTATGCAAGATAAACAAATAAGGAAGACCTCCAAGAATGTCAGTGCTAACCTAGAGGTAAAATTTTACAAGAGTAACAAACACCCACAACTGGCTTTCATGGACTTACGGCAATTTATTTTTTCAAATTAATTAATTTATTTTTAAAGACAGAGAGTGCATGTGCATGTGAGAGTGGGGGAGGGGTAGAGAGAGAGGGAGAGAGAGAGAACCCCAAGCAGGTTCCTCACTGTCAGCATGGAGCCCGACGCGGGACTCAGTCTCACAAACCATGAGATTGTGACCTGAGCTGAAACCAAGAGTCAGCTGCTGAACCAACTGAGCCAGCCAGGTGCCCCAAGGACTTACAGCAATTTAAACCTCTGAATGGTAGCCGGCTGTGACAGACATCAAGATACACCACTCAAGTTCCTTCAAGAAAGGACTTGCTATTTATCTGCAAAGACTATGATTAGTAGATAGCCTCCAGCTTATATTTCCTTTAGGATCCCCTTTAAGAATTACCGCCAAGGTGTCACTCTAGCCAGGGAAGACTTCAGTCAACAATAGAGCAAGGCAGTGGTGTAAGGGCCAAGCCATTCCTGCCCAGTGTGAGATCCTCTAACAGACAACTTGTGCCATTGTGTGTACAGTTTTCTCAGTTCTACATAATTATCTGATGACTCCCACCTGCCCAACCCTATTTCCTCCCCTTTTGTTTCTACAAATATTCTCCCCTCAAAATCTTTTCAGACTTCTAACTCCATCTCAGATCTGCTTCCCAGAGAATTCTATCTGTGACACTGGTGGTGCTGATGAAAATTATTATTAATGTATTTTCATATTCCTGGAGAACTTGGTTGGACTCAAAGGGAAGGAATTCCGCAAAAGCTGTAAAAACATATAAAAATGTATGTGTGCCTAGGTGAGTTTTTATAAAGGGGTCTTAGCTTTGACAAAAATTCTTAAAGGCATCTGCCACATAGAATGATGATTATCAACCCTCCCAATATCCATTCTTCCCCTCATTTTTAGCTGTGAAAGGAAATGTCAAAGATTCTATTATCCAACTTCCCTTGCAGCAAGGCATGAACAGGTAGACATGTTACTAAATAGGAAGAGATCATCTCCATCCTCCTTCCATCAACATGATGACTAAAACTTCACCAGACATCCTGGAGTGTGAGGTGGAAGTCAAATGTTGAAGATGACACGAGAGTAGATTAGAAGTCTACATCCCTGGCAACATGGAGGCAATATTCTAGTTATGGATTGCCTAGGTTTGAAGGAAGGAGAAATAAACGACTACTTTGTTTAAACCATAGTTATTCAGGATTCTCTGTCACTTCCAGCTAAATCTAACCCTAACCAATCCAATGTCCATGACCCCCAAAAAATTAAAACCTAATAATAATAATAATAATTCCTTAAATCAATCTAATTTGTAAACTTTTTTTTTTTTTGAGAGAGAGAGAGAGAGGAGAGAGAGAGCAAGCAGGGGAGGGGCAGAGGGAAAAGGAGAAAGAGAATATTTTCTTATTATTTTAGAGAGAAAGAGATCACAAGAAGGGAAGATGGGCAGAGAGAGGGAGAGAGGGAATCCCAGGCAGGTTCCATACTCAGCATGGAGGCTGATGTGGGGCTTGAGACCATGACCCTGGGATCATGACCTGAGTGGAAATCAAGAGTCAGTCACTCAACTGACTGAGTCACCCAGGTGCCCCATAATTTGTAGACTTCTTGAGGTCAGAAGTATCTCTTATTCATACTGTACAACATTGTACCTGGGATCTAGTTGCAATTCAGTATGTATTTTGATCTTGAAAAAACGCATGGTAAACGAAGCCCCACATATTGTCAGGAGCTGCACATTTCAGCTCAAAACTTTCCATTTAATTTGTTTCTAAATTGAATGAATGCCTCTCAAGCTATAAATCCCAGGAGGTGGGCTTTTGTCATCAAACTGTTGAATATGTCCCAAGATATCTATTTTAACCCCAGAATCTGATCTGGTTCCAATATTATTTCAGAGTTGATTTAAACTGTGTACAACTCTCCAACTTTTTAAAATGGAATTGCCTTTT
The DNA here is from genome assembly GCF_028018385.1 of Neofelis nebulosa. NCBI lineage: Eukaryota > Metazoa > Chordata > Mammalia > Carnivora > Felidae > Neofelis > Neofelis nebulosa. The sequence continues at coordinate 39,361,038 of NC_080786.1, read as the reverse complement.
TATAATGGAAAAGATGCTCCCTTTATCGAATCTCTGTGAAACAACTAAGCAGATGACAAGCAGTCTGTCCCAAGATAGGGCTTTGGCTGGGAAATTACCATACGTTAGTGAACGACCACTTTCTCTACCCTGGTCAAAGCATAGCAGCCTAGGAACTCAAAAGAGCTAAAATAAGAATAATGAAAGTTGATACTGTATGACAATCACAGCCAAGAACATTTCAAAGTTTTTTTTTAAGTTTTGGTATTCACCCATAACTTCTTTTCTTTTTTTTTTTTTTTTTTTTTTTTTAATTTATTTTTTTTGGGACAGAGAGAGACAGAGCATGAACGGGGGAGGGGCAGAGAGAGAGGGAGACACAGAATCGGAAACAGGCTCCAGGCTCCGAGCCATCAGCCCAGAGCCTGATGCGGGGCTCGAACTCACGGACCGCGAGATCGTGACCTGGCTGAAGTCGGACGCTTAACCGACTGCGCCACCCAGGCGCCCCCCATAACTTATTTTCAATCCATTTCCCACTATCCCACTAAATACCAGCTCTAGGTTACATTTGAGGTATAAAATCTCCCCAGTTTTCTACTATTAAATCCCATGTATTATTAAGATAAAACAAGTTCAGTTTGAACCAAGAGCCTCTGGCCAGTTTGGTATCTTTACAGGGAAAATCTGAAATTCGAGTAAAGCAATCATTTCAGTAAAGGCTTTGAAAATGAGTACTTTTCCTTTTATGGCAAGTTGTTCCAGTCACTTCTCTGTTCTCTGGCAAGTCTAAACGACAACCTAACCACTTTTGTACTTTGTTCAATTCTTGGATAAGAAAAGTTATTCAAGGACACAGTTCTAACGCTTGAAGTTCCATTGCTTTCGCCAGAATGAATTACAACCCCTGCAAGACGCAGAAAGAAAGTTACAACCGCTGATGTTTTCACTTCCTTCCACGCCGCCCCGGCCACCACAGAAGCTGCTCGAGGCTGGCCAGCTGTGTCAGCAAAGCCACACGAGTACTGTGCACTAACTCTGCCCCAGGATCCTGCCAGGACTTCCGTCCCAGCCCCTCGGCCGTTGTGTCATGTTTGGCTATGGTGGGTCCTGTGCTGACACAGACTTGAAAATGTGTCTGCTGTGTCAGTGGCGAGCCTCACATGGTGCCTGTGACCAGGCTGCAGAAATCGTCAAAGGAAGCCTTGCACTGCAGTAACAATTTTAAAAGAGAGAAAATCGCCCAGAAGTTTTAACATGGTCCACACCCTTGGAGACACCACATGGAGCCAGGCTGACTGGGTTTGAATCCCGGGTCTGTTATTATTCACCGTCTGATCTTCCATAAGTTATGTGCCCCTCCATGCCTTACTCTCCTTATCTGTAAATTGAGGATCAGAGGACCTAACTCTTAGGACTATTATGAAGACCAAAGGAATTAAAATTTGGAAAGCACTTGGAACAATGCCTGGCACACGGGAAGAATTACATAAGTGTGAGTTAAATACATTTTTTGTTTCAGTTTCATCCAATAGAGGATGCATCCAAGTCCTAGCTTCTCACATAGAAATGGGCCTTTAAATTCAAGTATGGCTTCTCTCAGGATTGTACTTTTGTTTCTATTTTCCAAGATAAAATTCATCACACATAAGTAAGATTCAATTTAGCTCCTTTCAGCTGAGTCCTAATGCACCATCAGTGACAAGGCACTGGGCATTGCAGAGCATGTCACAGCTGGTGCTGCAGCACCTGTCCTCAGGGACATTATAATCTGACAGAGGGAATAAGAAACTGTGTGATCTTAAGCAAGTCACTTAACCTTTCCTTCTGAGCTTGGCTGCACATGCCCCTGATTATAACTAATGTCAGAGGTATTTTCCAGCTTCTAAAACTTAAACAACTTAAAATAAAAGGCTGACAGCAAAGAAGGGAAGGAGAAATGCAAAGTGTGGGAAGGGCCGAAGGAGCAAGGATTATCAGCTAGTATTCTCTAGGGTTAGCAGTAATATAATTCGTGCTGTCTCACCTTGAATAGTTGTCCCTTCCCCACTAACTCAAATCACTTAAGGCATGCAGATCAGGGTCAGGGAGAGTACTTTTTAGTATAAATCAGTACAATTTAAATTGTGAGATATTTTCAAATTTTAATGGCTGAGCTTTAAAATATGGAGGTCATCAAGTGGAAGTCCCTTTTTAGCAGTACAGGGGAATGTTCTGTACCTGGCCTAAGTCATACAGGTCTCTATCTGAAGGAATCTAAGTTGCCCTGACCCTGGCTCCCATCAACTTAAGCAAGAGCTCTGGCAGTCTGGAAACTCCCTGTCGGAGGGGTGCCGTGGAGGTCTCCGCATGAGCTCAACCAGCAGCTTGCGTGCACCACTATCCAAGCTGCTTTACCAGCCACTGCTGTTAATCTGCTCAGCTTCTCTTCTTAGAACTTCCTCAGTGCTTTATCTGGATACAGCAATCTCTCCCTTAGCTGGGATAGGTGTCTTCAAGGCACTGTGCTCACTATGATGCCAATGACAGTTCCACCAAATGCTCAAGCTGCCTTGTGTTGCTTCGACGTGGAAGGTCCTCCTCCCTGGAGCTCCCTCAGACCCCACAGTCCTGCACAGGTGCACTCCTGGCTCTGTGAGGTGTCCAACTGCATGCTCATTATCATGCAATGGGAGGAAACTGGCTCTCCTATTCATGCTAAAAACTATTGGAATGGCCCCCAACAGCAGTGTGTCTTGGGTCCAAAAGTGTTACAAGTTTTGGTAAGAAAATTATTTTGGGTGTTAGTTACACAATGCTCCTCCTCCCAATGACCCAAATGTGCTATCAGTGGTTAGGTGACAATCACGTGCCTGCACGAGCTTCCAAAAATCTCCCTGGGGAGGTCCTTCCCTCTATACAGACTTCTGTCAGGATATTCACCAGTTCCCCTATGCCCAGACGTTTCTTCAACTTGGCAACAAACACAGGTCCTTTCTGAGGCATCCCCTCAATTCTTAAGAAAATAGGCTTCAAATAATATTGCTCAAGCTTTGAGGAAGAAAATGCTTGATATCAATATTCAGGCAAACCTCTAGAGAGGTGGCTGACAAAAATTAGGAGGAAAGAAAACTAGAAAGGAAGTGTGGCAGCCTGCCCGTTATTCCTCCAAAATCCAATCTTCCCTTCTTCCAAATTATGATAGCTGATCTGGGCATGAGGTTGTCCAGCCAAGAAGATTTTGCCCAGGGTCCATTGCACCCAAAAGTCACTATGTGGCTGAGTTCTCACCCACAGGACATGAGTGAAAGTCATATGTGTAATACTTGTGCCGCTTGCTTAAAATGAAATCTATACTGCTCCCCAAACCTTTGCACTGAAAGTAACCACATTTCAGTCAGGCAATGGAAAATGAAGCAAAGGTAGGAAAAGAGAGATGGAATGAAGGAAAGGGGAAGGAGGGAAGGAGAGAGGAAGGAAAGACAGCTGTTTTCTTAAGCCCAAGAGTTTGTAGACTAGGATGAATATCTACTACAATTTCTTGTAAAGAGACAATGTTAACAATATTGTATTATGCACTTGAAAGCTGCTAAGAGAATAGATCTTAAATGTTCTCACCACACACACACACACACACACACACACACACACAATTATGTGAGGTGATGGAGCTGTTAACTAACCTTATTGTGGCAATCATGTCACAACATATGCATATATCAAATGATCACATTGTACACCCTAAACTTACACAATATGTCAATTATATCTCAATAAAATCAGGGGAAGAAAGAGACAACAGTGGAGAGTCACTACAAGGAAGACCAACATAAGCATAAGAATGTCGCTTGAGATAAGAGACATTGAATTGTCTGGAAATTGAATATATATGCAATTGGCTCTCAGACTTCACTGTGTGAATCACCTGGGGAGTTTGTTAATATAGATTTAGAGCTCGATCCCCTGAGATTCTGATTTCAGTCAACATTTGGTAGAGGTCCTGGGACCACATTTTTAAAGCTCTGCTCTCAAAAGCCACAGTTGCTCCATCAAACACCCAAATATGTTTGCAGTACCTAGAAAAACCCACAGAAAAGTGGAATCCAAGAACTGAAGAGATATTGAGAATGGTAGAAATCTATAAAAAGCCTCAGGAAATAATAGACTCATTTATTATCTTCCAGCCAACTTTACTCATAGGATGCTCTTCTAAGAAAATAGCATTTCCTGTATTTCCTCATAAAAGATATTTTCTACAGGGTATGAATTATTATTTCAGTCTTTCTATTACTTGCTTGTTTACAAGTTGTTCTTATGATAAATATAACAAAGGGATTTTGTGGGATCATCTCTCCAAATTATTTTACATTCCTAATTATGGAAGCCTAAAAAAATGAAGTTTCCTCCATTTCTTTATGCCTGAATTTCTACACCACACATGGAAAATAAAACTGCTTGATCTTAGTCCATATTAGAATCAGAGACTTAACAAATCATGAATTTCCTATCTGGTCATTTATTTTGATACAAGTTGTTTATAACTTGTTAATAAGATAAGTTGCCAATCCCGTACTTGCCTCAACTTCTAAAATTTAAGCAAGAGTAGATTTAAACCATCACCTATCCAAGGCAGAGTCAAGCATGTTACCTAATCCAGAGGTTCTTAAAGGGTGGAACCCAGACCAGTAGCCACAGCAGCAGCATCTGAGAATTTGTTAGAAATGCAGATTAAGCCCCAGTCCAGAACTACTGGGGGCCTTTTAGGTACTTCTACTGCTCACTGGAGGTGGAGAGCGACCACCCTACACTTCTCTCTCCAGTGTTTTCTGAACTGTGAATGCAGCCCATCACTGTACATCCCTTACTATTTCTGATATCAATCCTTCTGTCTCTATCTTAGTCCAATCCCTTACCATGTGTCATCCATACTACAGGAAAACCCTCTGTGTAGTCTCCCTGTCTTTAATTTTGCTCCTTCGGTATCCACCCTCCATGGAGACTCCAGTGCTAAATGCTAATACCGATGAATTTTACTAAGTAAAATCTTTCAAAGGCCTACAGGATAAAATCTAAATGCCCTAACTTGTCAAAAAAACCTTTTATTATCTGGCCCTCCTTCCAGGCTTTAAGCCTTGATAAGCAAAACTCCTTCACCCATTCTAATGTCTGCTTACTTTTGCATATGCTGTTCCCTCTGCATGCAATGGAATACTTAAGGCAGAAACTTTGACATGTAAAGTTGTTCTTCTCTATTCACCAAAGCAGAGTTTCTTCTCCTTAATCTTCCCCACTCCAACCACTGCTGTCACCTCATGCACACCCTGCAGCAAAAACAAAATCCTATTCATTTGTACAAGTTAGTCAAGTCTTACTTCCTCTGGGCAGCCTCCCTTGATGGCTCCTGGCAGATTCAGCTACTCTGCCCTTCTCGCTCTAAGGCATTACAAAAAGTCTCTTCTGAAGCCATTTTTGGTCTTCTGCAATTTACAATATGACATTCTTTCTATTGAGGACAGGGACTGTGTTTTGTTCCATTCTGGAGTCTCAATAACCCCAGCACGTAGCACAGTGCACATGAAACAAAGAAACCAAATGATGTTGTTACTTGGTAAAACCGATGAATGAATGAAGGAATCAATGAATAAAAAATAAGGAGAAGAAAGGAAAATACCTTGGGCTTTGAAGTAATTTACAACCTGGACTTCTATATTCTGCTACATTATTTTCCAGGTTGCAAACCAGTGGCCAGCAATCCAATACTCTCCAAGGACATGTCTTATTTCAACAGCACAGTGTTTAAATTTTTTCAAATGCCTTTGATGGGGCATGCACCCTCTTTTGAGCATCTAGTCCCCCTTCATCCATTTTTGTCTTGCTTCTTTCTACCAGAGTCACACATTCATGTCACCATCTTGGCTCATGAAGGCATGTGAGTCAGCCACCAGACTTATCCTTTTTTCTGGACCTGATCCTTGGCTTCTGTTTCTTGGCCACAGCTCTTGCACTCCAACCCAGCTGCTGCCCAGGTCTTCCCTTCCGCCTCTGACTAGCATGCTTAGATATGCAAGTACACATGCCAGAACTCTCAGCATCATTCTTCGGTGCTCATGGCGAGCCTCTCTGAGTTTGAAACCTGATGTTTCTGTAGGGTGGTGCCTTCCAGTGGCCCCAGTTCAGGGTTCTCCTATCTCTTAATGTATGTGGGGTGAACTTTAGGGTATAAACACCAGCTCTGACACATTCAAATTGTGTGCCCTTGGAACTCTATTTCTAACCTTCAGTTTCCTCATCTATAAGTGAAAAAATCATGTCCTCCTTGTAGATTTGTTGGAAAGATTAAGTGAGAAATTATAAGTTAGATCATATTGTATAGTTTTTGCAAACTAGTAGAGACTTATTAAATTTGTCTTCTTCAAGTTCGCTAATGCAACGCAGTCTGATAACATAACCAAAGAGCTTCTATTATGTGTTGGTCAGTTTAAATGCAGATTTCCATGAATCCTTACAAAATAACCACCACAACTGTGAGCTGGTACTCTTATTCCCATTTTACTTAAAAGGAAATTGAAACTCAGAGAAGTTAAAATATTTGCCCATCGAAATAAATGTTGTAAGTCAGTAAAAATGCTATAAGCAATGAAAGTATTTTTTAAAATCATCTTACAAGGAATTAGAAAGCTAATAACCCCAGGGTTGGGTCAATGAATTCAACCAAGTAGGGGCACTAGGTCAGGGTCCCAGGCATCTTCTTGTTGCCCGCCTTCTTGGTCAGAAGATAACTATGACGATTTTATCCATTTATAGCTCCAGTTTAGGAATAAGTAAGGGCAGTGGCAAAAAGAAAATGACTTTCTCCTCATGTTGTGCTCTCCTGTTTTAGGAAAATATTTTCTAGAAATGCCCCAGGAGCTTTCCCTTATAGCTGAATGGACCTAAGTGGTTCACACAGCCTCGTTGGAGGGGAGACTGGAGAAGCTACAATCTTACTTTCTCAGCCTCTCTGTGTGAAGCTGGGAAAAGCAGAGGAGGCTGGGAATTGGGCTTTGATGGGCTGAACCAGTGTCTCCCACAGAAAGACTAGGACAACCAGGATTCCAGGACAAGCCTGTTTGACCTCAAAGGTTGTATCCCTTTCACTGCTCTTTTGCTATACAAAATGTAAGTTGTTTTTTTTTTTTAAGATTTTTTTTTTAACATTTATTTATTTTTGAGACAGAGAGAGACAGAGCATGAACGGGGGAGGGTCAGAGAGAGAGAGAGAGACACAGAATCGGAAGCAGGCTCCAGGCTCTGAGCCATCAGCCCAGAGCCCGACGCGGGGCTCGAACTCACAGACCGTGAGATTGTGACCTGAGCTGAAGTTGGACGCTTAACCTACTGAGCCACCCAGGCGCCCCAAAATGTAAATTGTTTTATAGAAATTTAACATATTAATACAAAATCCAAACTAAGGTTTCTTTTATCATTCTGAATTCTTTCAAAGAAAGCCTGATATCTGTCTCTAGTGACCTATGATAAAAATGACATATTATAAATAAACTACCGTAACTTTATGGAATGGGGATAGAACCCTCTTGAAATTTGTTTTCCCTTTGATATCAAAAATATAAGTGATGTTATAAAGCAAGAGTCATTAAATTGGCAACAGACTTCAGATGTATTTAAATTGGAGGAGGATGGATTACACGTTTTTCAGAGATCCATTTTATATTTTTTGTCATACATTCATGTAACCTAGGTAACATGTTTCCACTACATCTTTCAACCAAATACGTCTTCAACATTTTCAAAGTTCAAGCCAGAATCTTATTCCAAAGGATTTTTGTGTTTATTTGAGGACCAGAGTTACATTTCAAATTATTTTAGCAATCTACTAATATTCATCAAGATGTGAACATATAGAAGAGTAGAATATTTTAATCAAGTTTTTTAAGGATATTATATTTACTTAACTCAGTTGCACTGCTGAAATGCAATTCAGATCCAAGTTATATTTCAAAATTAAAACTGCCATTCAGTTTTAAAGGAAATTTTTACATTTGTTTTATTAAAAGCAAAAAAGAAGTAAAAGTCTGCCTATTTGAAAATTAGCAAAAGGTTAGTTAATTTAGGGCATAAGAGAACCATTCCCTCATTTAGTCTAAACAATCATAGTTAACTATACTAGTTGTCAATAATGGAGTAGATTCTCTGGTTTAATATTTCATATTGTGATTCGTGGAATCACCTTCTCTGTGTTATTGGTATAATAAGGAAGGAGTGGAGTATAAATATTATGCTCAGATTTGTCATATAAAAACAAGACATTTACAAAAGAACATTAAAGCGATATTATCTGCAGGGGTGCTAAAAACTCCCCCATTAAAAGAAATAAAAAATCCTTCAAGTATCTGATGAAAACAAGGTTTATACTGGAGATGGTTACAAAATACCAAATGAATGCTAACTATGGTTATTGATCTCAATGTTGCCTGGTGAGCTGCACTGTTTAAAGCTGCATTCATTAGAAATGCATTTAGCTCTTTGCAACAGAAAACCAACTAAGACTAGCTTCCCTATAGAAGAGTGCATTGTTTTACACAAGAAGTTGAGAAAAGGCAGTCCAGGGCAGAATGGCACCTATGTGATCTCATCAGGGGCCCAGGTCTACAAATCTTAATGTGCAGCCTTCGTCCTCATGATCACAACGTAGTAGCTTCACTGCCAGGTAATGATTCTCATTCCAGATGGGATGAAGAGGGAAGGGGGGTATGAGGTCTGGCAAGCAGTCCTAAAGACACCATTCTAAAATTTTATAACACAATTTCAAACCATCAATTCTAGTCCTCTCATTTTTCAGTGAAAAAAACTAAAACACTGCGAGATCAAATGGCTTGCCCTAGGTGGCCCAGCTGTTATAGTTAGAACAAGAATAAGTCCTTCTAGTCCTTGGGCTGATGTCATCTCTCCTGCGCCCACCACTTTCTGGCTGTTCAGTGGGCTTCCTTTGGAATGCTAGTAATGATGGCACTGGGGACCTCTCCATACACAGAAGGGGACATGTTAGGAAAGGGTTGAATCACTGATGCATAAGAACCTTTATAGTATGGATACCAGGCTAGGGGGGCATTCTTCTCTCTCATCCTTCTCTGTAATTCCATCTTTTTCTATCGTCTATAGAGTCAACTCTCAGCTCCTTGGAACCAAAAGGCCATTGCATAAGTATCCCTTGGTTCCAGAAAGCAGAGTGGTCACAGTTACAATGATTCTGATGGTGAAGGTGGTTAGGAGGTGTGGAGGAAAGAGAACCCAACTTATTTTAAAAGTGGATGTTCTGGGTATCTATTTTCCTCAGCTGTGTGCACATCAAAGGGCAGGGACAAATGCAAAGGTCTTCTATGACATCCTATAACCACATAAACAGAAAAGAGAGCTCATCATTATCATTGAAAGTATATAGGTGGCCTAATACCTCAACCACTACCAAGCAGGTTATGTAGCTCTGGTTTGACCGAAATGAGGGCTGAATTCCTGCTATCAAAATAACTGGGTCATGTGGCTCAATAGGATGACAGTCGACGGACAGAGGAGCCATGTCGTTCGTCAGAACTCCACTTGAGGAAGCTGAGACACGTCCTGCTATGTGTGGCGGCAGATGGCCTCAGCATGCCTTCATGCTTGGTCAGATGTTATTAATCTATGACCAGAGGAGCAGGTGGCAACCCGGGACCGCACGATTTCCTTCAGAAGTCACCAGAGCTACAGAAAAGTGGGGACTGTCTCAACATGTTTAGAATCTCCATAGCGCTTATTTTTTAATAATTGTACTTTTTAGGCAAATGGAAATGAGGAACTGACATTTTATCTCCATTTTGCTGGGGTCTGGGAAAGACTCCATAGAATATTTAAGTGAGTAATCACTCACTTAAATACTCACCGGACAAAAGTAATTCTAAAATAGAACATTAACTCCACATTTAAAGAAAAATTCATTAAACCTGAGTAGTTTGTTACCATGAAATGCATTTGATTATGTTTTATAGCATGAATGAATAGTAGTTTCCCCAGTATAAAGCATTCAGCCAAATGTTTTACAGAATTAAGGTGCATTAGGAATGCAAATTATTCCAAGCCAAAGATGATTTCCTTCCTGGTTCACCTCTCTATAGCCCTAGGATATCACCCTAGGACCTGAGAGATCAACACCTCCATGAGTCTTCCTAGAGGAAGGGTCCTAATAGGCCTGGTCAGTCCACACTGATATATTTCGGTAAAGCAGTTAAAATACCAGCATCACAAATTAAAACCTTAAATTTATTACCTACAGTTATTAAAATGCCATGGTCAGATGCTGTTCAGCATCCCTCAAATAGCTTTCTTTTCATATTATTATTTGTATTAGTGAAAGCCATTTAAAAATGAAATCCCATTTCAATTTATCTTTGTGTTTAGATTGTTGTTCCAGCCTAGGAAAAAAAGAAAAAAACTAATCCCTTTACAAATGAAAATTGCCTTCTTGTGTTCTGAACTAATTTAATCTAAATTGTTAACTCTGCAGAAGGTGCACTCAGAAGAGAGAAATCTCATCCCAAGGGCTAGAGGGGTAACAGGTTTATCTTACTTATGCATCTGGTGCCCTAATTCACAAGGGCTCTGAAACTCTGGACTTACCACTCAGCTCACAGCCGGCAGCAGCCCCCTTTCATTCAGTAAATTCTGCAGTGGCAACGCAATAAGATAATAAGCTCAACCCAGTGGAGTATCCAAGATAAATACAGAGCTACGACATAAACCCGTAGTGATTGGAAAGGAGCAGCTGTTCAGTATCACGGGGAAACTGCCTGGGGTGGAAGTTTGGGAAGTATGAGGAAGGAGACCTGGAAAGACAACTTTGATTCACCCAACCTGCAAAGGGAAAATGCAGCATTCCAAAGCAAACAGCTCTGAATCATAAGTATGAAGTCTGGTTTTCCTACGTGACCGAAGACCACAATCTGTTTATTTGTATGTCTTAGACTCACCTCTGCAAAAACACACACATGACTGTTAAAGTTTTATATTTGGCACAAAATGCTGAATGTTCTCTTAAGTGAACCCACCCAAGAGCTGTCCCTCCATCTTGGGTCAACAGAGAGCCCCACAGCCGATGCCCTAGGTCACTTCTTTTCCACTCTCCCTGTAAAGTGGCATTATATTTGGGAATTCAGAAACCAGACCCTGACAGGAGTTTTCAACAGCGTCAACATGACTCCTGTCTACAAGGAAGTAGTTCCCTGACACTCTTCCTCTTTAAGTTTAGCCTATGACACAATTAGAGAACTCCACTTTAACCAGATTGTGGTAAATGATTTCATCATAATTTGCTTTCTAATTTCAACTGAATTGAATGAGGACACATGGAAGTCCTGTTAAAATTTTCCCCAAACCTAGACCTTGAATGAAGCGTCCCAGGCAAGTTTGTTCCTGCCTGAATATTTGTTTCATAGCCCTTGAGAAACTTCTGTCACAGTAAAGCTGTTCGACAGGTTCATGTTTGGGAGCTTTGGTAAACTCCACTCTTAGCAGCAATTATAGCACCTGCTAAAAATAATTTATAGAGACACACAAAGCCAGAGTGTGAGGGTGAGCAGTTGCACAGTTTCTGCCTCCAATGAGCAACATAACCAGCTTGTCATTGTGGTTGATTAACTCAACAAAACTACTGAATACTTGACTAACTCTGAAGCAGGTTGGATGTTAAATAAGAAGATATGTGATGTGTTGTAGCCACCAGGGTGGGTCCCATCCCTCTCTTTATTTAAGGAAGTCTATGTTCACCCATGAATTCAGTACCATCAGGAATACAGGGCGTTGTCTGGAATTATGTCCTCACTCTGGCTTATAACAAAGGTGCTTCAGCAGAAAACAAGGAGCTTGAGCAGGCACTAGATGGGTCCAGTGCATCCAGGACAGCAGATCATGTCCACCTGATGACATAAGACCAGTGAGATTATAAATACAATGTGATGGTTGCTGAAAACTAGGCTTGTTAAAGCATCTGCCACTTGCAAGTTTTACAAGCTTGGACACATAAAGCTCCTTTTTAACAGTTTTCCCATCTGTGAAATATGGAAAATAACTTATGAGATTGTTGTCAGGAGTAAACAATACACAAAATACTCAGCACAATGTCTGGTTCAGAAGGTGTTTTAATGAACCTTACCTTTCCATTCAAATCAGATAACCCTCCCTCCCTGTAGTATGACAAAAAATAAACCCTCCCAAAGGTATCCATATTCTGATGTCTGGAACCTATGAATGTAAATTATTTGCTAAAAAGAAACTTTCAAACCGTTAAGGATTTTGAGAGGAGGAGATTTTTCTAGAGCATATGTATGGGTCTTAAATCTAATCACAAGCATCATTACAAGAAAGGCAAAAGGAGAGTACATATGCAGAAGAGGAGACAACAATAGTCACATGAGCAGAGAGGGGAGTGGTGTGGCCATGAGCCAAGGAGATCCAGTAGCCACCAGAAGCAGGAAGAGGCAAGGAGTGATTCTTCTCCAGGGCCTCCAGAGAGAGCACAGCCCTGGGGACACCTGAATCTGGGGCTATGAAACTGATTTCAAATTTGGGCCCCCACAGCTATGAGAGAATCCATTCCTGCTGTTTTAAACCACTAAATTTATGGTGATTTGTTAGAGCAGCTACAGGAATCTAATACCTTCCCCAACTTCATCAATGTCACACATCGTGGTACATTGGCCACCTTCTTTTCAAGGCCCTTTGATATCTATAAATACAGCCATCTTGTCGATTTCATGAAACTCAGTGCAAAAAAAAAAAAAGTTTGGAGTACCCCCCCAAAAAAAGTGTTCGTTTTCCCTTTCACTGCAATTTTCACCTTAATATAAGGAGAAAACCCCGGGTGCTTTGTGATACACTACACCACAGATTGTGTTGGTTAGGAGGCATTTTTATACCCTACACCACCTAATTCCAATGGAAAGCCCACCACTTGTTTGCTCCCAGCCCCCCTTAGGAGGGCAGTGCCAGCAGGGTCCCAGAGCGTCTCTGGCTGGTGCCGGTGGGACCAGCTTGTCCTGGGCAGAAGAATCACACATTTTCTCCTAAACTGGTTTTCCATGGTCATCAAAAAAATTCACTGAGATGATTTTAAGTAATATAGCAGATAGTTGTCAGTGGTACTTGGACACAGAGTTACACAGCATCATTTCAATTCTCTTTCAATCTCTTTTACATAAGGAGAAAATAAAATAGTATTTATATTTATTATGGCCTCCTAATTATTATAAATGTGTCTCTTTCTTAATCATTTATGATGATCGTGCAAAGCTTCATTTTTAAACAAATGTATCTAAGTGAACACAGTGAATCAATGTAAACAAAAGTATTAAATAAATGACACCAGGAGTAGTCATAGTAAAGATAGTCCTCTAATGCTTAAAGTTTGGGGCACAGCACCCTAAAAAGATAGGAACTTCTATGAAATCCAGGAAAGATTGCATCCAGCCCCAAAGTTTCCCAGGCATATTCCAATTAGCAACAAAACCTTAATCCCAGGACCGTCTTGCCCTAAACTGCTCTCAGGCGGTTTCATTAGATTCTGCCTGAGAAACCCAAAGTGTAGTTGAAGACTGCTGTTTACCTGGGAAGCCCTCTGGACATTCACACCATCCTGATCAGAATAAATTGTGTGGCTGAAGGGACTTGTGGTTTTTCTGTTTTGTTTTCCTTAAGTTTACTTATTTATTTTGAGAGAGAGAGAGAGAGAGAGAGAGAGAGAGAGAGAGAGAGAGAGAGAATCCCAAGCGGGCTCCACACTCAGTGCAGAGCTCAATGTGGGGCTCAATCTCATGACTATAAGGTCATGACCTGAGCCAAAATCAACAGTCGGCCGCTAACTGACTGAGCCACCCAGGTGCCCCTAAGGGATTTGTGTTCTAATGGTTATTTTAAAAGAAAGATGCAGTAATCTTAAATAATTCAGGAGTTATATAATTATAGTAATGTTTACATAGAAAACAAAACAAAAACCACTTAGATGATTTTGGTTGAGTCATACTTCACTCTGGTTAGGGAAAATGATAATAACATATTTCAGGGTGCCTGAGCAGCTCAGTTGGTTAAGCATCTGATTTCAGCGCAAGTCATGATCTTGCGGTTCATGGGTTCAAGCCCCGTGTTGGGCTCTGTACTGACAGCTCAGAGCCTGGAGCCTGCTTCAGATTATGTCTCCCTCTCTCTCTGCCCCTCCCCCACTCGTGCTGTCTCTCTCTCTCTCTCTCTCTCTCTCTCTCTCTCTCTCTCAAAAATAAACATTAAAATAATAATAATAATTAATAATAATAATAATAATAATACATCTAGAACTTATTTGTCCCCCTATGGATGGTAACAAAACTATACTCCAGTACCTTCAAGGCACAGAAAAAGAAAATTACTTCTAGTCTTTGAGATACTTACATTATACTCATGTGCAGGGAAAACCTTGGTCCCTTGACTTATCTATAAAGATTTCGCTACCCTCCTGAGTCCCACGTACATGGTGGCAGAGAAAATAACTAGGACTAATTAGTCCAATAGAGTGTTCCCAGGCCAAACCCATCACTGAAACATCAACTTAGGCCACACAGTTGTCTTTTGATAAAAGCTGTTCTTTATCCTTATTCCTTCCTTTCCCAAGTTGGCAGCAGGTATATGACAGAGATTGACAGGTGTTGCAGCAGTGGGTGAAGGGCATGTATGTATTTATGTTTCTTGTGTAATTCTCCTCATCGCTGAGCCTTCTAACAACTGTTACTGAATAGTAAAGATTAGTCCATCATTTATCTACCTCTTCATTCAACTAGGCTTCCGCAGGCTGCTTTAGTCTACTCTTCATAATGGTATGGGCATCCTGAGGTCTGGCCCAGGCAGCCTTCACTATAGGCCTTGGTTAGAAGACCACTTCATTCTTAACAATGATTATTCTCCAGACTCAGACACCAGATTGTCTGTTTTCAGATCACTGCTTCCTTTCTGAGACCTTATGCAAGCTATTTAATATCCTTGTGTCTGAGTTTCCACATCTATAAAATGAGAGGATAGTAATAATACCACCTACCTCTCAGAATTGCTATGAGGATGAATTAATAAAGATAAAATATTTTGAGCATGAATCTGACACATGTAAGTGTTATATAAGTGTTTACTATAAGTGTTATCATTGTTGTGCTAGGAAGGTGTCCAGCCAGAGAATCAGCTTACTTCTATATCTCCCACAGGAGCATGTGAGAACCTATAGATTCTATTTAGATCACACACTTGCCAAAGGAAAATCCAGATCTTCGCTATGTTAGGCCATGGAGCATTCTCAGTTACGACCAGCTCCAGGTTTGTAGAGAGCGAAGTGTGAGGAAGTCTTCTAGAGTCCCAAAAAGAATCAAGGAAACTCTGTGAGCACCATTCCCTTTTTCTTGTCTAATCACCATGCCCAGGCCAAAACCAGAGAAATGACCTAGGGCTCAGTCTCACCTTATCTCTCTCACCTCTCACCCTTTTCCTCCCCCATAATCCTCAAACTGCTATCAGGAACTTGTCTCTTACTTTTTTCCTCCTGTCTTCTTTCCCATACACCAGATCTTCCTCTTCCAGGCTCCAGGTTTGTTGGGTATGGGACAATGGTGAAGGAGTGAAGGAGAACTTACTAACAATGAGAACTAAATCAAGAAGCTTTCTAAAATATCATACACACTGCGCTACTTTGTAACCTAAAATATAGCAAGAACCATCTTCAAATACTCGGTGATAGAAGGAAAAAGGTAACAACAACTCTATTAGTCTGGGGACTGGGATTCAAAGAAGGAGCAGGAATCCACGATAGGTCAGCCCATGGAAGTCATTTCCTGAAGAGATATCTCCAGGCCTTCTTCCAATGATTCTTAGGGAGAAGGGAACATTTTAACTAGAAATAAAGTGCTGATTCTGGGTAATTATAAACTAAGATTTTCTAGCAAAATTGGTTGTAAGATGGATCTTTCAAAACTATAACGAACAAAACAGGAAACGCAGTACCTTAATGAGATACAATCTGGTGTCAGGGTCCTTTACAGACATTTTCTACAGGAAATGACAACTTCTAGAGTTCATGATCAATATATATATATATTTTTTTACATTATGCCAAAAAAAACTAGCCTAAAAAAAAAGGAGAATCACTCAGCTCTTTGTAGGGCCCTCCTGTGATTTAACAAGGTAGAGCACACATACACATTCAAGACTTTCCTACTCAACACCGTGCAATATCATGAAGAACCATGCTGTTCTAATACAAAAAAAAAAAACCAAAAAAACAAAAAAACAAAAAAAGTGCTTTGGAACTTCTCCAAGCTACTCCAACTAAAACATAAAAATAGAGACTATTCCA
The DNA here is from genome assembly GCF_028018385.1 of Neofelis nebulosa. Taxonomy (NCBI): domain Eukaryota; kingdom Metazoa; phylum Chordata; class Mammalia; order Carnivora; family Felidae; genus Neofelis; species Neofelis nebulosa. Next base: position 39,344,690 of record NC_080786.1, on the reverse strand, counting down.
TACAATAGATAAATCTAGAAATACAGACATCTCCAAGCTTATTAGCTGTAAATCACCATGAAAACCACCCTCCAACAATCTGCAGGGTCTCCTAATAAACAGACGTCACTGCCAATAATTTCAGATATAAACTACACTGTCTCTTCGATTAACACTGCAGCCACAACTATATTGTACACTTGATTTTCAGAGGCTCTATGTGTGTGTCCGTGTACATAATGAAAAAGTTAAACAGGCTCAAAGTCAGAAAGAAAACTTGGTAACTCTAATTGTGTTCCCATTTCTGTCTGCAAGGTCATTCATTAACTGCAATTTTATGAAAGTGGCAGGCCCAACTCATTAAAGCTATTGGTGTTTTTAAAATGGAAATGGTTCATAACAGTTTAACAGAAGAAAAAAGCCCTGGGGTCATGCAGAAGTTTCTTCATTAAAAGAAAATTAACCCTGAATTTGTAGTGCCGTGATTTAATAAGCAATGGTAATGCTTGCCCCAAATTTACAAGATCAAAAAAGTACCATATGGCTTGATTATATGCAGTAATTAGGATAGAATTGGGAAGTAATGGAATCATAGAGTTTTAGGCCTGAAAGAGTAGTAACAGATCATTTCATCCAATCTCTTTTGTTTCTGCCTCCCCACCCACCCCCGCCTCCCCACCCTCTCCCCACTACACACATTTTACAGACAAGATAAATGAGTCCCAGAAAAATAAATTCCTTTCTCTAGGTTACATATTTAAATATTATAACTAAAAGCCAATATTCTCATTTCAAAGGACAAAAGAAATTCTAGTGTAAAAAACAATCTAGAACAAAAATTTGCATTATATAAGACAAAGAGGCTAATAACCTTAGAAAGTTTTTTCTACCAATGAGTAAAATGTTTAACAAACCAAAGGAAAAATAGAAAGGACATTCATAGACAATTGAGAAAAGTATCCATAGGAATTCTTGATAAATGTTCAATCTTAACAGAAAGCAAAGAAATGCACATTTAAACAAGAACATTTCGGGGCGCCTGGGTGGCGCAGTCGGTTGAGCGTCCGACTTCAGCCAGGTCACGATCTCGCGGTCCGTGAGTTCGAGCCCCGCGTCAGGCTCTGGGCTGATGGCTCGGAGCCTGGAGCCTGTTTCCGATTCTGTGTCTCCCTCTCTCTCTGCCCCTCCCCCGTTCATGCTCTGTCTCTCTCTGTCCCAAAAATAAATTTTAAAAAAACGTTGAAAAAAAAAAATTAAAAAAAAAATAAATAAATAAAAATAAATAAATAAACAAGAACATTTCATATTCACCTATCCACTGATAAAGATTTATAAGTATGTTAATACTCAGTATTTCTGCGGGTTACCAAGAGGGGTCCTTTTACATGCTGCTGGTATTGATGAAATACCAGCAAACTTTCTGAATAGCAATTTAGTAATATGTCAAAAGTCATAAAAATGTTTAAGTCCTTTGACCTATTAACTCAACCTCTAACCATTTATTCTAAGGAATGGAGATGTACAACAATAATTGTGCAAAATACAGTGTTATAGGAGTGAAGAGTTGAAATCATTAAAATGTCTATTAATAGGGATTGCATAAATACATTTTTTACATTTATTCCATCGACTACCACCAAGTAATCATGTCATGTGACAAAGTAAATTTCATGCTACAAAGTAGTTAATAAAAATATCAGGTTATAGAAGAAAGGTACAGCATGATTTAATAAATTGTTCTATCAATAAAAAATAAAATACATGGAAAATAGATAACAAAATGTAAGGCAGTAGCATTGTAAGTATTTTTTCTTCTTATCCATAATTTTTCAAAATTTTATCAATAAACATGCATTACCTAAAGACAGAATCCAAACAATTTAAATGCCAACAAAGCATCTATTAAGATAAATCTGAGTTATTTATCAATGTGGAGGTAGAATGTTAAAATCTCCAGGGACCCTTCCAAGGATATTCTATAGTTGAAAACTGAGCCTTCAGAAAAACCACACTCTCTCTGTTGGTTCTGCTTCAATGAGAATAAGACAAATAATCTCGTGTGTGTGTGTGCGTGTGCACACATGCACACACACACACACACAAACACACACAAAGAATTATTTTCATACTGCATTTAACCTTTGGAGGTGTAGGGGGTTAGAAGGACCCGGTGTCCCTTTAAATCTTAAGCATCACTTTGTAACTTCCATCACTGAAATAAGGTCAGTGGTTTAAATGCCTTTAGCACCTGATTAATTAGTAATCAGGACAGAGTAGATAGTTTTTCTGCTTCGGAGCCAGTAATTATCATTCCTGACACAGAATTCGACTTTTGGTAGGCAGCAGGCACACTGCTGTCACAATTATACTCTGCTCCACACTCCAAATTTATTTTAAGGTTCTCTTTGGAGAAAAAGAAAGAATCCTTGTAAAGACTTTACCCAAAGCAGCCCCTTATTGGAATCATTTTTTTTCTTCTCATTGAATCCCTATATTACATAGGTGCTATAATCGATTATTTTCTGGAAGCAAAGAAATTGTAGAACACTAGTATGTATCTCAGGGAGATATTAAACAGTTTTGAAATTCATGTCATGATTATTAAAACAAAAACAAGGGAGAAGACACTGAAAAGACTATTGTATTATAAGATTCCCCAAAGTAGCATGGAAGACCTAGAAAATCTGGCTTTTTCCTCTTTAATTTTGAATGTTGTGCCTACAATCAAACATGTGTACAAAACTGTGCAAAGCCATAGTTTATCTAAGTCCTCTTAATTAGGGAACCTTTTGGGAAAGCTCTGGCAATGAGTGGCTAGTATCAAAAAAACAAGAAATAACAAGTGCTGGTGAGGATGTAAAAAAAGGGAACCCTCACACTCTGTTTGTGGAATGTAAAACAGTGTAGCCACTGTGAAAAACAGCATGAAGTTTCCTCAAAAAATTAAAAATAGAAACAACATACAATCCAGTAACTACACTACAGGGTATTTACCCAAAGAAATTAAAATACTATGCATTTTAATAGTATTTATGCACCCCTATATTCATTGCACCCCTATATTCATTGAAAAGATATATGTACCACTATATTCATTGCAGTAGTATTTATAATAGCCAAGATAAGGAAACAACCTAAGTATATATCAACAAATGAATGAATGAAGGAGGTGTGAGATACACACACACACACACACACACACACACACACATACACAATGGGATGATACTCAGCCATAATAATAATAATAATAATAATAATAATAATAATAATATCTTGCTAATATGGCAATGTGGATGGACCTAGAGGGTATTTTGCTAAGTGAAATGAGTCAGGCAGAGAAAGACAAATACCATATGATTTCATTTATACATGGAATCTAAAAAACAAAAACAAAAACAAATGAACAAACAAATAAAATAATAGAGACAGATTCATAAATACAGAGAACAAACTGGTGGTAGCCAAAGGGGAAGGAGGTGGGTGGACAAGCAGAATAGGTAAAGGGTATTAAGAGGTACAAACTTTCAGTTATAAAAGAAATAAGTCACAGAGATGAAAAGTACAGTGTAGGAAACATAGTCAACAATACTGTAATAACTTTGGTGACAGGTGGTGACACACTTACCATGGTGAACATTGAGTAATGTACAGAACTGTCAAATCACTATGCTGTACACCTAAAACTAATATAATCTTGTATGACAATGATACTTCAAAAATAAATAAATAAACAGATCAACAAACAAATAAATACACCTGTGATAAGTCAATTGCCATTCACATTTCGACTGCAGGTAACCAAACTACCAACTACACATCCATTTTTCTACTATCAATGTTAAGTGCTGAATAAAATAAATGAAAAAAAAAACAAAAAACAAAACCAAGATGACCACAACAAAAAAAATCTTAAAATCTTTGTCCATGAAAGGGTGGTCACAGCTGATACAGCCATATAGTCACAAAAAAACAAACAAGAAAACACACAAATGCAGTGCACTGTATGGCCTGGGTGGTCCTTGATCTGTGGTAAACCTCTGGAGTCCTGTTCTCATTACAAAGCCATTCTTTTTGTGCTCCACTGGCATTTGCTGCCTTCAAATTGGAATCTTAGGTTATGGGGAGGCAGACTTAGGCATTTTTTAAAGTAATATAAGTAATTTAGGATTCTATGATCCTAATTCCATTACAAGAGCGCCTGGAGGGGCTCCTGGGTGGCTCAGCATCTGACTTCCTCTCAGGTCATGATCTCACAGTTCGTGAGTTCCAGCCCTGCGTCAAGGTTCTGTGCTGAAACCTCGAAGCCTGGAGCCTGCTTTGGATTCTGTGTCTCCTCTCTCTGTCCCTCCCCGACTTATGCTCTGTCTCTGTCTCTCAAAAATATATAAATGTAAAAAAAAAAAAGAATTAAGAAAAAAAAGAGTCCTTGGAAGTGACCATTATGCATTTCTTTCAGATGCTGATGCTCTTGAGGGAGAGAAGGAAGTGTGTGTGATTCAGAAGTGATAATTTGATGCTCAGAAAGAGAAAAACAAGTCCCAGGTCAGAGCTACAGGGCAGTACAGCAGTGACTACAGAAGCCAGACAAGGAGAGGACGTGCTCATGCACAGCACAGTGACTCTGTGCTTTTGTGTTGAACATTAGAGAAAGAGAGTAAGGATAAGATAAACAGATTGTCTTGAAATCTGGCATGGTATTAATAAAGATCACCTAGAAAATGCTAGGAAACCTGTTTACAAAGCACTGTTGGAAGACATGCTATAGTGGTATTGAAGATAACAGGTATCTACTCAGGTAATCAGCATAGTCTGCCACGTATGCCCAGTTCTCCATCTTCCAGGAACTTCCAGGTGTCCCTATGGATAGAGCCATGTGACTATTTTTACTTCATGAGTCATAAGCTTAAATGAAGTATATGTCATTTCCAGGCTGGAGCATCAAGTGGCCAGTGGGAGATGCTTCAGCTTTTTCTTTTTCTTTTTTTAAATCCTTCAGGCAAAGTGCCTGGCCACATTCAAGATGGGCAGCTATTCTCTCAACCTGGGTTCCTAAAGAGCTATGATAATCTGACCTCTTGAGGATCCATAATACACTTTATTGGATGAGGAATAAAACTTGGTTATTTGAAGTCTCAGATATTTGGAGTTATTACCTCAGCATAATCCAATATCCTAACTGGTATATATAGTTACTTTCAAATGGACATTAGTCTAGATAACGCTTTCACTGGCCATTCAGAAATCAGATATAAATGATGAAAGTCATAAAAAGCCATAAAAAACATAAAAAACCTAGAAGCGTGAGAAAAGAATGTAAAAAGGATAGCAAAGCAGACTTGAACTGATGGATTTCAGGGGGGGAACATCTGCTGGAAGAGGAAAGGAGGAAGGGGAAGAAAAGGAAGAGGAAAGAGCCAAGAGCTACATGCATAAACCTAATAAATACAAATCCCCTTATGTTTCCTACTGTTCTTCAAGCAAAGTAAAAATAGCTCATAGAATAATTTACTTTTTAAGTTTATTTATTCATTTTGAGAGAGAGAGAGAGAGCACACATGGGGTTGGTGCAGAGACAGATCATCTCGAGCAGGCTCCATGCTGTCAGTGCAGAGCCCCTCACAGGGCTCAAACTCATGAATCATAAGATCATGACCTGAGCTGAAATCAAGAGCCGACACTTAACCAACTAAACTACCCAGGCACCCTTAGAATAATTTATTTTTATAAGCGTTTGGAAATAATCTGTTTATTTTTGGAGATTATTATTTTATACATAAATGTACCATTCTATCGTTCTGACACCACCGTCATTTCTTCCTTTGAGTTACCAATTGAAAAGCTATAGGCTCATGGTTTTATTACACACATAAAATGAACACACTGCCACCTAATTAATCTTTCATCCTAAATAGCTCATTTCTCAAAAAAATATGAGATTAAAAAATAAAAATACGGAGGATATAAATGTCTATAAAGCATTTAATTCTGCTTTTCCTTGTTAATAACAAAAATTCTATATACATTTTGAGATAGAATTTGCGCTCCTTAAGTCGTGTGATTTCCGTATGAAAGTATATCAGAATGATGATATCTATGGTAGTGCCATTTCATAAGTGAAGAAAGAGGTTCCCAGAAGCATCATGAAGCCAGCAAAAATGCATTTTGGGATCCATTTTTTAGTATTATTCAAAACTTCTAAAATGCTTGCATTCATTGGTCATTCAATAAATATTTAATGAGCACCTACCATGTATCAGCCATTGGGCTAGGTGAGCAAGACATACTCTAATGGGTAACACAAGCACCATTGTGTGATTAAAAAGACACAGTGGTAAGCCCTAGGCTTTAAGTACAGGGTGAGAGCTGTGGGGGCACACAGAGAGCCATGTAACCCAGGATGTGGGGTCACAGGAAGGCTTCCAAGTAGTAGTGTCTAAAATGAGACAAGACTAAAGTTGCTGACAGCAAGAACTTTCCAGGTAGTTCTAAAATGAGAGAACCTTAAAAAAGACCTGGAGGAAGAGAGAGTGTGGACCATTGGTCAGTAGCTTGGGGTCCTCAAAGGCCAATGGAGACTGCCCAGAAATGAAAACAAAGAGGTAAATTTAACAGGATTCAGATATTGAAGTTCCTTTTAGACCACATAAAAGGAATTGTACTTTTGATTAAAAACCAGGCAGCCATTGAAGGATTTTAAGCAGAGTGTGTACTGTGATTGTGCTTGAACTCCAGCAAGGTCACTCTGTCTCTGGTCTAGGAAATGGATTGGACAGGGCAAGACTGGAAGCAAAGTGGCTGATTGGGAATCATTTTAAATAACCCTAGTGAGCTAGTGTCTTCCAAACCAGGATAGTGGTAGCAAGGTAGAGAAAAGCGAACAGTTTGAGAGAAAGAGTAAGAGAATGTCCACAGGTCAGAGGGAGGGAAGAATGGTCAAGGACATCCCCCTAGGGGCTCCGGGCTCACTTGCCCGGCATCAGTTTCTAGATGCACCACTTATTATTAGGTGGCCTTGGAGACATTTCCCAGCCTCTTTTGCAATAGTTCCTTCATGTAACAAATGGGGATAAAAATAGTACTTACCAGGGGCACCTGGGGGGCTCAGTCAGTCAGTTGAGCATCCAACTCTTGGTTTCGGCTCAGGTCATGATCTCACACTTGGTGGAACTGATCCCCAAGTCAGGCTCTGCACTAACAGCACAGAGCCTGCCTGAGGTTCTCTCTCTCTCCCTCTCTCTCTGTGCCTCCCCTGCTCATTCTCTCCCTCTCTCTCTCTCAAAATAAACAAATACACTTAAAAAAATAGTACTTACCTTATAGATTATTTTGAGGTCAGCAGTTCCATTAATGCCTAATGCATAGTAAGCCTTCAAAAATATTAGCTATTTGTTTCCAAAGGAAATGAAATGGGATTAGGACTGAAAATGTCCATTAATTTAGTGACTTTGGGGAAAACAACTCTAACATTGGAAGGAGACAACTAAAGTCATATTGCAGTGATCTGAGGAGTGAAAGAGACAAAGGAGAGTTGGAAAATATGGATAAGTCCTGGAAGAAAGAAGGATAAAAAGCAAAATCATTTCCAAAAGGAAATATAAGGCCAAAGAAGGACTTTTAAAAAATGTTATGGGGCGCCTGGGTGGCTCAGTCAGTTAAGCATCTGGCTCTTGATCTCAGCTCAGGTCATGATCTCACATGCTGACAGCATGGAGCCTGCTTGGGATTCTCACTCTTCCTCTCTCTCTGCCCCTCCCCAGCCTGTGCTCTCTAAACAAACAAACAAACAAACAAACAAACATTTAAAAAAGTTTAAAAAGGTGATATATGTAATGATTGAGTGATGATAAAAAATAGACAATAGAGAGGGTGACATAGAAGCTTCCAGAGACAAAGGGTATATGTGATGGCAGAAGCTCCACAAAAAAGAGAGACAAATTGAGATCCAGAGCTCAGCTGGGGGAATCAGCCACGGATGAAAGAGCAGAGCAGCTCTTTCAGATTCCAAAAGACTCTTTGCTATACTCTTTTTCAGACAAATTGTTTATATATGTTCAATCAACAGAACGCTTTTGTTCAATTTGATCATGAAAAAGAGGACAGCAAGACATATGAATATATGACACAGAGGACTTAACTAAAAACTCACAACTGTGAGCAAAGTGAAGGCACCTGGATTGCAGTTTCTTTTCAGCTCCATACTGCCAGCTCTACTCTAGTCCTCTGGATGTCCATAATAGAATCACATGAAGCCACTGTTCAAAGAGTCCTTGTGAGGTCAGGAAGAGGGGGCAATGATGGATTCATGAGCAGCCAGCAGGATTCAGCAACAAAATAGTAAATTATGCCAGGCCAAGAAATATACATATATCCAGAAATCAAACTCAAAGAGCAAAGATTTACAATATAAAGAGAACAAAGTATTTAGATACAGTTAAAGGCTAGGACAAGAACCAAGGTAGATGCTTATACAAAATATTTATCTGTATGGGATATTTAAATTTCTATTTTTTCTCAAAAAGATATTCAACTAGGCTCACAAGGCCTTTCAGGGTCAACATTCTATCAGTGAAGATGGTAATTGAAACTTAGGCATTCATGGTCATTCGCAAGGCTGTTAGCAATGTAGCAATGCAAGAGCTACTAGCATGCAATTGACTTTCTAGACCAGAGTAGACATATGTCAAACCTCATACCCTTATGCATGATTATTTCAGACTCCTACATAAAGCAACATATTAGAAACCTACTTGAATAAGCTTAGTTTATATTTTTCAGATATTTGTCTAATGGGTCATGCTCTGAAATGTGATGGGAACATGAAAATATCCTTTAAAATTACAATAACAGAACAAATTAATAACAGTGCTTGAATTTTCAAAGATCAAAGGGTAATTTTTTTCAAAGTGTTAGGCACTTCACCTTAAATGGATTTAGAAATCAAGTTAATGATATGATTGCTGAAATATTTAGGAATAAAGTGTACTAATATCTGCAACTTCTTTTAAAATGCATCAAAAATAAGATGCCTTGATGAATGGATAGAAGGATTGATAAATGAGATATGTAATAAAGCAAAAATAGGAAATGCAAAATGTTAATGGTAGAATCCAAGTGATAGATATATGATTACTAACTTCACAATTATTTAACTTTTCTGCATATTCTATTTTTATTTTATTTTAATTTTCTTAATTTTTATTTGAGAGAGAGAGGGAGCATGAGCACTGGAGATGGGCAGAGGGGGAGGGGGAGGGAGGGGGGGAGAGAGAGAGAGAGAGAGAGAGAGGGAGAGAGAGAATCTCAAGCAGTCTCCATACCCAGCACAAAGCTTGATCCCACGACCCTAGGTTCATGACCTGAGCCAAAATCTAGAGTCAGACACTCAATCAACTGAGCCCCCCATGCACTCCCTGCATATTTAAAATCATCACGCCAAAATTTTGTAAAAATTACTTGTAAGTAATCATTTCGCTCAAGTTCTTGGTTCCATCAGCTATCATCCTCTCAAGGGCCTTGTTTCATAAATTTGGTCTTATACCACTTTATTGCTTTCTCACTCTACTAGTTCTCTCTACTTTTCAGCACTTTTAAGTGTGTGTGTGTGTGTGTGTGTGTGTGTGTGTGTGTGTGTGTTGTAAAAATAGAAACATATTCCAATTAGCCTTTGAGAAGAAAGGCTTGAATACTACTTATGATTTTCAAGCTACAGAAACCTAACTCAATCTGACTCAGGTAAAATGGAGAATTCACTTAACTCACGAGTCCAGTGGCAAAGGGTGAGGAATCTGGAAAATTTAGGCATGACTGGATCCAGGAGCTCAAATTATGCTATCAATTATCTACCTTTTTCTATCCCTGTCCTTCTTTTACTATGTTGGTGTCTTTTCAGACCCTGCAAGATTATTTGAGAGGCAACTGCATGAGGAGTAGGATTATAGGATTGTCTGGCATGTCCATTGTAAAAACCTCTCCTATTCTGGCAGATTCCACCCTTGAGTCTGTGTCTCCTTGTAGCTATCACAGTATCCCTTGCCACACTTTTTGGAAGCTGCATCTATATTCATTTTCCTTCTTCCTCACCTCAAAACCACTCCTTGGTTCTCTGCAATCTGGATTCTGCTGCCATGGTTCCATGGAAACTGCTTTTACAAAAGTGACCAATGTTACATCCTTATTTAGAAAGCTGTGAAGACTTTCACTTCTTATCATACTGGCCCTCTATGCAGCATTTGACTCTACTGGCCACTTGCTTCTTTTCTTACTTTATATTCTCCCTCTAGCAGATCCTGAGATAGGACTTGAGTTCAAGTAGTTTATCCAAAAGATGATGTCAAGGAGCACAAGTGGGGAAGTAGAAAAAACTGAGACAGAGAAGAGGAAAGGGCAATAAAAAGGCATTAATAAAAAAGGCCATCAGTTTTCTTCTGAACTGTGACAACAATCTCCTAATCGGTCACCTGGCCTGGGTTTTGCCTGTCTAAATCTATATCCCTCAAAATGCATTCAGGGAAATTTACACAAATATGACACCCCTCTCTCTGCTCCAAGTCTCTTCCTCTTTCCAGCCCCCACCAAATAAATCCAGACTACTTGGCATTCAGCACAAAGCCTCCCACCACTTATCCCTTATTTGCCTTTGTTGTTTATTCTTGCTCTGGTGTCCACCTGTAGTTTTGGATACCAGTACTCAAGGACTGTAGGACACCTGACAGGACATGCTCTTTCATACTCTCTTATATCTGCCAAGGTTACGTCCCTCTGCCTAGAGTGCTCTTCCTACTCTCCATGCCTAAAACGTCTTTACACAACCTTCATGACTGGACCAGGCAGCCTTCCTCCAGGTCTCACTGCATCTTGAGCAAACATGTACACTGGCACCAATAATGTTATTGTATCAATGTAGTCTGTTCCCTTTTTCCATCTCCCATACTAGACCATAAGAATCTCAAGGATTAAGGTCATTTATTATTCAGTAGGCTTTTAATAAATAATGAGCTGAACTGTAAAATTACTAATAGTACCATTACTGACATCTCTCAATTCAAGCATATAAAATTGATTGGAATTTCTTTTTGGACAGTTACAAGAGCTATTTCCTGAGGGAGTGAGAGAGTGAAAAGCAAGGAGGTCTGTTTCACTCTGCATACTAGTGTGTTGGAACTAGCCAAATACCTATGGAGGAAGTTGATGGAACTGGTGAAGGGGAGAGGCTAATAATCCCACTGTGTCCTCCTTCACACTCTCTGGTGAATTTGCTAGGGTTTCCACGATCTGAAATTGACTTCAGCCCCTAGGCTGAAGATTTGCTTTTATAGATAGGTACCAAGAATTTAAGTTGCCATTCATCTTACCTACTTTAACTGGATGTAAACCTCTAGCATAAAAATGGGTGATTTGATTGTATTTGTTGAGATTCCTAGAAGAGTTTGTTAGTAGAGAAGTTTTTAGTCAACTTTCATCATTCATCCATTCAACTAATATTTTGTTTTATTTTGTTTTAATTCACTTTTTGAAAAATAAATATAAATAGTAAATGGTAAACAAAAGGATATAAGTCAGTGCTATCCAAAACATTACTCTGCGGTGATGGAAATATTCTGTATCTGTGCTGCCCAGTATTGTAGCCACTATCCATATGTGCCTTTCAAGAAACATGGCTACTACAACTGAGAAAATGAATTTTTTAATTGTAGTTAATTTTAGTTGAGTTAAATTTAAACAGCCACATAGGACTGGTGGCCAATATAGCAGTGCAAGATAGAGAGTAAAACGTCTTTTCTTTTGTTTCTGTTCAACCATCAAGTTCTTCTCAGAGGCATCCATTATTATCATATTCTTTAGCGTATTTCCCGGGATACTCTGTATATCTGTAAAATATGTGTGTGCACAAATAGCCGCATACAAGTTACACAAACCACTTTGAATTCTGGTTTTTCCCTGAAAACCCTGGGTCATAATTTCCATTTCAGAATAGAAGATTGCCTCACACAGAAGTACTGCAGAACATTCCTTAGTGTGTGTGTGTGTGTGTGTGTGTGTGTGTGTGTGTGTGTGTGTCTGTGCGTGTGTGTGTGTGTGTGTGTGCCACAACTAGTCCTCTATCCAAGCACATTTTGCTTGCCTTAATATTTTTCTGTGAAGAAAATTCATAATGAGTGTTTCACAGATTCCCAAGACCATCCGTATATTTCATGTATTTCATTAGAAGAACTTTCAGTTTTCAGAATATAGTTGTGCTCACTGCTAAGGTTTATTACAGTAAAAGGCTATGCAAGAGGGTCAGCAAGTAAAAGAGACACAAGTAGACGCTGAAGAAATCCAAACATAGGCTTCCTATGTTCTTTCCCTCCAGTGAGAGTATGCAGCCTGTGCACTTTCCTTCGGCAGCAAAACATGCAGTAACACGCGTTCAATATTTCTGCCCAGGGAAACCCATTAGAGATATACTGCTAAGGTTTTCCTTGGGGACTGGTCACATAGGTACCCCCTGCTTAGCAACTACCAAAGCCCCCAATTTCCATTATAAAAGTAGTTGTTTAGTGCTCCAATTGGGTAAAACAGCCTTATCACTTTGGCAACATTTCACATCAGTACAGGGAACTGTTTACCAGCCAAGTTATCAGAAGCCAACCAAGAGCCAATCATGTAAGCAAGCCCTTCTAAGACAGCAGCCCCAGACTTGCTATGTTAACCCTTTTCTGCATAATGAATATCTTAGCACGTACCTGTTTGCACATACATATGCAAGTATACCTGTAGGGTAAATACTTAGACACAGAAATGCATCAAAAAATATGAGCATTTCCAATATTAATAGATATTGCTGGACTGTAGCAATTTACACTTGTACTTGCATAACATCAGGGTATTCTCCTAAATCCCCACAAACACGGTGAAATAAATGTTTAAAAATATTTACTATGTACAAGGCAACATTCTAGGTACTGGGAATACAGCATTAAAGAAGGCAGAGGTTCTGGCTCACATTTCACAGGACAAAAGGCAGAAATAAACAAGCAAATGAGTAAGTGAATAGAATAATTTCAAATAATAGTAAATCATACGAAAAAGTAGAGTTAGATCACATAATATATTTGGACAAAAGGAAGTGCTTTGGATTCAGTAGTCTAGGAAGTTCTCTCTGATAAAATGATCCTTGAGATAAGATCTCAATTCCATAAAAAGAAACAAAAAAGAGAGAGAGAGATAATTATTCCAAAACTGGAGGCAGAGATCTACCAGACAAGTCTGGGGGGGAACTGTCCATATGCCACAAGCTGGGAACAGAAGAAAGGTCCCTAAGACCACAACACAGTGCTGGACCAAAGGAGAGAATATTTCAAGTTAAAGTCAGAGAGGACAGCAGGGGCTTTCTGTCAATGTAAGAACCTTTGGTTTTACTCTGAGTGCTGCTGGGGAAAGTAATTTCATTCATGCAGTCTTTTGATGCCCTTTTGGCTACATAAAAATGGGTCTTGGGACTTCCCTACCAAAAGCTAAAGAGCACTCACAGCCTCATGGTCTGTGCTGGACTTATCACCTTGTGTGGGTTTATCTTTCCCTGTTTCAGACTCAGTGTGTACTCTTTTGGTCGGCTTAAGTGTGTGGGCCATATGACAGCTGGTCAACCCCACTACTATATCTGTCCCATGCAGTGAGGGGACAGGAAGCACAAGAAGGGCACTTGTAGGCCAACTGCCCTGCATCAGCTGTGATGGAGGGACCCATTGTCCATGGGGGACTGTCACCTACCACTGAAGCTCATCTTATCAGTTTCTTCCCTGTGTGAGTAAAAGCATTGCTCCATTCAGTGCTTGACTGCATTGTGCTCTCCTTGGCAACTCTGATACTAAGAGGCACTGGGCAGAAGTGTTCAGACTTGACTTCTGCTGGTAGTTAACAGATGCCACTTGCTCGGCAAGTACAATGTAAAACTTTTGAAAGATTTTAAGCAGGGGACAAAAGTGTTCAGTTAGCAACTGTGTAGAGAATGGATTTTAGAACAATAAAAAGAAAAGCAGAAGGAATTTGAAATTTGTTGAGGCATTCCAGGTGAGAAATGATGATGTTTAAGCTGCAGTCTTAGCAGGAGGGTTGAAGAAAATGAAGCCAGCAAGAGTTGCTGAGAGTTTGAATGTGTATATATTGGGGACTGAAACCAACATAATCTCTGTCCCTGACTTGGGACTGGGCATATTTTCTTTTCTCTATGTTAAACACTAATGAGAACAAGCATAAAATAGCTAATTGCTTGAGAAAACACAAATCCTTAAACACAAGATTGTAGAACCAGCTAAATAGCTTACCCAACAAGACTAACAGCATAAAGCACTGCCTTGATGTATCTACCTATCCAAAGCTATTATGTCATAAACTCTATCGAATCTCAACCAGTTTCTTGCTTTGTAAGACTCACTTTAAAAATCACCCAGCCCAGGCCCTAGAACCGTGAAGTGTTCCTCCCTGAAGGTCCAGAATGTGTTGGGAGAAAAGGAGAAAGAAGTAAAGAGAATCTTCTGGAAGGTTATTATCATACCTCTATTATTGTAGTTTCAGAATCTTAGTATGAGATCCTGGTAGAATGAGTCCTTGGTTAACATTCAGAATGCTTGGTCTATGGCCAACCCATTGACTTAAAACATCTCAATCCCCCAAGCTCTTCTACATAATGTAAAGATACAAAGTTAAACCCTGGTCCACCTTCAAAAAATGTGAAATAATATATGTAAAACAGGGAGTAGTTTGAGGGGAAAATTGAACTTTATGAAATAAAGAAACTGTGTTATTTTCTGATTGAGTGTAACTTTTAACTCACATTCAACCATCTTCTATCTCTTTGAAGTACAAAATGAGATTTTCTGATTCCTTAGGAAGTGCCTTAAAGCCAACCTAATTATGTTTTATATGAATATAGATTCTATCAAAATAGGTGACAAAACTAGCATCTGGGTGTGAATTTTCCTTCATGTACTAGGAAATAGGTAATAATCCCAGGGCCAGCAGGGCCTTAAAAACAGACATAATCCTAAATTACACAGAATAATGATCTATAAAACAAGGAATACAAATATTGGCAGGTAAACCATACAAGGCTTTATTCAGGTTATGGGAAGTTCAATTTGAAAATATTACTTTTCTCGTGATGCCTGGATGGCTCAGTCAGCTAAGTGTCGGACTTCAGCTTGGGTAAGAATCTCACTGTTCATGGGTTTGACGCCTGCATTGGGCTCTGTGCTGGCAGCTCAGAGCCTGGAGCCTACTTGGGATTCCGTGCCTCCCTCTCTCTGCCCATACCCCGCTCATGCTCGCGCTCTCTCTCTCTCTCTCTCAAAAACAAATAAACATTTTCTAAAAATTAAAATACTACTTTTTTTAAAGAACCATGCTTATTATTGTAAATATATTAAAGTTTTGGGCTACTTTGAAATGCTTAGAAATCTGTGTTCAAAAGGAGAGAAAATAAGTACACTTCTCTGGGGTTCGAAAAAATTTTTTTTTCAGCGAGCATTTCTCATCAACTATGCGTGCCTTCCTTATACATTGCATAGGCCAGATGCTACAAGAAAGCAGTGTACATCTTTTCAATGAAAACACAATAGTTACTCAGAAAGACGAAGGCCTCCAAACAGTGTGTTGCAGTATACCATCTTGCAAAATCTAAATATAGTGCTGGGTCAACTCCTTTAGGTCACTAAACAGAACTGCTGGCAATTCCAGACAATGACTTTTTGTATTTTTTTTTCCCTGAACATTTTCACCACCTGTCTTCATGTCTGACCTCTCCAGTCATTTCAAGCAGTTCACAAAAGGAAGAAGGAAAAAAAAAAAAAAACCCTGGCAAGCCCATATGCCAAACTAAATCATATCCAGGAGACCAAATGCCTGCTGCATGCAAGAAATGGTTATTTATAGACCTGTAATTAGTGATTAAAACCTCAGGGAGTATTTTGTTTTCCTTTTAACCTTAAACTCCTCTCAGCTTCTATGTATTCTCATACTAAATGTGATGCTGTACAGCTCAGCCATTTATTAGAAAACAACCTAGTAATTATTGTGGGAAATGTGCTCTTCACAGTAGGTCTAGTTTGCCTCATGTTTTTAGTGGCCAATTATTTTTCAAAATAAGATCAGAGCCTAATCTGCCCCGGTTGGCCATCAGAGAACTCAGCAATGTTTCACCATGTAGAAATTAGTAGCTATATTAAAAATAAAAAGCAACTTTTAATTAGTAGTGATATTTTGATAGATTTAGGCTGAAATAGTGTTATTTAAGAAACAGGTATTCAAATAGGAAAAACAGAACAAGGCTCACTATGTTATCACAGATTTAATAAATGAGACATGAGTAATGTGGGACTGAGAGTATACCTATCTATTATCAATTCTGAATATTTAGCAAGTCCAACAGCATATATTTGCCCAATATAAACAGGCATTTCACTTCCACCAATGTGAAATGGATATCAGAAAGCAAAACCAAAAAAATGATTAAAGATCCCATGCAAAGAATTTCAAATAATTCATGTAGATACTCTAACTTTAAGGAGGGAGAAACTAATACCTGCTTAAATATGGACTGAGCATAGGAACTCTCTTCCAAAGAAACAGCACAGAAGTAGGGGGACAAGAAAGTAACTTTGCAGTGGAGAAACCCGACCACCACCTCAGTCAGGTGATCAAGGTCAATACCAACAGTGATAACTCATAACGACAGTATGAACTCCTAATATGATGTGATGAGAATGACATCTCACCTGTGGATATTACCCCCCAAAACTCATAACTCCATTCTAAACATAAGAAAAACACCAATTCCATTAGAGGGGCACCCTACAAAACACCTGACCAACGTTCCTCAAAACATTTACGGTCATCGAAAACAATGACAGTCTGAGAAACTGTCATAGTCAAGAGGAGCCTAAGGACATGTGACGACTAAAGGTAATATAGTATCCTAGATATAATTCTGGGACAGAAAGAGGACATTAAGAAAATTTGGACTTTACTTAATAACGAATCAATATTGGGGTACCTGGGTGGCTCAGTCAGTTAAGAGTCTGACTTCAGCTCAGGTCATGATCTCACAGTCCATGGGTTTGAGCCCCAGGTCGGGCTCTGTGCTGACAGCATGGAGCCTGGAGCCTGATTCGGATGCTGTGTCTCCCTCTCTCTCTGCCCCCTCCCCTGCTCACATTCTGTCTCTGTCTCTCAAAAATAAGTAAGCATTAAAAAAATTCTTTTAAATAATAATGTATCAATATTGGTTCATTAACTATAATAAACGTACCATAGTAATACAATACATTAACAATAGAGGAAACAAGTATATGGGTACTTTTTGAACTACCTTTCCAATTTTTTTTCTGTAAATCTAAAACTCGTGTAGGAAATAAAATGTATTTGAAGGGATAGTAATACATGTGAGTACATCTAGCACCCAGATCTTGGTTTCTAAAAACAAAGGCTCCTTGGAGAAATGGCTGATTCTTGGACTAGGGCAAGAAATAAAACCTGGAGCATCTTGTAACATCAGAAAGAAAGAAAGTGGTCTCACACACACACACACACACACACACACCAACTAATAGTGCTCCTAACAGCCGGAGCTGAAAAAATGAATCATTTAGCTTTTACCACTGATACAAGGAGGAAAGAAATGAATATTGATTGCAAGCTGTTTGTGAACCAGGCACTGTGTCAATGCTGAGCATTCATGCTGCATTTAATCCGAGGATGACTCTGTGAGGTAGACGTGATTACCTCAACTTTATAAATGAGGAAGCTGAAGGTCAACACGTTTAGTTAACTTGCCCAAGGTCACACAGGTCTCAAGGAAGAAACCAGGTTTTAAATTATAGAATTGCCTAGCTCCTACATCCACACTTTTTTCACTCTCATGTGCTGCCTCTAATTCAAATTCAATCTTCTTCTGGTCATGAAAGTTAGTCTTAAATCACCTAAAGTTTTTTTGCTAAATTTCCATTAAAGAGTTTTAAAAAATGGAGGGGGAGGGGAACCTTACTTTAGAAATTATTATTATTATTATTCTATTAGTGATCATGATGGACAAATTATAAACAAACAAGCTGCAGAGTGGAGAAAATTATAAAGCCATCCACCCCAATCAAGGTACCCACAACTTAACTGTTCTTGGAACTGTAATTTGCATCCCAGCAGTGACATCTAATACTTAGTCTGCCCCTTAAAAAGCAGAATGTTTCTGCTTCATTTCTGTTTATATAGCCTCCAAGAGAACCCGTTTGCATTACAAATTCATGAGCGAACAGCTAGTAGAACCTTGGTGTGACCTCATCAGAAGAAAGAACCCAACGTATCTCGTCACGCTGCTCCCATCAAGCCGTCACCCTAGAAAGGCTAAAAGGGATCGAGTTAAATAGAGCATCACCAGGGAGTGGCATGAGGCACAGTAAAAACACAACCCAGCATAGCATATACACTGCCCGTGTTGGGATTACATTACCCACTACACATTGCCACCCCACCTCTCCTGCCTGTCCCCAGCAGCCACATCATGTGTTTCTGGGTTACTGTGTCACCCACAGGTCTTAGTATCTGGGCACTGACCCAGTGACTTGCCACTTTTGTGTTTCATCAATATTCTTCCACATCACTTTTGTTGAAGCTGTTTCTTCTTTATAGATAAGTAATTCACATTTTTTATAGTTTTTGAACTATAGGAGTTGTATTTAAATATTTTCTTCTTTTGGCCTCTATACCTAAAGGCCCATTCTACCTACATTTTCAAGTTCTAACCTAAACATTGTGTTGGAAATTGTGTGGACTGGAAAGTTTAAGCCCTAGAGGGTGGTCAGGTCTGTGATGTATCCCATAACATATTTTTCTCACTTTGGGAGTGCATCCTTTCAGACCTCCTTTTTTGCTTCCAAATCACGCTCATTATTATTACTTAGTCAGTTTTATATGTAGACCATTTCCATTATGTCTTTGTACACAAGCACTGTATAGCATATGAAACAACTTTTTTAAATCTTCTTAGAGTTGGACCATGTTATTTCCTTATTTTCTTGGAATATAGAAACCCTAATCATAGAAGAATAGGGTAAGAGATTGAAAAATATTGGGCACCAATATAGGCAGATATAACCTTACTACACTGGGAAGTCATCTGAGGCCTTCCAAACTGGGCTTACAGATACCAGGAAACTTTTATGAGGCCACAGCTCAAGTCCAAAAGGCTTAACGTACAATAAGCCAATTCAAGTTTCTATGTCAAAGAAAAAGACTTGTCATTCAGGATGATTTCTTGGGGGTGGGAGAAAGCATTAACTAATAAAGATTACTAATCATTCTGCAAATAAATTATGGAACAATTTTAAACAATTCATTTTTCTTTCTTAAAAAAATGTGACTAACTTCCAAATAAAATGCATATTTTTCTCATCTTACAAAAATTAGCAAAAATATAGGTGACAAAGTTTTATAACAGAGTTTGAAAAATATTATTTTTAATATTTTCCCACAGTAACAGTCTGGAGAATATTTGTTCTTATGAGATAACCAAGAAGGCTAACTCTGTATAATGTTCTGGCAACCTGCCTCTCTGGACAAGGGTGGGAAAAGCAAGTATTCAAACTCTGGGAAAAGCCATCTCCAAGGTAACCCCCATGTTTACCCTTCTTTGGGGAAATTATGTGAGTGCAAGACTCTCTGTGTCTAGGCAGGTGACTGGCAGAAAGAGCTTTCAGAGAGGGGGTCAACAAAGCCCCTTCCCAGCAAATGCCTCAGGCAGTCATTAGCTTATTAGACTTCTTTGGTAATTAAATATCTGTGTAACAGCCCGAAGTCACATGCTAACACACACACACACACACACACAAATGAAGCTATGGGAATTTAGCCCCTGCATTTAATGGAGGACAGAGAAATGGCCAGAAAGAGACATGGGGTTGAGGCAAGGTTGGAACTAGTTGCAGAACAAATGGGACAGAGCTTCTCTCTCCCTCTCTCTCTCTCTCTCTCTCTCTCTCTTTCTCTCTCTCTTTTTCTCTCTCTCACCCCTCCCCACCACCATACACACAAGCATCCAGTGTTTCTAATTAAATTTGGATTATTTGAGAGTCATTCCCTTTCCTGTCACAGACTGTTTTAGAAAGGATTAAACACAAAGCTAAAGAAGAGATTTGGGGTTCACAAACCCCTGAACAAACAGAACCCTTTTAATATAATAGGTCAAATACAAGCCTGGCTCCCAGTATGGAAAAATGTGGGAAATGTACATACTGGGTCTTGCTATAGTTCATATTAGATTTTATACAACAAGGGTAGAAGAAATAGCCAAAACATACCATAGATATAATTGTATGCTACTTGAATCCCACTTAAGAGATCTGCTAAATTAGAAAAACAATTTAAAAGGATTTTTCAAAAGATTAAGAATCTGTCCTTTCTCATCAAGGAGTATTGTATCTGGCAGAGTGATAAAGAAAGCATATTCTACAATCAGAGCAGTAATGGGGGCTCAGGGAAGGATAGAACCCATATGTTTAAAGGAGGGGTAGGATCTTTATGGATGAAGCATATAGGAAATAAGCTACAAAGGGAAGGAACATTAAATCTTGATGGGTGGAGGTAGGAGAAAAAGTATTGACAGAAAGGGGCAATGGCTAAAAATTAATAATAGTAATAATAATAATATCATTGTTGTTGTTGTTGTTATTTTAGGTACACACACACAGAATTGACAATTTGTTTAGAGCAGTGGTTATCAAAGTATGGTTCCTGGCGATACCAGCATTATATGGAAACATGTGAGAAATGTAAATTTTTCTAAAGAAGACGTTCAAATGGCCAGCAGGTACATTAAAAGGAGCTCAACATCAATAATCATTAGGGAAATACAAAGCAAAACCACAATGAGATATCATCTCACATCTGTTAAACTGGCAATCATCAAAAAGACAGGAGATAACAAGTGTTAGCAAGGATGTAGAGAAATGGGATGCCATGTACACTGTTAGCAGAATTGTAAATCAGTACAGCCATGAGGGGAAACAGTATGGGAGCTCCTCAAAAAATTAAAAATAGGACTACCATATGATCCAGCAATTCCACTTCTGAGTATGTATTTAAAGAAAAAAAAAAATCTCAAAGAGATAGCTGCACCATTATATTCATTGCAGCATTATTTACCACAGGCAAGACATGAAAACAACCTTTGTCCATTGACAGATGAATGGATTAATATTGTATATATAATGAAATATTATTCAACCATAAAAGGGAAGGAAATCTCGCCATTTGTGACAAAATGGATGGACCTTGAAGGCATTATACTAAGTGAAAGGAGACCGAGAAAGACAAATACTGCATGATCTAACATATATGTGGAATCTAAAAAAACTGAATCATAGAAGCAAAGAATAGATTTGTAGCTGCCAGAGGCTCAGGGCAGGGGATGGAAAGAGGGGAATGACACATTTATTCTCCTCTTGTAATGATTTCTATTCCTACATTCTTATTAACTCTTATTAACTCTCTTATTTCATATGTTATAGGGACACTGTATTTCTTTTTTGAGGTGGCTAGAATTAAGCATGTAAATAAATATTGTAAATATTTCTAAGTCTGGGAAACAAGAGATGAAAAGCTGATTATTTCATAGCAAACTATATCATAATTAAGGAATGTTAGTACTCAGAGAATAACTTTTAGTTGTTTTTAAAATAATTTAATGTATATAAATGAAGAAAAAGCAAGAATAAACATTGACATGAGCCAAAAATTTGATCCTCTGATATACTGATATTCAGTGTCTAGGTACAGTAATCTACCCAGGTTTTCTGGGATGGAAATCAATAAAATCTCTCAGTGGCGAGAAACCTCCCTTAGCTAACAAATGGATAGTAGAAGAGTACATCACCTTTGTAGAGAATTTGTTACACTTGGAAAGAAGAGGGCACTATGAAGTAGATGGTAAGAGTTTTTGGCTTTGAGCTTGAAGGGGTTCCCGCTGATCTCTCCTGGGATAGTTTGAGTCTCTAAATAAATAATAAAAGGAATGGATAATAGTCAATTAAATAAAATAGGAATCCATGAGTCTAAACTTACATAAATGAATGAGTAAATGAATAAACGAATGAATGAAGACTTTGATAAGAGACAGTTACCTCAAATCACCTTTGCAAAAACTGCTTACTAATCACAAGAGAGAAAGAGTGATTTCATGGTAGAGAAACCTCTCAGGCACCACCTTAATCAAGTGATCAAAATGAATATCATCAGATATGGAAAATATCACAACCAGGTGCCACTTGATGGGATTGCAATGAGAAGAGTGCCCATCACTTCTGAGACAGGACTGACAAAGATGCCTGAATCTTATCATTTAAAAAACAAACAAACAAACAAACAAACAAAAAAAAAACCCACGTGAGAGGCATTTTACAAAATAACTGGCGTGTAATCTTCAAACAGTAGTCATGAAACTCAAGGAAAGACTGAGAAACTGTGACAGACATGACAATTAAATGCAACACGTGATTCTGGACTGGATACTTTGCTATAGCTATATTACTAAAAAAATAAAAACAAAAAACAAAACTAAATTAAAAAAAACCTAAGGAACCTTGAATGGGATCTCAGAATTAAATGTTAACAATGTGCCGATGTTAACTTCTTGATTTTTATGGTTGTATTACGACTCTCTCTGAGAATGTTCTTGCCTCTAGGAATTATACACTAAGATATGCAAAGGTAACAGAACATCATGTTAGCAATTTACCCTAAAGTAGTTCCATAAAAACAAGTTTCTTTTACTGTACTTGCACCTTTTTGGAAAGTTTGAGAATGTTTCAAAATAAAAACCACTAATAAAAAATTAAAAAGTTTGGCCTTGGAAAGGACTGTACTCATTGCCAGTGCTTGAAATCCAACATAAGATCACAAAGCCAGTGAATATCCCAGACTTCTGGTGATGCTAGGGAGCAGGGAGAGAGGTTCCAGTAGTGGGGGTGAGACAGAGCCCCAAGAAGCTAATCTGAGCCATTAAACAAGGCCAAGTGCCTGGAGGGCTAGTAGTCAGTCCCAGGGCAAGTCAGGCAAGAATGAAAACTCTGTTCCTGTGTGGAGTTCAGCAAAGACTCCATGGAGCTGAAGGAAAACTCAGGCACAGAAACAACACAGAAGCCCAGGTAGCCAACAAGAAAAAGACCAGCACACAAAAGTCATGCTCAAAAGAGAAGCAGAAAGAGTGAGAATCTGAGTTCCACAGCATTCCTTAATCTCTTCCCCTCTATTCATTGCGAGATTCTTTTTCAATAGCAAAAAACTGGGGGAAAACACTTAAAGGTCTATCAATAGGTGACTGGTTAAATAAATTGTGATAACAGCCATACAATGTAACACACTTCACAACTATTTAAAAGATGTGGCTTACCTATATTCTGACTGTAAGTCCAAGGAGCAAGCAATTTGTCTACACCATCATGCCCTGCTCTATCCCTGGTGCCTAAAAAGAGCATGGCATGTAGTTGTTGTTCAATAGATATTTGTTGAGTATATGAAGGATAAATATTATATTTTTTAAAAAAGGGTGCAAAATAGTATGAATAGTCCAATCTCATCTAAATTTTACCTAGCTATCCCAAGTTTTCCAGTTTTTATCCTTTCCTTTAAGTATTCAAGGAATCACTTTTAACTTTTTTTGTGCAGGGGCACATTTCTAGGGAGGAAGCTTACCCTCTCTTAGACACTGCCCCTGTCAACTCTCATTCCAATTTCCTGGTCAGCCCTTGGCCAGCCGTCCCTCCAGCATATTCTGTCCTATTCCCCACCACAGGGCACAAGGAGGGACTATCTATCCCCTTTTTCATTCCCTCTATACCCAGTAAGAAAAGGCTGTTTTGTGTAGTGCACTTCCACTGAAGATCTGTGAATAATGGAAGGTCACTGCAACTTAGTACAGAGAACAACTTGAAAAAGAGCGCTGGGCGTCACTCACTAAAAGCACAGGGCGGGCTTTCTGGTACTTGCAGTCTTCCTAATTCCCAGCATCCCCATGAAACTCCCTCACCAGCTTTTTACTGATGGGCCTGAGCTCCCATCTCCCATTTTCCCACATCCGCAGCTCTCTTCATCACATATACCCCACGCTCATGCTCATGTAGCTCTAACAGGAAAACAACACCTAC
Source organism: Neofelis nebulosa (assembly GCF_028018385.1). Taxonomy (NCBI): domain Eukaryota; kingdom Metazoa; phylum Chordata; class Mammalia; order Carnivora; family Felidae; genus Neofelis; species Neofelis nebulosa. The sequence goes on along the minus strand of NC_080786.1, from coordinate 39,320,538 downwards.
TTCATAACACACAACAATTCTGGTTTCTTCTGGGTCTTAAGTGCTCTCATTCAACTAATCCCTGAATCTTTACTTTTCATGGCCATTAAACCAACCCACTATTGTCTTCTTCCACTAATATGCAGGTATCTCCCTAAAACAGTTTCTGCCCTCCTAGATTAATCTACTCAAAGTGAAGGCTATTTTGGAAATAGTAAATGTCCTCACCTCATTTTACAGAGATATAATCAGAAAGAATATCTACCAAACTATTAACAGTAGTTGTGTCAGGCAAATGAAGCATCAGGGGTCAAAATCATAAATACCTACAGGGCGAGGCAGGCAACAAAACCAAGTGAATCAGGCTGATGTAAGAAATTTCTTTGAGAGAAGCAACAAAGTTTGCAGGAGCATTGCTTTGCCAGACATGTGCCTAATTTACTTTAAAAAGCTATGAATATTAGTATAATGCATTCAGATTGCCTCAATTCACATAAGCTTCCCTAAAATTAATGTATAGATATTTGCTTCAAATTTTCATAGTTAAAGAATACTCTACCCAAATCCTTAATTACAGCCCAGAAGAACAAGATCTGGACATTTTTATCACAGACATCTGAGATTCAGGTATGTATATAAACTCTTCTGGCCTTGAAGTGATAGCTCATTTTTCAGAAAATACTGAAATGACAAATCAACCAATTTAAAAAATGGCCAGATAATCTAAACAAACATTTCTCCAAAAAGACATACAGATGGTCTTGAACAACATGAAGAGATATCATTAACCATCAGGGAAAAATGAATTAAAACCACGAATTGATATAAGACACTGCTTTACACTCACTAGAATAACTAAAATCAAAAAGTCAAGTGATAAGTGTTGGGGAGGATGTGGAGAAATTGGGACCCTCACACACTGCAGCTGCTTTGGAAAATAGTCTGGCAGTTTCTAAAGTGGTTAAACATGTAGAGTTACCAGATGATCCAGCAATTCTACTCCTAGGTATATGCCCAAGAGATAAGAAAACCAACATCCTCAAAAAATATTATATATATAAATATACTTGCAATAGTCAAAAAAGTAGAAAATTCCCAAATGTCCATCAACCGATTAGTGAAAAAACAAAATGGGGTATATGCATACAATGGAATATTATTTGGCAATAAAACAGAATGAAGTACTGATACACGCAACAACATGGATAAACCTTGAAAACGTTATACTAAATGAAAGAAGTCAGTCTCAAAAGACCACATATTATATGATTCTACTTTAATTAAATCCCCAGAATAGGTCTATAGAGACAGAAAGAAGATTAGTGGTTGCCAGGGGTTGGGGGGGAGGGGGGAATGAGGAGAAAGGTGAGGTAACCACTAACGGGTTCACAGTTTCTTTCGGACATAATGAAAATGTTCTACAATTGATTGTGATGATGGATGTACAACATTGTGAATATACTAAAAGCCACTGAATTGCTCATTATATAAATGGATGAATTGTATGGTATGTAAATTATATCTCAACAAAACTGTTTAAAAAATACCAAGTGAGCCAAACAAAATACATCTTCAGGTCTAATGTCACCTCTAGACCCTTAAGTCTGTGATCTTAACTTTATACTTTCTTGTTTGTTGCATGTGTTATAGTGAGCATTTGTATTAGTAAGCTCTTGCTGCCATAACAAAAACCATAGAGTTGGTGCCTGAACAGAAATTTATTTCTTATCTTTCTGGAGGTTGGAAAGTCCAGATAAAGGTGTTGGAAAGATTTCTTTCTGAAGCCTCTTCTTTTGGCTTGTAGTGGCCAACATTCTCTGTGTGCTCATATGACCTCTGTGCATGTAAGGGGAGGGAGAGGGAACAAGCTCTTGAGTGGGGGCGGGGGGGGGTGGTCTCCTCTTATAAGGGTACTAATCCCATCATGGAGGCCCCACCCTCATGACCTCATCTAACCCTGATTTGCCAAAAGCACCATCTCATCTCTAAATACTATCTCACTGGCCACGAGAGCTTCAATTTGGGAGGACACAAACATTCAGTCCATAACAAGCATGAATTACTCTGTAATTTTAAAACCATACTTAAAAGGGTTTTTTTTAATAAAAATAATGAAATCTCTACTTTCTATAGTCTGATTTTATCTTAAAAATTGGAATGTAAACTTCATGAGGATGGGGATTTAGTCATTGGTGAATCCTGGCTATCTGACATGGAGTTGGCACTCAGAAATATTTGGGAAGAAAGAAAGGGAAGGAGGGAGGAAGGGAGGGAGGAAGGGAGGGAGAGAGGAAAGAAGGACATACTAACATGCATGGGCCTAGGGCTGAACTTGCAGGTGGGGATTAAGAACACAAAACTATAGGGGCACCTGGGTGGCTCAGTCATTTAACCATCTGACTTCAGCTCAGGTCTCATAGTTCATGAGTTTGAGCCCCGCATTGGGCTCTCTGCTGTCAGCACAGAGCATGCTTCAGACCCTCTGTCCCCACCTCTCTCTCTGCCCCTCCCCCACTTGCACTCCCTCTCTCAATAACAAACATTAAAAAAAAAGGACACAAAGTTACATAATGTACAGGCCTGCAGAGGCTAGATGTCAGACACTCTGGGACCTTCATCCCTTAAATTTCACCTTCTTCCTTCAAGTGCCAGTGTTTGCCTAAACCTAACCTCAATTTTAATGATAGGCAGTGAACTGAGGTATAAGTAATTCACCACAAGGACATAGTTGTGCCTTGCTTTAAACAATTTCAAGTGACACAGAGGTAGCAAGGCCACCTACACATCGACATGGATCAGCACATTGAATTAGAAGTCAAGTGGCAGAGAACCAGAACAAGCCTCTTTGTGAAATGAGATGACAGGGTCCCATACATGTGTGGGGCACTCTTCTGGTGGCCCCTGACAGCTTGTGCAACCACAGGCAGTGATGTCAAGGGTGGCATGTACCACTGAAAGCAGCATGGGATTTTGTCTGCAACTGGGTAGTGCCTGTAACTTATATCACTCAGCTACCAGCAAACTCAAGAGTTTCACAGCAGTTTCATGACAGGAGCATTCATGTACACCAGGCAGTTGGCCACATCTCAGTTTGCTCCTTCAATAACTTCCCCCTCACCATGGCTCCCTTCATAGTCTCACTTCCTTTCATTCCCTCACACTCCGCCTTGTTCCTTGAATTAACTTTTAGAAGTATGGTCTGACATCTTTTACTTAACAACAGTGTCTGAAATAATAGCCAACATGATTCTGCTTTCAAATCACATAAGCAAAGAACTCATCAATTTAGGAGAAATTTCCAAGAAAAAGCAAAGAAATCAATACTATGTTTAAAGGTGGCCCTTTGAAAGAACTAATGCCTTGTATTTGTGTAGTTCTTTATACATAGCAAAGCACTTTTGCATATTTACCTCATCTAATCTTTTGAATCCTACAGGTTTTATCATCTGGGATCTGAAGCTCAGAAAAAGGAGATAATGCAAAAATATTTAAGACTAAGTTGAGTATTTACATTGTACTGGCACTGCTCTTGGTGTTGAGATGTGTGAACCCATTTAATGTTCACAAGAACCCTGGAAGGAAGGTAGTTATGATCCAATGAGGGAAGAAGGCTCTCAGAGTTTAGTCAAGATCTCACAAGCAGACACAAGAGGCAGTAGAAAAGCAGGAAAGCAAATTAAGCCCAGTCAGCTCCTGAGCACATGTCCTTGTCCTCCGCACTCACCTGTGTGTGTGGCAGAAACAAAAGTTAAAAAACCATCCCCTCAATTCCAGGACTTTCCTACCATCCATTAGTCCAGGTCATTACTGCTGGACGTGATAGTGCTGAAGTGGTGAGAGTATTCGATGTGAGTTTTAATAAAGGTAGATGATTTATGATCTTGTCTTTCTGGACTTACATATCCTAAGACTAAGTGTATGTATGCATGCATGCACACCCCACCCACACATTTTACTCATATGGACTCATGATAGAGTTGTCTTCTTATTTTGGTAACTGAAATAGGCATTCTAATTACTCTTTGGAGAAAAGGGCACCGTGTGTCTTCCCAACTCCCCTTCCCGAAGAAGAGGAAGGAGATGGAGTCTGAACACAGTGGCTGTGCAGGTGTATGGTGAAGGGGTGGGATGGCTGGAAAAATACATGCAACAAGACATGCTTATTTTGCTTCTAGTGGTATGTGTCGAATTCTGGCAGCTCTAAAGATGTTCTTTTTGAGGACTGGCCCTTAAGAACTTTGCCTTGTCATGGAGACAAGCCTTACGGATATAAAATAATTAGAGAACACCACTAACACAAGTACTAAAATGTGTGGTGTAGACAAATGAGTTTCATCCTGAGCATGAGGATCTAGGGCCACGTACAGTTTATTGTGTACAAGCTATACAGTTGTACGTGACAGCCCTGTGAGGATCCTTGTGTGCGTGTGTGTGTGTGTCTGTGTGTGTGTGTGTGTGTCTGTGTGTGTGTGTGTCTGTGTGTGTGTCGGGCAAGGGAACGTATATGACTGTATGACTGTGATTATACTTTCAACCTCTACTGGTTGTGCAAATACTTAAGTGTAGATGGATTCTAGAACACCTTGGAATAATAAAGCAGCTCCCCCTGAATGTAGGACCTACATGCTTTAAATTAAAAAAGCAAAATGAGTCAGAAAAGATAAGAGATTGTGGGAATTAGGATAGACAAAGAAGAACTAGTAAAATGTGGATTGAAAAAGGAGCCTGAAATCATCCAAAGCAGAGGGAAGATGAAGCTACAACTCAGATGTAGGCATGAATTTTAAACTTGGGGGTCTTGCACAGAGTAATGCCATTTTTCACCTCTATTATTATGGATTTCTCTTGTCATAATCTAATACAGCCATGCAAGGCCCTACTTGGAATAAAATGGTCCCTCATAATTTCTTGGACAAAGGTACCATAGAAGTTACTTGTGTTGCCGTTTGTTCCATCACAACGTTTCAAGGCCACTTAGGTAATTCACAGTGGAGATGTATGGACCAGGCTAGGTCATCTTTAACACATTGTTTTACTCTTACTAGTTAGGAAATTCTGAAGTGAAAACTATAAAATGCCACATACTGATTTCGATAGCTACTCAAAGATAAAAATGTATGTATAGCTAAGATTCTTTTTAGCAAGATCTGGTTAAATGGATCCTGCCACATCTGAAGTATTTGGCCCTCTGGAGGGGAAAGGCAGCACTCCGTTTTACCACTAAGCAATCCGCCTATTCATTGTACAATTGTCCTGAGATGTACCAGTGATTATTTCTGATTTTCCAAAGAACATGAAACAATTGTGGAAGGAATGATTAAATTCTTCTCAGAGCACAGGGCAAACTTTTTAGCTTTATAGCCTGACAGCTGAGATTACACACAGACAACACTCAGTTTCCTATAACCTCAGGCTCACAATATTTTATATCCGAAAAAAGACTGTGTTGTTTCCCAGCTTCAACACAGAGTTCCAAAAGAGAAAAAGAGACATTAGACTCTTGTGTCCCAATGATCCAGAGAAATGGAGGCAGAGCCAGGGGTGCAGGAATTGTGTTGTTTCACAAGAGAAAGTAGAATGGAGAAAGAAGGATGATGTATCAGTCAGCTCCTGCCACAATAATGCAGCATAAGAAAATATCCCCAAACTCGGGGGACTACAACATAAGCATCAATCTTTCTTGGACATGCCATTTAGCTTGGCAAGCATGACAGCTCCAGACTGCGAGTTGGCTCCAGAACGCACTTTGGGACCAGATCTACCTCAGATGTCTTTCATCTTCCTTGGAAAACGACTACCTAGAGCAAGTTCTTCCTGACACTCAGCAGTTAATTATACAAGACTAAGAATCAAATGTGAGAAAAAGCTGGAGCCTAAGATTCTCTGGAGACATAAGAAGAAGAAGAAAAAAGATACCATTCATGACTGGGGAAGCATGGTTCTCTCCAAACAGGGTTCCTGACCTCACACACTTGCTCCCATCTTCCACATTTACTCTTATGATGGGCTTCTGAATTTTCTCCACTCCTTAAAATCTAGTGATACTTGGCTAAATTCATAGGCCCTATAATGTTTGTTTGACATTTAAAAACAAACAAACAAACAAACAAAGAAAAAGGCCATATTTGACAATACATAGCAGAGCCCTCTTTGTAAGTTACTCATTTTCTGTGAGCCTCGGTCTCAGCAAAATGGGTTTTTTTAGTGTAGACAATATTGGCACCCTAAAAGCAACTCAGAAGGGAATGGAATTCCAAAGTCTTGAGCATCTTGCTGAGAGAAATGCTAGAATTATACAAATTTAGCAACATCTTTTCCATAAATAAAAATCACAACTAAGAGTTTCTAAAGGCCTACTCTGAACCCAAAATAAATATGTTAAGAGATACTTACTGGGACAATTGCCCTAAGAAAGAGACTTCGCTCTGCAGCTGAATTTATGTTCTCCGAGGGCGGGTGTCAGGGTTGGCAGAGATCTCAGGGACAGGAATGAGGAAGGCCAAGAATGATATATAGGATGCATGTTTTTTTCCCCTTGATGTAGGCACAGGGGCTGCTAGAAGTCGATCCCCATCCCCCTCGAGCTCAGCCTCTTCCCCACCCTCCATGGGTTGAGGCTCCATGCAGATGAGTGAAGATGGGGATTAGAGGGAGTGAACCAGCAAAGCCCACTCAGAGGGTGCTGGGTGCACTGGTCTACTTGGGCTATGCTGCATTTAGCTCTCTACAGAACGATTTCACTTGCTGAACAAACAAGCTGCCGTGAGCTTCTTCCTACAACTGCTTACCTCAGGTGATGAACAGCAGAGCATGGTGGTGAAACCACCCAGGCCTTGTCACTTCTGCTTGTGCTGTTGAGTTCTGGAGGTGTTGTGATTGCCCTTAGCCTCCAGGCTCAGGGCAAATGCCTGAACCTACAGGAACAGCACATTCTTGCATTAACCACCTGAGTCTTGTCAGCTGCTAGAGGAAGAGGAGGCTCCTAGGACTGGAAGATCAACGTGGCAGCAGGCACCTGGTGGACAGCAGGCTCAGCTCTCTGAGATCAGGGCAAACTGAGTGAGGAAGGAGCGGCCTCACGTGATGGAGGGAAGCAAGGTGCCAGCTGAAACTGGAAACTGGCTCCCTGATAAGGTGAGCGAAGCTACGACCCAGTCCTTTGGGACCACCTTCCAGGATGGGGACAGACCTCTAGCCCAGAGAGAAAACAGGCAAGAATAGGATCATAAAACTGCCAGCTGGATGATTTCTACGCTCTGGGTGTTTTCTTGGTTTACTTTCCTCATGTTCTCCCTCAGCAGTGACTAAAGTAATTGTGTCTTTTCATGCCAGTCTATCTCAATGGTGAAACTTTCTGGAGGAAACAGGGCTCCACCAACCCATAGCCGCACGTAGGGGCGGGGTCGCTGCATGGGTGCCTCGGAGGTGATGGACTTGGAGCTGCTCTACGAGGTGGTTTCCCCCAGTGGGACTCTGCCAAGTTTTCATTTTAAGAGAAGGGTTCCCCTCTCACAAGGGATAACATGTTATTTCTTGTATTCATGGCCAAGAATGTGGTCTCTGGAATCAGACCTATTACTCAATTTGGTCCCATCACTTACAGCTGTGTGATCTTGGATAAGCTTCTTAATCATCTAAACCAGTTTTGCCATCCATAAAACGGAGGTAATTATTGTAACTTACAAGGTTGTTGTAAGAATTAAATAAAGTAATGCATGTAAAGTCCTTGGCACAAGGCCTGGAAGAACTGAACACATATTTATCATCATTACTATTATTATCATTTGTCCTTATGCTTTCTGGAAATTCAGAAAACAGAGGTGATTTTCTCAGAGCGATGTAGGCTGAAAGGAATTGCTAATTGTTCCATCTCCCTCTCCTACTTCTTTCTCCCCATCATACGTGAACTGCTGATTCCAAATAATTTTAATAAAGGTCACACTTTCCAGGGTGGGAGACAACAGTCACTAAAAGTTAGTGAAGCTCTTTTCCTGAGGCCAGCCAGCCCCTGAGATGAGTGAGCAGGAAAGAAAACAGGTGTTCCTTGTGTCTCCTGGTGCAGAACGAGGGCCTTAATATTAATCAAATTCTCAGGAAAAACTAAAAGGAAAAAAAATGACTCCTTCACTAACATTAAAATTTTACTAAACTTCCATTATTAGGCATACAGTTTATAAGTCCATGACTCACAGCACATAAAGGAAAACTTAAACTGGAACTGAAACCTCTCCTCTCCCATATGCAGAACAGCAAAGTTCACTAAATAAGAGAGAAATGATGCAAGAGGCCAGACCTTTTACTCTGAGGAAGGTATTTTTAGACAACGAGAAGAGGACTGGGGTGGCTGGGGCATGGGAGTGGAGAATCTGAGTCAGGTCAGAAGCAAAAGGAAGTGTCACCAGAGACACCCCCCAATATGTTGTATACAGTACCTCAGACTTCATCGGGCTTGCCCTGTGAGAACCAGCAGAAAAGCAAACATAATGGCACTAGTCTTCCAGTAAAGAAATTACTTCTATTGGCAGAGTATAGGATGCCAGTTGTGGTAAGACTGATGATACTGGGTGGAAAAGAGGAAGGAAGGGGGTCTGCTTGCTCCTATCTCTTTCCAAGCACAGCAGGGAGGCAGCAGCAAACTATCAAGTGAATTCCATCGTGAAATTCTAGGTGATCAGTGGTACAGGTTCATGAAGTCAGCAAATATAGGGAAGGCAGGGAGACTCAATGGGTCAGAGAAACACTGGAGGTGAGGAGTGGGAGAAGGTGGATATTAAAAACAGGAGGAGGGGCGCCTGGGTGGCTCAGTCGGTGAAGTACCGGACTTCAGTTCAGGTCATGATCTCACAGTTTGTGGCTTTGAGCCTCGCGTTAGGCTCTGTGCTGACAGCTCAGAGCCTGGAGCCTGCTTTGGATTCTGTGTCTCCCTCTCTCTGCCCCTCCCCCACTTGTGCTCTGTCTCTCTCAAAAATAAATCAACATTTTAAAAAATGAGGAAAACTGAAATAAAACAATAGCCAATGCAGAAACAATAGTGAGCCAAAGTCTGCTCAACCAAAAGAAATCAGGCTAAGAAAATTATGTAGGCCGTTTTACAAAAACTTCAAGTAACTGATATTAATCTTACAGAAACTGTTGCAGTGATCAGAAAATGTAAGAAGTCTACTTACCTCATTTCAGAATGCCAATATAACCGCAATACCACCACAGAATAGTAACAGTATAATAAAAGAAAATTTATATCTGTCTCATGAACATAGATTCAAAAATACTAAGTAAATAATGGCACATCAAATTCAGTATGGTTTTTTTTTTTTTGGCACGGTTTTTAAAAAATTAATGAGAAGCGTTAATTCAGTCTTAAAGTTTCAGGTTTTTGCCAAAGGAAACAACCCTAAATTTTTAAAAATCAGGGAACTTCCCGTTTTTGTCAACTTGACCAGAAACTCCATTCCATAGTAAGATCCAGGGAATATATTAAGTGCACGTAAACAGGTCCTTAAACCACTTGCCTAATGCTTCAGTCACCAGGTTCTTATACCACCAACGGGAAGGGCAAGAGGAGAATGACCCCTCCTTTAAGTACACTTCCTCAACACCTCACAGAACATGTTCACTTGCATACCATTGGCTGGAACTTAGTGAAACGGCCACCCCAACTTCAAATGCAGCTGAGAAATGTGGTCTTTGTTTCAGGCAACCCTATTACCAGTTAAGTCAGCAGATCCCCTACTTAGATAGATAGATAGATAGATAGATATAGGTAGAGATAGATGATAGATAGATATAGGTAGAGATAGATGATAGATAGATAGATAGATAGATAGATAGATAGATATAGGCAGAAAATGGATAGAAACACAATAGTAAAACTGTAATTAAAAAAAGTTTCCACTGATAATAAATAAATACAAAAATACAAAATAAATACAAAAATCAGCCACAAAAAGTCTTTGGGCAAAGATAGAGATTATCAAGAAATGAAATAGAAAGTTTGAATAAGTAGAGAGATATACCATAGCCATGGATAAAATGACTCAGTAACACAATTTATTCTCACCATATTAATCAATAAATTCGAAGCAACTTCAAGAAAATTTGAGCTGGTTTTTAAAGAAATCATCAAGCGAGTCATAAAAGAAGTATCCAGATATTAAATAATAAGTAAGTTGAAAAGGAGTATAAAAATAGACAATATAGTGGCAGAAAAAGATCTGAGCGTACACAGAAACTTGGTATCTGGCAGCGAGGAAATAACATAGCATACAAATCAGTGAGTGTGTTAGGTTTCTCCAGAGAAACAGAAGCGATAGGATCCATGTGCACACGTATGTCTGTAGATCTATACACCTATATATCTACATGTTCATTTCTATTGAGAAAGAGAGAGATTGACTTTAAGGAATTAGCTCACATGGTTGTGGAGGCAGGCAAGTCCAAACCTTAGTAAGTAGGTAGGCCAGTGGGCTGGAGACCCATGGAAGAGTTGATGCTGCAGTTTAGGTCTGATGGCAATCTGCTAACAAAATTCCCTCCTCTTCTGGGGAAGTCAGTCTTTTTCTGTTAAGGCCTTCAACTGATTTGACGAGGCCCACCCACCTACATTATGGAAGGTAATCAACTTTACTCAAATTCTACTGATTTAAATACTAATTTCAGATTTAAAAAGTACCTTCTCAGAAACATCTAGAATACTGTTTGGCCAAATTTCTGGGTACTTTAGCCAAGTTGACATATAAAATTAACCATCACAGTGGAATTGTAAATGTGATATTGGAAAAAATAATTATCTATATGAAAAAAAATTAGATCCCCACTTACTTCACTCCAAGAAATAATACTAGATGAATTAAACAGTTAAATGTAAAGCAGTAAAAATTTCAAACATTGAGAAAAAATATAAAATATTTTTGTTGCCCCAGAGTAGAAAAGAGTAGAAAAACACTAATTTGTGAAAATTAGAAACAACCTCTTACCTATCAAGGGGAATGGATTCTGAGCATGTCATATATTCAATATTCATTTAATAGTTTATTACATAATAGCTATAATGAATGACCTCTAGAGCGTGTATTACATAACAAGTATCAAAATAGATAAACCTCAGAAACAATGTGTAGTCTGATCCTATTTACACAAACTTTGAAAACATGCAACACAGTGTTATATACTACTGATGAGTTGTGTGGATATATGTATATGTAAGTGGAGTTAAGAATAAAAATGTGAATGACAATGGTAAACACCAATTTCATGACAGAGGTCATCCTTAATACATGAGGGAACGGAATGGGATCTGGGAGTGTGACAAGAAGTGCTTCACCTATATCCGCAATACTTTAAGAAACAATATGAGGGGCACCTGGGTGGTCCAGTGGGTTAAGTGTCTGACTTCAGCTCAGGTCATGATCTCACAGTTCATGAGTTTGAACCCCACATTGGGCTCTGTGCTGATAGCTCAGAGCCTGGAGCCTGCTTCAGATTCTGTGTCTCTGTCTTTCTCTGCCCCTTCCCCACTCACAATCCCTCTCTCTTTCTCTCTCTCTCTCTCAAAAATAAGTAAACATTTTTTTGTTTTTAAAAAATAAAAAAGAAACAATGTGAAGCAAGGGGGGGCATAACAATACAATGTGGACACAGGTGTTCTTTTGGCTATTCACTGCACTTGTTTGATATACTTTGAATTTTCAAAATAAAAAATTAAGAATTTGCTAGTAATCTAATAATGCTGTCACAAAAAGGCCAATATCTGTTCCTAAAACATATTTTGGGCATCTTATACATGTAAAGTGGTTTCCTGACTTGGTAAAATGACTTCCATTTAGCTCACTCTGAATATCTTTAATTTCCGTTAAGTACAAATTCTAACACCACACACTTGTAGGTTCTTTTTTTTTTTTTTTTTAAGAACATGATAGTTGTCTTTTTTCTTTTAATGTTTATTTATTTTTGAAAGCATGAGAAAGAGAGCACAAGCAGGCAGAGAGGAGACACAGAATCTGAAACAGCTCCAGGCTCTAAGCTGTCAGCACCGAGCCTGATGTGGGGCTCAAACCCAGGAACAGCGAGATCATGACCTGAGCCGAAGTCAGATGCTTAACCAACTGAGCCACTCAGGCACTCCTGTAGATTCTTAAGAAATGCTTTTGTTGATATGAATTTAGAAACCTTGGGGCGCCTGGGTGGCCTAGGTCGGTCGGTTGGGCGTCCGACTTCGGCTCAGGTCATGATCTCGCGGTCTGTGAGTTCAAGCCCCGCGTCGGGCTCTGTGCTGACTCCTCAGAGCCTGGAGCCTGTTTCAGATTCTGTGTCTCCCTCTCTCTCTGACCCTCCCCCATTCATGTTCTGTCTCTCTCTGTCTCAAAAAAAAATAAACGTTAAAAAAAATTAAAAAAAAAAAAAAGAAACCTGTCAGTGAACAAAAATATAGAAAAGTGGTAAGGAAGAGATAAAAAGCCATGATGTTTAGCCAACTGGAAGAAAAAAATATAGCTAGTGCTTTTCACAAAAATTTGTAGTACGTATTCATTTCATTTGTGCACACATGAACTGCTATAATTGGCATGTAATAAAATCTTGCTAATATTCTCCAGTTAAATTGTATGTGCTATGAATTAAAGCGATTGCCATTTTCACCTTTCAAATATTTGAATTAATACAGTGATATAGTAAAAGAAAATTCAGCAAAACTTAGTTTCCTCCTATCTTCTTGCACAGACCTTGAGATTTAACTTGTGTATATAATTGTTTGTGTGAAAACTATCAAGTGAGGCATCCTAGCAAGTAGAAAACCAACAGGCTGAGAAGTGAGAGACTCTTGGGTTCCATTCCAAGCCCTGCCACTTTCTAAATGTGTGACCTCACTTGGGAGATCTCCCCTATTGAGCTTCAACTTCCTTGTCTATAAAACGTAGATAATCACACCTTCCTTACAAGGTGAAGGATCAATATGTACACTCATGTGTGAAGTGTAAACACAGTCATAGCATGACATGACAGCAAGTTGGAGTAGTTACCACTAGCTTTAACATATGGCTGTGTATATTTCCACCCATATTTAAATTTAGCCATAGCTTTAATCCAAGGCAAATTAAGCACTGTCCAAGTGAAAAACATGATTTAGTCATTCAGAGTCCATGATTTCTAGGCAAACTTTAAAGGCACTTGGAAATATTGGAAAAAATGCAGTCACAGCTTATGCTAATTCTCCAATTTTGAGTAATAACTTTCACAGAAAGACTTGCTCATCTACAAATGGGCCATAGTGTGTGCATTGTTAGAAGCACTGAAGAAAACTAAATACTTTCAATTTATACACTCATTTTCTTAAAGTTCTGCTCTCTACCAGTCTATATGTTTTATCATGTTCAGTGTGGCACTAAACATGGAGGAAGTCCCTGAGCTTTTCCTTCAAGGGAGAATTTGCTGCAAAACGTGCAGGTAGCTGAAAGCATCCAAGTGTGCCACCCTGTCCATCAACTACAGTTTTCAATTCCAGCTGATGACAGACCATGGAGGATGTGAGGGCCCAACTATTTCTGCCCAACGTGGTCCTTCTCTGTGGTCCGTCATTGCACCAGAGCTCTCTGTTGGTCTGGCCAAGACTTTCTTGGGGCTGCACCAGTGTGAGGCTCTGACCATACCTCCCTCCATCCTACTCCCAAGTCACAGGACTTGCTGTGTGAGTACTATACTCCCATCCAAAGGCTTTCCCTGCCTACATCCGTTCTCTCTCACCTTTATCTTTCACCCCAGTAAGTCTCCTGTACTTCTTACTGTTTTAGTTTCTGCTTCCTGGAGGACCTGCACTGACATAAAGAGAAAATATTGTCCCCCCATAAGGAATTTATAATCTAGAATATAACACAAATTAGAAGATAATATAAATCTATATTATATATACATAATCTGTAATATAAATTATATTACTATGGAAACATGTAAAATTTTAAAGCACATTATGATCAGTCCACTGCAAAACAATTATAGCTCAATACCCACCGCCCAAAAAGCTAATAAAGTTTAATGACTTAATAGATACATTTCTTAGAGTCTTTCTGTCCTGCTTTCTGTTCTATATGTTCTAGGGACAATGGGAGAAGGTGGGGCAGTAATTCAGAGAAAAAATCCAACTTGTAATTATTAGATCCTACCATGGCTAGCAAGAACTGTAGCTATGGTTACTCTGACCAACAGTACCAGACACTATTCAGATCCTTTCCTTTTTGAAGAATTATAGGGTGTAATTGACTCTTCAACACCAAGAGACCATTCTTGAGATTTATTGATGGCTAGTTGAATTGATACAAGTAAACATAAGCAAGCTATAAAAGTAGTATTTGAGAAAAATATGGCAAGATATCCAACATATTTATTTATTTTACAAATATTTGCTGCACCTTGTGGGCAAGGCTCAGTGTTAGTGCTATGCTATTGGAGAGTTACAAAAATGAAGCAAATAGGCATTTCCTCAAGGAGTTTAGGCTCCAGTTGGGTTATTCAAAATTATTTAGATATTTCCTTTTTAAAGTCATACTTGCAAATTTGGAAATATTCAAAAAGCAAGGAAAAGTAGCCAGAAGAAAAATACAGAAAAAAAATAAAGATAAATACAAGGCATTAATTTATTTAAAAAGGCAAAGATGAAACGCTCTGGGAATTCAGAATCAAAGGCAATACTTCCACCAGGGTTGAGAGCAGAGAAAGGGAGTATCACAGAAAATTTCACAGGGAAGGTGGGATTGAAGATGGGAGGGACAGGATTTGGACATCCAGCACAGACATAAAGCCATGCCCTGAAAAGAGAGGGAAACAACAATGTGAGGTAAACACAGCAGCAAGGACATGAGGAGCTCACTGGGGAGGTGGAGGGGGGACGGGGGGGGTGGTTAGGAGGACATTAATTCAGGTTTTCTGGCACAAAGGATAAATCAAGACATATGGTGAAAAGTTGGGTTGGAGAGATAAGCTGAAGATGGAATTGGAGGGCCTTGAGTGATACACAGAGGCTCTTATTTTATATTTTACACCCCACTGTCAAGAAAGAGAATGCTAAAACAAATGCACAAGTGTGATCTTTTACAGTAAGAATCAGCTCTGACTTTAGTGTCACAAAGAAACAAAACTTTCCACCCGTTTGGAAAAATAATTGCAATAAAGAACAAGTGACTTCGCCTGACTGAAGAGAAATAATGGTAAAGACCTATGCATTTCATTTAGTTAGGTTTGTAAATATGTATTCTATACCTGCTTTTATCCTAGAAAAAAAGTTTTTCAATATATTTCTCCATAAAAATTATAAAATTTTCATATCTGATGTCTGTGTGCACAAAACATAACATACTCGAAACTTCACTTAGCTTGGAGTAGGAGATTTAGGTTCTGTATTGTATCAGTTAGAAAACTTTGAGCTCCCAGTGAAGAAAGAAAGAAAGAAAGAAAGAAAGAAAGAAAGAAAGAAAGAAGAAAAGGAAAGGAAAAGAAAGGAAAGGAAAAGAGGAGAGGGGAGGGGAGGGGAGGGGAGGGGAGGGGAGGGGAGGGGAGGGGAGGGAAGGGAAGGGAAGGGAAGGGAAGGGAAGGGAAGGGAAGGGAAGGGAAGAGAAGGGAAGGGAAGGGAAAGAAAGGGAAGGAAAGAGAAGGAAAGGGAAGGAAAGGGAGGAAAGAGGGAAGGAAGAAGGAAGGAAAGAGGGAGGAAAGAGGAAGGAAGGAAGGAAGGAAGGAAGGAAGGAAGGAAGGAAGGAAGGAAGGAAGGAAGGAAGGAAAAAAAGAACACAACTCAATTAGCTTAAGCAATTAAGATTACTGTTTTGTATAACTAGGAATCCACGGCAGAAAGTTTCTGAAACCAGCTAATTCTGCAGCTCAACAACATCATCCATCACCCACTCTCACATGCACGTGCACATGCACTAGGTTTCCATTCTTCTTTGCCATCTTCAGCATGCAGTTCCCTTTTAGGCTAGTGCCCTTCATGGTGACAAAATGGCTGCCTCAGTTCTAGGCATCAAATCTCATTCAGCAATGTGCAGCTAAAGAAAAGAGGGTATGTGTTTACTTGCATGAGCCAGAGAAAATTTTTTTTAATGTTTATTTACTCTGAGAGTGAGAGAGAGAGAGAGAGAGCATGAGCTGGGGATGGGCAGAGAGAGAGGGAGAGAGAGAATCCCAAGCAGGCTCCTTGCTAACAGCACGCTGCCATGGGTCTGGATCCCACAAACCATGAGATCATGACCTGAGCCAAAATCCAGAGGCAGCACTTAACCAACTGAGCCACCAAGATGCCCTGAGCCAAAGAACTTATACTGGAAGCCCTTCAACAATTCTTTGGCCAGTTACCAGTATGAGTTGACAAGACCCCTCTTAAGGCTGAGACCAATCAGGATTAGCTCTGGGGCAGTAACACAACGGTGGACACTTGAAAAATCAGAATCAGCTACCAAGAATGAAAGGTCTTAGGTTGGTGGCACCTGGGTAGCTCAGTAGGTTAAGCATCTGACTTTGGCTCAGGTCATGATCTTGTGGTTTGTGAGTTCAAGCCCCATATTAGGCCTTGTGCTGACAGCCCAGAGCCTGGAGCCTACTTCAGATTCTTTGTCTTCCTCTCTCTCTCTCTCTGCCCCAACGCCACTCAGGCTCTGTCTCTTTCTGCCTCTCAAAACTAAATAAACATCAAAAAAAATTTTTTTAATAAATAAATAAATAATTTTTTAAGAAAAGAAAGGTCTTAGGTTGACAACCAACAATGCTTACTGTATAGTCTACCATTATGTTACTATATGACTGTGTATGGCAGTTAACATCTCTGAGCCACAATATCTTCATTTGAAAAGAAGGAATTTCATAAGTTTCCACATGTTACTTTTTTTCCTTTTTAATTTTTTTTGTTACTCTAGTTGACACACTATGTTATGTTAGTTTTAGGTGTACAACATAGAGATTTGAAAACCCTATACACACTGCTAGGAATTTACCCAAGGGATATAGGAGTACTGATGCATAGGGGCACTTGTACCCCAATGTTTATAGCAGCACTCTCAACAATAGCCAAATTATGGAAAGAGCCTAAATGTCCATCAACTGATGAATGGATAAAGAAATTGTGGTTTATATACACAATGGAGTACTACGTGGCAATGAGAAAAAATGAAATATGGCCTTTTGTAGCAACGTGGATGGAACTGGAGAGTGTGATGCTAAGTGAAATAAGCCATACAGAGAAAGACAGATACCATATGGTTTCACTCTTATGTGGATCCTGAGAAACTTAACAGAAACCCATGGGGGAGGGGAAGAAAAAAAAAAAAAAGGAGGTTAGAGTGGAAGAGAGCCAAAGCATAAGAGACTCCTAAAAACTGAGAATAAACTGAGGGCTGACGGGGGTGGGGGTGGGGGGTGGGAGGGAGGGTAGGGTGGGTGATGGGTATTGAGGAGGGCACCTTTTGGGATGAGCACTGGGTGTTGTATGGAAACCAGTTTGACCATAAACTTCATATATTGAAAAAAAAAAAACCCTATACATTATTCTCTGCTCACCATAAGTGTAGCTACAATCTGTCACCACACAACACTACTACATTCCCTATGCTCACCTTTCATCCCTGTGACTTATTCATTCTATGACTGGAAAGCTGGACCTCCTACTCTCCTCCACCTATTCTATTTACTCCCCCCCCCCCCCCCACACTCATCTCCTATCTGGAAACCACCAGTTTGTTCTTTGTGTTTTATGGATCTGTTTCTGCTTTTGTTTGTTCAGCTAAGTGGAATTAGCCACATGTTACTTTGAAATTTACTGTTAATTATCCCACATTAAAATTTATTTTTCTCTTCAAAACTTTTCTGTTTAGTTGTATTTCTTTTTTTTATTCTGACTAAAATTCAGTAAATTAGTGATTTAATGTTGCAAAGGATTTCAGAGAAAATTGTGATGAACAGCAAACTAGTAAAAAAAAAAAGCATTTGCAATCCACATACAGAGAAGGGGCTGATTTCATATATATGTGCAAAAAATAGAAAAAGAACTCCTTCAAATTGGAAAGAAAAAAAAACATTAAAAAATGGGCAAATTAGAGTGCCTGGGTAGCTCAGCTGGTTAAGCAACCAACTCTTGATTTTGGCTCAGGCCATGATCCCAAGGTCATGAGATTAAGCCCCGTGTCTGGCTCTGCACCAAGAGTGGAGCTTGCTTGGGATTCTCTCTCTTCCTCTGTTTGCCCCTCCCCCCGCCATGCTTGCTCTCTCTCTCTCTCTCTCTCTCTCTCTTAAAATAAATAAACATTCTTTAAAAATGAGCAATGTTTATGAAAAGACATATCCTAAAAGAATACAAATGATTCTTTTTTAAAAAAAATTTATTTATTTATCTATTTATTTATTGAAAGAGAGAGAGAGAGAGAGAGAGGAAGGGGGTGAGAGAAAGGGAGGGAAAGAATCCCAAGGAGGCTCCACACTTCAAGCCCAGAGCCTGATATGGGGTTTGATCTCACAACCATGAGATCATGACCTGAGCTGAAAGTAAGAGTCACAGTCAGACGCTTAACCAACTGAGCTACCCAGTAGTACAAATGATTTTTAAGTACAAGAAAATGATGCACCCTTAGTCACAATGAGAGCAATGATCATTAGAGCTACATTGTGATGCCATTTTTTACCCATTGGATTGGCAATGGTCCAAAAGTTTGGTAATGCCTCTATGGGCAAAACTTCAAACACCAGGAACCACATGTGTTGCTAACAGGACTGGAGACTGGGGAGACTCCTAGTGAGGATAAGTTGCCTGTAGCTTTCCAAATCACAAATGAACATGCCCTGACCCAGAAAGGCCAATTTTAGGGAATTATCCTGCAGATGTACCTTTGGTAATAAGATAATTCATCACAAATTTATGTTTTTTAAATACTGAAAAATCTAAGTGTTCATCAATAGGGGATTGGTTAAAAAAATTTAAACTTGGCTGCATATGTACAGAAATGGTTATAAATCTGAGGAAACACAAAGAAAAAAGAAAGACTGAGGTGATGATACATATACTAAGGTGAAAATATCTCCAAGAAGCACAGGAAAAGAATGCCTGTAGTGTACTATTTCCTCAAGAAAGGGAGAAATAGCTTAGAAACAAGTTACACTGATTACCAATGTGGAAGGGAACTTGACAACTGGGGGAGAGTTGGGAGAAAGGTCTTTCTCACTGTAAACTATTTTCTATTTTTTGAGTATTTATATGTATGTACTGCCTATTCAAAGGTAAATAAAACACTTTTAATTTGTTATGATAGATGCTTTATAAATTTTAAAAGGTTGCTTCATACCTATCTTACCAAATGTTCCCAGTATTCATCATAAGTTAAAAAAAGTAACCCAGAATATACATTTCTATCCAGGAAAGATACATTTTTTTACATTTAAAAAGTATAAAAATATGGGTCACCTAGTTGGTTCAGTCAGTTAAGCATCCAACTCTTGATTTTGGCTCAGGTCATGATGTCACAGTTTGTGAGGCTCTGAGCTGGCAGTGTGGATTCTGCTTGGGATCTCTCTCTCTCTCTCTCTCTCTCTCTCTCTCTCTCTCTGCACCTCTCCCTCTCTCTTTCTCTAAATAAATAAATAAACTTTAAATATATATATATTAATAAACCTCTGACTTAAAAAACAGTCTTTTGCTCACAAATTATTGACTGTTCCTAGGAACAATACATATGGGATAGTTGATATTGGTTCATAAAACTATACATCTGGAAATCGATAATGTGTAGACATCCAAACTTCAGTATCCTGCAGTCAGCTGCTGTGGCAGCCATGTAGTCCACTCACAAAGAGAACCTTCAGGTCAGGAAAGGTGCCAATACATTTCCCTATCCACTAGTTCATCTACCAAAAGCCAGAAAAATATGACTTGACCCTCAATTAAGATCAACCCTAAGCTTCACTTGTATCACTAAGGAGACTGGAACTTTCTTAGACATGGGAATCAAGACTACAATGTAGGTGAGCATGCATAACACTTATTTTGAATACTAGGCAAAGAGAAACTCCCCTGACTTTAGTTATAGCAAGCTATTTGGAGAAACTCTAAAGCAGTGGGTGGCTTGTCCAGAACAGTCTTGTCAGCACTGCCAGAAATGGAACTCTCATTCATACGTTTCTGGTTGCACGCCAGCAGTGTAAGTTTTTTACTTCATATCCTTCATATCCTCCTATTTACAAATGAATTCATTTGTAAATTATCTACATGTATTTCTTTAGTAATCAATTATATACATTATAAAACCTGCACAAGAAATAGCAATTTTTAAAAGATCAAGAGAAAAGTTCTAATATTTTCATCTCATACTCCAATATCATGTACTCCCTTTGGTGTGAACACTCTAACATAGGATATCAAAAATTAAGTAATTTGGCTATTTTGTCAAAATTTTCATACTATTAGACATCTTCTTTATGAGTATAATTATAATACCTGTACCTAAACAGATAAGATGACTTATTTGTCTAAAAATATTTCATGATCCTGGACTGCACAAAGAGCTGCATTCTACATGCTTTGAGTGAAATAAAGATTAAGAATTCCTTTTCCCTGCGCTTAACAAGCATAGAATTTGTAGGAATGTTGAAATCTACACTTTTATGTAAAATCCGTATTACTATGAAGTGATAACAACAGTCCATTCAAATGCTTTAAAGTTTAGAGGGCAGACAGAAGATCATCTCAACAGGAATCTACAAGAAAGACTCGACTAAATAAACTAGGTTACATCTTGGCTCTGAATCATAAGAAGCTTTTCTTTTTTTTTTCTTTTTTTTTTTTTAGGTTTATTTGTTTTAAGAGACAGAGAGAGCATGTGAGCCTGAGTGGAGGAGGGGAAGAAAGACAGGGAGACAGGGAGAATCCCAATCAGGGTCTGTACTGTCAGCTTGGAGCCCAACTTGGGGTCCACGCAGGGCTCAAACTCGTGAACCATGAGATCATGACCTGAGCCAAAATCAAGAGTCTGATGCTTAACTGACTGAGCCACCCAGGCACCTCCATAAGAATATTTTCAACTGATAAAGGATGGAGGCACAGAGGTTACTACACAGAGGATGGCAAGAGCAAAAGGGTATAATGATGGGAAGTCTCCAAAGGACAAGGAGAGGTAAGGTGGAAGTGTGAACTGGGAGTCAGTTTGTAGAGGACCTCGAATCATTGACTAAGGATTTTTGGTGTTTGCAGGACACACATTAAGAAAGCTCTAGAAAGGATGTGAAGGAATTGAAGAATTCTAGAGTAAGAATTAGGACACCTGGTTCTAGTGCCACTTATATTTATTTAACATCAAGGACATTTCTCAATTTCTCCAAACATCATTTCCCTTCCTAGATGAAAGTTTCCTTCATCCCTGATATTCTGATATTCTCAAGGACTTTTGAGCCTGCTTTGGCTTAAGCTGCTCTCTGGTTAAAAGTGTATCATAATAATCCAGAGGAAGGTCACCACTAATCCAGAGGTGGCCTACACTACAGAGGTGGCAATAGAAGAAGACAGTGGTGTCCATAGTAAGGGGGCACACACTTCTGTGCTACAGGCTTTACTCACAGAATTGTTCAAATGGGATTAGGAAGGAAGGAAGAATATGAATGACGTTGCCAAGATGTCATTGGGTCATACTGAGTGATTGGAAACATGGGGATAGGAGAGAGAAAAATGCAAGAGGATTAAAAGATTGTTATCTTATATTACCAATGGAATTTTAGCACCATTCACTAAGAGACTGGGAAATATATATATATATATATATATATATATATATATATATATATATATTCTGAAGGAGGAAGTGAGGACAGTTTGGGGCTTATTGAGTTTTTTTCTTAAGTTAATTTTTATTTATTTGGAGAGAGAAAGAGAGAGATCATGAGCAAGGGAGGGACAGAGAGAGAGAGAGAGAGAGGGAGAGAGAGATTCCCAAGCAGGCTCCACACTCAGCACAGAGCCCAGGGCTCAATCTCAGGGCTGTGAGATCATGACCTGAGCTGATACCAAGAGTCAGATGCTTAACAGACTGAACCACCCAGGCACCCCAGGGCTTATTGTGTTGAAGTGGGAGGAAGTTTGTCCAGGTCAAAATGTCCAGCAAGGAGTTTCCCCTAAGAAGGGAAAATTGAAAATAAAAAAATAATAAATAAATGTTTTCAGAGACATAGGAAAATTCTCAGAAAATTTTTTCAGTAATATATATATATGTATATGTGTATGTGTGTGTATATATATATATATATATACACATATATAATATATATTTATAATATACATTTATATTTATTATACATATATATTTGGTGGCAATGAATATAAAACAAATTATCAGTTATTCAGTCCATATTATTAATATATGAGCAATTTTTATTCTTTATACCATTTTGGTATTCTTCCAGGTTTCCATGATAAACATATATTACTCTTAAAAACAGAAAGGAGAAATAGTTAAAAATTCAAAAATAAAGTGATGATAAAGCCACTATTAAATCTAGATAAGACATTTTAAACATAAAGGCGCCTGGGTGGCTCAGTCAGTTAAGCATCCAACTCTTGATTTCAGCTCAGATCATGATCTCACAGTTGTGGGATCAAGCCCTGCATCAGGCTCCATGCTGAGCATGGAGGCTGCTTGGGAGTCTCTCTCTCCCTCTCTCTCTCTCTGCCCCTCCCCTGCCCACACTTTTTCTCTCAAAATGAATAAACAAACACTTTCAAAAAAAGACATTTAAACATAAATGTCTCTGAAAAAGCAGGTGTGTTTCATAAGTACTCATACTGACTAAAAATCACACTCAAAAATTTTAAGTCCAATGGGGCATAATGTAAGAATCAATTATCTCAAGTCTACATAGTTCCAGTTACGAAGAATGAGCTATTTATTCTTACATTCCTGGTAGAATCAAGCATATTCTGTCTTCTTCCATAACAGGTTTCTGTATACTTACAGGAGATAGAGAAACATATCCAGACATGGAGAAGACCTCTGAGGGAGAAAAGGTAACACTAAGTTTCAAGATAGAACACCTGTGTTTAAAAATTACCACCCCATTAAATTAACTCTATTATCAAGCATTAAAACTGAAACTTCAGGAGCACCTGGGTGGCTCAGTTGGTCAAGAGTCTGACTTTGGCTCAGGTCATAATCTCATGGCTGGTGGGTTTGAGTCCCATGTCCGGCTCTGTGCTGGCAGCTCAGAGTCTGGAGCCTGCTTCGGATTCTGTGTCTCCCTCTCTTTCTGCCCTTCCCCTGCACATGCTCACTCGCTCTCTTTCTCTCTCTCAAAAATGAATAAACAGTAAAAAAATTTTAACTGAAATTCAATTTTAATTTTATGGTTAAAAGATGTTGGAAACATCTTGTCCCATAACTCCTGACAAATAAAAAAAAAAAAAGCTGTAACAAGTATAGGTGAAGTCTTAAGCTCTAAAGGAGACTCTTATTAAATTTAGAATTAAGCAATCTAATTTGTTAGGTCAAATGTAATGAAAGTATATAAAAAACAAATAAGTAAACTGGTTTTGTCTATTTAGACTCACATTGATGCTGACATTAACTATAATTAGGCTAGAGTAGAATTCAATAGATAGTCAACAAGACACAAAATTCTTGGATTCCTCTGAAATTGGTTAGTATTTTCCCTTCCTAGCTATTTGAAAGGAAGCCATGTGGGTTACAACAACTTGTCTGTGACATTCATTTCTCCTAATGACAACTCTCCCACAGCCACTTGTATATAGGTAAAGACATAAATGACCCATGTGATATAATGAATAAAGAAAATAGTGACAGAAACAGTAGTCATTCCTTGTGTAATATTCAGGTAGGAAGTAGCTCAAGAGCTAGGTGCTCATCTAAAATTTCTTAGCCCAATGGGAGTGATCACTGGGTCAGTCTAGACTACTGGTTCTATATCTAGAGCACCAGAATGACGTCCAGCTTGAGAGTGAACCTAGCCTAAAATAATTTCTCAAAAAGAACCACTGCACCATAGTTGACTTTCTAATATGCTCTGCTTGTTATCCCTTTTGAGTTTTTCAAAACAACCATAGCACATTACAAGGAACATCAGTTTTGGAACTAAAGAGACCTGGATTTAAATCTCAGTGCTATCATATGTAATCACCTTATCGTATGATACTATACTAGTCATTTAATCACTTGGAACCTGAGTTTTTTCATCTATGAAAGAGTTTTTTCATCTATGAAATTCTACCACAGGGGATAATCATGAGAATTAAGTAAGATAGCAACTTACAAATGTTATAAATGTATCAACTTAATGCTAATGAAGCAAATGGTCATATATACACACAACACACACACACACACACACACACACATATATATATATATATATATTCTCATACAAACACATGTGCACACATACATGTATACATATAAATATATATATACAATATATTGTGGGTTTTTTTAATATTTCAAATTGAATGCAACTTTTTCTTTTCAATACAAATCTAGAAAAGCCACAATTCCTCTCAAAGAGAGAGGTTTATTATAAGGAATTAGCTTACATGATAATGGAAGCTGAGAAGTCCCAAGATCTGAAGTGAACAAGTTGGAGACCCAGAAGTGCGGATCATGTAAGTCCCACTCCAAAAGCTGACAGACTCCAGACCCTAGGAGAGCTGATGTTTCAGTTGAATTGGAGGCAAGAAGAGACTGATATTCTAGCTCAAGCAGTCAGGGAGGAAGAGATTCCTCTTACTCACTGGAGGGTTAGCCTTTGTGTTTGATTCAGGCCTTCAACTGATTGCATGAACCCCACCCACATTAGAAAGGGCAATTTCTTTCACTCAGTCTTTGGATTCAAATGTTTGCTTCATCCAAAAACACCCTCACAGACACCCGGAATAATGGGCACCTTGTGACCCAGTCAAGTTGACACATGAAGTTACCCATCACTACAAAGTTCTAGTGATTTACCAGGAACATTCATTCTCCTTAGACCACTGGCTCTCCCAGATATCATCTCCAGCAATGGCAGAAACACATGAGAACGTCCATTGCATGCAAAAGCACATTTGAGCATCTGTTCGTATCATGTCTGCTGACATTTGATTAACTAAAACAAGCCTCGTGGAAAGCTCAATGTTAATGGGCCATGGAAATATATCTACCTCTGGTAGGGGAAAAGTGCAAAGTCATGGAGCAAAGGGCTTAGATACAGACAATGGCAAAAATTGAGGAAAATAATGTAATTTACTATGGTACCCCAGTTCCTGGTACCTATTAGATATTCAACAAATGTTATTTGTGTGCTTTTCCTTTCCCTCCACTCCAGTTCTACTTGCTGTTTTCCAAGAATCTTCCCATTCCTTTTTGCAATGTTCTACATTGAATACAAATACACTTGACCTTGAACAATGCAGGGATTAGGGGTGCTGACTGCTCCCACCTCCTCATAGTCAAAGATTTACATATGACTTTTGACTCCCCCAAAACTTAAGTACTAATAGCCTACTGGATACCAGAAGCCTACCATAAACAGTTGATTAACATGTTTTGTGTGTTTCATGTATTATATACTGTATTCTTACAGTAAAATAAACTACAGAAAGATAACGTTATTAAGAAAATCAAAAGGAAGAGCAAATACATTTATAACACTGTACTGTATTTATTGCAAAAAAAAAATTTGCATGTATGTGGAGCCACACAGTTCAAACCCATGTTGTTTAAGGGTCAACTGTATAATATTTTTGAGAACTAAGATAAGGCCATTAATAAGAAAATGCTCTTTCACCCTATGATAGGTTTCAGGTACCACGCAAGTTGCTTCTTTAACCCACAATACCTGTTAATTCTTTTCCACAGATGTTTCACAATCAATTAGGAATGTACACTGTGTGCAGGTAATTTACATCCTATTCTTCAGCGTGCCCTACTTCACATTTGCTTATGTTGAATTTCACCTGCTCTTATTTTGCTCAATTAACTATGTTTGTTCCACAATAATCTAATCTATTTAGTATGTTCTGGAAGTCTTTAAAGCTCCTTTCTCATCTTTTCTTTGACTAAATAATTTATCTTCTGTTAACTGTCTTAACCATTCAGCCCTGCTTGTCAGAGAGGTCTTTGAAAATATGAACATTTCAAGTCCTAGTGTAGGAAGGCGAGGATATTGTACAATTAATTTCTTTTCATGCTGTGACTTGCCTTTTTCACTTCCTTGTTTTACTAATGTCTCAACTCGTTTTTAAATCCATAATAGAATTTTAAGTCTCACTACAATGCTGCCAGTTTCTTCGTGTACTTCTTTATGGAACAAATATGAAGATCTTATCAAGATGTCAACAGTCACAGTTAATAACTCGAGGCAATGTGAAAATCACTTATAAACAACTGAAGGGTTCATATGGAATGCTAACCTTTAGAAGCTAATGTTTAACATTAATGTGTATTTAACCCTTAAGATCTCTTATTTCAAAGGAAGAGCATTAATATCTATTGCTTTGTCTAACATCTATCAGGCACTGTATGGACATGGCCAGATACTTTATTTCAATTTAATTATCACCACAATCTTACCAAACTGTTACTATTATATTCACTTTACCAATGAAGAAACCGAGTTAGTCTCAGTTTAAAGGATTTGACCAGGGTTGCCAGCAAAGATGTGAATGTCCTAATGATTGATTCCAATGTCCACATTTTTTCTTCTAAACTTCCCTTAAAATCTCTTTCTCAGGGTGCCTGGGTGGCTCTGTAGGTTAAGCATCCGACTTTGGCTCAGGTCATGATCTCAAGGTTCTTGAATTCAAGCCCCACATCAGGTTCTGGGCTGACAGCTCAGAGCCTGGAGCCTGCTTCAGATTCTGTGTCTCCCTCTCTTTATGCCCTTCCCCTGCTCGTACTCTGTTTCTCTCTCTCAAAAATAAACAAACATTAAAAAAATTAATAGTTCTATCTCACTCTTTCTTGTTCTATGACTCTTCATGATAAACAAAAATTCTCACTCTCCCATAGCAAAATTGAAAATTAAGTATTTCATTCCAAAAATAAATTGAAGCTACAGGACAATGCATCACTTTTTTCAAACTATGCTCTTCCTTTTAAAAATTATGATATGTATTACTGGGGGATATCCCCCCTTTCCATTAGAGAATCAATCCTTCACAATACAAAAACTAGTTATAAAAACTACTTCCCCCACACCTATCTGCAAATTCACTAGGCTTACCTATTGCTCTCCTTATACAGAATCTGCAAACATTGTGGTCACACATCCCTATTAGCAAAAAATTTAGCATATTCATCTCCAACATAAGTATATTGATTTGTAAATCAGTAGCACGGGCTACTTTGATCTGTATGCTATATTTTTCAAAAGGTTTTTCTTATTTTTTAGAAACATTTTAATATCTCTTCCTCCACCTCAATGTGGGAGGAAGGATAGTTAGGGCCCAGTGTTGAATTATAAGCTCCTCAAGGTCCTCAAAAATATCTCATTTGCCTTTACCTGGCTCTTCAAGAGCTGAACCATACTAGGCATGGAATTGAAGCTTTTAAGATGAACAATGAATGACAGAGCTGACTTTTTTTACATAAGATCAGAGCCAAGTCTTTATTGTGCTTCTCTAACTCCAAAATAATATCTTTTGCCAAGGACACATCAGACCTTACACTCTTTCCCTAAATAATATGATTTTTTTCCCCATGAAATGAGTCTGCCTTGACACCATGGCACTCGAATCTCCACTCAAGACGGAATGGCTCATAGGAAAAAGCACTGAAGCGAGACTTTCAGATTTGAGTTTCAGCTCTGTCACTGACTAACTTCATGCCTTTGTACACGTCACTCCAGCCCTTTGAGCCCCCGCCCTTTTTTTATTAGAAAAGCTTAAAATAATCATTATGAGTAACTCTGCAGCTGTACCAATTTAAATAGGAGAATGCTTGTGACTTTTGTCTAAAAGAAAAGTTATATTGTATATGCTTGAATATTTATATGACTCCTTGAAAGGTTACTTGAACTAGTGTAATAATGAAAAGACAAATCCAAAAGCTATTCTTCCTTCTTCATAATCCTCGGTAAATAAGCAAATGATGTCTAGAGGTGAGTAAGGATGTGACTTGGTTTGATGTTCTGCTAGATCTAAACATACTAAGTGTTGTAAGAGACACCATCCTTGAGTGACTCCCACATAAACCCAATGTCTATAAATTCCATACTGTCCCCCTATGAAGCCTATCCATTTGGTGGACTCTAAGGAGAGATAAACACAATCAAATTAAAACTAATGAGTGATGCAATAAGAACCAAGTCATAAATTTATTTGTGCTGGTCTGTTCCTTTCTGGTCAAGGAATGGATGCAACTTGATTAAATTACAGAAATGCTATTCTAGGGAAAGACAAATAAAAGAGAGTGGGGGTCAGGGAAGGAGAGACTCTTAGAATAGCTGAAAATTTCCATTTCAGAAGAAATAACATTTATTTATATAATTAAATATATCACATATAAATCATTCTACTGGACACACATCTTATCTAGAAATTGCCTCTTGGAGTTTTATCAGACTGATGTTTCAAAAACCACACTAATATGAAAGATTGAAATAAGTTACACTGTATAAATGGAAAATGCTTCCATCAAATGGCAATTTTCTGTCAGAGATCTGCCCTTTATCTCTTGAATTAGATCTAGTTGCCTTTCAAGCATTCTTATCAGAGACTGAAGCAATCACAATACAAAAGAGAAAGTTTAAATACTCTAGAGTTTCACAAAGCAGGCCTCTGACTTCCCCATGTTTATTACCTTGACAGAACGTAAAGTCACATGCAGAATATAGGTAAAATAAAAGAGGGTAAATATTAATGTGTACTCACAACCACAACAATAGAATCCTTAATTTTTTCTCTTACTCAAGGAACTCCACAATCAAAAGTTCTCTGTGAGAAAGGCTGCTCACTGCACAAACTCTTGGAAAAGCAGACGGGGAAAGTCTTTTCCTAAATTCTTGCATTTTTCACAGAAATAGTTCAATTGCTTTTCTTCTATTCTGTGAAAGTGCCTCCTACCACAGATGTAAGAGTACCACTGCCCAAAGCCAACATTCGGTACCTACTAACAGCCAAGAACTTTCAGTACATCACTTGAGCATGGATAAGCCAGTATTGTTCTCTTTCTACAGCTGAGTAAGTTGAGGCTCAGAGGAATTCGATAACTTGACCAAACCCAAACAGCTAGCAAATGTCTGTTTATCCCAAAGCTCACTCTATCATGCTAGTATGTGGACAGCCTGCTGATATTCTGGATGTTCCAGTTTTGTTTTCACCTAAGCAATGGTGGAATAAAACAGAAATTCTTCCAAGTATCCCTGTTGTCTCATACAAGATTAATCCTTATTCTCGATTTGACTCTATGTTGTGGATATTTTTTAACATTTCAAATGGAACACAACTTTTTCCTTCTAAAAACAAATCTAACCAAGCCACAATCCCATAATTAATCATGGGCATACATAAAGTTTAAAACCAGAAAAAAACGTATTACCCAGATGTCTAACGAAGACTATTGTGAATAGTAACACTTCTTACTATAGTAATAACTTTCTCCTTAGGAACTTACAGTGTATCCATATCTATCATCCCACTCCTTACAACATCTTTCTACAAAATCTACTTACCACATCTCACGGTTAGTCATAGTTTCCAAAGACTGCTTTATCTAAGCTACTTCATTCAAAGACGCAGGAGGAAAGAAAGACTTATCTCATTATCTTACCCTTAGAAAAGGATTTTCCTAAGTAAAAACAGAACTGAAGGATGGACAGTGTATGCTCTAGTTGAATATAACTCTAACCATCCCTATAGCCCTGTGGCTTTTCACTAAGGAGTGCTTCTTTCCATCCTGATTCTGCTGCCTCCTCACCCTTTTCCTTAAAGAAAATTAGGGCAGAATGCAGAATCGCAATCAACTGAGTTTCTCCATCTTTCTCACAGCATGCAACATACTACACACAGGTGCATACACACACACATGCTCACTCATTTTATTTTCTTATTTATGTATTAGAAAAGCTGCAATATGTCTCTCCTTACTAAAACCGGGTGAAGATGCAAGCCCAGGCAAAAAGAGCTTATCATTTTCTCTGGGATTCCTTAAGTTTTGAATTTCTCACAATTTTATTTTTTTTAAACTAGTGAGTAAAGCAACACTTACAATTATACAGAAAAAAAGCAGGGTAGAGGGGTGGGTGGCAGTGCTTATATCTATGCCTTTAAACAGAATCAAACTAGTCATTAGACGCTGAACTTGATAATGAAATTCGCCTCAGGAAGTTTCATATGTACTCATTCACCATGCCCTTAGCCAGCTTAAACGTAAATTTCCATGGCATATAATAGATATTCACTGCAAAAAGGGTTAGAATAAGATATCTTCAGTCTCAAACATAAGTAAAATAACACTAAGATCTACTCCAAATGCACAGTGTGGCCCAACTGTTATGGTTCAGAGTTACCTGGCTAAGAGGCTGTGTTGCTCTCCCCAAGCTGGTTAACAGGTTCCCATATGAATTAATGCTGGATTTTCACCACTCATTATGTTATTATCATGCAGAATAACACTGATGCAAATTACCTACCCTGATACCAACTCATCAAGGA
This sequence comes from Neofelis nebulosa, assembly GCF_028018385.1. Lineage (NCBI taxonomy): Eukaryota > Metazoa > Chordata > Mammalia > Carnivora > Felidae > Neofelis > Neofelis nebulosa. The sequence continues at coordinate 39,289,916 of NC_080786.1, read as the reverse complement.
ATGTTTGCTCTTAGGAAGAAACATGTAATTCATCCATTTGCTAAAAAGCTGTCCCTGTGCTTGAAAAAGATTCTTACAGAAAGGAACGCAATCCAATCCAAAACTGGAAATAAGACTCATAACTCGGTCTCCAATTTTTCTCTGGAGAAAGATATGAGTTTAGAAGTATCTTTATTACTTCTCTTCCAGATATGTATCAAACAGGATTATCAGAAAGAAGGTGGCATACAGGCCTCATAAGAGGGCTGCAGAATTTCCCTGATTTGTATTTGTCATTGTCATTATTGCAGATGAGTTCACTGACAATACACAACTCCTCTCTACAAGATACAAATGACGCTGGGCAGAGCCACGCCCATTTCCCCAAGACTTGTGTTAGTAGGCTAGGACCGCATGATGAAGTACTACAGACTGGGTGGCTTAAACACCAAAGATGTATTTTGTCGCACTTACGGAGGCTAGAAATCCAAAACTCAAGGTGTCATCAGGCTCTGTTCCTTCCGAGGACTGTGAGGGAAGGGTCTGTTCCAGGCCTCTCTCCCTGGCTTATTGATGGCTGACTCTCCCTGTCTCTCTTCACCTTGTCTTACCTCTATGTGCATCTCTGTGTCCAAATTTTCCCTTTTTATTGGGACACTAGTCATATTGGCTTAGGGCCCACCCTAATGACCTCATTTTAATTTGATTACTTCTGTAAAGATTTGATCTTCAAATAAGGTTGCATTCTGAGATACTGGAGTTAGGACTTCAGCATATGAATTTGGAGTGGATGCAATTCTACCAGTAACAAGACATTACCACCTAAATGTTGTGCACATTTTAAGAGGACCAGTGCACATTTTATGCAGTAAGTTATTGATCTTGATTATCACCAAATATTAAGAAGAGGCTGATGTAGATGCAAGAGATTTAAATAGCATGAGGGCCCAAAGTCTGCCCTCAAAAACTAACCAATCTAATTTAGGAACTGGATATACACACAAGATAAGTAATAATACAATATGCTTGTGATGAACACTAAAATTTTATAAACTGAATGGCATTCTTCCATTTCCTTTTGATTTTAATCATGCATTTACCAGTACAACCAAATGCAACTTGTTTGAGCAACCGTGGCAGCAGCTGCAGCCATGACTTAATCAGAGTGAGTAGAAGCCAAATACAACCAGAAAAAGCACCTGGAAATTGCTTATAGGTGTAATAGGCCAGTATCAGAGCTCAGTGTACCATAATTTAGCAGCAGAACCCTATTACTGGTTTAACTGTTCTGGATGCTAGTTGCTATACATCAGCTAACAGATAATGCCACCTGTTACCTAGGTCATTTTAGTTAATTTCCCAACACTGAGAGATGTATTATAAATTTACAAATGAGGACACCGAAACGTAGGATCTCTTAGCTGACCCAGCCAAGGTTGTACCAAAACTTAGCAGTAAGGGGAAGTCTAGATCTTGGGTTCTTTCTGCTTCTTCACACTGGTCTGCTCCACATTAAGTGAAGGTAGAGGATGCAAACCTTATTGGATCAGTTTATTTTGTGCAGGTTTTCAGCTCATCTGTACCTGATCCGGGCAGCTGTCTCATACATGTGTTTTGTGGGCCACAAGGCCTATCAGTGAAAGGTTGTGGGTGAGTGAATAAAAACAACTCAAAATTAATGCTCTTCCAGTTGGGGTCTATCTTCTCACATGGAAAATGTATTTACAAATTATATTATAGATAGCCAACTCAAAAACTGTCATTCTTTAGGACTCCTTCTGTTCCCACAGCCTCGATACAGAGTTTACCAATCTGTTGCTATAGTTTCATGCATTCACACAAGAGATACCTACTTTTCTGTGTCTTATTCCTCCTGACTGTAAGGAATAAATGTAGGATCAGAGCATTTGCAGAGTAGAGGAAAGAGAACAATACAATAGAGCAGTCATTGAAGTAGTTGAGTTTACATACACGTGATTCTCAAACTAGAGGAGTCATGTTCCTGGGGAGACCTCAGAATCACCTGGTGTGATAGACTATGTCCCAAAATGATGGCACAATCCCTCACATCCCCCATGACCTTTCACAAATGTGATTGTACCCTCCTCTTATCAAAATGTGTTGTCTATTTTCCCTCCACTTGAAGTTTGGACTGGCCTGTGACTTACTTTGACTTTGGTGCTTTGTGAGTTTTGGACCTATGTCTTAACAGAACTTACAACTTCTGTTTTAACATTCTTGGAACCAGTACACTATGTAAAGAAGCTAGGGCTAGACTACTGACTGACAAATGGTCGTAAGAATTTTCTCAGCCTTGGGGGGCCTGGTGGCTCAGTTGGTTAAGCATCTGACTTTGGCTCATGATCTCGCAGTTTGTGAGTTCAAGCCCTGCGTGGGGCTCTGTGTTGACAGCTCAGAACCTGGAGCCTGCTTCCAATTCTGTGTCTCCCCTTTTCTCTGCCCGCCCCCCTGCTCGTGCTCTCTCTCTATTTCTCAATAATAAATAAACATTAAAAAAAAATCTTCTCAGCCTTCTAGACATCCTTCCTCATCAAGGCCCCCAAACTGATAGTGTGGGTGAGGCCATCTTGGACCTTCCCATCCAGCCCAGATGCCAGTTGAACGCAATGACCTGAGGGGCCCAGAGAAGACTAGTAGAAGAACCACTATACAAACCCACAAAATCATAAGAAATATAAGAAATTAAATAGTTCACTTTTTTAAAAACCACTCAGCTGTGGGGTAGTTTGTTATACAGAAATAGAAACCTGAAAAACTTGAGAGTTTTTCTGAAATATCCATGCACCCTAACTCACTCTCTTGGACTTGATTCACTACCCACTTTCATAGGAACTTAAGACTTATCAGGTGAGAATCAATAACATTTCTTGTCCTCCAGCTGTTCAAGTGAAGATAATTAGTCATAGTACAAACCAGCTTGTGGTAAGTGCCATAATTTAGGAACATAAGAATTTTGTACTTTATTAGAAGTGCACCTCACTCTGATTCTCAAAATAAAAATTGAGAATGTCTGTTTTAAAGAACCATTAAAAATGATTCTCATTCAACAACAAAACAGCAAACAACCTGATTTTTTAAAAATAATAAGCATTTGGTGATGATGTGGAAGAAGAGGAACTCACATGCACTGTTGGTGGGAATGCAAGCTGGTGCAGCAACTGTGGAGAACAGAATGGATGTTCCTCAGAAAATTAAAATGCAACTACCATACGATCCAGTAATTCCACTACTGGGTATTTACCTAAAGAAAACAAAAACTCTAGGGACGCCTGGGTGGCTCAGTCAGTTAAGTGTCTGACTTCAGGACAGGTCATGATCTCACAGTTCCTGAGTTGGAGCCCCACGTTGGGCTCTGTACTGACAGCTCAGAGCCTGGAGGCAGCTGCGGATTCTGTGTCTCCCTCTCTCTCTGCCCCTTCCCCACTCTCTCTCTCTCTCTCTCTCTCTCTCTCTCTCAAAAATTAACAAATGTCTTTTAAAAATTTTAAAAAGAAAGAAAAGAAAAAGAAAAACTCTAATTTGAGAAGATATATGCACCCTATATTTTATTGCAGCATTATTTACAATAGCCAAGATCTAGAAACAACCTAAGTGTTCATGGATAGATGAATGGATAAGGAAGATGTGTTTTATATATCTACAATGAAATTTTACTCATCCATAAAAAAGAATGATATCTTGCCATTTGCAACCATACAAATGGACCTACTGGGTATTATGCTAAGTGAAATAAGTCAGAGAGAGAAAGATAAATACCATATGATTTCACCTATATGTAGAATCCAAAAAGCAAACCAAATGAACAAACAAAAACACACAAAGCAGATTCTTAAATACACAGAACAAACTGGTGGTTGCCAGAGGAGAGGTGTGCAGGGGGATAGGTGAAATAAAGGGGATTGAGAAGTACAAACTTCCAGTTATAAAATAAACCATGGAGATTAAAAGTACAGCATAGGGGATATAGTCAATAATATTGTAATAACATTATTGGTGATAGATGGTGACTACACCTATCAAAAAAAAAAAAAGACAAAGAACTTGAATAAACATTTCTCCAAAAAATATACAAATTTCCAACAAGCACATGGGAAGATGCTGAACATCACTAATTATAAGGGAAATGCATGGCTTTCACCCATTAGTATGGCTATTATCCAAGAAAACCAGAAAATAACAAGTGTTTACAAGGATATGAAAAAATTGGAACCCTTGTGCACTACTGGTGGGAATGTAAAATGGTACAGTCACTGTGTAAATCAGTATGGTGGTTTCTCAAAAAATTGAAGAACTACTATATGATCCAGAAATTTCACTCCTAGGTACATAACCAAAATAATTGAAAGCAGGGACTCAAAATGGATTTTGTATACCCATGTTCATAGCAGCATGTTCACAATAGCTAAAAGGTAGAAACAATCCAAATGTCCATGAACAGATGAACGGTTGTGGTATATACATGCAATGGAATATTATTCAGCCTTAAAAATGAAGTAAATTTTATACATTATATGACATGAGTGAATCTTGAAGACAGTGTGCTAAGTGAATTGTTGAGAATTGCTACATTAAAATACTGGAAATATCACCATTATAATATGGAGAGGATCACTGTAATTACAAAATCATATTTACATTCCTAAAGACCTTTTCAAGTTACTAATGTAATCATTTCATTGAAGCTATATACAGATGCTGTTGAAAACTAAAGCCTACCTATTCATTTATTCATTCTGGGGGTGGTATAATTTTAGGAATAAAGTCTAGGGGCACCTAGGTGGCTCAGCTGGTTAAGCGTCTGACTTTAGCTCAGATCACAGTTTGTGAGTTCAAACCCCACGTTGGGCTCTGTGCTGACAGCTAGCTCAGAGCCTGGAGCCTGCTTCACATTCTGTGTCTCCCTCATTCTCTGTCCCTCTCCTGCTTGCACTGTCTCTCTCTCTCTCAAAAATAAATTGAAAAAAATTTTTAAGTCTTACATAAATTGGGTACCATCACACGGTCTTTTATATCATATATAATTAATGTCACCCTCACATTCTTTCCTACAGTCCGTTCCCAGTTCTGAATTGGTTCCTGTCTCCCATGAGCTTTGTCCAAACTGGATCCAGCAGAACTGCCTAAATATACTAGACTCTGGAAGAAGAGGGGTTGATATCATGTCCACTCCTGAGCCATTCATTTGGCCTTTGTCTTTCCTCATCAAAATCTTATCTCTATCACTCTCCAATCTGATCCATAGTTTGCTGGTGACCTTTAGAGTACCTGGGTACTAATCCCCCTCAAAGACAAGCACAGTCTCTGTGTGGGTATCCATGGTGAGCTGAACCAGGTACAGGCCATATTTCCCAATATTTTCATGTACCTCATCGTTCTCCACCATGTAGGGCTAAATAGGCATATCATAAATAACTGAGAATTGGGGAAGCTACATGAAATAACATTGCAGCACTGAAAACAACCAGAAAGAGGATGATAGACATTCCTAATCTCAAAAACCTCCAATGATGTGGAGTAATTAGAACTCTAGTAGGAGAGCAAAATGATACAGCTACTTTTGAAAAACATTTGGTAGCTTCATATAAGATTAAGCAAACATTTCCAATGAAACCCCTAAATTCACTCTTACATATTTACCCAAGAGAAATGAAAGCCTATCTTTAAGCAAAACTCTATTCACAGCTATTCATAATTGCCAAAAATTCTAATGCCCTTCACTTATAAATGGATGAACAAACTATAGTATATCCTTAGCATGGAACACTACTCAGCAATTAAAAGGAGCAATCTGTTGATACATACAATAACATGGATAAATCTCAAAAGTATTATGCTAGGCAAAAGAGGTCAGGCTAAAGAGTCTACACATTCTAATTCCATTTACATGACACTTTGAAAAAGGCAAACTCTAGGGACAGATCAATAGTTTTCAGGGGCTGGGGATGGAGGAGAAATAGACTATAGGGAGGTACTAGGAAATGTTAGGGTGGGGTGATAGAATTGTTCTGTATCTTGATTGTAGTGTTGATTGCATGACTGTTCCACTTAAAAATTCTTTTAACTATACATTAAAATGAATGAACTTTATCTTATATAAATTATACCTGAATACTTGAAAAAAAAAATAAAAACTCTCCAGACATGGCAGGGACAATGGGCTTTATATCCCCAATGTGTATCACCATGACTAAAATACAGCCAGTATTCAAATAAAATAAACATCTTCCTGGCAATACACCAGGATTTCTTACTGACTACCCATCTCAGCTGGCTCAAGCTGCCTGTCATGTCTGCTCTCTTCTCACTGCTTTCTCTTCTTGCACTCTTTTCTTTTTCCCTACTTCCCCAAATTCCTATTTTTTTCTTATATTGAAGTGTTTACCTATTTCATTTTTAAGATTTAATTATTATCCTCATTACCCTGAATAGTGCCTTAGAGCAAGAGGTCAATAAATATTTTTGAGAAAGGGAGGAAGGAATGAAGGGAGGGCAGAGAGAAGAAGGAGAAAAGGAAGAAAAGAAGGAAGGAAGAGGAGGGGAAGAGGTCTTCCAAACTTCACCCTCAGGACCTTAGTTTCTATCTTCAATAAGCTTATAGAGAGTTTTTTTTTCCCCTCCAAACAAATTTCCATTCCAAAGAACATTTGTGCAACTGTTAAAATAATAACCTTTCCACTCTTACAAACACAAAGATGCACACACACATACATTTGAATTTTTACTTTATTTTTTAATTGAACATTCATTTGTAACTTTTATTTGATTTTGATTTTTTTAATGTTTATTTTTGAGACATACAGAGAGACAGAGAGACAGAGCACGAGCAAGGGAGAGGCAGAGAGAGAGAGAGAGAGAGAGAGAGAGAAACAGAACTTGAAGCAAGCTCCAGACTCTGAGCTGTCAGCACAGAGCCCGACGCGGGGCTCGAACTCACAAACTGTGAGATCATGACCTGAGCTGAAGTTGGATGCTTAACCAACTGAGCCACTCAGGTGCCCCTGATTTTTCACTGTAAATATGTATGTTTGTGAATATAATTTTGATATATTATGTATTCATTAAAGAGCCTATAGGAGAGACCAGAAGTAATAAGTTTTTACCTTCAAAAGTTAGAAAGATAAGATATAGGATCTTGAAAGATAGTAGCAGAATGGCCAACAAGGTATCTCATCAATATATACACATCTAAGAGGACCTCTTTTGTTTTCTAGAAGTACTAAATATAATAATTTTATTGAATGAATAATAGATTAAGATAATGTGGTAAGAGAATAAAGAAGTAATTCTGGTAAACTGCCTCAATTTCCCACATGCAGATGGAGTCATACAAGAAGAATAGTTCTGAGAAGACTCAGAAGCACATAGAAGATATTAACTTTGTGCAGAATGCCTTTCTAACATATATCCCATCACACACCATGACTAGGGAACTTCCTGGCAGAAATGAAAAGGACACATCTATGCCATAAAGATAATGGGTAATATAAAGGATATATTCTTATATAGTTTGGTATCAGTCTATTCTTAATCACAGTGGAGAAATGAGATCTAGGTTGAAATGAAAAATGAACAAATGACCAATCTCTGTCCTTGGAGCTCAAAGTTTAGGCAGGAATTGCACAACAACAAACAGTGACTGCCCAATATACTTGGGGTAATAGTGACATGTATGGAGAATCACAAGAATACAAGAAATGGGGGTGATCCAGGCAATCAAAGAAGGCCTAAGAGCAAAGATATCTGGGGTGGGGGGAGGGCACACCTGGCTTATCATTTAAGCGTTCAACTCTTGATTTTGGTTCAGGTGATGATCTCACAATAGTGAGATCAAACCCCATGTTGAGGTCTGTGCTGGGCCTGGAGCCTCCTGGGGATTCTCTCTCCCTCTCCCTCTGACCCTCCCCTACTCACTTTCTGTGTGTGTGTCTCTCTCTGTCTCTCAAAAAAGAAAAAAAATAGGAGAAGAGATATTCAGGTTTTTTATTTGGTTGGTTGGTTTATCTTGTATGTGATAATAACTTTTAAAATTTGCTCTCAGTAACTTTTAAATATGCAATACAATATTATAAAGAGTTTTATTTTTAACAAAAATCTTAGGCCATAAAGCAAATGTAACTTGAAGACATGTGATACCACTTCACACCCACTAGGATGACTAGAATAAAAAACACATATTATAACAAGTGTTGATGAGGATGTGGAGAAATTGAAATCGTCATACACTGCTGGTGGGAATTTAAAATTTTAAATGTTTTTGAAAATAGTTTGGCAGTTCTTCAAAAAGTTAAACATGAAGTTACCATATGACCCAGTGATTTCACTTATCAGTATATAAAGAGAAATGAAAACATATATCCACACAAAAACTCATACACAAATATTAATAAAAGCCAAAAAATGGGAACAATCCAAATGGTCAACAATTGATGACTGGATAAATAAAATATGGTATGTCCATGCAAAGGAATATTATTTGGCAATAAAATGAGGTTTTCATAAAATATGGATGAACCTTTAAAATATTATGCAGAATGAAAGAAGCCAGGAGCTGCTGGAAGGGAGGAATGGAGAATAACTGCTAATGAACATAGGATTTCTTCTGGAGTGATAAAAATATCCTAAAATTAATTAAGAATATAAATAAAAAACCATTGAATACTTTAATGAGTGTATTTTGTGTTATGTGAATTATATCTCAATAAAGCTATAAAAATTTCTGAAGAAAATAAGACAAAATCAACGTTTCTTAATCCTTGGTGGGGAAAGGGGAGGTGGTGAGAGGAGAGCAGGGTATCAATTTAAGTTCATCAGAGGAAAACATAGGAAGGGAACTCCAGGATAGAGAAGAGCGTGATCCAAGGCATGGGAGCATTAAAAAGCATGTTGTACTGAGGGAATCGTAAGAAATCCGGTATGGTTCTAGATGAGTATACAAAGTGTGGAGTGATAAGGGCTAAGGCTGGGAAGGGCTTTGTCTATTTGGTAAATGAATTCCAAATTTGTCTTGAAGGTAGCTGAGAACAATGCAAATGAAGTGTTTGTAAGCAAGAGAGCAAGTCATGTTTTAGGAATAGTTTTCTGGCATGTGAAGTACACTGTTGAGGCAGTGACTAGAGGCACAGAAACCAGTGGAGGGCAGCTATAATAACCTGCATGACAATTGTCAACAACTTGACACTGTGATAGTGGTTGAACTGAACAAGGAGAGAAGTTTGTGAAAGTTAGTAATGAAAAAGTCAAAAAGACTTGAAAAGTCACTTATGATGCTTAGACTTCTAGGTTGAGAGAATAGGTAGACGCTGATATCAGTTTTAACCTTTATACTAAAAACCAATAAAAAAAAAATTTAGGATGTAGTGTCCATGAAAGTGCAGTAGGGAGATCTCCTGCTTGAGGGAGAGGAATGACTGAGGACTCCAGGGGCTCTGAATCCCCCACTGCGTGAGCACCAAGGCTGTGCTTTCCCCCAGACTCAGCCAATAACTGATGTGGTAGGAATACTAAGGCAGGCCCCTTCTTGCAATATGTGAAACTCCTCTGACAGGCAGATTTGACTTAAGAACTTCTTGCCGCAGCTTTCTTAGAAGTGTGCTGCAATCTGAGGTTCAGCCTGTCCAGTCCTTTTCCTGCCATCTCTCCTCCACAGAGGTTAGACCTGCATTGGGCTGGTAGCTCTTTCAGCCTCTTCTAGCCTCTTCCAGCTCTCTCCCAGCTCTCCCTCACTGGTTGCTAATGACTGAATGTTTATGTCCACCCCTCCCCCCAAATTCACATGTTGAAATTGGAACCCCCAATGTGACGGTGTTAGGAGGTAGGGCCTTTAGAGGGTGATTACATCAGAAGGTGGAGCCTCATGAATGAAATTAGTGCCTGTATGAAAACCGCCCCCCGAGACCTCCCCGACCCCTTCTTCCATATGACAATACAATGAAAGGTGGACATCTGCAGCCCAGAAGAAGCCCCTTACCAGAATCCAACCTGCTGACAACCTGATCTCAGACTTCCAGCCACCAGAATTATAAGAAATAAATCTCTGTTGTTCATAAGCCACCCCACCTATGGTATTCTGTTACAGCAGTCCATGCTAAGAAAGAAGTCAGTACTGAGAACTGGAGATGCTGCTGTAACAAATACCCAAATGTGAAGGTGGATTTGGAACTGGGTAACAGGTAGAGCCTGGAAGAGCTTGCAGGTGCATGCTAGAAAAAGTCTACATTGCTATGAATAGACTGTTAAAGGTGATTGTGGTGACAGCTCTCAAAGAAAAGAGGACAGCTGGACAGACAACATCTACTCTCTTAGGGAATATCTAACTAATCATGAACAGAATGTTGGCAGAAATGGGGACAGTAAAGGCCATTCTAATGAGGTCTCAGACAGAAATAAGGAACATATGGATGGATAAAAGGGAATCCTTTTTTATTTTTCTTTTAAAATTTTTATTTCAATTCTAGTTAGTTAATGGGGGACCTGGGTGACCCAGTTGGTTAAGTGTCCAACTTCAGCTCTGGTCATAATATCACAGTTCGTGAGTTCAAGCCCCATATCAAGCTATGAGCTGACAGCATGGAGCCTGCCAGGAATTCTCTCTCTCTCTCTCTCTCTCTCTCACTCTCTCTGTCTCTCTCAATAAATAAACAAACTTAAAAAATATTCTAGTTAACATACAGTGCAATATTGGTTTCAGGTATAGAATTTAGTGATTTATCACTTATATATAACACCCATTGCTCATCACAACAAGTGCCCTCCTTAATCCCCATCATCCATCTAGCCCATCCTCCACCCACCTCCCTCCATCAACCCTCCATTTGTTCTCGCTCTTAAATAAAAGGTAATCATTGTCATAAAGTGGTAAAGACTTTGGCTGAATTGTGTTCGTGTTCCCGTATTTGGGGGAAGGTAGAATTTGTGAGCAATGAAATTGGATATTTTCTTAAGCAAAGTGTTGAAGGTACAGCTTGGCTCCCCCTGACTGCTTATAGTAAAATGTGAGAAAGTAGAAATGACTTAAAAATGGAATTGGTAACCAAAAAGGAACTAAAACTTAAAGATTTGGAAAATTCTCAGCCAATGGATATTGCAAACACTTGCGATAGCATGACAGAAAGAGAAAACTAAGGGTGTGGCCAAGTAACCACTTTTGATAAGTGTGAACCACAGACCTAGTCCCCTATCTCAACAGAAGCCAAGTGCTATTCTACAAATGGAAAAATGATTCCAAAGGCAATTCAGAGAGCATCAGAGTTTCCAAAGCCACCATGGGCCCAGAGTGTAAGAGTGGGGATGAGAGGTGGGGGGATAGGAGGAGCTGAGTAATTTCAAAATCAAAAGACTGATGCCTGTGGGACCTCAATGTGCATGAGTTGCCCAGTGCTGCCTCACATCACAGCCTCCACTCTCTGCATTCCAATGGCACAGATCTGGAGGCCCTGGTGCAGCACAGGCTACTTTGGCCGCCTCCATAGAGGGTGTAGGCAGCACACTCTGGCAACCTCCATGTAAGCCTGGGAAGCAGGCCTTTGCCTGGATTTCAAGGGACAAGGCTTTCCAACAGAGCTTCTGGCTTAGGACCCCAACCCAGGAGAGCCCCAGGCCCAGTCAAGAAGCTGCTTCAGGGCTGTCCCATTGAGCCCTAGGAGTGACATTGCCTTCTCAATTGGGCCTGAAGAGGAGAATCAAAGAGGACTATTTACAAGTCTTTAAGATTTCATAGAGTTTGCATGTATTTGAACTTGCTTGGGATCTGTTAACTCCTTTCTTCTTCCCTATTTCTCCCTTTTGGAATGGAAATGTCTATTCTGTGCCTATTCTACCATTGTATCTTGGAAGCACATAATTTGTTTGGTTTCACAGGCTCACAGCTGGAGAAGAGTTTGCCTCAGGATGAGTTGTACTTTGAGTGTCACCCATATCTAATTTAGATGGTATTTAGATGAGACTTTGAACTTTATACTTTTGAGTTGATGCTGGACTGTTGGGGCTGCTGAGATGGAATGAATGTATTTTGCATGTAATATGGATAGGAACTAGAGGCAGGACAATGGTGGAAAGCTATTGATGGAATGTTTGTATCTCCCCAAAATTTATATGTTGAAATCTTAATTGCCAGTATGATGTATCAGGAGGCAGATACTTTGGAAGATGATTAGGACATGAAGATGGAACGTTCATGAATGGGATTAGGCCCCAGAGAGCTCCCTTGTCCCTTTAGCCCTGTTAGGACACAGCAAGAAGACAGCTATCTATGAACCAAAAAGCAGGTTCTCACCAGACATGGAATCTGTAGCACCTTGATCTAAGACTTACCAGCCCCAGGACTTTGAGAATTAAATTTTCGTTGTTTATAAACCATCTTATCTATGATGCTCTGTTATAACCCAAATGGACTAAAACACAGGTGTTTTCTCCAATCAGTTTCTTGCAGTCTAATCTCATCTTGGTGTCTGCTTTTCCAAGAACTGAAAATAATAAATAGGGAAAAAGAGGTAAAAATAATGCTCCTTTTTCCTTTAGCTTATTTTCATTGAAATTCAACATCCATTCAACTAATTCAACTAATGTATGTTTTGAGCACCTATACATACAAAGATCCATAGAAAAACTGAAAGAATACTACAAAGAATTTCTTGGTTATAGTTGTTTTCCAAGGTTCTGTGGTTTTATATTACATATTGATGACTTGGTCCTGGTCCAGTACACTTTTTATATTGTAGAGGAATATTTGTTATTAGATAAAAAGAAACACTGTATAGTACAAAGAGAAAGAAAACAAAGTTAAAATTTTTAGGTTGCTCCAAATATTTTAAATGGTTTTTTGTTGGTTTGTTTATTTGTTTATTTTTTACAAAGAAGACCAAAAGAAAACAACAACAAAAAAGAATGTTGATTTCTGAGTGGTAGAATTTTGGGTTACTTTCTATGTTTACTCTCTTCATTACATTTTTGTAAATTATCCAATTTATGCAATAAACATTTTGGTAATGAGCAAGATTTCTATTTTTTTAATTTATATTTATTTATTTTTTATATAATTTATTGTCAAGTTAGCCAACCTAAAGTGTATACAGTGTGCTCTTCACATCATGAGTAGATTCCTGTGATTCATCACTTACATACAACATCCAGTGCTCATCCTAACAAATGCCCTCCTCAATGCCCATCACCCATTTTCCCTGCCCCCACCCCTGCTCCCCACCCCCCTCAAGATTTCTATTTTTTGAAGTTAGGTAACAGATAGATAGAAAGAGATAAACTCTTAGAAGCAGATAAGAAAAGATTATTTTCTAGTTTCAGAGACCTTGGCTAGACTCTTTTAGTGTGTTGCCATGGGAATGAAAATAAAAATAAGAATCACTATTTTTTTAAAAAATCAAGAAAGATCCATATATAGTGTTGAATCTCCTAGATTATCTGAATCATCCTTCTACAGTTCTATGTAAATGTTTTCATAAGTCTCCTTATTAAAACCAGGTTTGAAAACTTACCCCTACAAATTGTGCTGTGAACTATGAGAAGCTACCCTTTTAAATAAAAGAATAAATACACTCCCAATGCTCATTAATGCTGGAGGAATGTTTAAGTTCAATCCAACTCAATTGAATATTTAAATTCAATTCAAAAGAGAAAGTTTAGGGGCAGTGATATCTGTGCCCCAAGTGTATTTCAGTTCCCTTTCTACCATACCCCTACTTTCTTTTTTCCTTTTGATCTTTTTCATAAGAACCTGCCCCCTCACCCTGACTCCATTTTGCCCACAGCAAGAAAGTAAGATATGGCACAAGCCTGTACCTAAAAGATAAAAAGTAAAGGACATTATACTTTTATCCTTGGGAGATTTCATTTTGCTTGCTTCATTATGTCCACAGCAAGCTAGTCTTTCAACATTTGTGCCATTCGATTTCTCAACCAGAATCCAGTCAAGAATAAAATATAAATGCTTTATAACTCTTGCCAACACCCTGAACAACCATTCAAATAGAACTCCAGTTTAAAAGATTCACTAGATACAGAAAAAATGAAGGTTACCATTCAAGAACTTTGGAGCAAAAATGCCATTAAAGTGTAAGAAATAATAGCATTATTAGAAATATAAAATCATTTTCCTTTCTTTGAGAAGACTAATTTATTTGTTTGAAAGACCACATTCAGTTTGAAGTACAGATTTCTGGGCCAAAATCTCAAGCTTTAACCTCTTGCTAGACTTTGAGCCAAGATCAGTGGGTCCAGGTAGCTCTTGGTGAATGGTGAGAGCCATCTGATTTTGTTATAATGCTAAGAAGGGAAATAAATTTGGAAAATATTGAGTCTATTCTGGAGGAACCAGAGTCATCTTTTACACATTGCTACAAATTTAACTAGTGCTCTCAATCTCAAATTAGCATCAATTTTTAAAAGTAAATGTTTCAATTATGCAAGATTAACAGGACTTGAAATGTAAGCAATTTCATTTCACAATACACAGCAACAACAACAGCAAAAATAAAGCAGGTTGTTATTACAAGGTTCTATCTTAATCACAAGTAATATAATAATATTGGACTGAGAATTAAAGCCAAATTCTAATCTGAGACACACCCTCTACTAGTCGTGCTAATTAAAGTAAAATGAACTCTCGTATCTCTTCATCTACAAAATGGGTTTAATAATACCTGTTCTGTCAACCTCAAGGACTTATTTGAGATTTTAATAAGAAAATGGCATAAAAGTGTTTTGACCATTATGAAGCATTACCCAAAATAAAGATTATTACCTCCAGCTAAAGTAAATTTTTAATATACAGCAAATAGGAAGAGTGGAAATGTGAATTCATACTCCATAAACAAGGTCAAATCAATGGTAAAGGACTTAGGACAGAAAGAATTAGAATGCTCTCTCTCTCTCTTACACACATGCGCACACACACACACACACACACACACACACCATCCCTAATCAATCAACATTAGCTATGAACATATATTGGGTGATAAAAGAAAGGGTAACACTTTAGAGCAAATTAAAGACCTTTAGGGACAGCTGGGTGGCTCAGTTGATTAACGACAGACTCTTGATTTTGGCTCCAGTCATGATCCCAGAGTTGTGGGACCGAGCCTCACATTGGGCTTAAGATTCTGTCTCTTTCTCTATCTCCCTCTGGAAATGGACTTGAGATCTATTTTGGACATAGAATTCAACTTGTTCTTGTCAAGAACAAGTCCCTAGCATGAGCAAGGGACCAAGAGGCACCTGGGTAGACAGTGGCTCAGTCATTAATAGGGGCAAACCTCAGAGATGGAACAGGCTGGGAAGGGGAGAGGGAGATGGGGTCTGAAGATGCTAGATGTACCATGCCTGTGAGACACTGAAAGTGAAGACGGGTCAGGAAAAAGACCTAATGGGAAATAGAAATTAGTGAATTGTCAACACGCAATTTACATTTAAAGCCATGGGAGTAGATAAAATAGGCTAAGAAAAGAGTAGAGGGAGAAAAGGATGTTGCTGATGAAATTGCTGAATTATGGATGAAAAAAAAAGTGTTGCAGGTACACTTCTGAGAAGTCAGAATAATACAAAGAAAAAAGTGTCCTTGGGATTTTGAAACCTGGAGGTCATAGTTTCAATCACTCTACTTCTAGAAAGTTATTCAAAGGAAATAATTAAAGGACCACAGAAAGCATTTAAGTAAAAAGATGTCACAGAATCATTTATATGAAATTATTGGAAATGATGTAAATGAGTGAAAATAAGTACTTAATTAAATTAGGTTCCTTCTATAAATAGAATACTATTCAGCTATTCAAAATATTTTTGGGGGGTGCCTGGGTGGCTCACTTGGTTAAATGTCAATTCTTGATTTCATCTCAGGTCATGATTTCACAGTTCCTGAGTTCAAGCCCCAAGTTGGGTCCTGGCAGAGTGTGGAGCCTGCTTGAGATTCTCTCTCTGTCCCTCTCTCTCTATCCCTCCCCCTCCCTCAAAATAAATGTATAAACTTTAAAAAACAAAGAAAACAAAATGATTTTGAAGAATTAAAAGTATACAGGGAAATTTTCATGATAAAATGTTAATTTTTTTAATTAAAAAAATTTTTTTAACACTTATTCATTTTTGAGTGGAAGAGAGAGACAGCTCAAGAAGGGGAGGGTCAGAGAGACAGGGAGACACAGAATCCAAAGTAGGTTCCAGGCTCCAAACTCTCAGCACAGAGCCCAACCTGGGGCTGGAATTCATTAAGAAATCATGACCTGAGCCAAAGTCAGACGCTTAACTGACTGAGCCACCCAGGTGCCCCAAAAATGTTAATTTTTAAAAATCAGAATACAAAAATACATAGCATGACTTTACATTTTTTAACAAAAAATGCAAATGTAAAATAACACATAAAATATATTTGAAGCAAATAGATCAGATTCCTCTCCGTGTAAAGTTATGGATGATTTCTATTTCCTTAATGTTTTTTAAAGTTTTCTCCAATATTTCTATTGTGACTTTGTGTTACTTTAATAGGGAAGAAACTTTAAGTTGCATCCATATTTTAATAAGAGGCTGCCCATATACTTCTGAGCTCCCTAGAGTTGTTAGTGATATCAAAGCCAATTTTCACAATTCAAACATAAGCTTCAAATGATGTGTCTGAAAAATTCAGTTCTTTTTATAACAAATGTGGAAAATATTGATACAAAATTTTTTTTGTGTGTAATAAATCCAGAAATAGCAAAGTTAAAACCACCAAGTCAATAAATAATATTTAGAAAGAGTTTATTGCACATGTAAGAACAGTTCATGAACTGTGAGCTTTCAAATTCAAAGGCTGGTATGAGACTCAGGGACATGAAGTTACAGGATGCCTTATACAGGGAAAATGAGGAAGCTGTTAACCCTTTACAATGATCAGTCATTGCAACTCAAGTTTTTGGAAGGCAGGGGATTGGTTAAAAGTGATCATCTCATACTATTTTTAGGAAGGTGACATAAATTTTATGATTGTCAGAGGCATTTACAACTTAAGGTTAGCTTGTGTCATGGAATAAGCTACTTTGTTTTGCTTATGTGGCTTAAATGGTTTTGTCTGCTTCAGGGAATTAATTCTCAAGTCTGGTCTCCATTTTGTATTTAATTTTAAAACTTAAAATAAACCTATGCTTTAGGAAAGATAGGGGAGACAATGAATGACCCAAGGGACAAAGACAAATTGTAATACTAAATAACAAAAATGCAACTGAGTAAATTTAAAGATCAAATTGGCTTTCTTCAACAATTCATGAATCAGGCAACACCCCATCTAGCAACATAAAGGAACTCTACCAAGGTGTGGAAAAAGAAAGCTGTTTAAAGGTGGAAAGGGTACATGAAAAGGATATTACTAGCAAAAAACAGGTTGTTTCAGACTAAGTCCTCTTTCTAAGGGGAATGGAAGTGGTCTATGGAATAGAGTATCTCACTAGTGCTGACCAGGCAATTCCATGTTGATTGATTTAAGGTTATATTCCTTCGGTTTTGAAACTGCACTTAGGTTAGGTATTAAGTCTTGGTTTACTGACCTGGGGTTTAGCACTATCTCTCCTTTTAACACAACAAAAGAAATGATCTCCTAGGTTTCTTACAAGTACCAAACCTTAAGCTCAGGAAGGCCAGCCCCTTGTACATCTCCGAATGCCTTGGGAAAAATTATAGAGATGCAGAGTGAATAAGCAATCCTCATGTCTCAAATACAGGACCCCTGTATTTCTATTTCTTTAGCTGATTCTGCTGCCCAAACTGTTAACTGAATGAAAAAGAAATCAGAAACTCCCAATCAAGAGTTAAATTTCTATATCTCTTTCTAACAGTATAAATTAAACTAATAAACAACTGCAGAAAGAAAAGGACAATAATTGATCTAAGCTTCTGGCTTCAAAACCCAAAGTTCAAATCCATTGCCTATCAAAATGACATTTTGGGGAGGAGGCTTAGACATTTAGATAATACCTTCCAGCTAAAAAACAAAAGAGCAATAGAGAAGGTTTTGAACAGGTCATTGAGTTTCTGGCCTAGAGCAAAGTCACTCCGCTTTTCAAAAAAAAAAAAAAGAAAGAAAGAAAAAAGTCCATTTCTCACAAGGTTGACGTGTTTCAAAATCAGAATTGGAAGTTTGTAATAAAGGCAATACCTACTCACAAAAACAAACAAACACACAACAACGACAAAATCCTCAAAACCTGTATAGTAAAACAATTATAGAAAATAGGCAAAAATCTTCATTGCACCCTCCCACACACAACCACACATACACCCCTCAAAGAGATATATATGTCTGCCTCTTCATTCCTCGACTGAAGAAACATTGAAAACCTGTGGCAAAATCTACTGCAAGTATATAAAAACAAACTTTGAGATGAGAAAACCCAATTATTTTGCTTCTGCGATTCAGAAGGATTTACACACACCACACTTTCTGATCACCTGCATAAGCACTTTTCTCTTCCACCCCACCATATGCACTCAAAAGTTCTCCAGCACTACTTACTAAGCTAGAAAACCCTTGGTTCTACTTCAATCTACTTTTTTTTTTTAATATATGAAATTTACTGTCAAATTGGTTTCCATACAACACCCAGTGCTCATCCCAAAAGGTGCCCTCCTCAATACCCATCACCCACCCTGCCCTCCCTCCCACCCCCCATCAACCCTCAGTTTGTTCTCAGTTTTTAACAGTCTCTTATGCTTTGGCTCTCTCCCACTCTAACCTCTTTTTTTTTTTTTCCTTCCCCTCCCCCATGGGTTTCTGTTACGTTTCTCAGGAACCACATAAGAGTGAAACCATATGGTATCTGTCTTTCTCTGTATGGCTTATTTCACTTAGCATCACACTCTCCAGTTCCATCCACGTTGCTACAAAAGGCCATATTTCATTTTTTCTCATTGCCACGTAGTATTCCATTGTGTATATAAACCACAATTTCTTTATCCATTCATCAGTTGATGGACATTTAGGCTCTTTCCATAATTTGGCTATTGTTGAGAGTGCTGCTATAAACATTGGGGTACAAGTGCCCCTATGCATCAGTACTCCTGTATCTCTTGGATAAATTCCTAGCAGTGCTATTGCTGGGTCATAGGGTAGGTCTATTTTTAATTTTCTGAGGAACCTCTACACTGCTTTCCAGAGCGGCTGCACCAATTTGCATTCCCACCAACAGTGCAAGAGGGTTCCCGTCTCTCCACATCCTCTCCAGCATCTATAGTCTCCTGATTTCTTCATTTTGGCCACTCTGACTGGCATGAGGTGATATCTGAGTGGTTTTGATTTGTATTTCCCTGATGAGGAGCGACGTTGAACATCTTTTCATGTGCCTGTTGGCCATCCGGATGTCTTCTTTAGAGAAGTGTCTATTCATGTTTTCTGCCCATTTCTTCACTGGGTTATTTGTTTTTCAGGTGTGGAGTTTGATGAGCTCTTTATAGATTTTGGATACTAGCCCTTTGTCCGATGTGTCATTTGCAAATATCTTTTCCCATTCTGTTGGTTGCCTTTTAGTTTTGTTGGTTGTTTCCTTTGCTGTGCAGAAGCTTTTTATCTTCATAAGGTCCCAGTAATTCACTTTTGCTTTTAATTCCCTTGCCTTTGGGGATGTGTCGAGTAAGAGAGTGCTACGGCTGAGGTCAGAGAGGTCTTTTCCTGTTTTCTCCTCTAGGGTTTTGATGGTTTCCTGTCTCACATTCAGGTCCTTTATCCATTTTGAGTTTATTTTTGTGAATGGTGTGAGAAAGTGGTCTAGTTTCAGCCTTCTGCATGTTGCTGTCCAGTTCTCCCAGCACCATTTGTTAAAAAGACTGTCTTTTTTCCATTGGATGTTCTTTCCTGCTTTGTCAAAGATGAATTGGCCATACGTTTGTGGGTCTAGTTCTGGGGTTTCTATTCGATTCCATTGGTCTATGTGTCTGTTTTTATGCCAATACCATGCTGTCTTGATGATGACAGCTTTGTAGTAGAGGCTACAGTCTGGGATTGTGATGCCTCCTGCTTTGGTCTTCTTCAAAATTACTTTGGCTATTCGGGGCCTTTTGTGGTTCCATATGAATTTTAGGATTGCTTGTTCTAGTTTCACGAAGAATGCTGGTGCAATTTTGATTGGGATTGCATTGAATGTGTAGATAGCTTTGGGTAGTATTGACATTTTGACAATATTTATTCTTCCAATCCATGAGCAGGGAATGTCTTTCCATTTCTTTGTATCTTCTTCAATTACCTTCATAAGCTTTCTATAGTTTGCAGCATACAGATCTTTTACATCTTTGGTTAGATTCATTCCTAGGTATTTTATGCTTCTTGGTGCAATTGTGAATGGGATCAGTTTCTTTATTTGTCTTTCTGTTGCTTCATTGTTAGTGTATAAGAATGCAACTGATTTCTGTACATTGATTTTGTATCCTGCAACTTTGCTGAATTCATGTATCAGTTCTAGCAGACTTTTGGTGGAGTCTACCAGATTTTCCATGTATAATATCATGTCATCTGCAAAAAGCGAAAGCTTGACTTCATCTTTGCCAATTTTGATGCCTTTGATTTCCTTTTGTTGTCTGATTGCTGATGCTAGAACTTCCAGCACTATGTTAAACAACAGCGGTGAGAGTGGGAATCCCTGTCGTGTTCCTGATCTCAGGGAAAAAGCTCTCAGTTTTTCCCCATTGAGGATGATGTTAGCTGTGGGCTTTTCATAAATGGCTTTTATGATCTTTAAGTATGTTCCTTCTATCCCGACTTTCTCAAGGGTTTTTATTAAGAAAGGGTGCTGGATTTTGTCAAAGGCCTTTTCTGCATCGATTGACAGGATCATATGGTTCTTCTCTTTTTTTTTGTTAATGTGATGTATCACGTTGATCAATTTGCGAATGTTGAACCAGCCCTGCATCCCAGGAATGAATCCCACTTGATCATGGTGAATAATTCTTTTTATATGCTGTTGAATTCGATTTGCTAGTATCTTATTGAGAATTTTTGCATCCATATTCATCAGAGATATTGGCCTATAGTTCTCTTTTTTTACTGGGTCTCTGTCTGGTTTAGGAATCAAAGTAATACTGGCTTCATAGAATGAGTCTGGAAGTTTTCCTTCCCTTTCTATTTCTTGGAATAGCTTGAGAAGGATAGGTATTATCTCTGCTTTAAACGTCTGGTAGAACTCCCCTGGGAAGCCATCTGGTCCTGGACTCTTATTTGTTGGGAGACTTTTGATAACCGATTCAATTTCTTCGCTGGTTATGGGTCTGTTCAAGCTTTCTATTTCCTCCTGATTGAGTTTGGGAAGAGTGTGGGTGTTTAGGAATTTGTCCATTTCTTCCAGGTTGTCCAATTTGTTGGCATATAATTTTTCATAGTATTCCCTGATAATTGTTTGTATCTCTGAGGGATTGGTTGTAATAATTCCATTTTCATTCATGATTTTATCTATTTGGGTCATCTCCCTTTGCTTTTTGAGAAGCCTGGCTAGAGGTTTGTCAATTTTGTTTATTTTTTCAAAAAACCAACTCTTGGTTTCGTTGATCTGCTCTACCGTTTTTTTAGATTCTATATTGTTTATTTCTGCTCTGATCTTTATGATTTCTCTTCTTCTGCTGGGTTTAGGCTGCCTTTGCTGTTCTGCTTCTATTTCCTTTAGGTGTGCTGTTAGATTTTGTATTTGGGATTTTTCTTGTTTCTTGAGATAGGCCTGGATTGCAATGTATTTCCCTCTCAGGACTGCCTTCGCTGCGTCCCAAAGCGTTTGGATTGTTGTATTTTCATTTTCGTTTGTTTCCATATATTTTTTAATTTCTTCTCTAATTGCCTGGTTGACCCACTCATTCGTTAGTAGGGTGTTCTTTAACCTCCATGCTTTTGGAGGTTTTCCAGACTTTTTCCTGTAGTTGATTTCAAGCTTCATAGCATTGTGGTCTGAAACTTGGTATAATGTTATAATGGTATAATTTCAATTCTTGTAAACTTATGAAGGGCTGTTTTGTGACCCAGTATATGATCTATCTTGGAGAATGTTCCATGTGCACTCGAGAAGAAAGTATATTCTGTTGCTTTGGGATGCAGAGTTCTAAATAGATCTGTCAAGTCCATCTGATCCAATGTATCATTCAGGGCCCTTGTTTCTTTATTGACCGTGTGTCTAGATGATCTATCCATTTCTGTAAGTGGACTGTTAAAGTCCCCTGCAATGACCACATTCTTATCAATAAGGTTGCTTATGTTTATGAGTAACTGTTTTATATATCTGGGGGCTCCGGTATTTGGCGCATAGACATTTATAATTGTTAGCTCTTCCTGATGGATAGACCCTGTAATTATTATATAATGCCCTTCTTCATCTCTTGTTACAGCCTTTAATTTAAAGTCTAGTTTGTCTGATAGAAGTATGGCTACTCCAGCTTTCTTTTGGCTTCCAGTAGCATGATAAATAGTTCTCCATCCCCTCACTCTCAATCTAAAGGTGTCCTCAGATCTCAAATGAGTCTCTTGTAGACAGCAAATAGATGGGTCTTCTTTTTTTATCCATTCTGATACCCTATGTCTTTTGGTTGGCACATTTAATCCATTTACATTCAGTGTTATTATAGAAAGATACAGGTTTAGAGTCATTGTGATGTCTGTATGTTTTATGCTTGTAGTGATGTCTCTGGTACTTTGTCTCACAGGATCCCCCTTAGGATCTCTTGTAGGGCTGGTTTCGTGGTGACAAATTCCTTCAGTTTTTGTTTGTTTGGGAAGACCTTTATCTCTCCTTCTATTCTAAATGACAGACTTGCTGGATAAAGGATTCTCGGCTGCATATTTTTTCTGTTTAGCACACTGAAGATATCGTGCCAAGCCTTTCTGGCCTGCCAAGTTTCAAAGGAGAGATCAGTCACGAGTCTTATAGGTCTCCCTTTATATGTGAGGGCACGTTTATCCCTTGCTGCTTTCAGAATTTTCTCTTTATCCTTGTATTTTGCCAGTTTCACTATGATATGTCGTGCAGAAGATCGATTCAAGTTACGTCTGAAGGGAGTTCTCTGTGCCTCTTGGATTTCAATGCCTTTTTCCTTCCCCAGTTCAGGGAAGTTCTCAGCTATAATTTCTTCAAGTACCCCTTCAGCACCTTTCCCTCTCTCTTCCTCCTCTGGGATACCAATTATGCGTATATTATTTCTTTTTAGTGTATCACTTAGTTCTCTAATTTTCCCCTCATACTCCTGGATTTTTTTATCTCTCTTTCTCTCAGCTTCCTCTTTCTCCATAACTTTATCTTCTAGTTCACCTATTCTCTCCTCTGCCTCTTCAATCCGAGCCGTCGTGGTGTCCATTTTGTTTTGCATTTCGTTTAAAGCGTTTTTCAGCTCCTCATGACTGTTCCTTAGTCCCTTGATCTCTGTAGCAAGAGATTCTCTGCTGTCCTGTATACGTTTTCAAGCCCAGCGATTAATTTTATGACTATTATTCTAAATTCACTTTCTGTTATATTATTTAAATCCTTTTTGATCAGTTCATTAGCTGTTATTTCCTGGAGATTCTTCTGAGGGGAATTCTTCCGTTTGGTCATTTTGGATAGTCCCTGGAGTGGTGAGGACCCGCAGGGCACTTCCCCCGTGCTGTGGTGTATAACTGGAGTTGGTGGGCGGGGCCACAGTCCGACCTGATGTCTGCCCCTAGCCCACCGCTGGGGCCACAGTCAGACTGGTGTGTGCCTTCTCTTCCCCTCTCCTAGGAGTGGGATTCACTGTGAGGTGGCGTGGCCCATCTGGGCTACCTGCACACTGCCAGGCTTGTGGTGCTGGGGATCTGGCGTATTAGCTGGGGTGGGTAGGCAAGGTGCACGGGGGCGGGAGGGGCAGGCTTAGCTCGCTTCTCCTTAGGTGATCCACTTCAGGAAGGGCCCTGTGGCAGTGGGAGGGAGTCAGATCCGCTGCCGGAGGTTTGGCTCCGCAGGAGCACGGAGTTGGGTGTTTGCGCAGAGCAAGTTCTCTGGCGGGAACTGGTTCTCTTTGGGATTTTGGCTGGGGGATGGGCGGGGGAGATGGCGCTGGCGAGCGCCTTTGTTCCCCACCAAGCTGAGCTCTGCCCTCCGGGGGCTCAGCAGCTCTCCCTCCCTTTGTCCTCCAGCCTTCCCGCTTTCTGAGCAGAGCTGTTAACTTATGACCTCCCAGAGACTAAGTCGCGCTTGCTGTCAGAACACAGTCCGTCCGGCCCCTCCGCTTTTGCCAGCCAGACTCGGGGGCTCTGCTTGGCCGGCGAGCCGCCCCTCCGCCCCGGCTCCCTCCCGCCAGTCCGTGGAGCGCGCACCGCCTCGCCGCCCTTCCTACCCTCTTCCGTGGGCCTCTCGTCTGCGCTTGGCTCCGGAGACTCCGTTCTGCTAATCCTCTGGCGGTTTTCTGGGTTATTTAGGCAGGTGTAGGTGGAATCTAAGTGATCAGCAGGACGCGTGGTGAGTCCAGTGTCCTCCTATGCCGCCATCTTCCGGAACTCCCCTACTTCAATCTACTTTAAACTAAGGTTATCTTTTATTATCCGCTTTACTTGCTTCAAAAGAACTTCTGCACTGAAGCAAAGAACTTAAAATTCAGTTATAAGTTCATCTGTTTTGTAATAACTTCAATCATAAAGGCTAATAAGGAAAATCATTTTTTAAATGGAAAGCATACATTAGCACAGCTAAGTTTGTAATGTGTTAGAATATCTTGCTTAGTAATTTTATTGCCCTTCCTAGTAAAAGCTTATCATATTTTAGTTATACTTAACTTTCTGCCTTAATTCTTAAGAGAAATTAAATATCCACCTTTCATTTTGACAGACTTTCAACTTTTAGGTTTTCCAAAGTTTTCATCAAAGTGGACTATTAGCAGAAGCTTTGTTGAGATTTACTCGGCGTCTCCTTTTCCTCTTATTACTATGTTACCAATAGGCCCCTAAAATATATCGGCAAAGTACGATAATCCGCTCAATAGACAAAATTGTTTATTTTCTGCATAATGCTTAATTTTGACCGTAGTAATACAAGAACTTACCTGTGATTTTAAAAGATTTAGCCAACTTACTAAATCTAAAAGAACTTTTTTCTAGGGTGCCTGGGTGGCTCAGTTAAGCGTCCAACTTCTGCTCAGGTCACCATCTCGCGGTTCATGGGTTTGAGCTCTGCATGGGCTCTGTGCTGACAGCTCAGAGCCTGGAGGCTGCTTCAGATTCTATGTCTCCCTCTCTCACTGCCCCTCTCCCCTGATTGTACTCTCTCTCCCTCAAAAATAAATAAGCATTAAAAAAATGTTTTTAGGGGTGCCTGTGTGGCTGTCGGTTGAGCCTCTGACTTCGGCTCAGGTCGTGATTTCACGGCTTGTGAGTTCGAGCCCCGCATCGGGCTCTGGGCTGACAGCTCAGATCCTGGAGCCTGCTTCGAAATTCTGGGTCTCCCTCACTCTCTCTGCCCCTCTCCCACTCACACTCTGTCTCTCTCTCTCCCTCTCAAAAATAAAAAAAGGAAGAAAGAAAGAAAGAAAGAAATATTAAAAATAAATAAGCATTAAAAATTTTTTTAATGTTTTTAAAAAGAATTTTTTTTGATTATTCAAGAGCTGGTTGATATTTAAACTTTAGTTTGATGTCAAAGCAGAATATTTAATTTATTAGTTTTACTTGCTCCCTAAATCTAAGGACAGGCACATACACAGACCAACTGGACCAGGATTTCCAAACACAAATGCCAGGCAGGGTCAAGAAGGTAAAGAATATGAGAAAAGTAGAACTGTACTTCTCAGCAAGAGGGCAGGACCCACTCAAAGGAGGCAGCTGCCACTCAGCACCAGCTAACTTTTGCCAGGACAGAATATGGACCAGGTAGAACCACAACTTTAGATTCACCAAGAGAAGCTAGAAATTCACATTTATATATATTTGCTACTAATGGTTAAAAAAATACCCCAAAACACTGAAGGCTAAACCAACCAAACAAACAAACAAAAAAATGTTTGTGGCCCCTATCCAACCACCATTTTGCTTCCTCTGGTGAATAAAAAAGAAAAAAAAAGAAACCCACACATGAAGTAACTTGCTGAAAGCTTTTCTCAAGCAGTATCTGAATTCCCACTGTACTTCCTCCTTTAGGATATAAATGATATAAAAGGCATACATGATAGTTAAATGTAATAATGCTATCTGAAAGGAAAAAGATTAATAATCGCAGCTATCATACTACCTTAGCTTATAAAGTCAGAAAAATATTAGTCTGAAACTGACAGAAACGAAACACAAAACAGCTAGGCTTTGATGATGGAGCTAAGGACAAGAGCCTAGTTAAGAAGGCTGCTGTGGATTGTAGCATAAGAAAGTCTAGATGTACATGAAGCAAGGGTCAGGGATTCTTCATAAAAATGGAGTACCTGAGCTTAGGGGGCTTTGCGGATCTAGAGGCTCTGCATGAGTCCCAAGGAATAGGGATGAGGCTATAAAGTTTCACTGATTTCTAAAAGTTGCCACAGGCCAGCTCTGCTCTCAAACAACTATTTCTATTGGCAACTTAGAGTAGTGAACCCCAAACCAATTAATCAACTAAGTACAGTATAGAGGGAGAGTTGCTCATTTTTATTTTCATCGATCATGTTAAAATTAAACATTATGCAAAGCATTCCAACATTTATGAATCATATTATTAAACCACCACTAAGTCTTGGCAACTAAGACACAACAAGGAATCAAAGCAAAAGAGGAATTTTGATAGTACAGCAGCTGGTGTTTTTTGCAAGCCAATTTGTTTATAGGTATTGGGTAGCTAACTAGAAAGTTCTTGTAGCACTCGAAAAGGGGTCAAATACTGAGATAAATCTACATTACATATCCCAAGTACCATGAGGCCAACCCCTCCAACCCCCACTTCAATTACTTCTACTCTGCTTTCACTCCTTTGTTTCTTCTGATAAAGCACAAAATTTTCATTATCTTCCATTATAGCACTTACCATAAGCCGGCTTGTGGTAACAGGTATTGACTCTTCCTCCTGGCAGCTCAAAGACACCTTCATCCATAGCAACAGATAAGTTTTAATTTCTTTTCTCTCTGCTAAACTAGCTGCTAAGAGAAATGACATTGCTGAAAAGTGAATCCAATTCTTCACTTGGCCGGTGAATCCATGTGCTTGAAAGGGCATCCTGAAGGTCTGCCAGTGACCTCGGAGGAACACAGAACCCCATTTTGCTTGAACAGACCCTTGACAAAAGAAGCATGCAGACAAGTACTTGCCAAACTTTAGTGTACTTATGACTTACTTGGGGATCTGGTTAAATACCCATTCTGAGTCAGCAGATCTGGGTCTTGCATTTCTAACTTGCACCTGGGTGCTTCTGTTACTGCTGGCCCACACACATTACACTTCAAGCACCAAGAGTACAGTGTGCCTTTTGAACTCTTCCCCTGATGCTTTTTCCATATTTCTTTTCTCCAAAGCACCAACACTGCACCCACTACTGCAGTAACCTGCCCAAGCTGCCTGCCATCAACTGCCCCACTCCAGCCCCTTCTTGCTCTTTATCCATCCTTTGTATTGTTGTTATAGGCACCTGTCCTTAGTATGTTGCAACATGGCAAGAGAAAGCTAGTCAACTGACTCACATAAAATGTTAATAGTTGTTTTTTGACCTACGCTTTATTTTAGAAATCTCTGATCCAGGGGCAATGAGAGAAAGATTCTAGAGCTAAGATATGGGGCTTTTTCTGGACTCCTTAAACACCAACCCATTGAAACTACCTAAATTCACCTGTGTCAGCTGATTCACTTTTGCTCTTCTGTGACATTAAACTGGAAATTTCCATTATTTGGCACCTCTCAAGTTCACCCGGCTGGACTGACTATGATTCTCCTTATTTTCTCCTAACCTCTGGGTTGAGATGCCATGACAGCTTACTCAGGAACTGAGACTGTTAGAAAGGTTGAAGAGCTTCTGAAATCCTATCAGACTTGGCAATATTACAGGGATAAATCAGACACAGAAGAATGTTCAACTTTTGGCTGAAATGAGAATGTCTTTATCTAAATTCCATTAAGCCTGGCACCTTTCAGAGAGTTCTCCGACAGGAACAAAACTCAAACACAGTGTCTGCAAGCCTGCCAATTTCCCCTTATCTGAATAACCTTCAATTTAGGGCTGGTCTATATCATTGACTTTAGAAAATTACCTGTCATTCCATTTTTGCTTCTTGTGTAATTTAGGTTTTGTTATTGTCAAGTTCAAGTATCATTTACAGCATAACATTAAAATTCCTTTATTGTCATTATTTTAACCTCCATAAACATACATGTCCATGAACGAGACAAAGAAGAGATTTTAAAATTGAAAAATTCAAAGACTGCGAGATTAACTGTTTCTGTACAACACAGAAGAAGCCCCAATTTTGGATATATTTGTTCCTGAGTAATGTTTTGAAGCAGAGGTGAAAGTTGAGTCCTCCGTGAACTAGAAGAAGGTGCCCTGTCTTTTTCATAGGTTAGCCATTAGTAGACACAAAGGACTGATCAAGTTGACAATAAGCGAGCCATATCATTAGGCAATGAAAAGTAAGAGGATTACCAGAATTCGAATCAGAGAAAGGAGAATATTTGTCTCAGGTTTCCCCCCTTCACCCACTAGCATGATTCCGATTACAGCTCCTGTATTTGCTTCTTTAAACAAAGATTATCTTAATTATCCTAATAACTTTTTCAACAATTACCTAGAAAAGCATTGCCTCAATTCCCAATTAGGCCAACAAAAATAGGATCTGATTTTACAGAAATCAGGCAGGATGAACTCAGCCACATCCCAGGGGCAGCAGAACAGAGCATTGACAGGCACAGACCAAAATATCCTCTTGTGAACTTCTAAAGGCACATGAAGTGTCTCCTGCACTTCCAGTTTGGGGACTTCCCAGTTCCTTCTCCCCGAGCACAAAGAAGTTGAAACTACAAGTGTCTGTCTAAAATGGCATACACTGGGCAAGGGAGAGCAATGTGAAGATCCTCCTGTACCTCTGAGTATGTCTGAAGACAAACAGCCTTAAAAAGCTGGCATGCTCAAATCTCACAAAATCCATCACCTATGTGATTGAATTATCAAGAAAACTCCCAGCTAACTTCAGGGCTCTGGCTTGGAAGGAATAAGCAAGAAATCATTAGTTGTGGAGCACACGCAGCAAGCATGTGCTGGGGTGTTATATAAATCCAACCAACTCTGTAAATCTCAGATTTTAGAGCTAGCATCGGAGATGGCCTCTTAGCTTCCCAACAGCAGCCTCTGTGGGGTATGAAAGAAACAGCGACTCTAACAGAAGTTAGAAATCCATTGTGATGGATTCCTCGGTGACCTCAGAGGGTAGAGAGATAGTGCTGTGGTGGAGAGCCCTGGAAGCCTGCAGCCACCGTGATTGCCTAGCAGCTGGGAAACACAATCCCAGAGTCAGGAGCAGCCTCTCAGGAGCAAGAGGTGCTGGCAAATGCCCTTTGTCATCCTTAATAAATGCACGTTAGGTGTCTATCAGGGTCAGGGGTCCGGTCAGACAGAAAGACGAGTACATCAAGGTCCTTTCCCTGTTATCCTCTTGTTTACTTTATAAACACCACTCAACCCCCATGGCCCCCAGGAAACCCTTGGTGAGCATCTGTTGAAAGGCACATAGCCCAGAACTGAGAATGGGAACATTTCAATAAATCGAAAGACAAGAGCCAATGGATCCACTTATAAATTAAAAAAAAATTTTTTTTGGAAGAAAGAATTACAGGCAGAAGTTGGCTAAGTGGGTTTGGAAATTAATCAAGGTACCATCAGTATTATCTGGATTTCAAAGACGTATTTTCAGAAATTGCCTTCTCTTAATTATGGAATGCCTAAAGTTTTTTGCTTTCTGAAAATTACCAACTCATGGAATAAAAAATGTTCTCTATGCAATATAGGAAAACGTATTTCCTCTATTCTTGTACTAACATGAAGTTTGGTCTCTTCTGTTTGAAAACACACTTACCAAAATGCAGTTTTACAAATATTACCAAAACTTTATTATTTTATATCACTTCATCAGGAAGTAGGCCAAGAATAAAATGACAGAAATATTCTTTACTCCTCACTCAGCAAAGGCCATTATACACCTCAGGCAAGCAATTATTTGCCAGACTGAACTATTAAAATATTTTATGACTCAGAACCAATTGTCAACAGTATAACGCAAATATTTTAGAAAGCTTGATTACATAGGACTAGCTCATGAATGAGAAGTTCAAAGTATATTTATTTAATAAATATAATAAATATGTATGTTGATCAATAAAATATTAGAGGTAGATTAGGTTTTTTTAAAGTATTTCCATTGCAAAACAGAAAAACAGCTGTTGATGTTATAGGGCATTTTCCTGTTCAATGTCCTCTAAGTTAGTAAAGTAGTAACATTACTCAAATATATGGGAAGCCATACCCTAGAACAGGTAAAGCCCAGGGCCGACAAATTTTTTTCTGTTAGAAGCAAGACAGTAAATATTTTAGGTTTCACATGCCACATAGTCTCTGTTGCAACTACCCAGCTCTGCAGTTGTAGCAAAAAAGCAGCCAAACACAATACAAAGAAGAATGAATGTGGCTGTGAGCCAATAAAACTTTATTAACTAAACAAGTGACAGGCCAGCTCTGATCCCTAGACCATAGTATGCTAACCCCTGAATAAAGCCAAACCCCAGTGTAAAAATCAAATCCGACAATGTTATCAAGATTTACCTAATGATTTTAGCATTTGGAATTTATTCCAACTGCATTTTCTAATTATACTAAACCCATATTTTCACAAATAGGTAAGGAATAAAAAATTCTTATTAAGTATATAATCAGGTTAACAGTTTTTCAATGAATAAGTATCCATTAAACAAGAATGTGTCACATAATATTGTGCTATTAGGTTATATAGAAAATTGCATTAGAAGCAAATAATATTCTGCCAAAGCATCATAATCATAACACATTTCAGCATCTTAAAGTAGTGCTGATAATTTAATGAGAAAACTGGTAAGATGCCAAAACTGGTCCAAAGAGCATTTGAAAAGGTGTAGGTAGACAATTTAATGAGAAAATGTTAGGATAAGATTACCAGGTTAGATTTAAACCTGGTTACTGATCAACAACAGAGGTTATCTGTTCCACTGTACAGAAATTATTTGCATATCTACTTGACAAAAATCTACAAGTTAACCTCTGTCCTACAGGGTTGTAAATGGCTTAGTCAGTAGAAGCCCAGCACCGCATGGGAAGAATATTCAATAATCCTTTTTTTTTTTTTTACCTATTTCAATGTTTCAAATAATTTTCCTGACAATATTGGAAATTAGCCTATATCTTCTCTGAATCTTTGAAATATCTTGAAATGTATTACATACATTCTACCATATGGTCTTATATTTTTTCCCCATTAAGAGAATAGAATTAGGAAATAGGTGACCTTCTCTGCATCATGGCACTATAAAGACTCAAAAAATTAATGACAACAAACATCCTTCTCCCAAGTTGCTCTGCACACCCATGTCCTTGGGATTTACTATTCTGAGAGTCTACTTACACAGCCAACAGTGGACAGCTGAATGGATGATGGTATATTAGCACCATGGAATAACTGCAGCTGTTGCCATCATGTTGTGGAAACATTTATTGGCATGAAAATATGTTCACAATATATTCACAGGTGAAAAAAGTAAGCTACTGAAGGATGCATATGGACATTTGTTTTCTGAATTACTCTTATAGTTTTAAAAGTGTAAGATTCTCTCCCCACTCCTTAAATGTAGGTTGTGCTTAATAACTTCCTTGCAAACAGTCCAAAATGAAAAGGGGGATAAAGGGTAAGTTTGCAGTAGAGAAACATGACAAATACGACCTCAAACCAATGATTAAGGTCAGTACCGACAGTGATAACCCATGTTGGTTGCAGTTACCCTTGTCATGATATGATGAAATGGCACTTTATCTCTGTGGTCTTCCTCCCCAAAACCCACAGTCCCAGTCTCATAATGAGAAGAATTTCAGACTAATCCAAATTGAGGGATAGTCTACAAAACCTGAATTGTGCTACTCAGAACTGTCACTGTCACCAAAAACAATAAAACTCTTGGAAATTGTTACATCCTAAAGGAGACATGATGGCTAAATGTAATGTAGTATCCTAGAGCAGACAAAAGGACATTAGGTTAAAAACTATGGAAATCTGAATACAGTATGGGCTTTAATTAATAATAAAGTATCAAAATTGGTTCATTATTCATAACAAATGTACCATACTAATGTAAGATGTTAATAATAGGGGAAATTGGGTGTGGGATACATTGGAACTCTCTGTACTGTCTTCACATTTTTTCCATAAATCTAAAACTGTTTTAAAATTTAACAGTTTATTAATTTTTTTAGATTTAAGAATCTCTATTTTTTGCATCATTATTTTTTCACTTGAATTTCTTAAAAAATTTTTATTTATGTTTCACCTTTAAAGTATTTTAAAACAAGGGAGGCATTTTCTGTGAATTTATACTTCTGTATTTTCAAAGCTGCCTTCTCAAGTCTCAAAGTCCCTTTTCTGAAAAAAAGTATTTCTATATGTGTCACACCACAATTTCCTTTAATCTTCACTTAATCATTCCATTTAAGAGAATTTTCCACACAAATATGAAAAATTGTAATTTTGTTATAATGAGATTTAGATTTCTTCATAAGGCTCACATGGTTGATTTCCTATCACACAAACTATCTTCTGTCATAATATTTTACTTTATGAATATTACCCTGATACCTAAGTTGAATCAATGCAGCTTTATTGGTAAGATGAAAAATGGTAAAAATATTAAATGCAGGTTTTGCTTTATAAACATTCCTGTACAGTCATATGTGACAGAGGAATCTAAAAAGTAAAAGGTCAGAGTTGATTTGTGTCTTAAAACTTAAAATTCACTCCATACTTACTGAGAGGTCAAATTATCTGTGTGGTAATTTACTTTAAGCATAAACAGTATGATATATGTATAACTTAATTTTAATCTGTATCCCCACTGTGGCTTGTTAGTGGTTGGAAGACCCCCATTCAGAAATCTACATGACAGAGGAGTCCACTTCAAATGCCATTGTCGAAATCTATATCAGAATATCTGTTAGTTAAGATAGTATGTCTAGAAAATAATTTTTATGGGTGAACTAGAAGATGTTCAATGGTGTTTAACCTGATCATACCTGATTGTACCTGATTTTACCTGATCGTACCACCAGTGATGAAGTACATATAAAAAGCCAGGAAACTCAACAGTCTAAGCCAATTGCTCCATTGGGTTCTGGGTCTTCCCCACTTCCCAGATGACCTTGTAGCCTGACCACACCAGAGCACTCGTTGGTCCCATAGACTGGCAGATCATCATTTGTATCTATGTCAGAGTGCATCTTCAAAACAGTAAAAGCTAACATTTGTTGATCACCTACTGTGTGTCAGACACTGTTCTAAACCTCATACATGTAGAAACTCATTCAATCTGTCTACACTTTCTAAGATATGCAGTGCTATATACCACAAATAAAGAAACAGAGGCACAGAGAGTTTACACAACTTGCCGAAAGTCTCACTGCCAGTAAGTAATGTGAATGAAAGAATCTCTCCTAACCCATAGAACTTTATTATGTCCTGTTTTCTAAAAGTTAGAAACTCTAATAATAAAAATATCTTTAAAAGGCTGACTGCCTTGAATATATTACATGACATAACATGACCCCTTCAAGGTCATACTGTTCTCTGTTCTTCTGAAGCAATATTTGAATCCCTTTTATATCAAATGTTTGTTTACTGTCATGCTCCTTTTTATTAAAATGTTTGTCCGAGTATCTTTTTCAAATGTGTATTTGACATTTTTACCTGGATCTCTGAAGTTGGCAAAATGAATACTCTAATTGCTTTTAAAGTGCTGGTTTAAAAACAATTGTGTGATAATCAATTGACTCTGGACAAAATGATTAACCATTTCATCCTCCAAAGTGACAAATACCATTCTTGGTCTTTCCACACCACACTTTGGGGTAGTCTTGACCCGTCCTGGCAGAACAGATCCTGACAAAGAAGTGGTCGGCTACAGGAAAAATCTCATGAAAAAAATCTCACTGAAAAATCTCATGAAAAAATACCACTTCCAAATACTGCTTCCTTGAGCAGTTTTCAGTTCAAAAGACTTTTATCATTTCAAGTAGGGCTCATAATGAGCCCTTCCTCTGTGTTTGCTTGTTCTGTCTCTCCTCTGTTATTGCTTCCCACCACTTAACACATTTTTGTAGATTTCATAAATCATTTTTTCTAGTTAGCCTATTTTCATGTGTAGGCAAGACCCACTTTTTATGGGCACTCTTCTCTCTAAGAGTCAGAAAACTGAAACCCCACCCTTGCTCAGTTATTTTCAACCAAATGGACTCTATTCTGCATAATTTGCTGTATCAGAGATGACCCAAAGTATTCCCTTGATGACTTCCAGAACCATCATGACATGAATCACCTAAGAGAAAACAGAATTGTCTTTCTAATAGAAAAATTTCATCCTGGCCAGATGAAGTCTGGTATCTATGGGACAAAGAAGCATACAAAAGAAAACTAAAATTTAGTTGACTCTTCATACATCCAGGAAAGTCTGGAAACTTTACTGAGTACAGAGAGAGAAATGCAGAAAGACAGAGAGGAACAGAGGCAGAGAGGAATTTGGGGACAAGCCTTGTAAAACTATCTGCTGAAAGGCCCCAGGAGCAAAAGTCCTGTTCTCTATTTCTTAAAAGGGGTACAGGCCCAGGTTCCTCTACCAGACTATGTTAAGGAATATGGATCCCTGTGAAACACCTGGTATTGATGAAAGAGTAACTTATAACCCCAATAACCTTTATACTTTGTTCCTAGACTTACAACAACCCATGCAGTGGGCCCCTACCAGCTTCCAGATTTCCTTCTTCAGAGATGCCAGAAAAGTTTCTGTACAGTTATTTCAACATAAGATTAAATATTCAAAACATTATTATTGAAGTTGCTTAGCCCTGAGGAGGTCACACCTTAGAAATAATGGCCAGCAGTGGCCACTCTGCTTCACGGTGAATGGAACAAAGACTGATCCCCAGAAAAAGTCTATTTTTTAGAAACTAATTCTTTTGCTGTCTGTTCCTTAACTTTTAAATAATAGAAAGTAGATCAAAATAACCATTCTCCTCAAGTAAGCCTGAATTACGAAGGACTGTGAAATAGAAAATTATTAGTCTAGCAGCAAACAGTGCATAGATGTTGACATCCAAACAGCTATATCTGCAAGTAACTCTGCTTTATATTGTAATGTAATCTCTCTTTTATAGATGAAAGAATATGTTACCCTGAAAATAATTAATTAATTTATTAAGAATTTTTTTTTTTAAGAATCTTAAGAACTGTTTGGGAAGGAGTGCTCCAAATACATTACCGTATAAAATTTCTATTTTTAAATATATATGGTTAAAAAGTATAAAATATGTTGATATATATTAGGTTATTTTGATTAAATATCACAGTTGATTTTTTAACCAGAAAGTCAAGATGTCACATAAAGTGAGTGTATAAAAAAATAAATTATCTTAAGCTCCAAAATAAAAAGTTATCTTTGGCCTGGTAAAGACCAGCAACAAGGGGCACTTGGGTGGCTCAGTCCATTAAGCACTCAAATCCTGATTTTGGCTCAGGTCAAGATCTCACAGTTAATGAGACTGTGCATCTCACTGGGCTCTGCCCTGACAGTGCTTAAGATTCTGTCTTTTTCTGTCCCTTCCCCTTTCTTTCTCTCTCTCTCTCAAAATGATATATAAACTTAAAAGAAAAAAAAAAAAAAGACCAGCAACATGCCAGTGATTGGTAATAGGCATGTGCCTGAGGTTTGCCTCTGAAAGTAAATAAAAAGAGAGGGAGAGGTACCTGGGTAGCTCAGTCACTTAAGCCTCTGTCTCTAGGTTTCAGCTCAGGTCATGAACTCTGGGCGGTTTCATGAGTTCAAGCCCCACATCGGGCTCTGTGCTGACAGTGTGGAGCCTGCTGGGATTCTCTCTCTCTCCCTCTCCCTCTCTCTCTGTCCCTTCCCTGCTCACACTGTCTCTGTCTCTTTCAAAAATAAATAAAGAGACTAAAAAAAAAAAAAGAGAGAGAGAGAGAAAGAGAGAGAGGAAAAGGGAGAAAAGATATCAGTTTACAATCTGCAAACAGGGAACACTTGTTCTAGAAAACTGGGGAAGGGGTTGGCCTAATTACCTCTCTTTTCTTTAATAAAATACTCATATTTTATCTCACTTTTATTTCTAAAACATTCATTACAAGTTTGAGGATGTTTTTGTTGTTGCTGGTGTCTTAAATACCCCTGGTTAGGAAAAATTTATCCAATATATGGAAATAAGGCAAAAGGATGGCTGTGTCCTTTCACTGACATACTAGGGCATTGCCTAATAAGTCAGCTGCCTAGGGGATTATATTTTTAACTTACTATTTACCATTGATTAAAGTTCAGACTCATGAAGTTAGGTTTTAACTTGTAGAAAATTGATAAGTTGCAAATGATTTTGGTCTGGTAGAGATGTAAATGATTTCTATCCTGTAGAAAATACAACCCCAGAGATTAAAGCTTTATTGTCCTATTTTGCACCTAATTTGGTACTCTTACTTTAGCATTCTGTTTTTAATTCTCCTTTGATCCAACTTTGCCATCCTGCTCGGTCCCTCTTTAATGAGTTAAACATATATGTGGCTCACTTTAAGTCTAAAATTCTAATTTTAGGGGCGCCTGGGTGGCTCAGTCTATTCAGCATCTGACTCTTGATTTCGGCTCAGGTCATGATCTCACATTTCGTGGAGCCTACCTAAAATTCTCTCTCTTCTTTTCCCTCTGCCCTTCCCCTGCTCATGTGCACTTGCATGCTCTCTATCTTTCCCTCAAAAAATAAAATAAAATAAAATAAAATAAAATAAAAATAATAATAATATAACTAAACTAATATAACATAACTAAATAAAATATAACTAAACTAAATATAACTAAATAAAATAATAATATAACTAAAATAAAATTCTAACTTTAAAAAATATTGCATAATAAAAATGAAATTTCTATTGGTTTACATAAAGTTTTTTTTTTTTTTTTTTTTTTTTCAACGTTTTTAATTTATTTTTGGGACAGAGAGAGACAGAGCATGAACGGGGGAGGGGCAGAGAGAGAGGGAGACACAGAATCGGAAACAGGCTCCAGGCTCCGAGCCATCAGCCCAGAGCCTGACGCGGGGCTCAAACTCACGGACCGCGAGATCGTGACCTGGCTGAAGTCGGACGCTTAACCGACTGCGCCACCCAGGCGCCCCGGTTTACATAAAGTTTTAAGAAATACAATTTTACATTGTATACTATAGCTACAAGTACAATTACCATAAGATATGAAATTGGAAATCTTAGGCACAGCATATTTGTTTCTATTTAAGAATTTGAATTTCTGCACTACAACTAAAGAGCTAACATTTTATGTCAAACATGATATTTCTTTCATTTGAAATGAATTGCAACTGAAATGTGTTGTAGTTGCAAACCCGCACGTTCTTTACAAATACAATTCGAACAGAACCCAGATGATCCGAAAATTATATGAAACCATAGAAAAGTTTCCACTTGAGCATAAAATCTTCCACATTTTCCACTTATTTTTTAAATTGACTGCATTTTATTCTGATATACTCTTGATATTTTTATAGCATTCTTAGTTGGATTTTAGAATTCTGAATTTTTAGGTCTTAAGAAAATATCTATTTGTACTTATCTAAAGACTTCTGAAAAATAACTGTGTTTATTAGACCTGTTTTTAAACCAAGGACACCAATAATATGTACAAAGTGTTTTTGACCCATTACTTTGACTCGTTGTGACCCATACGTAAAAGTCCATGTATCCATGCTTTGTTCTCTGATAATCGCAAGAGTTGTAAATATGAGTTTTTGCCTTGATATTCCTGAAGCAAAATTAAAGACTTTGACTGTACTAGGTTAATATGATCCTAATTGGGAGATTTAGATTGATACACTTTAAACTTGGTATAACAATGTAAGTCATGAGATGCTGGGTTTTTAAAGGGATGTTACAGATTATAAAATAAAAAAGAATTTGTAGCTCAGAAAAAGAAGCAAAATAAATTTTAAAACTTGAAAGATCAGAAGATGATTTAATAAAGTTTAAAATATATATAACCAGGGGAGGGTCAATTAAGTGTCCAATTCTTATCTCTGCTCAGGTCATGATCTCAAGGGTTCACAGGTTTAAGCCCCACATTGAGACCCATGTTAGGCTCTGCACTGACAGCATGGGGCTTGCTTGGGATTCTCTCTCTCCCTCACTCTCTGCCCCATCCCCTACTCACGCTCTCTCACTCAAAATAAATAAATAAATTTTTAAAAATAATTAAAAAATAATAAAATAAAAAATATGTAAGTACATAAAATATATAGATTCTGATATTCTAGAAACTCAATATAGTTTAACAATATGTTTTTATTAGGGATGATGGTGTTACAGATGATGTACAGAATTTCAAAGATTGAGCTATTTGCGTTTCACTTAATCTCAAGTAGAACAGACTCTTCTCTCTCCTCATTGACAGTAGCCACCAAGAAAAAACTAGCAGCTAAAAGTTTCCACTGTTTTAAGCATTTGGATTTTCAGCTGATAATATGCCAAAGCCTTCAAAAGGAAAGCTAATGGAAACAATTGAACCAAACTATCAATCACTTAGTAATTATATAGCCACCCAAAAACTACATAATTTCTAGAACAAAGCAATTACCTGCAAATCCTTAGAGTAATGCAGTTTAAAATTTAAAGGAAATACATAGAAATGTTTAGACTTTAGTCTAGTCCTTTTATGGTTTGTATTAATGTTGTATTTTTACCGTGGAACTCTAATATTGTTAGTAAATAACTAATTATGTTGATTGTGCTGGGAATCTAGAATTCAATAAGATATATATAAAAGTGTAGTATATATTGTATAGTGTAAAAGAAAGAAGGTAATATTTTAAAATCAAGAATTAAGGTAGGAACACCCTACTGACAGAATGGGATTGAAAATTTCCCATGGGAAATGAGGCAAAATTATCTTATATCTTTACACAATTTAAAAAACAAAACAAATGAAACCCCCCCACAACTTTCTTCCCTAGTTCTATAATGTCACTTCTAAAATGTTACTTTCAAAACTAGCACAAGGTTTTATGGCCTCCAATGCTATTTTTTTCCAGGTTTCCTAGAAAAATGACATGCCATGTCTGGGGCAGGAAGGCACAAGGCAAATGAAGATCTTCCTATTGGCCAACAAGCAAGAAAGCTTTCAAAGTTTATGGAGTCATGTCAAAATTACACCAGAGGCAATCAAATTGGGGGTCCCACTGGCCAAAGTTATGATAATCTGAGCATCAAACAGAGAAAGTTGGCTCAAGTTGACTGTCATACTTTAAATCTGAAAAGCCATAAATCCACAATGATACATGGAAAAGAAAAGGCTAACAAAAAATAAACAAACAAAGTTTCTATTCAGTTTTATATTCAATCAAGCAGATCTTACTGAATCATGTATTATATCCATGAAGAATATAGTAACATATAAATACATCAGTGAAAAGACATTTTCTGATTCATGGAAAATATTAGTAGAAAGACTCCATAAGGCATGACCTGGAGTCAGACAAAACCACATAAAATATATACCTTTAACTAAAATAATATTAGGTATTTTTAAGAATTGTATGATCTGAAGAATATAAAAGAATACAAGGTTCCATCAGATCCCAAGACTATTTTCCAGGGTACCAGAGCAAGAAGGAGATTGACTTGGGAGGGAGCTACAGAATTCTATGCCTACAAAGAAGAATTAGGCATTCAGAATAAATGAAATTCAGAAGGAGTGGGCTATTCGATCACCACTCTCTTGAAGTTGTAAGAAAAATTGAAATAGCAATCATAAATGGGGCTCAGTATATCGCTGGAAAGACCACATATACTTGTGACAGTTTTATGTGTCAGCTTGACTGAGCCACAGAGTACCTAGATATCTGGTAAACATTATTTCTGGATGTGTATGTGAGGGCATTTCCAAGAGAAAGTAAAGCAGATGGCCCTCCTCAATGTAGGTGGGCGTCATCCAATTGGTTGAGGACCTGAATACAACAAAAAGAT
The DNA here is from genome assembly GCF_028018385.1 of Neofelis nebulosa. NCBI lineage: Eukaryota > Metazoa > Chordata > Mammalia > Carnivora > Felidae > Neofelis > Neofelis nebulosa. The sequence continues at coordinate 39,249,721 of NC_080786.1, read as the reverse complement.
AGAGGAGGGAAGAATTTCTTCTCTCTGCCTGAATGTTTGAGCTGAAACCAGTCTTCCCCTGCCCTTAGACTTGGACTTACACTCTGGGCACTCCAGTCCTCAACCTTCAGACTGGCTCCTACACCACTGGTCTTTCTGGTTTCAGGCCTTTGTACTCAGACCACACTGATGGTTTTCCTGGGTCTCCAGCTTGCAGATGACAAACTGTGGGACTTCTCAGCCTCCATAATTGTGTGAGTCAATTCCATATAATTGACAATACAACACTACAACAAGGAAGTCTGGAAGTAAGTGCATGGAGACACAGGACAAATAACCACAACAGTGTTATGAATTTGAAAAGCCACTCTCTAATAGTGGCTATAAGGATTCATTCTGCCTTTACCTCCTTTACAGTTGTAGTTCGCTGCTGCCTACCAAGAGGTTCCTTCTAACCCACTTCTTATACTTCTTCACCTTCCTCAAGTGTTTCTTACAGTGAACAATATGAGTGATTAAAAAGGCAGAGTTGAGGCTAAAAAATATATAGGTATAAATGTGTGGATTTTTATGTCCAAAAAGGAGAGAATATGATGACAAAATCAGTCCCTATATAATCAACAGAAATATATATTAAATGTTCTAGAATTTAAAATCTCAATTTATTTTAAAAAACCCTTAAATTTTACTCTCTGGAACCAATTTCATGGGCCCTTCAATGTCATACTGCTTTTTCTTCTTCCAAAATAATACCATGACTCTCATTCTTGTCGATGTATATCTGAATTTCTTTTCAAATCTATATGTACTTTATTTACTGTGTCTTCCTTGTATATTTTAATTTCCTAATTCAATTTTGATCTAATTTACTGTTATTATTCCAATTTTTGAAATATAAACTTGAGTCATTTTTAATGCCCTGAGGATTGAAGTGTCTGATTCCTAACTAAAAGATGCTCTCTTGTTTCTTCCTGCAAGTAAATCTTACACCAATAACAAAAGCTTTCTTTTCAAAAGCTTGAGTCTATAATTACTTTTCTTATATCCATGGTAGAACCTGAGAATAAAACCTAATATCTCATTGATTAATTGTCTGATGACAGGGGGTAGGGTGTTGAAGGTTCATGAATAGGTTATATGGTACCTCTTTACTGATAAGTAATGGTTTCCTTGATAGAATTTGCCTAAGACTTAGTCTGATTCTAATATATCCCTGGTACCTGGTGGTGGGATCTTGAATCACCAGAAATTCCTAATACTTATTGAAAGAACCTAACAATTGCTGAACAGCTCTTGTCATAAACACAGGCTATTTTACTATATTAAATATTGACAGTTTTATTGACAATATCAAAATAAATCAATAATCAGGATTCAGAATTTTGTACAATAATGTTGGACAAAGTGATCTTTCAATTATCTTTATAAATACTTAAAAAATAAACAGGCTAAAGTTTGTCATTTTGTCAATAAAAAATTTTAAACATAATATATATTGATTTCTAATCAGATAGTCCAATTTTGTAAAAATGCATATGCCCCTAGAAAGCCAAGAGACTACTTGCACTTCTCTTCCTGCCATTGATTCTCTGGATTACCTAGGGCAAGCCATTCAGATGTTAATACCTTATGTATCATTCCTTTTTCCCAGGGTATTGTGGTAAAGATCAAATAAGATAATACATGGGACAGTGCTTCAAAAGTTAAAAACAAATAAGTAAAGCTATAGTTCTCAATCTTTTTTTTCCTACCAAAGTGCACAACTTAACAGACAACACTAACATACATTATTAACTCTTAGGAGAATATTTATATATTTTCAAACACTATATTGCCCTTGCTATATTCTAGACATCATTCTAAGCAATGTGTAAGCAACATTTTGTTTAATCCACAACTCCCAAAGAAGTAGATAGCTTTATAATTTCTATTTTACAGGTGAGGAAACTTAGGCACAGAGAGGCCATGTACCTTGCCCAAGATCACACAGGTAGTTGAAACACAGCATTAAAATATAAACTTAGCACCATAACTCCTTAACAACCACAGGAAGCTATTTCTCATGAAAAAAAAGTTAATCATGGTGTAGTTTCTGTTTGTTGTTTGCTTTTGAGTTTTTAGTAGTTATACAAGAAAAGTCACATGATAAAGTCAGCTATTTGAAGACCAAATTTTAATTTTACATGAAAAAATAAAATAAAAGGCCAACTTTTTCAAAACTTAAACCTTTTTTAAAATGCCAGTTTTTTGGGGCGCCTGGGTGGCTCAGTCAGTTAAGTGTCCGACTTCGGCTCGGGTCATGATCTCACGGTCCGTGGGTTCGAGCCCCACATCGGGCTCTGTGCTGACAGCTCAGAGCCTGGAGCCTGTTTCAGACTCTGTGTCTCCCTCTCTCTCTGACCCTCCCCCGTTCATGCTCTGTCTCTCTCTGTCTCAAAAATAAATAAACATTAAAAAAAAAGAAAAGAAAAGAAAATGCCAGTTTTTAAAATCAACTCCCCTCTTCCCACCTCAGGGTAATCATAATGAGACAATCACGTGGGGGGCATATGGTACGGGCCTAGAAAGGAAAGGCTCTGGAAGTAGACTTCAGAATAACTTAGCACCAGAATCCTTGAAAGATCTGGTCATTGCAGGACATGAGTATTTTAGGTCAAAGAATAATTTTTTTGATTTTCCTCATTCAAGACCTGCTGCTGAATCATTTCCCACAGATTCAGGACCTCCAGGGACTCTCTTTTACCTGTTCTACATGAGAGCAAAAGATATGGACAGAAAGCAGAACGATGCTTTTCAGACAATAATATAACATTCCTATGCACTTTTTTTGTTTGCTTTCTAATCAGAAAGATAACTTTTACTCATAAAAAAAAAAAATAAATAAATAAAAAGAGATCTTTCTTCCCAAGCAGAAGTTCTAGTGATAGCTGCTGGTAAGGTAATTAGTGAAGTTTAGTAACAATAGATTTCCTTTTTAGCTAGAGTTGTCACTGGCAGCAACTTAATTTTGTGCATATTTCAGGAAGATAATGTTTCACAAATGATGCCTTAACAATTTTGTGTCCTTAATATAAACAAAGAGCTGTAAACACTAGAGCAAGAAGAATAATTTCATGGCTATTATTATACAATAACCACTTTTGCTAGTCAATGCCTACTGTGTGTCAGGTCTTGCACTCATCAGGGGTCAGCAGGATAAATCATAGAACATGTCCTAAAAGAGTCCCCACAGCAATGGTAGAAATAGTCGTGGGAGTAAATAACCACAGGATGATGTGATTCGTGTTCTGACACAAGCATATAAAATATTGCGGAAACACCACAGGTAAATAGCTCCATCATCCTGGGGAATCACTGATGAAATGACCTTTAGTTTTGCCTTGAAGGGCAGTAGAATTTTAATAGGCGCAGAAGGGAGGCAGAAGGTGTCGATATTTCAAGGAGGAGGAATAGCACAAGAAAGGGCATAGAGGAATAATAAGCAATAATTTGTTTGTTGTACTGATGATAATTCTTAGTGGCTGGAGAACAGTGCCCATGGGAGGATGCTGGTGGGAAATGAAGCTGGAGAGGAGTATGGGGATGACTGGTGAAGAAGCTTGTAGGGCATTTTAGGGAGTTTATATTTTATGCCATACACAATAAGGCATTTTTTTTTAAGTTTAAAAGCAAGTCAAATACCACTTTTGAAAAATTGTAGTTTTCAAAGATCACTCTGGTGATAACGTGGAGGTTAGAGCAAAGGAAGAAATTAGAGATGGGAAGACCCACCAGAGTGCTATAATAATCCTAATGGAAGATAATAAGGGAGTAGCCAAGGAGATCAAGATGATCTGGGAGGACTTCATGATGTAGAATCAGTGGTAGTTGGTGACCATTTGGCTAGTGAAGATGAGATAAAGGAAGACTCCCAGGTTCATGGTTTGGATCATTGATTCCACTAACTAAGCTAAGGAGTATACAAAAAGATAAATATAACCAGACAGTAAAGAGCACTCGTGCTCTGCAAGAAAAGGACAATGGGGAGGAACTGACTCAGAGTCTCCCAAAGTAGTGTGTAAATGCAAAACACAGAGAAATAGGAGGGAGTAGTAGAATCAGAGGTGGAGAGACACCCAGAATGAATGAAGGAAGAAGAAGGTATTTACCTATCTGCAAAAGTTATGAGGTGGTAAAAGCCATAGAGCGTCAAAAAAAACCCATGCCTCTGAGAGAAGGAAAATGGAGACAAGTCAATAGAGGCAAGAGGAATAGAAGCAGAGATGATGCCCTGTGGGTCATTGTCATATGGAGCCCTTCCAGAGTAAGGTTACTGGCTTTGAAGAGAATAGCTTTTAGAGCTTCCACTGGGTCTCAAGGAGTGCTTCAGGCCAACTGAAGGACCGCTGCTATGCCCGGTGATTCCTGACCAGATGGCAGCTCCAGGTCTTCCACTCTTTCCCATGCATCCTGACAACAAATGCCTCTCACCTGAGTCAGCTTGAGTGTGTCTTTGTTTCTTGAAAAACAAACAAACAAAAGACCAAGAATACAATGTCCAAGACCTTTGAGAGTTTGACAATTACATTTTTCTAATACTTTCAATTATACTTTCAAAATACTTATGTTCTTTTTAGTGTTTTTTTATACTGCTTTGTTTTGTCTTAATACAATGTTACCACACACAAAAGGACAATAAACTATGTTTATTATTGACTTTAAACTCATGGCATTAGATTTTCTTAGCAAGCACCTCTAGGGTTTTGATACAGTAGTATATGGAATGCTATGCAAGGACTAGACACTTTTTAGAAATTAATTTCTGAAAAAGCTCATGCTTTTGAGTTTGAAATTTCATGATCATATGGATATGATTTTAATGCCAATGAAATGTCAGGACACAAAAGCTATCCTTCAGACACCATACATGGCTTGCTAATTATATCTTCCCGTAAATTCTAATTCCTTTCCCTCTCATGGTAGACCAAGGGTAGCTATAAACTCTGAGGTTTTATTTGAATAAAAATTAATAGAGAATTTGTTGTAGGAAGGTACAGGCTAGATGATGTGGTTGTTTCACCAAATAAATCACAAGGGAAAAAAGAGAGAAAAGGTATGAAATGCATAGACTGAGAGGCTTAAAATCATGTTAATCATATGTGGGCCTGATTTTAAATAATTTAAATAAATTCAGGTAAAAATGCAAATAAAGACAGAAACTATGACATTTTGGAGACATTTGGAAATTTGAATGCTAACTGGATTTTGACAGTAAGAAGGAACATTGTTAGTTATATTTGTGATAATGCTTTGTGGTTATGCTTTAAAAAAAAAAGAATCCTTATCTTTTGGAAACACATACTAGTATCTGGGATTTCTTCCAAAATAATACAGGAGGCAGAAAAATGTGTGAGGGCATAGATGCAACAAGATCGGTTATGAGATAATTACTGAGGCTGAGGATGGAGATTTATACAATTTTATGAATACTTTTATGTATATTTTTACATTTTTCATAATAAAAAAACTTTTAAAAAATCAATAATGACCTTGAGCATCTGCCCTTTCTGAGCCTTGATATTAAATAAGTGAGAGAATTTTTCCTCCCTCCAAATGTGTGTTTATGTGTGTTATGTGTGCGTGTTATATATGTGTATGTAAAAATATGATTGGAAATAAAATGCCAAAATATGAATAGTGACTATATGTCAATGTTACATTCTTTAGACTGAATGTATTCCCCCCCTCCCCCCCAAATTCATATGCTGAAACCTAATCCCCAATGTGATGGTGTTTGGAAGTAGGGCCTTTGGAAGTGACCAGGTCATGAGGGTGGAGCACTCATGAATGGGATTAGTGCCCTTATAAAAAAGGACCCCAGAGAGCTCCCCTGCTCCTTCAGCCATGTGAGGACACAGTGAGAAGATGGATATATATATATATATATATATATCCATATATATATACACACATATATATATATATCCATATATATATACACACATATATATATATGCACTTGTGAGAATTAAGACAGAAACACAAGCAACTATAAATATAAGGCAAATATAGTGGGGGAGAGATTACTTCTGATGAGATGATGTTGGAATCTTCATGGAGTCGGTGACATTTGAGCTGGGTCTTCAAATGTGGGTGGCATGTAAAGAGCAGAAGTGCATAGAAGGATAGTTCTCCATTGTCTAGGAAAAGCACTTCTGTGTTTCCCTTTACTCATACACTTAATACTTCTGATGCCAGATATGTGGGTTTTTCCACACATCAAGCAATTCTCTACAATACCAGATGGTTGCTCTGTAACTCAATTCAATTCTGAAACTATCTATTTGAAGTTAGCATCACACCCCATAAGTTTTCAGTCCCACAAGACTGCCTCCATTTTAGACACCAATTGCAGTCACCTGTCCTTTGACCTATTTATTGTCTATAATTTGGAGTTCCCACAACCCCATCTTTGGGCTCAATAATTTGTTAGAATTTGCTAGAAGTCAGGAAAACAATTACATTTACTGGTATGATAGTTAAAGATAGGATTCAGTGGGCAGAGAGAGAAAGATTAGGACCTGAGGTACCTGGGTGGGCAAAAACACATATTCTGGAACAATGCTGGGAGTATCTGATCACAGAAAACCCCCTCAGGCATAAGGTTCCTCAAGAATGTAACAGACGCCACCTATTCCCCCTCAGGTTTTCCTCAGGAATTTGACAACAGACCTAACTAAAAATAACTGGTAGACCATAAAACATATGCCCCCCAAGGAATGGTATGGCCATAGACCACCCTTCATACAATGGAACAGAGCCAATCAGAAATGGACAACCCAGCATCTAGAGCTATCAAGCCAAGAAGGGTAGGACCTGAGAAGGAACAAAGGGGAAGGAAGGGATGAGGTGACCAGACCCTTATAAAACAAAGACCCTTGCCTATTGTCATGGGCATTCACTTTCAAATGTCCCCTCTCTGTAAAGAGAACTTTCTTAGTATTCTTACCTTCTGATCAAATCCTCTAATAAACTTTTGCCTGCTGCTTATTTTGTGTCCACCTCTTCATTTTTCGAAGCAGTAAGACAATGAACCCTGAGTATTGAGGTAAAAAATCCTGCAACACTGGTTTATTATAAAGGATACTATAGAGGGTATGAATGATCAGTCAAATGAAAAGACATATGGAATGAGGTCTGGAAGGGTCCCAAGTACAGGAGTTTCTCTCCCTGTGGAAGTGGGATTTGCCACCCTCCAGGCATGTAGATCCAAAATGTCTTCAAACCCAAAATTATTGAGATTTTTTTATGAAGGCTTCTTCATGTAGGCATGATTGATCATTAACTCAGTCTCCAGCTCCTCTTCCCTTTCTAGAGGATGGGCGGGGAGAGGTCGGGGCGGGGGGGGGGGGGGGGGCAATGTCACTGGAGACAGTGCTGAAAGTTCCAAACTTCTTAATCACAGCTTGGTCTTTCCAGTGACCAGCCCCCATTCAACTAATCAAAGGTCACCTCATTAGAACAAAAGACACTCCTATCACCCAGGAAATTCCAAGGGATTTAGGAACCCTGTGTCAAGAACAAGGGTCAAAGACCAAATATTAGAACAAAAGATGCTCCTAGTGCTCTTATCACTTAGGAAATTACAAAGGTTTTGGGAGTTCCAATAACCAGCGACAGAGACCAATAAATATTTTCTATTATTTCATGCTGTTTCATCAAGGGGAAGGACTAGAAGCAGCAGTTCAATGTCACACAGCATTCAAATATCACAAGAGACAAGTCTGAAAAGATGAATTACAGTCACATCATAGGCATTCCTTCAACTACACTGAGGTGTCTATAGTCACTGAGCACAGAAGTCCTAGCTTGACTCTGAACATGCTATATTCTGTCATGCTTCGATAACTAAGCCTTTGTATCTAAGCTCATATGAGAAAGGAATATTCTCTGTCTAAGGATATTATTTTAATACTACCAGTGCCCCTGACAAATATTTTATTACTAAAATCCCACCACCACACATCCCAGGTAGATAGAATAGAAAGCATTGTACATGATCCCTTCTTGAGTAGACTTGCAGGAATGTACTCAGGCTGGTCTGTCTACATTTATTGAGCACACTCTACTTAGGGCAGAACAGAAAAGCCCAAAATTAGGTTTTTATGATCAACAGGTTTCTAAGACAAGCAATTTTACAAAGCAGCCTTAGGCGGCAGTGTTTACAACTGTATGTGAAAACAATGGGCAGTATTAAAATAAAACCCAAATGTCAGGCATAAAAATGCATTTCCTTACCTTATTCTGAAAGAATGCACCAGGGAGAAATTCAGCAAATAAAACCTGTTGAAAATATGAGCGCTCCTGCAGGTTTATTTCCACTGGGACATTAACATAGGCTTGCAGTAATACCTCTATTAATGAAGAGAATGTGTTCCAATGACACACTTATTCATCAGATATTTCATAAGCAAGACAGAAAAAAAAATACCAAAGATCGAGGTGTTAGCTTCAGAACTCCATACAGGAGGGTAAAAGTATGATATATAATACACAAATATGACAAAATACTAAAGAAAATAGCATCAATTCCGCTGGAAAACACGAAATAGGCCTCCTATGATTTACGATAGAAGTAAATGAGGAAAAATCATGCTACTGGATTTTAGTAAATAAACCCAATAGTAACCCCGTTGTCAAGACAGGTGGAAGGTTTGGGGAAACGTTGATTGGAAAAGGTGCTCGGAGTGACCTGCTGAAGGGCAGGGCAGTGTAGGTTTCAGCAGGTCATGGTGATGAAGGACACAATTCATCTAGGTGCAGCCATCTCTGTAACTGCCACTGGTGACCCAGGGCGGGTAGAAAGAAAGGGAGAGACTGGAAGAAAGGGGTATTCTAAGGAAAACAAAACAAAAAAAACCCAAGTATCTGATAGGAATAACTCAACTTTACTTTCATGACCTAGCCACCTCATGACTTGAGTCTCACATACTTGTTCCCCAAGGTCAGACAGTCTTTTAAGATAGTCTTTCCCTTGATAATTTGAATGACTAGGTATAAAACTTACGTTCATAAAACATAAGTGCTGGTTAGGATAAAATTGTCGTTAAATACAAGAGTCAAAACAAACGCCCACAAGGGACAGCAAGTGAAGCAGTTGAGGTGGGGGGAGGGGATACTTAAAGCAGAAGACACGCCCTGTCAACAGTGAACAGTTGTCATCCAGCTTCAACTGAGGGTGGCCAAGGGAAAGCCTGGGTGGTTACAAATATTTCAAGAGCTTCTTACATTTCAAGAGAGATGCTGATCCCTATTTTTCTGTAAAACTGTTTGTATCTTCAAACATTGGCAACTAACTCATAAAAGCCAACAAAACAAAACACTGTGGTGGGGGCGGGGGGGGAAGCAGTTGTGCCTGACAAACTCAGGACACAGATTGCCATTTTGCAAGTGCTCATCAAAAAGTATTTAGTCAACTAGGCAAGCTGGTAGAAGTGAAAGTTATAAATGCTTCCTCTTTGGGCAAAGCTCAGAGTAAAGACAGCAGGAAGCCAGTGGTTTAAGGGGGTAAAGTAAAAAGGAGGTGAAACATATTTTGAAAGCCTCACTATTTTGCTCATTGTAGCCCTGTCTGCCTGTATTTAGATGGAACAATTGGAAACTGTGCAGTGTCATTTGTCAAGCCTTACCACATACAAAGCTTCACTTCCCACAGTTTTAATACTGCCAGTTTCATTATAAAGGAGATCAGTTCCCAGAGTTTTCACTAATCAAGGTATCACACTATACATTTTTTGGCACACAGCATATTTATGAATAACATTAAGTTCCATCTATAAGGATGGTTTTTCCAAGATGCCACAGGCTGAGTGTGGTTTTAGATTCTGCAGCCCAAACAAGGATCTGAGAATACAGGCTTTTTTTTTTTTTTTTTTTTTAGGAATTAAATTGTAATCTGCAATGCAGCAATAATTTACTACAGAGCTTTGGGCAAAAAGCCTGCTGCAAATCGTCTGTCTGAAATGTTATTAACACATCAGCTATCAAGGTCAGCAAAAGACACTATAGAAGTTTCTTTTACTGTTCTTAGATGGTGAAATATATAAATCACTTAACTGGTGCACAGAACTTGCTTTAAGCAAATAAATTCAACATTTGCTATCAATCGATTTCAAGGAGCAGCAAGCTGATGAATAGCTCTTGGGATAGAAGAATCCTAAAGCTTAAATTAGAGAGTAAGAATCCCCCACAATGACACCTCAAGGTACACATATACCTTTGAGTAAAAGGAAAGTATATATGTTTATAGGTATGTCCATGAGATATCTGTAGTATATATGTGAGGAAAGTGTTTTCCTGGAGAAACTAGAAACATCCATATGGTTTTACTATAAATTTTTTAAAGCTGGTACTGCTTGCTTACATGCTTTTTGCACTCTGTTATAAATTTATTTTCTATATAAATAAATATTATCTTATTACCAACTATCTCCATTAGAATCCAGCAGACCATGAAATAGGCTTTGCAAGATCAAGCAATGCACTTAGGCCCCCCAAAACATTGTTTTGGCTTCTAGCTTAAGAGCTTATGGAGAAATAAAATTTTACATAACAGTTTGGAGAACATACAATATATAATCCCTCCCAGTCAAAGGCATTTCTAAAAAGGAAAGCAGATTATTGATAACTGTGAAAAATAAATGTTTCTATTTCTACCTACTTCTTCGTCTACCTTTCTAGTATTTCTAACTTTTACATTGTTTCCAACAACCCATATTTAAACAGGTATATTTTTGCTAATGCAAAAACAACCTAAGGACAAAGCATCCTAAAATTTAAATCTGCTAAGTTAAACACTAAGTTAAGTGATCAATCCCTACTCACTTTAAGCACATGGCTTCCAAGGAAAATGCTACTAAGAATAGTATAAAATTGAAGAGCAAGTTAGGTGCCGCATTCTAGATGCCATTCTGAAATGTTGCTAAAATATCAACAAATCTAGTCCATATTCCATTAATTAAGAAAATGATGTCTTAGGGACCATCACAACAAATGTTACAACAAAAGTTGATCATGGTTATAGGCATTCATTTATTTTTTTAAATTTTTTTCAATGTTTATTTATTTTTAAGAAAGAGACAGAGCATGAACGGGATAGGGACAGAGAGAGAGCTAGATGCAGAATCCAAAGCAAGCTCCAGGCTCTGAGCTGTCAGCACATATCCCCATGTGGGTCTCAAACCCATGAACGGAGAGGTCATGACCTGAGCTGAAGTTGGACCCTTAAAGGTGTGCCCCTATAGGTGTTCATTTAAATCTTTATTTAAATTGCATAAATTTTAGCACCTTTCATATAGTGCATGTGCCCAGAGTTCAAAGTTAAAAAGGAAGATTTAAGTACCCTCCCAAAGAAAAAGAGTTTATTTTTGCCTAGAATTTAAAGTGAGTAGGAAATGTAGAAACACAAATTTTTGCAGCATAAGTTCTATTGCCAGGTTTAGGAACTGGCAAAAACCCAGGAACCATGCAAGAGGCTGGCACAGAGGAAACGGTCAGTTTTGATTGGCAGACTGCAAGCCACAAAGCACACAAAAGCACATTTGTGTTCTGTGTTCTGAGAGCACCAGAAAAGAAGCAATGTTAGGGCCCCCGGATACTTATATAGCAAAAACCATAAGTTCTGCCATATGAATGAAACATATCAAAATTTTTATTTAGTACAACACACAGGAAAGTTTTAAAGGAGTTGAGCTTATAGCTGAAGAAAAATTACATCATTTGGTCTAATACAATGGTTTTATTGCTCATTATAAGACATTGCTTTTGTGTGGTCATATTTCAAAGTCAAAAACAGTTTTCATATAATCCAAGGGCTTTCTAAAATTAAGTATATTTAAGTATGAACTTATACAGAGGACTCTATTTTTTTTAAAAAGTGATCAATCTTAAAATCCAGCTACGTGGTAGTAAGCATCAATGTAGGTTGGATGGGAGAAGTATGGCTTTGTGGGAAGGAATCTACCTGGGGCCTCTTTGACTCAGAGATCAGTCTTGGCATGATGATGGAGGGGCAACCATATATCATGCATTTCCTGATGGGATGTGTTAGGAACTAGGTGGCTTTGCTCATAAAATATTTGTGCCTTAAATGTTCAACCTGAATGTCATCACTCCTAAAGATTGAACCTCTAGTTTATAGTAAAACAGGAGCTGGAAGAACAAGGTAACACAGCACCACCACAAAACAATTAAACACATTTAAAAAGCAGGTTGTTCTACAAGACAACTGGCCCAGTCTCATCAACAAGTTAATATCATGGAGAGGAAGGAAGTAAAGGAGGGAGTGGGGAAAAAGCCGGTGTTGTAGATAAAAACAGTCAAAATACATCACAAATCAATGTACTATGTGTCCCTCCATTAGGATCCTGGTTTCAATAACTGGCTATAAAAGATATGTTGGAGACAGGACAGAATATTTAAAATTTAAATATGGGCTCAGTACTAGATAGTGTAAGGTAATTATGTTATATTTTTAGTTGTGATAACAGATTTGTAGTTATGTGGGAAACTGCTTTCATTTTCTAAGAAATCCATGAAGTATTTAGGAATAAAATGTCATGATGTCGATATTTTATCTTAAAAGACTTTATAAAAAATAGATGAAGCAAATACAGAAAAAGTTTTAACAATTTTAAAATCCAAGTAGTAGATATATGGATTATTTCATATATAGTATTCTCTCTACTTTTGGGTATGTTTAAAATTTTTTATAATAATAAATATAAATAAACAAAACAAAACAAAGCTATTTATTTTTTAAGTTGCTTCTGTTACATCCTTTCTTACTGTAAATATTCAAAACAATATTGCATTTAACTATCTTCCTGTCCCATAAGTTCTAACAAATAATATTTGATCTCCTATTTATTCATATTTTTAATGCTTTTCAAAAAAAAAAAGCAACAAGTTTCTAGGCCTTAATTTGTTAACTTTTACAGAACACTTAGGAGTAGACCTTATTCCACTATTCTACAACACAAATTAAAATACATCCATCTTTTAAAAGATAGCAAGTCACTCAATGCTATCATCCCCAAATGACCACTGTTAATATTAATATTCCAGTATTTTTTAGAATAGAAATATTTTGATATACTCAAGATATTATGTACAAGTTTTTATTCTGCCTTTTTCTGTATTGTGATAGAGCCCAGGGATTACAGTCTTTTTCTAAATATTTTAAATTGTTTTAATGGATTCTCTAACCACAGGGTAGATTTTACAACCACAGTGCACTTAAGCATAAGAAAGAATTTTGCCTAGCCACAGCAATCAGACAACAAAAAGAAGCAAAAGGCATCTAAATTGGAAAGGAAGAGGTAAAACTTTCACCCTTTGCAGATGACATGATAGCATATATAGAAAACTTGAAAGACTCTACCAGAAAACTACTAGAACTGATAAACAAATTCAGTAAAGTCACAAGATACAAAATGAATATAAAGAACTCTGTTGCATTTCGATACATCAATAATGAGGTAGCAGAAAGAGAGATTAAGAAAATAATCCCATATATAATTGGGATTAATATATAATTATATATATATATATTACATAATTAGGTATATATTAGGTATATTAGGTATAATTAGGTGTATATATATAATATATAATTAGGTATAGTAAGATACCTAAAAATAAACCTAACCAAAGAGGTAAAAGACCTGTACTATGAAAACTACAAAACATTGATTAAAGAAATCGAAGAAGACACAAAGAAATAGAAAGATGTTCCATGCTCATGGATTGGAAGAACAAACATTGTTAAAATGTCTATACTACCCAAAGCAATCTCCACATTTAATGCAATCACTATCAGTATACCAACATTTTTCACAGAACTAGAGCAAAGAATCCTAAAATTTATATGAAACCACAAAAGACCCTGAATAGCCAAAGCAATTTTGAAAATGAAAAGCAAAGCTGGAGATATCACAGGTCTAAACTTCAAGTTATAGTACAAAGCTGTAGTAATCAAAACATTATAGTACTTGCACAAACATAGACACGTAGAACAAAGAACAGAATAGAAAACCCAGAGGTAAACCCACAATTACATGGTCATTCATCTTTAACAAAGCAGGCAAGAATATCCAATGTGAAAAAGACAGTCAGTGTCTTCAACAAATGGTACTGGGAAAACTAGACAGCAACATGCAAAAAAATGAAATTGGACCACTTTCTTTCACCATTCACAAAAATAAATTCAAAATGGATTAAATACTAGAGCACCTGGGTGGCTCAGTCTGTTAAGTCACTCTTGATTAAGTCACTCTTTATTTCAGCTCAGATCATGATCTCAGTGTCCTTGGGATCCAGCCCTGTGTTGGGCTCTGCCCTAACAGCGTGGGGCCTGCTTGGGATTCTCTCTCTCCCTGTCTCTCTTCCCCTCCCCCACTCATGCATATGCTCTCTCAAAATAAATAAATAAAAATTTTTAAAAATGGATTAAAGTCCTAAATGTGAGATATGAAACCATAAAAATCCTAGAAAAGAGCATAAGCAGTAATTTCTCTTACATAGTCTGTGGCAATTTTTTTCTAGACAGGTCCCCTGAAGTAGGGGGAACAAAAGCAAACAAACAAAACAAAACAAAATAAAATTATTGGGACTACATCAAAATAAAAAGCTTCTGCACAGTGAAGGAAACAACGAATTAAACTAAAAGGCAATGTAGGGAATGGGGAAAATATGACATATTCAATAAAAATGAATGGAGAAAAATGACATATTCAATAAAAGTATTGAAATATTTAGTATTTAGTATCCAAATATACAAAGAACTGATAAAACTCAACACCCAAAAAAAAAATAAATAATCCAATTTAAAATGGGCCGAAGCCATGAACAGACATTTCTCCAAAGGAGACAAACAGATGGCCAACAGACACATGAAAAGATGCTCACCATCACTTATCTTCAGGGAAATGCAAATCAAAACTACAATGAGTTATCACCTCACACCTGTCAGAATGACTAAAATCAGCAACACAAGAAACAACAGGTGTTGGTAAGGATGTGGAAAAAAAAAGAACTCATATACCCTTGGTGGGAGTGCAAACTGTTGCAGCCACTCTAGAAAACAGTATAGAGTTTCCTCAAAAAGTTAAAAATAGAACTACTCTCCAGTAATGGCCCTACTGGTCATATACCCAAGAATACAAAAACACTAATTCAAAGGGATACATCCACCCCTGTGTTTATAGCAGCATGATTTACAATAGCCAAATTACGGAAGCAACCTAAGTGCCCATTAATATATGAGTTGATAAATAAGATGTGATATGGAACATTATTCAGCCATAAAAAGAACGAAATCTCACCATTTGCAATGACATGGATGGAGCTAGAGAGTATAATGCTAAGTGAAATAAGTCAGAGAAAGGAAAATTGCCATATGATTTCACTCATATGTGGAGTCTAAGAAAGGAAACAAAAGAGCAAAGGGAAAAAAAGAGAGAGAGAGAGGCAAAGCAAGAGACAGGTTGTTAACTATAGAGAACAAACAGATGGTTACCAGAGAGGAGGTGGGTGGGGGGATGGGTGAAACAGGTGATGAGACTTAAGGAGTGCACTTGTGATGAGCAATGGGTGATTAAAATGTAAATTAAAAAGAAAAATACCATTGTGAAAAAAAAGAAATAATTCCTTTTTTTTTTAATGTTTACTTATTTTTGAGAGAGAGAGAGAGAAACAGAGACAGAGCACAAACTGGGTAGGGGCAGAGAAAGAGAGAGACATAGAATCTGAAGCAGGCTCCAGGCTCTGAGCTGTCAGCACAGAGACTGATGTGAGGCTTGAACTCAGGAGCTGTGGGATTGTGACCTGAGCCGAAGTCAGAAGCCCAACCAACTCAGCCACCTAGGAGCCCCAAGAAAGAATTTTTTTTTAAGTAAGGATTTAATTGTCATTTTCCATTACAGAGATTTGTAATAGGGAAGCCATGATGAGGAAGACCACGGTTAGCAGATAAACACCAGGCTACATTATGACTAATATCATAATCCTAGTGCTCTTGTTCGGGTCCAGCCAGAGATGGGATCAAAGGCTCATTCCCTTCAAAGCTGCTTAATACTGACATCCAGTTGGTAACTTTACACAACTTAAAGCAATTTACCCTGGGGGGATGCTCCTTCAGAAAGGAATAACTGTGAACTGAGATAGTGAAAAATATTTACATAGATAAGACTTAGCTGAACGGGAAGAAAACCTGGCATGGATACTTGCATTGAGAGTCAGGGTGAAAGTAAGAAAGCAAGGGAAAGGATTGAGTTGGAGAAGGATTTGAAAATGGGCACGTCTGGCAGAGACAATATAAGCAAAGGCAAGGCTTTGGGAAATGCACCTAGTACATGCCAGAAACCAATTTATAGCAAAGAGTATAGTGTGAGGAGATTTAAAAGACAATTTTTGTAAATAATATTAGACCAATGATAAAAGACCTGGAATGACAGTCAAGTTCAACTGGATTTCAAACTTCAAGCAATATACAGTTACTGTGAGCTCTCAAGCCAAAGAAAGCCACAATAAAAGCAATGTTTTAGATAGATTAATCTGGCAGAAGTGTGTGGTGTGATTTGAACTGGGGGTAAATAAAACCTGGGAAAGTAGTGACATGTCTATAACAACAATGAGTCAGTTGAGGTTTTGTAACCATTGGATTAAGAAACCAGAGACACTTTAAAGAAGAGTAAACAAGACTCCAGGGCTAATTCAATAAGAGAGATAAAGGAGAGGAAGAAAATGAATAGTGACTTGATGCATCCCTTAGTAACTAGGAGAAAGGTGTGCCCCCAAATACAGGGAAAGTGGGAGGATAGGGAAAAGCTCCAGATGAGACAGAGGCTTGATTTGGGATATCCAAATTTGAGCTGATAATGGGACATGCATGTGGAAGTATTCTATAGGCATCTGGAAAGATGAATCTGGACCCAGAGTGTACAGTGAAACCAACAGTAAAGTAAGGTGAAGAGTTTCATGAGTGGTTTGTGGAATTCATCATCTTAACAGTATAGAACTCCTTATATAGGCCAGTAGTTTAAGTGGTCATTGAAATAAATTGCTTCCTCCCTCCCTTCCTCCCTTCTTTCCTTTCTTCCACAAATAAACATTTTCTTTCATCATGAATGACCTGTTACATTTACTCTGAATCAATGACATTCTAATCCCATCCCCATTAAGAAGGTTGACAAGTGAGAGTCATTTCAGAATATCTAGGGAATGTGTGCTCTCCTCTTCTATGTTAGAAATTATATGTCGAAAAGTCAAGGGATTTTTCACATCACGGGAAATAACAGTGTGAGTCTATCTCCACAGTTTGATTGCACATTCCAACCTTTTGAAAACACCTGTTATCAAACCTAGTCTTAAAATGCTATTGCATCTAGATTCAATGTTGCATTAAACCTCCTTATAAAAAATTCCCTGCCATCATCTTTGTTATAACTGTCAATATTACTCAGCTTCCATTATCCATGATATGATTAAGTTCCATTGAGTCTATTCCAACTCTCTTACATAGTTATTCATGGTGTTTCTGCTAAGTCTCAAACTCAGATAAGTATGAGACCACGTAACAATTCAAAACGCTGTCAAAAAAAAGTGAATCGAAAAGACATTAACATAATGTCTTAATCGTTCAAAAATGAGTGGTGGTAGCTTCAGACAGGCAAGTCAACTACCTTTTTAGTATTCTTTCCCACAGTATCAAATAACTCATTTTCTTTAACCTGTGCCATGATCTAAAAATCTTACCATAGCTTTGTTAACTTTGTTTGTGCCTGTGTTAATAAAATAACTATTTTTAATACCTCATTAGTTGGCTGATATTAGCTAGAATGCTTTCAGCTGCAAATAAACACCTAATTAAGCTAGTTCAGATAAAGATATGTATTGGCCCATATACCTGGAATTCCAGGGGAAGGCATAGTATAGTTTTAGAACAAGCCAATAACTCCGGTCCTTTTTCTCCATAATTCCCACCGAGTCCTCCACTGTGAATTAATTTCATCCTAAGATTAGCTTCTGCATAACCAAAAAGGAGCTGTGTCAATTCTGAGCTTTTTATCTGCATCACCATGATGACCAGAGAAAGACAGACTATCTTTTTTGATTGGCTCTTTTTTAACCGCAACGAAATTTCTTTCCCTGAAACCCTCAACAAACCTGTCTTCACATCTCACTGGCACAAACTGTCACATCACATTCCCATTTCTAAAGCCATCACTGGCCAAAGAAGAGGGATTATCTTAGGTCAATGACACCAATCCCTAGAGCTGGGAAAAATGTCTTTTTACCTGAAGCCCATTGGTTGGAAGGGGCAAAGAGATATAGCAACAAAAAAAATGAGGGGAACTGTTAGAAAGGAAAAAGGAAGAAATGAATGCTGTGGTAGAGTTTGTTGGTTTGCCACTAGACACTACTTTGGTTTTTTAAGTGAGGATTTTGGGGATGGGGTAAAGGAGAAAATGGAAAAGAACCCATTTGACAGTTCTTGTGGTTATCCACTCTTCCCAATTGCCTTAATTTTTCTCTTTTCATATTTCTCAAGATACTTTGCCTGTCATTGCTCTCCATTTATGTGCTTAATTACAAGTTTCATTTCTCAATGAGATTAGTGACTAGGATCCATTATACTGGGACTACTTCTTCCTAGTAATTTTTCCATGTAGGTATTTTTCTTTCTTCAGAAAGAATAATATTTGGAAATATTTTTGGAAATATTAGTCAAATTCCTAATATTTGGAGGGAAATTAATCAAGACATGAAAGGTTTTTGAGTACCATTTCTAATTCTTTTTCAGGGATGGGAGTATGTGTGGTATTTTAAAAATAGCATCAGTTTATCTAAGGAGATCTCACATTATCACAGCAAGAGTAAAAGGAAAAACTTAAAAACACAATATACTTGAGACTGGTTGGATTTACTCTTTCCTCTGTCTCCCGTATATTGCTCCTGAAAAGGGTATAGTTTCATCTATTGCCTTCTAAGGGCCTCCAGGCCCTGGGAACATGACACCAATGGGCATTCCTCCTTATTCTGCCGCTGGTGGGAAGAATAAATCCCTTGGCCCCAGTAGGAAGGTACAGCAATTAGTCCCCATATGAATCCTGCAAAATAAATATTATTCATTTAACTTATTCGCAAGAAAACCAAGGCCCTGAGAAGTTAAATCTCACCAAGTTACCACAAAATGATTGGTAGAGTCAAATTCAGATAGTGTTTTCTGATTCAAGGACTGTGTTACTTCCAATGTGTCAAATGACTTCTCAATTCTAAATGCCATCCAACATTCTTTTTAAATTAATAAACTTCATTTTTTACAATTTTAGATTCATAGCAAAGCTGAGCAGAAGCTGAGTGAAAAGTACAGAGTTCCCATATGCACCCTACATGCATGGCCTTCCTCACTATCAGTACCCCCAATCAGAGTGCTATACTTGTTGCAGGCGATTCACTCTTGGTGTTGTACATTCTATGAGTTTAGACACAGATGTAATATAAGTACCCCCCATTGTAGTATCATACAGAATAGTTTCAATACTCTAAAAATCCCCTGTGCCCTACCTATTCATCCTTACTGCCCCCCTACCCCAGCAATCACTGATTGTTTTATTGTCTCCATAATTTTGCCTTTTCCAGAATGTCAGATAGCTGGAATAGTACCATATGTAGCCTTTTCAAATTGTCTTCTTTCACTTAGCAATATGCTTTTTTAGGTTCCTTGGTGGCTTTTCATTGCTTTATAGCTCATTTCTTTTTAGTACTAGATGATATTCCATTGCCTGGATGTACCACAGTTTATGTATTCATTCACCTACTGAAAGACATCTTGGTCGCTTCCAAGTTTTGGCAAATGTGAATAAAGTTACTATAAACATCCATGTGCAGGCTTTTATGTGGATGTAAATTTTCAATCCAACCTCACCACACAAATCCCGTAGAAGTACAATTGTCACAAAGATTTACTGCAGCCTTGTCCTCTGAGTGGAGTTTCCCAGGGACATTAAGAATTCTCTAAATAAAAAATTTTTTTTTAGAAATATAGATTAGCAGTTAGTATTTTATGAGAATTTATATATCTTGGTATTATAAAAATTCCATTTGAAGAATATTAGATTAATTTCAATTAATTTCTATCAATCTTCAATTGATAGAATGAAAGTCTCAATGCCAAACAAAAATGACAAAGAGGAATTATTTACTGGGAAGTACATATTTGTATACCAACCATTCTTGGTGTATATTTTAGAGTAAACATATAGAAAAAGGAGAA
Source organism: Neofelis nebulosa (assembly GCF_028018385.1). Lineage (NCBI taxonomy): Eukaryota > Metazoa > Chordata > Mammalia > Carnivora > Felidae > Neofelis > Neofelis nebulosa. The sequence goes on along the minus strand of NC_080786.1, from coordinate 39,229,428 downwards.
GGCTGTATAAGCAAACACAGAACCTTATCCTCAGAGGCCTCAGATCCTGTGCTTTCATGCAGCAAGCGAAGGGTGTGATGTCTGCAGCACTAGAGAGCAAAATAATTAATTCCATATCATAAATTACACTGAGGGCTTAATGCCCAGTAGGGGCTGAGACAATCATGTTAAAACAAGGACACATAGAATAAATTCCATTTTCAGTACAATTTTAGGATTTCAAATCAATTTGAATTTGATGAATTATGTTTAACGCAAATTTTTATTTATAGAGTTCATGCTATTTTAGATCATTCTTTTTATTATAACTGTTAAAGATAGAGAGAAGAATGGTTTATAGGAAAAGAAGTAATTAATCAAGTCCTTACAACCAATAATTTCAAAGTCGTCGTGGAGACTGTGTAGCTTTGCAAGCCAACCGAGAGGGATCCAGTGTGAAAGTTGAGTCTGGGGGAAGAGCAAGTAGGGGGGGAAAAGAATTGCCTCTATTTAATGTGGAACACAAACTTGACAATGACAGAAGTAACCTCACTTAGAACAGAGATCAATCAGGTAACTCACGTTCCTGCAAGGACCAGGAAGGTAACAGGTAGGGACTGAAGAAAACCAGAAAACCAGTGCCCAATCTAAGGTAGCAACTACTACTCAGCTCCAGACGATTGTTGCCATGTACGAATGAGGAGCCAGTGTGGTTACATTTTATTACTTGGTGAATTGTCTTTTCAACTCCTTTGCCCATTTTTAAATTCAGAGGCTTGTTTTCTTATGAACTATTGAGAACTTTATATATATGTTCTGGGTGTCAGTACTTTATCAGATGTGTGCTGTGCAGATATTTCCTCCAAGCTTATGGCTTGTCTTTTCACTTTCTTGACATGACTTTTGAAGATAAAAATTTTTGCATTTGATGAAGTGCAGTTTATCAGTCTGCTCTTTCAGGGACCATACTCCTATGTTATATAGGAGTCCTCCCTTATCCACAGGAGCTATGTTCCAAGACCCCTATGAGATGCCTGAAATGGGGATTGCATCAAACCCTATATATATAACCATCTTTTTTCCTATGTATACATACATACCTAGGATAAAGTTTAATAAGTAAATTAGGCACAGTAAGAGATTAACAACAATAATAAAATAGAACAATTATAACAATTTATTTTTAACCTACGTTATGTGAATCTGGTCTATCTCTCTAAATATCTTAATGTGCTATATTCACTCTTCTTCTTGTGATGATGTGAGATGATAAAATGCCCAACTGATGAGACAAAGTGAGGTGAATGATGCAGGTATTGTGACCTACTATTGACTTTCTGATGATGTATCAGAAAGAGGAGTATCTGCTTCTGGACCATGGTTGACAGTGGGTAACTGAAATCTCAGAAAGCAAAACCACGGGGGCGGGGGGGGCACTACTGTATCTAGAAGCCCTTTCCCTAACCTAAGATGAGAAAGATTTTTTTTATGCATTCTTCTAGAAGTTTTATAGTTTTAAAGTTTATTCTTAAAACTCTATTTAAGGTTAATTTTATTATATTGTATGGTTATGAATCAAGTCTTTTTTTCTGCATGTAGTTTCTAACTATTCCAGTAACATTTGTTGAAAAGACTATTTTTTTCTCCACTGAATCACCTTGGCAATTTGTGAGCAATCAGTTGTCCAGACTTTTGCTACCAAGAAAATAGCTAATGTACTTTTCCTATTTCTCCCATGAAGTACAACTAAAATTTCTGAACATTATATATAAAATAAACATAAGAAGATTCTGAAAGATGGAGAGAAAAAGGCAGACTGGCTAGGGAATTTGGGACCTGAAGGATGGCCAAGTATTGGGTTCTGTGGGTTTTATTTTTGTCTCAGATATCCCAGACTTGGAGCTGAAGAAGCCAATGATCCATAAATGCCAATGGATGCAGACAATAAAAAGGCCCAACAAAAGCCTGCTCCCTCTAGCCAAAGGACCAGGAAAAGAACAACTTCGAAAACAGGACCCTTTAGCCAATTATTATACTCTCGCCAAACATCACAGAAAAAAGCAAGGCCCCATCCACATCCATGCCAGCCAAGGATGAGTGGGAAGCCTAGAAGTCTAGCCTTGTGAGGATATAATGAGGTGTTCCAACTCTCTCTGGCCATAGTGTCAAAGAAGGCAAAGTAGGAAGCAAAAACCTCCATACTAGAACAAACATCCATGTCTTGCATTGTTTCTAGCAAGTCTGCTGTGAACCTTATCTTTATTCATCTATAGTGTGTTTTTGTATTTTTTTTTCTTTTCTCCATCTGCTTTTAAGATTATCCTTTTGTCATTCTTTCTAGGTAATTTAATTATAATGTACCTTTGTATAGTTTTCTTCATGTTTCTTGTGCATGGAGTCCATTGCTTCTTGAATCTGTGGAGTTTAAAATTTCAACAAGTCTGAAATTTTTTCAGCCATTATTTATTCAAGTATTTTCCTCTACCTGCCTTCATTCATAGACTCCAATTACAAACATTCTAGGATGCTTGAAGTTTTCCCAGACCTCAATGATGCTCTTTTCTATTCCTTTCTCCCATGGTGGTTCATTTTGGATAAATTGTACTTGTCTTCAAGTGTACTCATCTTTTCTTTTTTTTTTCCCCCTTCAGTGTCTTATCTTCTGTTTAACCTATTCAGTATATTTTAAGGTCTCAGTCATTCTGGCTCTCAACTTGAGAAGTTTAATTTGGGTCCCTTAAAATTATTCTTTTTAGATTTTTGAACATACAGAATGTAGTTTAATAACTGTATTAATGTACTTATCTTAACCCAATTCTGAGTCAGCTTTCTTTGATTTTTTTCTTCATCATTATGAGTCCTATATTCCAGCCTCTTTGAATGCCTGGTAATCCTTTTATATCAGACATTGTTGATTTTATATTATTGAGGGCTGCATATTTTTGTATAAATATTCTTAAGCTTTCCTTTTCAATACAGCTAAGTTACTTGGGAAAAATTTAATCTTTTTGAATTTTTTTTTTAAGATTTGCTATGTAGAACTAGAGTAGCGTTTAGTTTAGAGCTAATTAACTATTGTCCACTACCATGACCCTTTTGAGCCCTCTACTCAACGCCCTGTGAATTGTGAGATTCTTCCAGTGTGGTTGATGCAATCGGTCTTGTTGGCACTGTATGAATGTTCTATTACCTCTAATCATTTTTTGGATAGTTGTTTCCTTGAACTCATACATAGTTTCCTCACATGCATGGATTTATTAAGACTCTCCTGAATCCTAGAAGGGGACCCTCTGCAGATTTCCGAGGTTTTCTCATTGTGTAGGTCTCTCTTTTCAGCACTCATCCTTGTGAACCCTACTTGTTATCATAATCTCTTTGGACACCCCGAAGCATCTCCTTAACTCAGGGAGCCCATTGTCCTCTGCCTTAGTTTCTCTTCCCAGCACCACAGCCTGGAGACTCTATCAGGCACTAAAACAGGCAATAACAGGGCTAACTTCATGTGTTCTCTGTTTTCCCATCTTTTAAGTATCACTATCTTTCATTGCCTGATGTCCAGGGCCTTAAAGATTATTTTATCATATATTTTGTCTTGTTTCCTTGTTTGTTTCCTGAAAAAGAATAAATTCAATCTCTGTTATTCTCTCATGGCCAAAAGAAGAAGTCTGGTGAGAACCTGAAGAAAACTAGATTTGGAAATTATACAGTCAGAAGAGAAAGGAATTTTTCTGTGGGATTTGGCCTTCCATTAGACACCACTAAGTTTCCTGGTCTCCCTAACCCCTACCTTCACTGACTCCCAGAATGCCTCAGCCTTAGGGAAATGTACCATTAGGAAAAAAGTGATAGATAATGGACCTGGATCCTATGCTTCTGTATAAGAACTGAGTTTTTCTGAAAAGTCAGTGGAGATTCAACCAGAACAGTTTCAAGAGAAGCTTGGAACTAAGGATAGAGACTTGAGATTATGACCTGACATTGCTCTCTGAAGATTTGAGTTTTTTTTTTTTAATTTTTTAATGTTTATTCATTTTGAGAGAGACAGCAAGCAGGAGAGGGGCAGAGAGAGAGAGATGGAGACAGAGAGTCTCAAGCAGGACTGCACTGTCAGTGCAGAGCCAGATGCAGGACTCGAACTCACAAACCATGAGAACATGACCTGAGACAGTATCAAAAGTCAGATATTTAACCAGATATGCCACCCAGGCATCCCAAGACCTGGGTTTTTAAATGTATTTTCAAACCAGATCTGAGAAGTGCATGTGATCTGAAGGTGCAAATTCTTCTAAGGGGAGAACTCAAGAGGAACATATGCCCAAGTTTCCCCTTTCCTTACATATTGTAGAATAAGCACTCTTAATTGCATTATTTAATTACCTCCAGAATAGGGTATACATACTAAATTCATAAATATCAGGAGAAAAAACTGTAGTTAAAGCCACAAGTTACCAAAGTTAGACTTATTTGTTTAGTCTGAGATTGCTGAAACTTGACCTTTAGAGTGCAATGTTTTCTGGCTGTGCAAAAGCAAGTTTGCTCTTAGAGCAAAGCAATTCAAGAAATGACCATTGCAGAAAAAATGATTTTCAGGGTATAATATAGGCCAACTTACAGCACATTTTTAATGCTGTGTTACCAAAACCTGACATTCAAGTTGAAGTTCTAGTGCAAAAGTTAATGCTCGTGATGGACCAGTTTCTCTGCCTTCTTCCAAACATTACCCCAGCTTCTCTTTCAGAGAAACTCCTCCTGTTTAAGTGAACAAATATCTTATATCTTCATGAAGTTCATTCCTCAGGAAGACAGCCAAAAATGAAGAGAAAAGAAGGAAAACTGTATACTTACATTACCTTGACTCCCATGATGTGAAAGACAGCAGTAAACTTCATTAGAAAACCATGATGTCCTGGGGCCCCTGGATGGCTCAGTCGGTTAAGTGTCCGACTTTGGCTTGGGTCATGATCTTGCTGTTTGTGAGCTTGAGCCCCACGTCGGACTCTGTGCTGACAGCTCAGAGCCTGGAACCTACTTCAGATTCTGTGTCTCCCTCTCTTTATGCCCCTCCCCCACTCTGTCTCTGTCTCTGTCTCTGTCTCTCTCTGTCTCTGTCTCTGTCTCTCTCTCAAGAATAAATAAACATTAAAAAAAATAATAAGGAAAAGAAAACCATGAGGTCCTAACACTAATATTCAGGCTTAACTGCAGATATCTTATTTTTTCATATAATGTAGTTTAAGTCTTTCAAATGTATAGAGACGATTTAAAATAATTCTTCCTTCATTAACCAAAAAAAAAAAAAAAATCTCTGTTAGAAATCTGGTGTAATAAATAGCTGCAAGTCACTTCTTTCCTTCTCAAAAACTCTATTCATCTCCCTTTAAATCTGGGAGATTGGCAACAGCTGTGAAACAATTATCTGTAACAGATGGCTGAACACTTCCTCAGAGAGCATAAAGGTGTCTGACATGTCCCAGGACCCTTTACGTTTTGAGCACATAATCCCCTGTCCCATACTAATATTGGACCCCAAACTAGATGATAAGTCTTGATTTCCTAATTTCACTGAAACATAGATATAATAAGTAAGTACTTTAAGTCCCCCACTTACAAGGGGTGGGTAGATCCTGCTTCTGATAGGACTAGAAAGACCTTCAGTCTGCTCCAGAACAAGGCACCATATATAATCTCCTCGCTTCTAGAACCACATACTGCTCTTAGCTCCAATTCTACAGTTGCAGTCTATGCTCCTAGTCATTTATCCAACAGATATTTATTGTGCATCTGCTATGTGCTAGGCATTGTGTTAGATGATAGAGACACAAAGGAGAACGAGTCAGAAAAGGCCTGTGAAGGGAGTGAGTCCAGGTACTGGAAAACAGAAACAGCAGAAGGTACGAAGAAACAAATAGGTAAGTATAGAAATAAGATAATTTTGGAAAAATAAGCCCTTCAAAGGAGACAAAACAGTTATAAAAGAGTGATCTGAGTGTCGTTTGGAGGTTTCTTTAAGTAGAGTGGTAAGGGAAAGCCTCTGTGTGGTGACATTTGGGCTGAGATAGAATGCAAGCCATAAAAGGAGCCCAGGTAAGACCACTCTCCCGATTAAAAGAGCAGGAAGGGCAAGGTAAGGCCCTATAAGACCCAAGCCAAGCCCTTAGTCCTTTTCTGGATCTTTGTCTCCTGGGCGTCAAGTCTTATGAACACTGACTTTCTGACCTGCCCTACTATGACACACCTGTTCTACCCCCAAACTCCTCCCATGGCAATGCAAGCCCTGAGGATTCCCAGCTCTAACAGAAAAGTCACCATCCCAGGCCAACCTTCTGCTACTGACCAACACTTTATCAAACACATCAGCTTTATCTTACAAGTCTATGTAGAAAAGATCTTTGTATGTCTTCCCAGCCAGGAGTTAGACCTGTACTCAAAGCACACTTACAGGAAGAAGAAGAGACAAAAAATGGGGAGAAACTGATGTTTTCCAGTCCCTGGATTCACTCCCTTCCTAAAGCCTGGCCACATTCATGTTGTTGGCCTATGAGACACTAATATATCATATCATATCATATCATATCATATCATATCATAATAAAATAGAATATGATATAACATAAATCTATTTTTACATAAGGTAGCTTGAGTTACTCTGTTACTTACAGTCAAAGAATATTAACCATAACATTCTCTCCACTTTCCCTCTATCCTGCAAGTGTTTCTCTTTAATGCCAGCTATGACCTATGTACCCAGTGATTTAATGTAATGGTAAGCGACCACATTTGGTCAGCTTTCCCATGCACTTTCTTCCTGATGGTAGAGAAGTTTCAATAGACAGTCTGTTATTTCTTAAATGCTAGTGGTTTGTACTGTTTTCGAGTATCTAACCTTCAAATTGCCCAGCTGGTATTTATATCATATTTTTCACCTGATAGCTGTACCCTTTGATAATATAATGTGTTCATTTTCCTAGTCCTGTCATGTTTTCATGTTTTTCTTAATATTCACTTTGACATTAGAGTCTTATTTTTCCCCCTATAAATATTTTAACAAGCATTCTTATAATATTTGCCTTCATATCATTGAAAGTTTCTAAGTGAGTTCTATTGGAGCAAAATACCCATGCTATATTCTTTGGTCAGTAATAATAAGTAAAAGAAATGTCACAGCTTCCTTCCCACTTGTTAATTTAAGTTCAGTATATTTGGTAGGTATTATAGACTATATCAATTTTAATCTCATGTATAAATATAGTGAAAAAAAATTAGGAATAGATGATAAAACTGCAGGAAAAGAGATACTAGAAACTATTAAAAAAAAAACAACTTAGAATCTGTTTCTGGTAAGGCCAAGGTCTCTTAAGGACACAAATTCTCTTTTTATGATAGCCATTATCATTCCTCCTCATAATGAACAATTTCAACAGAAGAAAAAGTTGTTGGAAACAAACAATTGTTAGAAAGATTCAGATTTTTAAGTCACTTCCAATCTTAGTATAAATGAATGATTCTTACCCTTTCTAAGATGATTTTAGTAATCCATCTACAATCACTTAATTATGCCAATACATATTCTTAATTAAAAAAATTAACCTTATTTAAACAAGTGATATCTAATGGAAACTCCAATGTCAAGTGTCTAAAGGAAGACATTGAAGATGTGATGTGTTCATATTTTAGGGTTTGGAGCTCATAATGGTGTGTAATGGAATAATCTAGTAATCTAATATATATATCTAAGTGAGATTGTGTAGACCAGCTCATTAGTCATTTATTTTATTCTCTTTCAAATGTCCCTCAACAGACTGAGCTGAGATCTTGGCAGTCATTTATGCAAGTGGGAATGAAAAAATGAATGACTGAAATGTATAGTACATAGATGATAAAAAGAGCCAGGGAGAAAAATAAACCAAGGAAAGGGCATAGTTATATTCTATGAATCATTTCCACAGGGAAGCATTAATGCTCTATTTCAAATGTGAATATAATTTCATTTTACAAATATTTGAGATAAATTTGATGAGAACCTTAGTGAGTTTAGGATCTAATAGAATAAACAGCTATTTAGAGACTTAGAATAATGTGCAAAGGAAACACTATTTTATAATGCTTTAAAAACACTTCCTATAAATAAAAAAGACTTACAAATTCTAGAGAATTGAACTTATTTAGCAACAAGATCATCCTCTGCATCATCTGCATCATCACCACGTTCCCCCTCAACAAAGAACACATCACACATATACACAAATGTGTATGAAAGCAAATACTTTTCACTTAGGCACTAAAATCACTCACAGGAAAGTATGGAAAAATATGTCTAAGAAGAAGTTTATCCCTTGGTCTTACTTTCTGCACCAACATGCTTCTCACACAAAGTTTGCTATGACCCACCACAGTTTACAGAATACATCTATCCTCCAGCAAGCTTTTAATACAAGTCACCTTGCTTCACACTATAGTTATAAAGGTTCACTTCCTGAAATTTAAAAAAACAAAACAGATGAACATTGGGGAAGGGAAGGAAAAATAAGAATAAAAACAGAGAGGGAGGCAAACCATAAAATATTCTTTTTTTTTTTTTTAATTTATTTTTGAGAGTGAGAGCATGAGCTGGGGGGGTGGGGGGTGGGGGTAGGTGCAGGGAAAGAGAGGAAGAGAGAGAGAATCCCAAACAGCCTCTATGTGAGAGTAGAGCTCATGTGGGGCTTGAACTCATGAACTGTAAGATCATGACCTAAGCTGAAACCAAGAGTCAGATGCTTCACTGAGCCACTCAGGCATTCCCATAAGAGACTCTCAACGGCAGAGAACAAACAAGGTGGCTGGAGGGGTGTTGGGCCGGGGGATGGGCTAAATGAGTGATGGGTATAAGGGGGCCACTTGTTGGGATAAGCACTGGGTGTTATAGGTAAGTGATGAATCACTAAATTCTACTCTTACAACTGGTATTACACTATATGTTAACTAACTTGGATTAAAAAAAAAATTCACTTCTCATTGTCCTGACAGACCTACAGTTCGTTAAAGGCTTAGATATCTATTAAAAGAATACTTTAAAATATTTAACAACTCTTTAGTAACTTGTTAAATATGACTTACCCAATGATATAGTATTTATTATTTTATATTACGTTAGAATATCAATTTTTGAGAATTCTTAAAATAAGGTGTTTAAGTGTATTCTAAAGACCACAATAAATTTGTATGAACTTGAAACTATAGGAAACTGCAGCTGAAAATGTCATTAGGAATAATTTAATCCTACTTCCTTTTAAAAAGAGAAAGTTGACAACCAAAGAAACAAAGTGATTTTCCCAAGATTATTCAGCTCACTGGTGGTAAAGACAATCATGAATATCCTGGCATCTAAATTATGTCTCCTTTCTTTAAAACTTCGTAAATTCTCTCGATCTTAAATTTTAATACTCTGAATTATTTAGCAAACTGAATCTTTTTAAAGAATTGTATAAAATATCCTTAAAATGCTTAAATATACTGAGAATGCATGTCCTTAAATTTATCCATAGGCACCACTAGTTATATCATAACAAAATAGCAGCATTTAAATCTCTGCCAAATCATGTTTAACGGAAGTAAACATAGCCTCTGCCTTGAGGTTGCAGCTATCCTCATCTTGCCGCACCATTGTCTAAGATGAAAATGTTTAGGTAGACATTGTAATAGCTCTTAGCAAAGAACATCTATTCTGAAATCCAAAGAGCTAATTCAACCTTAAGGATGAGGTGCTTTCTCATGTTATCCTTCAGGCTTGACCCAGCCTCAAAGACGAAGAGAGATTATTCATGGTGACTCAGCTCTGGGGTGGCAGCAAAGGAGCTAAAAGGTGGGTATAGATGGAATTTAAATCTGGAACATTATAAGACAGAAGATTAGAGAGAGTTCTTTTAAGACCTTGGAGTCTATATGGAAATCACATTGGACAATGTCATCAAGGACTGCCTCCTTGTATCTTGCAGAGTAAAGCATACAAATGGAATTTTTTGTTTCTGAGTAGCGATCAAAGAAATGTCCTAAATGCTCTCTTTCCTTCAGCCAAACCCTCTATTGATCAGGCAGGCACATTTATTTACAAGGCAGTTGCTCAGAGGAACAAGGGGGGAAACCCAGAATTTCCTGAAACTTTTAACATACAGTATACTAACAGCCTAATGATTAAATGTGATAAGACAGCCCAAAGTGATATAATTTTAACTCATTTAAAGTATAAAAATAAACTTGCTCAGGGTTTTTTAGTGGCTCAGTTGGTTGAGCATCCGACTCTTCATTTTGGCTCAGTTCATGATCCCAGGGTCATGGGATTGAATGCTGCATCAGACTCTGCACTAAGCATGGAGCCTGCTTAAGATTCTCTCTCTCTCTCTCTCTCTCTCTCTCTCTCTCTCTCTCCCCCCCCCCCACCCCCTCTTTGCCCCTCTCCCTTGCTCATGCTCTCTCTCTCTCTCAAAAACATAAAAGTAAAAATGAAATTGCTTTCCTAAAGACTTCAAATGAAAATTGACAGAAAAAAATTAATGAGTGTGTCTCACTTTTTTAGATTAGGCCTTTCCCTCCTTTAAGAATGATTTTTCAATAGTCTCTTGTTTGGAAATAGTTGAAAACTGTTAGAGCATTTCTTGTTAGTCTTGTTGGAGATAGGAGGCAAATGGATGAAGGATAAGTTCCTGTGGCCACAACTCTTCTTCTTTTTCTAGTATCTCATTTTTGTAACTCCAAGTACATTCATCCACAAATAGAAATGCCCTCCAAAGAAAGGACTACCTCTCAAAATGTGGCAACACGTATGAGCATATATTTTGTTCAGCTCAAGGCCTGGTACAAACTAACTTTTTAGTGTCAAAAAATAAAATGGTGCAAGGGAAGTATTGAAGATCACATCACAAACATATATTTTTAAAAGCATCAAGTTGTCAGAAACTTGCCAAAAGGAAACAAATATCACACACAGTGAAAAATCTTGCCAAAACCTTGAACAAAGTTGAAAGATCTGCAAACCCATAAAATTTTTTGCCAGTAGCACTAAATATAACTTGAGGTGGCATGTAACTTAAAAGCTAATCTCATCTGATGGGTCATTTCCTAACATGTACTTAAGAGTATCTTAAAAAGAAACACAAAACAGATATGAACATTACTTTTAGCAGCTGTCAATACTCAGATTTAGAAATTTTATTGAAACCATACATGAAGGGTAAATAAAAAACTGATGGCATGAATTAATTCATGGTTTTTTTTTTTTTTTTTTTTTTTTTTTTTAAATTTTTTTTTTCAACGTTTTTTATTTATTTTTGAGACAGAGAGAGACAGAGCATGAACGGGGGAGGGGCAGAGAGAGAGGGAGACACAGAATCGGAAACAGGCTCCAGGCTCCGAGCCATCAGCCCAGAGCCCGACGCGGGGCTCGAACTCACGGACCGCGAGATCGTGACCTGGCTGAAGTCGGACGCTTAACCGACTGCGCCACCCAGGCGCCCCTAATTCATGGTTTTTAAAATCACTCTTTTTATCCCTATAGAATGCACAAGAAAGGCAGTAAGTAAATGCTTCTTAATTAAAATAGCTAATGCTAGTTTAGTAAAAACTCTTATGGAGTAAGAATTTCACATGGGATCCAAACTATTGAATTGTTTATTTTTAAAGGTTTCTTCATGCAAACTTATGACATAAATAAATATTTCTTCAAGTTCCAAATTACCTAGAAATGTTTTTGACAGGCTGGAAAACATGTCAGAATAACAAAAGTGTTGCTAAAGATCTAAAGTACTTAACATTTTTCCCCCCATTTGCCAAGATTCATCTAGATTTTTGAGATGGTAACAAACAGCATACTTATAATTCAGAATTTAGTTAACTCAGTTAAGAGTGAACAAATCATTTTCTCAGAATCAAAACTGAAAAATCTGTACTTGAGAAAAGTATGCATCACAAGAAGAAATTTGGAATCAAATGAGAAATTACAAGATGCTTCTTAGAGATCAGAAACTACCAGGGCCTGAAAAAAAGGGAAATGGAGACTTATCACTTAATGGATAGAGTTTTGTTTGAGGTGATGAAACATTTTGGAAATGATAGTGGTGATATTTGCACAACATTGTGCATGTAATTAACACTACTGAGTTGTACATCTAAAAATAGTGAAATGATAAATTTTGTTGTATATGATTTATCACATAACATGAAAAGGAAAAAAAAAACCTCATGACACATAGGAAAAGAGCAACTCTAAGTCATCAATTATAACATAAACATGTCTTTGAATTTTAACATATCTCAAATGGACATTTGTTTTACAATCAATGGTGTCTTACATTTGCTGTCTTTCAGGCAGTAGTTGTGAGGTGGAGCCATTGCCCACACAGGTTCAAATTTGGTTGGTTATTCAGATTATTATTGGAAAAGCACAACCCCTGAACACGTCACCCAACACAGTATTCATGAACCGTTTCAGGAGGAAAATATGAATCCTAGTTTTTTTTTTTTTCTTTTTGTCTTGTTTTTGTAAGTTCAAGAAAGTGCCAGCATCAAGAAAGTGCCAGCCACAGAATTGGTGGCTATGGCTTGAAAAAAAATTCTAAAGACAGTAATGAAGAAATATGGCTCTGAGAAATATGGCTGCACCAATGCATTTGATGACATAGAGGATGATATATAGTGTGGAAAACCATGTACAGCAAGGGCTCTGAATAGAAAACTGAGTTAAGAGGGTGGGTGAACTCTGAATATAAAACGTTCTGTGAATACCTTAGTCAATCTATCTTGCTTATATTTTCTCTTTTAGAATACACACATACAAAAAAAGTCTAAGCAAGCTGTTTTAATTAATACAAAAATTCTGAGTGAGAAGACTCACTGTGAGACAGCTTACTTAACTGTTTTTTTTAAACCTCCCCTCCCCCTTAGAAGTATATAAAAGTGTCTTATAAGCAACGGCATCTTAGATTTCAATAAATACAGTAATTTCAACGAATAACCGAAGACTAACATCTTTAATAAGAACGGAGTACTCCTACAAAGCTATAGACAAATGTGAACAAGTCAGGGTTTAAAAATGGGCAAGGAATAGGGGCGCCTGGGTGGATCAGTCCGTTAAACGTCCGACTTCGGCTCAGGTCACGATCTCTCGGTCTGTGAGTTCGAGCCCCGCGTCGGGCTCTGGGCTGATGGCTCAGAGCCTGGAGCCTGCTTCAGATTCTGTGTCTCCCTCTCTCTCTGCCCCTCCCCCATTCATGCTCTGTCTCTCTCTGTCTCAAAAATAAATAAAACGTTAAAAAAATTTTTTAATAAAAAAAAATGGGCAAGGAATAAGAATAAGCAGTTCACAAAAAACTAAATAGCCATCAAATTCATTGGAAAGATGGTCAGCCTAAGGCTGGAGTGTTGGGGGAAAACACTGACTTCCTATTCATTTTTCCTGATGGAAGGACTGCCTAAAAAGTGGCACTCCTGATCTGTCTTCGTCCCTTTCCCAGTGACTCTTCTAACTGGTAAGTTTGGGAAAGGGAACTTGTCATGTGCAGTTCAGCCACTTTCTCTCTTTCCTTCTAGGATATGACTATCCCATGAATCACAAATTCTGTTTCTTCATGTATTTTTTTCCAAAGAGAGACTGCTAATGGCAGAAGGTCTGTTGTTTTCCTATTCTTCCTGCGATAAAAGTGGGGAAGATTAATTCTAGGATATTGTATTTGTAAAACTATAGTTATCACAGATATAGGCCAAGCTGTCCAACAGCTTTATCAATAGCATAGGTGATAGTCTATATCTTGACTCCTACATATGCCTCTTAATTTATTCTAAATCATGCAGGAAGGTAAAGGGGTGTTACTAGTTCTCTCAAGCTTCATCAAATTATTAAGCAGTTGCAAATAAAAACAAGGAAGTAGTATTTTGCACATAATATTGGTAAAAATTTTAAAAATAATAGTGTTGGGAGGCAATAAGAAGCCCATTCTTATATAGTTTTCGGAAGTATAAGCTAGTAAAGGACTTTGGAGAATTTAGAAGCTTTATTTATACTTAAATACACACATCTTTGACCTGTGAATTTCACTTCCTACAAAGTACTCACACATGTACAGGATTATTTGTGTAAGGATATTCATAACGGTAATGTTTAATAGTGAAAAACCGAATTTGGTTAACTAGAGAACCTATGTTTTTAAATATTTATTTAATTATTTTGAGAGGGAGAGAGAGAGCATGAGTTGGGAGGGTCAGAGAGAAAGGGACAGATAGAATACCAAGCAGGCTCAGCTCTCTGCTCTGTCAGTGCAGAGCCTTACATGGGGGCTCTAACTCACAAACCCTGAGATCATGACCTGAGCCAAGATCAAGAGTCGGAAGCTTAATCGACCGAGCCATCCAGGGGCCCCAAAGTATGACTATTTTTATGCAGAAATATGATGTAATAATTTAGGATGGGTTGGTAAACTGAAACTATGAGCCAAACTTGTCTTGTTTTTACAAATAAAGCTTTATTGAAACAACCATGCTTATGAATTTATGTATTGTCTGTGGCTGCTTTTGTGGTATACAATGGTAGAATTTAGTAACTGCAACAAAGACTACATAGCCTGTAAAGTCTAAAATATTTACTGATATTTATTATTTTTTTTAACGTTTTATTTATTTTTGAGATAGTGAGAGACAGCATGAACAGGGGAGGATCAGAGAGAGGGAGACACAGAATCTGAAACAGGCTCCAGGCTCTGAGCTGTCAGCACAGAGTCCAACGCGGGGCTCGAACTCACAGACCGAGAGATCATGACCTGAGCTGAAGTCAGACACTTAACCGACTGAGCCACCCAGGCGTCCCTACTATCTGATATTTAAAGAAAATGTTTGCCACCCTGATTTAGAAGAATGAAATAAATTTAGACTGATCGAGGCTGATCATGAAAAAAAATTAGAACAAAAACAGCTGAAGACTCACATGATCCCTATTATACAGTATGACCTCCACTATATAAATTATATGTATGTAATGCAATCTAACACAAACAGCATTAAGCAGTTACTTATTGAGGAAAAGAAAGGCTAAGGTACAGGAACAGGGTGGGTGTGGGGAGGCAGCAAAGAAAGTATGTTTCTATCCAGGAATGTCTCTTGCCTCCTAGCACTCCCTGTCCCTTCACTAAATCCTTGCCTAAGACTCCTGTTCTGCCAAGCAGAGAGGAAAACTCTTCATTTGATCCTACCATTTTTACTGGTACTGCCACCTTCCAATGAAGAAGGTTGAGATGAGGTAGTTTATTATCAGTGGTAAGCTTGCATATTTTGCCATGCCTTTTTCCACTGTGTTTCCTCTTTTGAGAATTTTAAGACTTAAGTTATAGAAACTGGGTCCTTTTAAATTTGATCAGATAAACTAAAGAAAATTCTAAATGAAATCATGAGCTGAAGACAAGTAGACATACCTAAAGTATCATGGTAACTGACATTTTTTCTTACTTTTGATATTTCAACAGAAGATGAAAAAAATGAAGCTTCAAGAATGAGAACAACCCTCCTTCCCCAAAAGATTGTGAATTTTTTTTTCCTGATTATAAATTATTATCCCATTAAGCACAAGAAACTGGAGCCCCTTAAAATTATCATGCTGAATCACATCTTTGGCAATTTCAGCTAAACCACGAAAAGTTTTCTGAAAATATCTGCTGCCTCTCCCACTACTAAAACTATTTAATCTTAGTTATAAAGAGGTAAAAGCCATGGTGGCTGTTCACTGATAGCTAGCAAAAAGCCAATTATTTAGTTCTTGAATGAAGCTCCTTCTTTCTCTGGGCAAGCAATCTATATTTATTACAATATACTTGTAATAGCACTTTGCAGCTATAAAGAGTTTTCCTATACATTACCCCATCTGTCCAGTAAACTTGTCAGAGTCAAACAGGAAATTCTGAGTTTCTTTAATGTGAATACTATCTCAGAGATGTTAAATAATTTGTCTAGGCTAAAAACTGGCAACTGTCAAAGGACAGATTCAGACTGCCTCTCAGAAACATCTAAGTATACACTTTTAACAGTTCAAAGATGACTGTATTTCCTCTTTTTAATTGCCTTTTCTCAAATGACTTAAGAGAAACATTATTTTTCCATGGGAGACAAGTGTTAAGTGTTAGAGATTCCTATTTATGTCTTTAACAACAGCAAGTGACTTTTTAAAGAATACAGGTAGAGGAAGATAGGGAAGAACTATCCTCAAAACTTCATCATATCTAAGGGTGCACCAATTATCATTAACTAGTTTCATTAAGACCAAAATCTGCCTAGGATTCAATTCTTACCTTATCCTACTTTCCTAAACATTTGAAAGTTGTCTGAAAATCATTACATAAAAGGACCACAAAAGATTAGTGTCCGAATAAAAGTGAGTAAATCAAAGAAACTCAACCCATGATGGTATTACTATAAAAATATAGGCATTGATTAAAAAATCCAAAAGGTTGACTTTTAGAATTGTTGATAAGACAGTTAAAAAAACACACATTTTAAAGCAAATCTCAGAAAATAATTTGGGCTGGGTCTATTTTCCTCACCACTCCCTTCCCACGAACCCATATTACTGATTATTCAAAAAATGGAAAGATAACCTCCATAAAAGTCCTTAGGAGACTGCAAGTATAATGAAGTAATTTAGGTAGCTAAAAAAATGGATGAAAACATTACAGGAAACTAAAATCAGTAACAAGATCTTTAACTACAAAAAGGAAAAAAGAAAATTAAAGAGACTACTTAATGGCATTGGAGGGCCATTGACTTTGTTTCAGGATTAAAATGAAATGCTGAAAGATCATTGCTTTCACCAGCTCTACCTTCATCTAACAGCCTATAAGAAATTTCTTTCAGTATTTAATTACCTAAACATATGAGATATACATAGGAAAACTAAAATAGCAAAAAAACCATGCTTGACTGAACTCAAACTGCTGAGTTTTAAATGGTCTGTCACCTTACAAGGTAGACTATCTTACAAGGCCATATTCTTAGAACTTGGGGTACAAGACATAGCATACAGTTAAACAGTATCTGTAGGATACAGAAGGTGAAAGTAAAAAAAAAAAAAAAAAAAAAAAAAAGGCTAGTAGACCCCTAGAGATAGTATACTAGTAAATTCATGATGGGAATAGCAATCTAAGTCAATATCAATATAGAAGAAGCCTTAAGATTTTACCCTTTTGAGATTTTCTTTCTCATTTTCAAACCCTTTTCCTCATCTCTCTTAACCCTGACTTCCTCTTCTTTTTTACATCTGTATCTCACTCAGGATCTACCTCTCCTTGCCCTCACAAATCTTCCCCTCTCCTAATTTATAATAATTGAGGAAATGCATATGTTTTTTACATTTACATAATCTAATCTTTCCTTCAACTGTATATATGCTTCTGGTTCTCAAGAGTTGCAATATGGTATAGTAGGAAGAATGTTGGAAGTCAATCAGAAAATCATTGTTGAGTTCCTGTTCTGCCACTATTTTTGAGACCACGGGCAAATAATTTTTCAAAAGAAAAAGCAAAATATTCTTATCCAAGATTTAGACAATAGTTAACCTAGTATAGACTGAGTTATAGTCTGTACTATAACTCAGTCTAAAATAAGGACTTCTATGGTTTTTCCACATATTAGAGCAAGTGCAAAATTAAAGTAGGTGAGGTTACCCAAGACCTTATGGTTCAGTTGTCTAAATTTGTTTCCAGTTTTAAAGTTGTTTTGTTCAAGTCAGGATTCAAAGGTGGCATTTGCATTTACTCTATGTGTTAATTAAGATTCTTTAACGTAAAGGGTCCCTCTCTTTTTCTTTGCAATTTGTTAAACAAAACCAAGTCAGTTACCCTGTAGAATTGCCCCTGTTATAGATTTTGTTGACTGCTTGCCCATGGTAGCTTTTAACATGTTTCCTTGTGTCATGTACTTCCTATTAATAGAACTAGGGGCTTGATCAGTTTTTTTTTTCTTTTGAGTCATAGTATGAGGGATATTAAACTAGACCAATGAGCTCAAGTTCTTGTCATCTTGATGTACCCACACAAAGTTCCTCCTCAGCTTTTCAATTAATGGCTTCAGGAGTGATTGATGGCCATTGCCTAACTCTGATTAGGAATTGTGAAATGGTGATATTCTAACACTCCTGCATTTATTAACTGGAATAATTCTACATATTTTATAAATTCTTTCACTCAATTATTTGATTACCCTAGGATAAGGCAGGATGAATGCTTCTTTGTCTCCAAGTAATCAGTTTCCAGAATTAACTCCTTAATACCCCTCCAAAGGTGACTGAATTGGTTTATCTTTGTTTGCTATTAACATTTGGAATGCATAATTTACATATGTAAATTGTTCTGGTCCATTGTAGTTATAATCCATAATCTCTTATCCATACAGAGATTATCAAATTACTTTTGAGAAAAGATGGTGGTATTTGAGAGCTTTCCTGCTTTGGTGAGAACTGATAGGTATCACTGTTAATTTTTAGATGTGAAATGGTACCATGATTTTGTTGGAAGAGAAATGTGTTATGTCAAATCAAATAACATCTCTCAGATTTGCTCAAAATAACCTGGGGGCAAGTAGGTTGGGATACAGATAAAATAAGTTTGGCCATAGGTTGCTAACTTTTGAAGTTAGTATAAAACTATAGTCAACTATTGTTCATTACATTATTCTGTTGTATACAGTTGAAAAAATCCATAATGAAGTTTTAAAACTCCCATTTCAAGAGTAAAAGTTACCTATTATTAAAAAAGTTTACAACAGAAAACCAGGAGAAAGCACACAAACTTAAGTTCAGCTCATATCCAACCAGATAGTTTCTGAAAATGATATCATGCAAGAGGAAAAAATATACATGCAAGAGGAAAAAACTGATTTATTACACAACCTCACTTTCCATTAAAAAAATTTTGGATATTTGAAGTTAAGAGATAGTATGAAAAGTGTGATTCTTAAAGTATTCTTTATTAAGATCATTAAAAGTTGTAGAAACAACTTTATTATTATAAAGGCACAGGGAGACAGTTCTGATAAAATATTCAAATTAAACAGTAACTTACAGTACAAAAGACAATTTTAATGCACATACAAACCCCAAATGTCTGATTCAAAAATATTTTACTGTGTCTATTAATGGGCAATGATTAAAAATATAAATTGCTGCTGTATAATAAATATCTGATAGTGAACATCTTGATAGCAAAGTGAACAAAATATTTATTGCTTTTCACATACATATTTTTCCCTGTAATTTAAAATTCCTAATTCTTTTACTATCTTCTCAATCTTTCCACATAATCTCATGGGGGAAATGGTAGTTGTAACAACTACCTCCAGTAGCAATCACTGCTGGCAGTGTTTTCTCACTTCCTGTTCTGCAATCACAATCACTTTTCCAAAGTAACATGAACGTTTGCTAAGCCACATGAAGACAACCCTCTGTGACTGGCATTCTAAAGTTTGTAATGAACACTTATCAAATATAAAAGGTGCTGTTTTGAAAATGTGTACTTTATTTAAGTTCTGAGTAAGTGGAGAATGTTTGACAAATCATTTTACCTACTCCCCTCAAAAGTTTCCTGAAGTTGTAAAAAGTCAGCTTAGTAAAATTTCTAGCACTTAAATGTTTCTTTGAGGGCCAGTTGATACCTGTAATATATGGATGTATAAAAATTGACATAATGCAATCTATTTTATAATGGAGAGACCTTACCCTTCTCCCAGTTTTTATACTGGGATTAACATTATTGATTTCATCATGCTTTTTTGTAGCAACCCAGTTACAGATGGTACAAGCAGAATTTCTATCACAACAGTAAAATAACATGAATGCACCATCTTATCTCAATGCTATTTCAACTTAAATATCTACATTAAAGTATTTGATAATCATTGTAAAGTTACTTAACCATATGTCATGTTCAGACAGTGTGTAGCAGCTAGTAATGTGCCTGGCACAGAGTTGATGGTCAATAAATAGTTGCCGAATGAATGAAAAAGAAAAGAAAAACTTGGCTTTGGTTGTGCACATTTTAATCACTTTCTGATTTAGAATAAGGTCAGTCTAGAACTAAATACTACTGCACACTACACCAAACTTTGCTGTAAGCTAAAGCAATAATTCTAAACAAATAAACAAAAAAAGGATCACCTAGGTCAGTGATAGTCAATTTACATATTGTAACTTTTTAGAATAGCCCACAAATTTCACACATTAATTTTTTATCCACATACTTAAATTTGATTAACAATGGGGTAATGGAGACCAAGTTGGGCAGACTGGCTAAACTATGCTTTTCAATAAAAATTACTAGTCCATCAGTAAATAATGTTATAACGCCCAATTAAACTAAGATGATGACTACCATGTTAATGTCTGCGAAACTACCAATGAATATAAGGTAGGATATCTTTAAGTCACATATGCTTGGAAGCAGTAGCTTAACTTTTGAACATAAAAGAATAACCAGGGAGATCTGAATGTAACAGTGACAGAGTTCTATTATTGAAAGTGTGATAAGAAGTAGTAGTAGGTGACCAATTTTAAAATCTAACCATGATACTAGATCTAACATTTCTTTGGCATATGCATTACTATCTTGGACTAGTTAGCATTTAAAAAATACTGTGTTGTTTTTTTCCCTCAATCAAAATTAATGTTAAGGTGAAGATTGCTAGCATACTCTTCTTAAAGCCTTTTAAAGGACAAGATGACATTTTGCAACATATGCCAAACTTCATGTTTAGTGTACACTTATAGGCATAGAGGGATGTAACTGTTAAATAATCTTAAATGATTTCATGCAATGGTGAAACCACAGAATGTGGAGAGAAAAGTATTTACACAATAAAATATTCAGCTCTGAAAAAACAGTAAACTTGGGAATCTTGCCCTAACAGTAAATGTGTACCGCATAGCACTGAACAAAAACTAGTTCAAATTTAAATAAACAACTAGAGTAACCTGAATGTGTAAAATTTAATAAAAAACATAAAAATGGGGGTGGGGAACACCTACACATCAGAAGGAAAAAGTGGCCTATAAAACAGGCCAATCTAACTTGACATTCAAAGTAAATGCAAGAGATTCACAAAATCATGATAGTAATGCAAACTAAGTCAAATACCAAGTACCCTTTGATACACAAGCCAAAGTAACTATCAGACTCATTTCCAATAGCTTCACGATATTCATTAATCCACTCAGGCATTCAGGGGAGCGAAGCAGTCAATGATAGCTCAAGTCTCCAAAGTGTAAGAACAAACTTATTTGCAGAAGCGTCATGTAATTTTTGAAGTAATGTCTTATTTTGACGTTAACATAAGATCTATCAGTGCAACTTTATCATCTTCTGAATGTATTACTTCCAAATTTCATTTTGCCATATAGTTTTTGGTGGTTTAGTTTCAGCCAGTGCTATTTAAATGGAAAAAAGGAAAGTTCAGCATAGACTACCTCACATTGTTACTTAATTGTGCTAGATATTCACGCAGCTCTTTTGCAGCTTGGAATCTGCCATAGCGTTTCTTTGGGTTGGCACACTCATCCAGCAAGGCCTCTAGTCGGCCATCTTTGGCAATTTCACTTGGTGGATCATGAAGGAGTCCTCCAGAAGTGCCACGCCAGGTGGCATGTCTGGATAAGAGGTTCTGACAAACAGCATAATAATTGTGGTCCACAGTTGCACGAGCACAAAGAATTTCTTTCGAAAATGATAAGCAAGCCTCCTTATCACAGTCATCAAATTTGCTTTCATACCATACATCCCAATTTTCAGGTTTATCTGTGAAAGGGGGAAAAGCAGAAAGAGAAAAATACATTTTAAAAATGTTTTCATTGCTTCCCAAAATACACTTCACTAATTACCACAGTAGTATTTCTTGCTCCAGTTGTATTATAATTTTAAACATTTAAATATATTAACTTATATAGAAACATTTATCAGGAGTTAGCCAACGTCAGGCCGGAAGATCAGATAAGGCCCCTACTACTTAAAGAGTTCAGTCTGGATAGAAACTTTCCACCATACAGAGGAAGTACCATACAGAGAAGTAGGACACAATGCTACAACAGTACACAGGAAGCAGTACTCCTGCCTGGGGCTACAGAAGGCTGCAGGGAGAATATCTGATTTAGGTCTTAAAACAAAAGGCTAAGTCTGAAAAGAAATGAGGGAAAACAGTAGTGTAGGCTCAGTATAGTATGTGCAAAGGCAAGGACTTAAGGGATTGTTCCAGCTGATTTAGGAGATAAGTAGTTCACTGAGGCTAGAGTGTGAGACAGCTCCTGGAGAGAAAGTATAGAAGAGCCTAGAGAAATAGGTTGAAACGTGGGTGGTCATGAACATGATTTCTTTTACAGGAAGGTAACTCTGCGGGCTCATGAGTGGCTCAGTGGGTTCAGCATCGGACTCTTGATTTCTGCTTAGGTCATGATCTCACAATTCGTGAGTTTGGGCCTGGCATCAGGCTCTGCGTTGACAGTATGGAGACTGTCTCAGATTCTCTCTCTCTCTCTCTCTCTCAAAATAAATACACTTAAAAGAAAAAGAAAAGGTGACTCTAGAATGAAGACGGGAGGGATTAAGATGATGAGAGCAACTAATAGTCCAGATAAAAAAGCTACATTGTAGAAACATAAGAGACAAAAATTAACAGGTAAGTTTAAGTTGAAGGTTCTAAATGGATGACAAGGTCAACAGTATTTACATAACAGGGTTAACATTTCATATGGAGAGAATAAATATAAAGTACCTACGAGGTATTCAGGTAGGCATATCATATGTGCAATTAGAAACTGACTTGAAACTTAGTACTTTAACTTTTAATGTTTATTTATTTTTGAGAGAGAGAGAGAGAGAGAGCGAGCGAGCGCGCGAGCCGGGGAGGGGCAGAAGAGAGGGAGACACAGAATCTGAAGCAGGTTCCAGGCTCTGAGCTGTCAGCACAGAGGCCGACTCAGGGCCCGACCTCACAAACCATGACTCAACCGACTGAGCCACCTAGGTGCCCCGAAACTTAGTACTTTGAAGTCAGAGGTACAGTACACATATTTAGAATGCATCAACATAAGAATGCTTGATGGAGCCAAGAGAAGAACTGAATTATATTGGAAAGTGTGTTGAAAGCAAAGAAAGAAACAAAGGGCAGAACCTTTGGGACTTAAGGGGTTGGTAGAGGAGAAATTAGTGAAAAAAATTCATTCAGCAAATCATTATTTGAGTGCCTACTCTATGGCAGGCAAGGGTATATACTGGCAAACAAAATAATAGATGGTTCCTGCCTTCACTGGCTTACAATCAAGTATGTGAAATGGTCATTAAATAAACATTATCATAAACAGTGGAAAATGCTATGAAGGAAACAAACATTTTTAACAGTAGAAAGGTTTAAGAAAGAAACAACCCTCCCTACCATTAGATACAGTGGTCAAGTATAACATTTAAGCTAAGCTTCAAAGGACAAGTAGCTACCTATTTATAGGAAAGGGGTGAGGTGAGGCATTTTAGGCAGAGGTCACTGCATTACGGGAAAGCCCAGAAGTAAAAGGTTCATTCAAGAAACCAAAAGGCCACTGTAGCTGAAGCATCAAAGGCAGTAGACAGAGGGATATTAAAAGTGATGCAGATTGGGCCCTGGTAAGAAGTTTGATTTTATTTTTTTCTTTAGGTCTCTTTAACGTTTCTTTTGTACACAGAGAACATAACTCAATCTTTCACTTGAAACGTTTACAAATATGTTACAAAATTTAAATAAACATTGGTTCACTTTAAGCGCTTACATTATTTTGTAAATTGAAGTATAATTAATATACATTGTTTTATTAGTTTCAGGTACAAAACATATTGACTCTTCTATATATTATCCAAAGCTCACTATGATATGTGGTCACCAACTGTCACCATGTTATTACAATATTATTGACTATATTCCTTATGCTATACTTTTCATCCTTGTGACTTATAACTGGAAGTTTGTATTTCTTAATCCTCTTTATCAATTCTTCCCATATCCCCTCTGACAACCATCAGTTTGTTCCCTGTATTTAAGAGTCTGGTTTTATTTTGTTTTTTACATTCCACATGTGAAATCATGGTATTTGTCTCTTTCTTCCTGAATTATTTCATTTAGCATAATGCCTTCTAAGTCCATCTTGCAAATGATAAGATCTCGTCCTTTTTTATGGTTAATATTCCCTTATACACACACACACACACACACACACACAACACTTCCTCTTTATCCATTCACCTTAAGTTGCTTCCATATCTTGGCTATTGTAAATAATGCTACCATAAACATAGGGGTGCATACATCTTTTCAAATTGATGTTTTTGTTTTCTTTGGAAAATACCCAGTAGTGAAATTACTGGACCATATGGTGCTTCTATTTTTAACTTTCTAAGGAACCTCCACATTGTCTTCCACAATGGTTGCACTAATTTACATTTCCACCAATAGTCCGTGATGGTTTCCTTTTCTCCACATCCTCACCAACACTTGTTACTTCTTCTCTTTTTGTTACTAGGTATTCTGACTGGTGTGAGGTGATATCTCATTGTAGTTCTGATTTGCAATTCCCTTATGATCAGTGATGTTGAGCATCTTTTCAGATGTCTGTTGGCCATCTGTATGTCTTCTCTGGAAAAATGTCTATTCAGGTCTTCTGCTTATTTTTTAATAGGATTGTTTTTTTGGTGTTGATATTTAAGTAGGAGTTTGAATTTTACCTAAAGAACAATGGGAAGTCATTAAAAATATTGAGGGAGGGAGTGATAAGATCAGCTTTATGTTTTAAGAAAGAAACTATGTGAGTAGAAGGAAACCAAAGGACGGAAGAATTGCAGGAAGTTGTTACTTATCAGTCACTTCACGAATTTGGCAATTAGGTGGTTGCTAATGGTAATACAGGATTTTAAGTCAGGTTCTAATGGATGGAGGCATGAATGGAGGCTGAGGGAGTAGAAACAGGAAGAGTAAACAATGTATTTAAAAACAGTTGAAAAACGCAGGGCCTTGGAAAAGTCTTAGACATATTTGTTTATGGGGAGGGAAGAGAAATTGGATTTTAAGGAAGGAGTGGGAAGCTGAAGATAAATAACGCAACGAGTTCTCAGAGAAGGATCTACTCTGAAATAGAGAAATTAACGTGTATGGTTTTTACTAGTTTAGATAATAAATGAAAGGACACTGTGGGAGTTGCCACAGCGAAACCTCAGTGTCCTTGTGAAAGAAAAAATAAAGATGATTTCCCAGAAAGAGGTCAGAAAAGAAGGTAAATAAATAAATATGACATTTTGTAAAGTAGATATTTAAACAGCTTTCCTGGGTGGCTCAGTCAGTTAAGTATCCAATTTCAGTTCAGGTCATGATCTGAGGGTTCGTGAGTTCAACCCCTGCGTTGGGCTCTGTGCTGACAGCTCAGAGCCTGGAGCCTGCTTCGGATTCTGTGTCTCTCTCTCTCTGACCCTCCCCTGCTCGTGCTCTCTCTCTCTCTCAACAATAAACGTTAAAAAAAAAAATTAAACAGCCCTTCAATGAGACATGTCAAAAGTGGCCAGAGCTAAAGTAGCACTGGAGCAATGCTCACTGTATGAATACACTTGTGTAGTGGAATTAGTTGGTATAAAACTGTGACATGTATTCCAAGAATGTCTGGATAAAAAAATTACAAGAAATTATTTTTACAAACACTGGAATGAAAATTTTAAAAGCTGAGGTAAGTTGCACAACTTTGTGAATATACTAAAATCCACAGAACCGTACACTTTATTTTTCAATTTAATGTTTATTTTTGAGAGAGAGATGGAGTGTGAGCCAGGGAGGGGCAGAGGGAAGAAGACACAGAATTTGAAGCAGGCTCCAGGCTCTGAGCTGTCAGCACAGAGCCTGGCGCTGGGCTTGAACTCAAACCAGAGATCGTGACCTGAGCCAAAGTCAGACGCTTAACGGACTGAGCCACCCAGGCACCCCTGAACTATACATTTAAAAAAGAAAAGCATGATGGAATCCGATGGGACACTCACAAATGCAGGAAGAAGTTAAGTGGGGAATAAAGCACTCTAGCAGGCTATTTACTCCCTGTGGGAGGATCTACATAGCAAGTCAAGAAATAATCAGAAAACAGTTTGGTGAGTATACAATCAGAACAAGGTACTGGGAAAAACCAAGTATTTAACAGGATCAAGAGATGATCGTGCAAAACCTAAGTGTCAAACTAATAAATTTTTGTTAATTTTCTGCATTTCCCAGATGCCATACATTTTTGGTCTGAGTTCATCAAAAAATCCTCATAAGACAGGAGAAGAGGGGATTAAAAATATAAGACATTCACCATAGAGCAACAATCTTTCAATTTCTTTTACTAAGTAGATTAACTACAGAGTTACAGGCTTTGTCTCTGACACTTTAAAATTCCTGTGGCATTTAATCTTCAAAACACTTCAGACAGTCTGCCCACCTATCCTATGAAAAGCTCACAAATAAATGGAGAGGAAAGTTTTGGGTAAGATGTAATAATGTCAAACCGAAGTTAGGGATCTGCAGTGCTAGAAATCATCTAACAGTTAAACAAACAAACAAACAAAAATCACCGTTGGAACCCCACAGAACAATGGAACACAGAACATCACTGTAAGAGATCCCACAGGAAAATAAGACCTCCATGTTTACTCTGGTAGTCTGTCACTATATAAAAACTTAATTCTGCATTACACTCCTAAACCACAAACTGTAGCAGACTACATGAAAAATACATACACACACACACACACACACACACACACACACACACACACACACAGAGTATACCTGGACATTTGAACTCAAAGGATATTTTACTAAATATGGAGAAACTCTGACTAAAAGTACAATAAACCAGTATGTGTTTACTGACACTGGTCAAATAAAACAAAGAGGCAAGGCTGCCATCTAAGAAGGAAACTAAAGGTTTGTTTCATATAAATGTAAACTTTATTTTATCATAGAAAAAATCTGTACAAAAAGCAAATCTAAAATTTATATACTTACTTTGTCTAATTAACCTTTTGTCGGCAACCAAAACATTTTCAGCATCCACAATGATCACCTTCCCATCTCTAGGACCAACTGCAAAATTGTCAAAGCTGACGTCCAGGAGGTAGAGTGCAAATTCAAAGTCATTGTTTGTAAGCTGCTCAGCTATTTCCATCAATTGCCAAGCGAGGTCAACTCGTTTCTCCCATGGTGCATTAAAGTAACTCCACAGTTCTTCTCCAACGTAATTTACAGCCACCATTCTTCCACAAGCTCCAAGATATTTTGCAAATGGCCAACCTTCATCAGATGGAAAACTCTACAAAAGAATTATCTTCATATTACAAAAGATCCTGATGAAGATATCCTAGGTGTACCCCACCTCCCCCGATCCTCTTAGCAGAGACTGTTACTAGGCATGCACTTGATATTTCTTATTATATTCAGGAGTTGAAGAGAAATAAAGTTGATTTCTTTTCTAATTCATAACATTACAATGGACCTAAAATCTTTTTAAATAGGTAACTTTACATTATAAAGCTAAAACAGAGTAAGACTTGCTTATCAACATTTCAGAACCAAACTGATCAACAACATAAGCCACCTTCCTTATTACCAAATCTAGAAGTATTTACATTTTCCTTTATCTTTCTAACTTGTTTAAGTACAATCAACCATCCTTTCTTTTGAATGAACAGCACTACAGGCCTATTAGCCAGCAAGTATTTACCAGGCAGCACACACTGTGCTGTACTGGCAAGAAGAGTGAATGAACTAAACAGAATCTCTAAAATAAAAATTTGAGAGAAGACAGATAGCAAGCAAGTAATTTTGAGTATAATAAATGTCAGTTATTAAGAAGTAGTGTAGGTCCTAAGGGAGCATTTAATAGAGGCTATACCTAGTCCACAAGCGGGCAGGGGTAGAATTTAGTAAGGGATTCACATAAGTGTCTCTTTACCTATACCCCAAGAGTGGTAAAAAGCAGTCTGATATCCTATTGATGCAACCTGCACTCCAGGTACCTTTGGTCCCAAGTCAGTTGTTTCCCTTCCTACTCCCACTGTATTTTCTGTTCACCTTTAGCTCAACTTCAAAATTATTTATTATCTTAATCTTCGCAAGGTTTTCTAGGTTTTGTAATCACTGGGAAAATTAACTGGCTAAAACAAAAGTCTTCCATATTGATGAACAAGTCACTTTCAACTCAAATGTCAGGCTTTATCTAAAATACTTTCCAGTGCTAAAATGCCCAACTACAAAAATGAGCATTGTAGTGCAAAAGGATGGGAAGTAATGTTTTAAACAACTCCTTGGAAGATAACATGACTAGAGGAAGTTATGTTATGTGCCATTCCTTCAGCCTAGCATCTTTCCTTGAATTGGGGGAAAAATTGTAAGATGGTATTTACACAAACACTGCAGGGGAAACAAAGGAAAACACTGCAGAATATAAATACAGCTTACTTCTATTGCTAAAAATTGAACAATCTATGTACATTTAAAGAGCTGGAGATGAGGCCTTTCTTCTTGGACCCCTTATAAAAATAATATTAACTTAACTCTGAGCTTTCATAAAAGTGAAAAAATTCAATAATATCCTTAACATTAAAATGTTTGTCAACTTAAAAGCAAAAGGTTCTTAGAACTAAACTTCATCCATAATTACCTATTTTCATTTGTGATTTCTTTCAACTGTAACTATTAACGAACAGTAACTGTACTTGTTCTTTGTGTATGTAACTTTCTTTTAAGTTTTAGTATCTGCAGTTTTGTGATAAAACACTAATTAGGTAAATTAGAGATATGATAGTATGAATCTTTACATATAGTAAATGAATTGATTCAATTTTAATTCAGATCCAACATCTACTCTGATTCTTTAGCAATTAGAGGGAAGCACCCTTCTCCTCTTGTATCTGAGAATTTTTTATTTCTTATGGATACTGGGAAAAGTGACAGACTACTCATGTCCAAAGTGAACTGCTAAATCCGGTTTGCTAACCATGTGTTATTTTCAACTTTTTCTTCTCAATTTCAAAATACCTCCATGACCTTGAAAATTTACACAAATGATTACAAGATTTAACTGTTTCCCAGAAGTATCCATGTACAAAGTACCTGACATTAACAAAAAAAAAAGGAAAGCACTAAAAATTGGTAAATGGGAGATTATATACTTTTGTCCTGCAAAAAGTAAAACAAAAAAATTCCCTCATACACTATTGGTATATTATTCACATGCCATACTGTAAAACAGATACAAACATATCTTTGTGAAAATAAAATGGTCTTTGACAACAGGAGAAAAGGGAACCCTGCCAACATCTGCACATGTACAAATGCCTCCTTGTTTTTGGAGACTTTCCAACTGGCAAACGACAGTTAAATATACACTTCATTACCCAAGGCCCTCATAGAAGAGGATAAAATATATGAACAAATGTCACAGTGAGCAATTTTATATTCATACAATGATTTTTGACAATGTTAACTAAAATCCTGTTATGCCTCATTTTAAGAAGTGCACTACAATTCTTTCACATAGCTTGCTATCTAATCTTTTGGAAGAACTTTAATAAATGAATTCACGCTACTAGTTCAGATGACATTTTTTCATTGTATAATCAAAATAGTCAGATTTCATTAATGAGAAAAGAATTCTATTGAACACACTACAGTACAAAGAAAATGCTCAAAGGAAGCCGAAATATAATTTTTATTTAAAACAATTCTGGCTTAGCATCAAATTTCCATGGTCAGAGTTTGAGAGACAAAATTTTAAGATGTTACAGAGTGGACTTGGACTTGTTAAATGTATCAGGCAATGAGAAACACAAGTTCTTACTCTCTGATTCCCAAACTCCCACAGGGCAAAAACAAACAAACACACACACACACACACACACACAGCAGCTAGAATAAGAAGTTTATTGCTGAGGTCCACAGGTTTTATTTTAAAACAAACCTTAAAATCAGATTTTCAAATTGCCTAGAACAACAGACACATAGTTTAAAGTAACCTGACATAAAATGTGTGTATTTTAATAAGTTATTTACAATTGAAAAAATATGTACAAATACTTTTCATTTGAAGGAAGGAGTCTTTAAACTTGGAATGATTTAAATTCTAACTGGACAGGAGGCACTCCAATTAATTGTTTATGGTTTTTTATCAGGTCTTAACCTACATCAAAGTGTAATATGTAAAGTCTTTAAAACTAAATATTAGTTCAAAAATGTACAAAGTTACAAAATAGTTATAAAACTATGTATTTCCATTACTGTATTTTTTTTAAATTAAGTTGGTGAGAACCCAAGAAAACTTCTAGGAGTATTATTAGCAATGTAGAAATTAAAAATGGATATTCAAGTATTAAGATACACATGACTGATAAGATTTAAATAAATATTAAATGCCTTCACTGTTAATTTATAAAATATAAAGTATTTTGAGTATGAAACCTAAGATAAATCTCTCTCTCTCTCTCTCTCTCTCTCTGGTAACAGAAAACTGCAAGTTACCTCTTGGATACCTGATAAAACCCAAATACTACTAATAACAATATTACATGCATCGACAGTAGCTTAAAGCCAAAGTTACAAAAATAAGTAAACAAAACCACTGGTGACATTATATGTACATATTTGATATTAAAGATCAGAAAATGTAGATATCTTATGCTCTTTATGGTATATAACATTTTACAAAATTTGTATACTTAAAAGACAATATAATATACAAGTAGAATAATGGAACTGAAATCATAAGAGTAGCTTTAAGGTCCACCTTCA
This sequence comes from Neofelis nebulosa, assembly GCF_028018385.1. NCBI lineage: Eukaryota > Metazoa > Chordata > Mammalia > Carnivora > Felidae > Neofelis > Neofelis nebulosa. The sequence goes on along the minus strand of NC_080786.1, from coordinate 39,198,633 downwards.
CTCTGCATCTCACTGTGTCTGTGGCAAAGCCAAAACTTCTTAGAGCTTTAGCCTATTCCTCTGTAAAACTGGAATAATATTTGTACCACCACATATATTCATCAAGGCAATCCAAGGACCAAAAGAAAAATAGTATAAAATATACTTTGCAGATTTAATATTACTTTATAAAGAAATGCTTACCAAAACATTTCATTTTTCCTATTTATTTTATACTTCCTAAATAAATCTGCTAAATAAGAAGTCCAGATATTCATCAAGAGTTACCCTTATTTTCATATCACTTACTGAAAGGCATCTAGGAATAATGAACATCTTCCAAATATAGTCAAGAACTACCAAACTAGAAAAGCATTGTTACTGTCCTCTAGTAGTTTCTAATTTACAATGAAATATATTAATTAGTCACTAAACTTTAAGTAATGAAAAATGTGTAGGGCATCTAAAAAAACACCAAAAATACAAAAAAAATTAAAACTTGGTAACATATATACACATAAACTCAACACTGTAATTCACTTTTCATTTACAATAGTTAAGTACCACAGAATAAATTCTAAGTGCTGAAGTAATCCATCATCTATTTATTGATCAAAATCAACCATCATGATAGTTTATATGATTTATAAAGAAGATGTGAAATCTAAGAATTCTAGAGTTGGAATGTATGTGAGTTGTAAATCTAGTTTAATCGTATTAGCACAGTTTAAATGATTTGCCCAAAGTCACAGAGATAAAAGGCTAATACAACCCCTCAATCCAATATCCTCCTGTTTCAGAAGTTTCTAAATTTTGGAAAGGTAACAGTGCATATATTACATACACCTATTATGCAGAGTCTGGGACATATTATGCTGAGAAAATAACGTAAGATTATACATTCTAAGTGGGATAAATTACATAAATTATCTCATGAGCTTTCATATATATGTTTTTAATTTGACAAAACCTTTGTCAAGTTTTTAAACTGGAATTGCAGGTAAGGGACTGTAGGTTAACTCACATTCCACTGACTACTCAAGCAGCTGGAGTAAAAGAGAGTTAGGAGATTCAGTGTGGAATGAAGAGAATATAAATTTTGTATTAAAAAATTCTAGATCTAGCCTAACACCATCATGAAATGCTAAGTAAACAGTTGTAAATAAAACATAGTCCCTATTCGCAGGAAGCTTTTTCAGCCAGAGTTGGGAGGATGGTTGTTAAATACACATAAATTATAAACTACACAATTTGTTACAAATTACAAAGTAAGAGTAGCTGAGAAAGAGTAGAGACCTATTTCAGACTGTGTGGTAAAGAAAGGGCAGCCTCTCTAAGGAAGTGCTACTTATGCTGAAATCTAAGAATGAAAATAGTATTAGATAGACTGGGGAGGGGGCAGTCAGAAAGTTCGAGGCACACAGTACAGACAGAAACCATCTTCTCAGAACTGAAAAAAAGGCCAAATCACCTTCAGAAAAATAAATGAGGAGGAAATGGCTTCAGGTAATAGTCTGGAGAGGAAGGAAGGGATCAAATTATGTTGGGACTTACACAATAAAACACAAACTCCTCAACATGGTCTATATGCTTTGGAAAACAACAACAACAACAACAACAACAACAACAAACAAAAAAAGGCTTAACATTCAGAAACATTGTACATACTGGAATTAAATATCCTGTGACATGTTATTCTTAACAACAACAAAAAGTTTTTACAATTAAACAAAAAAACACAAGTTTTTACAATTAGCACAATACCCTTTAACAACCACTGTCCTACCAGATTACTAAGGTCATTTTATACTGTCAGAACAGTTATTTTAAAAACACATACAACATACAAATAAAACAAATTAAAATAAAGTTAACTCTAGCACTTGTGATCTATTATCTTCTTCTTTCTCCTTACATGACCAAAAGTAGGGTTTGCGTACTAAATTTAAAAGACTATACTTCCTTTAATACAGGAAATAAATTATTTTAATGACATTTACTAACTCACAACATTCCATTAAAAGGAATGTAACTTTGAAGTTTACCTAAAGAGGAGACGTATTACAAAATTCACTTTGTAAAGAAGAGAATCCCTAGTACAAAGAAACTGACTTGAAAAAAAATCTATTATCAAAACATACAATCTAAAATCTATAGGTTTTCTACAGGACTGGCATTTCAGCACACACACAAATTTAAACTTGGGAATGCTTATAGAAAATGAATGTTACCAAAAGAATAGATTCAATTTGTTTCGAATTATTTTTAAAAGCCCAAATCTGAACAAAATCCCACTGTAGTAATGCATGTTATAACAGCTGTTCACAGAGATTAGTCAACTGTACTGGTGACAGACTAATGTGTTCACAGTTTTGTGAACTGTCTGGAGGGGGAACATAGTAAAATTACTGGGATAATTTAATGGTTACCTAATTTTTGCTAAAACTTCTCTGAGACTTTAGTTTCTTAATTTTATACTGCCAAATAGTGGCCAAACTCCATTGTAAATAGTAAAGAATCTTAATAATCTCAAGATTTTCAAGTTAAGAATATGTTCTATTTACTTCATTAAGTAACTTTTCCTTAAGTTTTTATTTACTAATTTTGAGAGAGAGAGAAAGAGAGCATGTGGCGGGGAGAGGGGCAGAGTGAGAGGGAGAGAGAGGACCCTAAGCAGGCTCCACGATCTCAGCACAGAGTCTAATGCAGGGATCAAACCCATGAACCATGAGATCATTAACTACCTGAGTCAAAATCAACAGTCGGATGCTTTACTGACTGAACCACCCAAGCACCCCTAAATAATTTTCTGAATGCCATCTTCTACCCACCTCGAATTCCAACAATATTAAGCAATGCCTTTAAAATACCAAAGTTATGTTATTTCACTGAATATCATGTCAACAGCTATTTCCAAAATTGGAAACTAATGTCAAAATGCATCAACAAAAAATTTATATAAGTTTAATAGAAATTAATAGTCTAAGATGAATAAATGCACTCTCCTTACCAAAACAAAACAAAACAAAAAACAAACCCACTTGGCCACATATTTTAAATATGCGTAAATTTACTAGTTTCGACTGATGTTTTCTTAACTACTGTCACAATCAGAAAGTGTGATTCACATTTCTAAGTTGAAATACGTATCTATAAACACCATACTCAAACACTGACTTCTAATAAGACAAAATTTCCAAGAAAGAAAAAGAATATAATAAGCTTCTTTTGGACCCACTAACCTAAGAATGCTACCTTGCTTTCTTCAGTCAAGACTTGATTTCTTTAAACAGTCTGCCAAGTAGAACAGTAAGTAGTAACTTACTTCCCTGGTTCCTTAAAAATGTAAGCAGAATTAACATCACCCTTCCAAAAAAGCCTCAAATATCCTCTGGTTGCAAGGTATCTGTTAGACCTAATGCCTGGTTTTAGATTTGTGCTTCTGTTGTTGCCTTAAACTCAATAAAGAAAACAAAACTCTTGGTTCCCCTACCCCAAAGCCTGGGGTTCCTCATCATCATAAAGAATTACTCTCTAGTTAGTTGCTCAGACCAAAATCCCAGGAGATAGACTTTATTTTTCTGTTCCATCACACCTTACATATCAGCAAGTCATTTGAGCTACTCCTCCAAAATATATCGGTTCTGTCATTTTTATAACCTTCATCGCAACCATCTTAATCCAAACCACCATGCTCTCCCCCAAACTTGTGCAAAAGCTTTTCAGATTTCTCTTACCCCATACAACCCATTCTCCACAAACCAAACCCTACTCAAAACACTTCTATTGTTTCACATTGCTCTGAAATAAAATCCTAAACTCATTTAGCAAGGTTACAGGCTGTATAGGATAAGATCCTTGTCTCCCTCTATGATCTTCTATTCTACCATGCTTTCCTACTCCCATGCTCTTTACTCCTCTGGATTTGCAATATCTCTTGTTCAAAAACACTGCCCTCAGATCTTTGCACCACTGGCTTTTTCTCCCATTATTCACACCTCAGCTAACCTGTCATTTTTCCTGACCACCCAATTTAGAATATTCTATCCCCAATCCAATTCTCCATCACAAGAGTCTGCTTTATTTTTGTAGTATGTAAAATCTGAAATTACCTTGTTTTTTGTTTGCTGTCTACACCTAGTGCCCCAGAACACAAAGGCTGCACAAACTGTGACCTGGCCTGCCATCTTCACTGTACCCTAAGTGTATATAGATCAGTTCCTGGAACTACTGAGCAATGCCACAGAATTCCTGCCAGATCTTTTCACCTCATAGTTAAAACTCCAAGTGTGCATGAGAAAGGCAAAATATGGAGACCCTGAGGCAACATACCTACCTCAGATAATAGATCTTTTTTTTTTTTTTTTTTTTAAATCTGTTTAAATGTTTATTTTTGAGAGAGAGCACAAGCTGGGGAGGAGCAGGGAGAGAGGGAGACACAATACAAAGCAGGCTGCAGGCTCTGAGCTGTCAGCACAGAAGCCCTACACAGGGCTCTAACTCACGAACCCCAAGATCATGACCTGAGCCAAAGTCAGACGCTTAACTGACTGAGCCACCCAGGCGCCCCCATGATGATAGATGGATCTTTTAAGATTCTCAGAGTCTAAGAAATTAGACCAGACCTAACCTTTATTTCTAAAATTATCATTTAGTTTCTGTACTATTTAGAATTATTAACCTGTAATAACTTACAGAGAACAAGTGAACTTTTGCTTTATATTACTGTATCTTTATCTAAACCCTATTTCTTACAACAGTCTTTCTGTTTCATCGGGGACAAATCCCTAACCCTCCTTTTAATTACTACTCAAAAAAAACCTATAGCCTAAAGCTGCTACAGAGGTATTTAAGATGTGTATATATGCAAATAAGGTAACATTTTGAAGGTTTGTCAAAGGAAGAGTAAAATGTGTATTTCTAAGATATCAACATAACGTACTAAAGAACTTTTCAAGTACTACACCTATCTAAAAATGAAATGAGTTGATTTGCAAAGTAGTAACATATTGTAAAAAACTTTACAATTAAAGACATTTTGTGTATTTTACTGAATAGTCGCATCGCCTTTAATCTTTAAAACAATCTTGCTAGATAACTGTTATAATTCCTATTTTTTTGATTAAAAAACCGACGCTCTAAAACTTTAAGTGACCATTCAACAGCTTTGAGGTAGTAGAGAATGCTATCACAATACTGCCCCTACCACTCCTCTCATCCCCCCTGACCCCATCCACAGGCTAAATCCCATTTATCCTTTAGAACTCAATTCCTCTGTGAAATTTTTCCTGGTATTCACTCCTATAAAGATACGTTAAGATGTCCCTCCCTAAACGAGTCATTTGACAGAGTGCAGGCACCTTTTTTGTTTCTTTTTTTTTGGTAGGGCTTATAATGCTGTAGTGATTATAACATTCATTTATATATGTACCTCCTACATAGTAAGTTACCTGCTGCCTAGACAGATCCTTTGAATCCAGATATCTTATAACTGACTATTTACCAAATGAACAAATAAAATCCAGTTCTACAAGTCCAAAGAGCTTCCAGGCATTTCATAGATAACTCCCTATCAAGAATCAATTTTAGTAAGGACATACAAATTGGATAAGAGATTTGATTACATAATTTCAAACCTTTCAGGGTCTATGACTGGGATGTGTAACCATCCACATCTTACAGTAGTAATTTACAATCATTTACTAACCTTCATTATAAGTGCAGGGAAAATGCAGGGCTTATATTCTAAGGTAGTAGTAGTTTTATACATAACGAATGGAAAGTTAAGAAAGAAAAAATGTCAGCATTCTGTGAAGTTAGCAGTAATGACTGCAACACAGGAAGTAGGCCAGAGACCATAAACCAGAAAAACAAAATAAAAACCAGTCTGATGATCTGCTGAGAAACTGACTACCCATGCCTAGAAAGCAGACCCAAAAAGTAAGCTTATCTTTTCCCTAACGTGTGAGGAGTATGTGCTGATCCATGTGGTGGAAATATGAAGGGAAATAGTTGGAAGATCAGACAAAAGAACAGAAAGGACCTCAGAATTAATAATGGTGAAAAGATATGAATAAATTCAGAAAATAGGCCAGTGGAGCAAAATTATTTTGCTCCACTGATCTGGAAGTGGTGCTTTCCTAAGAGTGACTGCCTGTTTCTATGGGCTTTCCAAAATAAAAGTCTCTTTTTGGATGAGAGGTAGACAGAATTATTTTATTATTTCAGTTTTTTTCATCAAGTGTTGATGCAACCTCTGAGAAAAAAAAAGCAGAAAAACAATAAAACCTCTAGATTTAAGGTTATGAATTAGATAAAAAAGTGCTCTATTTAGAACTACCTAGTCAGAAACATCTCTGAACACTAAATCTGGGAATGCAGTTACCACAATTGTATCTGGTGGGAGAGAAGTAGGTGGCTCCCTAAGCTATTACTTGGCAAAGAAACTCCCGAGACAGTCTGGAACATCCTTTCAAAACTTTGCTACTGCCCCACAAGACACTAGGCTACATTTAGCTCCGTATTTTTTCCCTTTAAAGGCAATCTTTGTTTTTGTTCATTTTGTTTGAAACTAATTGTGGCTGTATAAAAATTGGGGAGGAAGACAAGCTTGAAACAGGGTTCTCCAACCTGGTCTTCTCATACCCTCTTACCAGGAAGGGACCGAGCACCAAAACCCCCAATCCTCTTTTAGAAGTTTAAAATTACCAGTTAAAGTCAAGCTTAGAAAAGAAGTAGAAAAAGTAATTTTTCAAATCAAGAGTGTGAGTCTCACAGTTATTGAGGCTAAAAAGGAAAAGGACCTACTCCAATAGCCTCATTTTGTAGGTAAGCAAGTCCCATAAAGTTTATCAATTTGTCCAAAGTAAGACAGTTGGTTAAATGACCATAATCTTTTGTTTACTTCAAAAACTGTATATTAGGTAGTACATATTAAAAATATTTTTCCTTTAAGAAGGATTTGTTAAGGACAAAATAACATTCACTCCAAGTTTTCTGTAAAAATTCATCCTGTAATATAGGAATGGACTAAATATAAATAAGTAACGGCTTATAGTCTAATAACTACCTTTAAAGTGATCCATATTCCAACCAAACTTCAAACCAACTGGTCAAATACACTAGATACAGTTACTTTTACCTTATTTAATGTCTAATATTTATTGAGTGCTTACTAGGCATGTGGCACTATATAATGTGTTTCGCATGTATTATGTCATGTACAAGAATTGAAATAAAAGTTAAAAACCCACACTGTAAGTGACAGTTACATACTGTAAAAATTAAGGAACTCCTATTAAACCCATGATGCAGGAAATTTAGGAAAAAGTTCTACAAATGTAGTGAAACAAATTTCCATTTCCTTCATACTATACAAACATGAGCTTTCTTTTTTTCTGTAAGTAAGACTATCATCACTGTCTCTAGGTCAAGTCAGATATACAGTTTGGGCTTCAGGAAATCCAGACAGCATTTTTCTTTAACAAACACACAGCTTCTATAAACTCAAGAATAGGGAACTACAAATATTGTTAGAAAATTTACCAAGAAAATAACAGAAAACATCTTGCCATCTTGCCAAACACTTTAACATCTTGATTTTCCAATATTCCAAGAATGCTATTAACAATATAGAATAAACTGGGGCGCCTGGGTGGCCGACTTCGGCTCAGGTCATGATCTCACAGCTCGAAGGCTCGTGGGTTCCAGCCCCATGTCGGGCTCTGTGCTGACAGCTCAGACCCTAGAGCCTGGAGCCTGCTTCCAATTCTGTGTCTCCCTCTCTCTCTGCCCCTCCCCTGCTCATGCTCTGTCTCTTTCTCTCTCAAAAATAAATAAACATTAAAAAAAATTAATAAAAAAATATAGAATAAATAATTCCCTCTCTCCATTTTTTTTTCCACTCTCCATTTTTCCTCTCTCCATTCTTTTCTGTGAAAAGAAAAAGTATCAGAGTAGAAGATAAAGGTTCTAGCATTTTGTTACTTGACGTTCATAAAATTTTTTTAGAAGATGATAATCCTACGGCTGAACAACCTTCCTTTGAACTAGATAAGCTGCTGTAAAGGCTAGTAAAGCTATCCAACAATAAGAAGGGAGTTGTACTTTCATACTATTTCATACTGGGAAGGCTGTGTTACAAATCTATAGAGCCTTACATACATAAGGTATGAGTGTAATGTCTTACAGACTTTTAATACCTTTCATGTCTTCTTTCAAGGCATAATAGAAAATTCAATTTGTTGTTTCTTAACATCAGAAGAGGCAATTTTTAATGGGCTAAATTTACATACATGTTTTGGTTCAAATATTTATTCTGGAAGCATGTTTACCACACTGGAACTTTTGTTAAGAGCAGTTTGATGAAGTCAGTTCAAAATACTTGTTTTTCTCCAAAGTAGTTTTTGGACAATATAAGAAAAATCTAATTTGTGACCAACTGTCCAAAAATTCAATAAGTAGCTCCCTCTCCTGGAAAAAAAAAAAAATGTAAGCTCCTCTTTATGCTGTAAAATACATGCTTGGATCTTTAAAAATATTTTTTAAAATACATGAACCAAAAAGTACATCTATACAGCCAAATTTTCTATCATTATTAATACCACATAGTATCATAAATGGCTGTTAAGTTTTATAGAAACTATATAAATACTAAAATTGTACTTGTTTGTCTAGTTAACAGAAAGCAATTAAACATCATTGACTTGACTTAGTATGTAACAATCTTTGTACCTAATCACAGAATTTTAAGATTCCTTTCACTGTAGTGGTTTTATACCATTATCAAACCTCAATTACATTGTTCATACTTCTTAACTCACTATTTTTTTCCAAAAGAGGAAAGGGTTCTATAAAGAAAGTAGCAGCTCTAGGAAAATTTCTTATTTAAATATAAATCTTATTCAACTTGCTTGTCATCGTGTTAAAAAAAAAAAAAAACCAATATGAATGACTGGTATTAAAGACCTCAAATTTATATTTCTCATATCACTCAATAGTTAGAGAGCTAGGTTGCCTGAATTTAAAATGCAAATACAAAAGTCAAAATTAACAATGTTGATAAGTACATGTCCTCACAAACTAAAAACAAACTCTTATCCCATAACCTATCTCTCACCCACCCACCAGATCAGAGCAATCGTGTCACTAAGTTTAAATTACAAGAACACAACTGATTTTTTTAAAGCTGTTTATCGCTAAAGATGAAAACAGAGAAAGAGTTAAGTTTGAGGGAAGAGTTAATCAGAAAACAAGATACAAGCACACTTGGCTATCTCAACTATAAAGTAAACTGAAAATGTCAAGACAACTTCAAAATTCAAAAAATATAAAAGCTTCTCATATAAAGCAGACTTACCATAGTGCAAAATGAATGCCAAGATATTTTTATAAAGCAGTGGATAATGTTATTAAAACATTAGTCCTAGAATTTGTTGATTCTAATACATCAATACTCATAATTACCTGATAAAAATCTTTCAACAGGCACCCTCTATTACAAGTGAGAAAATGTGTACTAAGATAGCTCCTTACTAAATCTTGACAGACTATCTGCAAATACACTGCTGAAGCTTTCTACAAGGACCAACATTCCTAATATAAACATCTCCTTCCTAATATAAACATCTATTTCTCAAAGAAAAAAGATAAATGAAAAAAAAGTTTCAAATCAAATGTATATAAATGAGGACTTAAGCTTCACAGGCTGACTGCTTTTATTGAAATTATTTGGTAAAATAATTTCTTGCAGGGAAGTTTACCCTCTAAATTTTATATACCATTCATCGTTAAAGAGAGCAGTGTTTAATATACAATCTGTACTTTCTATGTGACTCGTTACATACATCCTATGACAGCTTAAAATTTACGAACACTCACACTAAAGTCTTGAGGCAAAGTATTTACTTCGTGTTAAAATTACTTGGCTGAACTAATTAAACGAAGCTGGTTTCTCTTAGCTAAGCTGGGTGATGGAGAACTTGAGAAAAGAAATATAAATGAATACCATATATTCCTATTCACGCGCTTCAGATTAAAAAAACAAAAGAAAACCAAGAATCCTGTACAACCACACCCCCCACTAGTGACATTCTCAGCAGAACAGAAAGAGAATGAAGCATAACAAAGTTACTTGTGATTAATTTTAAGTTATCCTCCCCACCCTGTATTTGATAAACAGCAAAACAGGCATGGAAAAGGAGCAAGGTAACTTTCCTGCAATTACAGGAGGGATCACAATCCCACATTAGTCACCACTATCCAAGAACACCGCACTGAAGCTGGGTGGGAATGTGTAGAAACTCAGGAACTACTCCAATGGTCAACAGTTTTTCGGGTTTTGTTTTCTCTTTTTGCGGTCACCAGTAAGAAGATGCCAACCTACTCGCCCCTAAAATGTACGTTTGTTTTCAAAATAAAGTCGCGTGAGAGCCAATAACTCAACTAGACCAGAGGTGAGAATCTCCTTCCCCTGTTTCTCACCCTGGCCTAACATGTCATCTTCTTCCTGCAGTCAAATTACTACATGAATACGGCAGGTCACAGAATCAGGATGAAAATGTCGGTCTTGGCCTCAAACCCTCCCAGTCCAAGTCCAAAGATGCCTTACTTTCTCCCCTTCCTAATCCCACTCAAAGCACGATTTATGGATTAACCTCATCCCTGACCGCAGTCTCCATTCCCCAGCTTTTCCTCAAATTAGCTGCCACATAAATGAGTTAAAGAATAAAACAAAGACTTTGGGGGCGAAGTTAGACCAGCCACATTGAGTACTGAAGGGGAGAGCAAACGCGGTACAGAAACACTTGAGAAGAACTAAGAAAGATCCAAGGGCTCATGAACAGACTGCGCCGTGGAAGCGCAAACCCCGGCTGATAAAAGCAGAAAGGCTGGGAGAAGAGCCCAAGGAAACTCACAAGAGAGACATTTTGGGAACGTACAAGACGCGCTCCCTCTGGTGTTTAAAGGATCCGCAGTCAAATCCAAGATGCGCTCGAGTCTAGATGCCAAGAGCAGACTCTCCACCAGCCAGGTCGCCCTCCGCAATCCGACACAGTGCCCAAGGGTCCCCCAGGGCCGCCCCCTTCCCACGCCCGCAGGCTGGCCCAGCCGGGCTGGGTCCAAACTGGGCAACGAGCGCGGGTGTAGCCACTTCTCCGACTCCAGTTCGCCCGCGCGGCCCTTCCCGGCAGGACGCCCCCCTCCCGGGCTCCGCGCCTACCTGTAGCACCAGCGGCTCGGGGTTGAAGGCCAGGGTCAGCAGCAGTTGCATACGCTCCGAGTCCTTGAGGTTGCGCAGCAGGAAGCTGCCCGAGTCCTTGGTCTCCGCGTAGCGGCGCACCAGGCGATCGAGCAGGCGCTGCGAGGGGCAGTGCACCAGGTCGGACCAGCCCTCCACCGCCTCCGGCGTGAGCAGCCGCACGTCGCCGTTGAGGCGCGCGAACTCGGTGCGGGGCATGGCCTGGAGCAGGTCGCAGCGGGGTCGGCCGGTGGCCCGTTTGCAGATGCTCTGGTCGAGCTGCGCCAGCTCGCGCTGCGAGCCGAGGCGCTTGAGCACCACTCGGCGGCGGCCGCCCTCGCGGGGCTCGCCGTACTGCGCGAAGTAGACGTTCTTCACGTTGAGGAAGTCCAGCAGGCGCAAGCGGCCCCACGCCTCGAACACCACCTGTCCGTTGAGGAAGCGGCGGCACCAGCTCGTGCCGAAGCACGCCGGGCACTTATTGAGCTGCAGGAAGCGCCGGTCGGCCAGCTCGTTGCGCTGCCAGGAGGCGAGCAGCGACGGCGAGTGCAGCACCATCAGCACCAACAGGCTGCCCAGCGCCGCCAGCTTCAGCGAGCGGGACAGGCGGCCCAGCTTCGGGGGCACCAGGCGCCACATCCCGCCCGCCGCCCGTCCACACGCACCCGGAGGGCGAGGGCACCCCGTGGGCGCCCCCGCCGCGCCGAAACCCGAAGAGCGACCGGCTGGGGCCCCCGGGCGAGAGAAGGAGCGAGGTCGCGGGCTGGGGCAGTAGGCGGAGTAGGTGTGTAAGAGAGAAAGACGGGGAGCGGGAAGGAGCCGACCAAAGCAGGCTGCGACTTCTTCCAGTCACTAGACTCCACAACTCTCGAGCTCCCTCCTCCGAGCTCCCCGCCCTCCGACTCCGGCGGCGCCTCCTTCACGCCAACCAAGTTATAGAGGAGCGGGAGGGGGAGGGAGCGCGGGGACCCGACGGCCGCGCGTCCGCGCGCGCGCACGCGCACTGTTCGCTCGGGGGCGCGAGAGCTGCAGCGGCGGCCGCCTGTGGGGCGAGCGGGGTCTCTGAGGAGAGGGAAGGAGGGACTCACGGAAGGGGAAGAGAAGCTGGAATGTCTCACAGCGAAAAGTAGCAACAGTGTAGGAAGGTGGGAAGGATGAGGTGCCCGCGCGTCCCTGACGCCTCACGCCCCGATTCGTACGCGCCGGCTCTCCAGAGAGGGAGGGGGCCAGGGGGCGGGGCTGGTGGGGCGGAGCGAGCGCGTCGCGCGCCGCCCGGAAAGCGTAAGCGCGAGCCCGCGGGGGTGGCTTTGGGGGCCGGCTCCTTGGGGGCGGAGCTCGAGCTTTTGGAGGAGGGATAGCTGGTGAGATCTGGTGGTAAAATGACTTTTAGTTAACGGTTAACCTCTTGTGATTGTTGAGTTTTACTGGGGCCTCTCTTTTGCCATCATGGAAACGGTCCTGTAAGAGGGGCCAAAAGAAAAAACGAATTGCAGAATTGCCACCCCCTCACTCACCGGACTGCTCACGCCGGGCGGAGGCAGAGGGGGCGGGGCAACGTGCTCCTCGCCTCTGACAAGGGTGGGTAGCGCGCCTGGGGGCGGGGCGAGACAAGGTACGCCTGGCGGGAGATCGCGTCTCTTAAGGCCAGCGCGCTCTAGGTCGGGGGCGGGCCTGCGGTGAAAACGTGGGAAAGGCGTGAGTTGTTGGCTGACGGTTTGGGGACCGCGTCTTTGGCGTCTGTTATTATCTGCGGAGGCATCTTAAATTTCCTAAGCGGGTACGGAAAAAATGAAGTTAAAGTGTGATGGAGAGGGAACCGACGCGGCCTGGTGTCGCCGGGAGTTCTGCCCTAACTCTGCGAAGAAGCGGGGATGAGCAGTTGGCATGTTTGCCTTGCTGCCCGCCTGTTTTCACAGCCCGGCCCTAAAGCCGTTTTTTCCGGCTCAGAGAAGTGAATTTCCCGGCGCCGTCCGTGAGGAGCAGGCTGGTGCTTCAGGCCCACCCATCCCCCCGGCTCCGCCCCGCCGCGTCCCCGGGCCCGGGCCTGCCCCGCGGTCTACGACGCGTTGCTGTGGCGGTAGCCATGGGGACTCGGGGCTGTCTGGCGCTCCACACAGGCGTGGCGTTTCACGCCACGACTGCAAAACTAACTCGGAAATGCTGAACTATAGCGCCTTGTTTTGGTAAAAGTTTTAGGGAACCCGGGCTCTTTAGCAGTAGCTGAAAATACATAACCCTTTTTAGCTGAAGCGCTCGAATAGTTAACATGGGGAGTAGTTCTGAGAAAAAGGTGGCTCCTGATATGGTATTAAAAATCTGAGGCTTTACTGAATTCACTTCAGGGATTGAACAATGATTTTCAGAAGACACTGGTAACTGGCATGTATAGATAAACTCTACAAGGGCTTAATAAGAAACCTTTGTTCTGGATTATCAAATTTACTTCACTGTATCGTCCTCAACAGTTACTTGATTGCAAAAAAAGAAGCCATCCTCTTGCAAAGTACTGTTGAGTTTAATGTATTGTCCTTCCTGATATAAGAATTCAATATTCAACATAGAAGGGATTTTTAAATGATACTACATTGAATACAGACAACTTGGAAGATTTAGTCTTCAGAGCCTTGTATAAAATGATTAAGAAATTTGGCTTCTACAGCTAAGGACTTTCCGCCACCTTATTAATTAATTAATAAAATTAAATTTTATTTAATTTGCCTTCAAGCATCCCAGAACTCCATACAATGTGAAGTTATGAGCAAAATCTCAAATGAGGATTTCCTAAGAAAAGCATTTGGTGTGATTAGTCTGGAGATGTCAACTCTGCTGCTGCTACTGTCACTGCTGAATTGTAAACTAGGCAAGTCATTCACTAAACTAAAAATTTCCTATCCCTGATATCTTTCTTACCTGTCCTGGAGATGTGTTTGATTAATACCAGATAATTTATGTGAAAATTCTTTAAAACAAAAACACTCCATACATTTTTATGTTTATAGCTAGAATGAATCCATTAGCATCCTTGACAGTAAACTGATTAAGCTGAGAGAATTGGACCATACTTAGAGACTAGTTAGGTGACTAGTAACAGGATTTGAGAATTGCTTCTATGTGTGGACAAGATCTTGGGAGTTCTTAAACTATTCTCAGCCTCCAAATCCTTGGATTTCTCTAGGCATCATTTGAAGAGTGGAAATAAAAAAGATTACCAGTCTACACAAATTGAATTTTGAAAATACTTGCTTTGTCTCTAAATATTTTACATTTGTGTAAAAGCCTTGATACCTTCAGTTAAGTTTTCTAGACATTTATCAAGATAGTGTTCAAAAATTTAATACATTTCTCAAGGTAAAAAACAAAAAGGCTTAGAGCTATAAGAGAGAAACTCAAGAGTGTTCTAAGTACTATATTAGGGTTTGAAGAAAGATCAGTAAGTGAGTGATACAGTACATTACCCACCTATCCGATAAATTACAGAATGCTTTTGACTAATGGAATATAAGCTAACATCCAAAGCTCTTCCCCATAAGTTTAAATAATGGCCAATAATGTAATTTCCAGTGCATTGTACAATGGCATTTTACAGTAGCAGTCACTCCTTTAAATATATGCAATGGAATTATATATAGTATTTTGATACTCATCATCCATTTTTAAAAAGTGAACTAACACTTTGCTTGAATAAGTATTACATTATATTTCTGTTCTGTCCTTTACATTCACAGCAATAGTTCTCAGGGACTATTGCCTCCCTCCCATGGTATATTTGCAATATCTGGAGACATTTTTGGTATCATAACTAGGGAGTGGGGGCTACTGGGTATCTAGTGGGAGGAGGCCAGGGATATTGTGAAACATTCTACATTACACAAAGCAACTCTGAACAACAAAGAATTAACCAGCCCAAAATGTCAGTAGTGGTATGCTACTAAGAAACCCAGACCTACAGAATTCTATTCTTATATAGAATGGTTTTAGGCATAAAAGTCTTACTGGTTATCATTCTTTGCTGCAGCAAAAAAAAATGTGTGTATATTAATATTTATTCCATATCTTGTGGTCCTAATGTTCTAAAATTAAGTCAATCCAGGAAAATTTTTTTAATCATTGTGACTGTTACTAATATACAGATGACCAACATATAAATATCATAATTTTGAATAATTATAGAAAGTAATACTTTATCGAAATGGGATTGGGATTGGGAAATCGATTGGGATTTTTATCATTTAGTTTAAGTTTTCATGGGCGAATATTATTTATTTATTGCTAGAATCTTACCTAGCCATTAATTTTCTCAATATTGACTTTTAGGTGCCCTGGCAGTTATGTCCTGGAACAACGCACTGTAGTGAGATTCAGGATGGGTAAGAAGTTTATTTCTTTCGTAAAGGCCAAAAGGGCCATTCTCTGTGTACTGAAGTACCTCAAACATTTTTTTAAGAAGTTGTTTACTAGTAGTTACTGGATAGGTGGATGGGTGATAGCAAGGACACTGGTGGGAACACTCGATATATTCTGAATACAGACCTAACATAATTTACTCAAGGTTTGGATGTGAAAGAAGGGGAAGCAACAGCTCTCACTGTGTGGTTTTTATCCTAACCCACTAGATTTATTATTTGCTGAGATGGGGATACTGAGAAGAAAAGAATGAGGCAGATACAAATACAATTCCCTCTGTCCATTTTCTTTAGTGCCACATTTGTGTTTCTAAGTTTAAGTTAGCTGTTGAATCTTACAGTTATCTTATAGTTATCTATAAAAATGTAAATAATATATTACTCTCAGCGTAGTTAAAAGACTTACACAGTCATTTTCCCACAAATGACAGGATCTTTTCCTTGGTTTCTAACTCCATTGCCTACAGTTCAAACACTTGACAGCGTTAGTTGTAACTCTTTACCAAGTAATGTTAATAATCTAATTGGTATATATTTGATTACTTTAAGGACAGGTTGTGTACAGTGTTTTAATGGTATTTTAAACACATTTTATTGTATTTGAAATCAAAAACTAGATGTTGGTAATTTTTAGGACAGGTTCACTATCATCAAACAGTTGACTCCATTGGATGTATAAAACTCATAAACACCAGAGGACTTTGCTTGTTATAATTGAATTATGTAGTTTTCTGACTTGTGCAAAACAATGCAATTTAGCTCAAATGCAACTGGAACCTTTAATTCATGATTTATATTAATTCAAATTAATATTCATTGTTATTGGCTAGGCTGATCCAGAGAGGCATGTTTTTCTTGTAGCAAATTTTGAATACTTCTGTTTTTTTCCCACATTGTTTCAGCAAAGGAAATAATATGTGAAAATACAGAAAAATTAACACCATTTCAATGAGAGGTTACTTTCATACCCAGTTATTAAGATCTTTTGAAAAGTTAACCCAAAATGTGTACACCTTTGTAAGTTAACATTATTATTACCTATTTTATGGATTGGCATACATATGGAAAGTTCCCTTTATTCAGTTCCACCCCAAGTTCAAGAATCTGAGGGTATGTGTTCTCCAAGTCCAGTGGATGAGACAGAGATATATACCAGCTTTATTATATGTCTGTGATAAATAGTGAGGTCTAAGCAATATTGAAGGAGCATAAACAAGTTAGAAATTCCTGAAGTTACCAACATTATATTTGCATTGAACTCCTTTTGGGAGAGTAAGTTGTGTGCACTGAAATAATTTTGCTTCTTTCTCCTTTAACAGCCTGTTTTCTTAAGCCTTACATCCTATGTCTCTTACCTCTCTGCATCTACTGGCTTGTAGATGGTGAATGAATCTACTGGCCACCGCTGGTGAAAGAAGGCAGCTACAGCCCACTGCTGTGGCTAAGCAAGCCTGCCAGAAAGCTTGAAGAGGAGCCTCAGCTGCCCTTTACAGAGCAAAAGCATCCTCTGAGTAGCTAAAGCTTGGACTTCTAAGCAAGGTATCTTTACTGGATCCCTTAATGGAAATCACATGTATAGGTAAAAGACCTGCCATGCCATAGTCTTTAGCCTAATGGCTGTGCCAGTTGTAAAGATGATCCACAGCTGAAGAAGGCTATTTATGTTTTGTACTTGGGTATCAAACATAATATGTATTTAGTATTCAAAATTATATAGTTGAGATATGTTTTTTTGTTTTTCCTTACAAAAGGGCTTATAAACCCTGTAGGTAATTAATTAAGAATTCCCATTTGGAACACTAAAGATTGTGGCCACCAATTCTAACATATGGGGTGTGTGTGTGTGTGTGTGTGTGTGTGTGTGTGTGTGTGTGTTGGGGGGGTTCCCCATATCAACAAGCAATTCTCCCAACACCAAGTGGGTGTCCTACAATTTAACTCAATTTTGACACTGTCTACCTGGTAGACCATGTAGTTACCTGTGCTTCTGAATTACCAGCTATAAATCAGAGATTCCCATGACCCCTTCTTTGTGTCACAGGTTAAGAGTTCAGTCCTACAGGACTGTCTGTGCTTCCGCTTCAGATGCCAGTAGCAAGTCCAGGTTATCACCTATCTTCTCTCACATACCCTCTCCTTGGTTTTGATTAATTTGCTAGAGTGGCTCACAAAACTCAGAGTAACATTTTATTCATTAGATTACTGATGAATTACAAAAAGATGTAACTCGAGGCACCTGGGTAGCTCAGTTGGTTAAGCGTTCAACTTTGGCTCAGGTCATAATCTCACGGTTCATGGGTTCAAGCCTTGTGTAGGGCTCTGTGCTGATAGCTCAGAGCCTGAAGCCTGTTTTGTATTGTGTCTCCCTCTCTCCCTGCTCCTCCCCCACTTGTGCTTTGTCTCTCTCTAAAATAAATAAACATTAGAAAAAAATTTTTTTTAAAAAGATGTAACTCAGGAACAGTCAGATGGAAGAGATGCATACAGCAAGGTGTGGGAAAAGGACTAGGAGCTTCCATGCCCCTCCCAAGTGTGCCACTTTCCCTGACCATGTGTTCACCAACTTGGAAGTCCTCAAAACATCTATTTGGGGTTTTATAGAGGCTTTATTACATAGGTATGATTGATTAAATCACCATCCTCTAGTGACTGATCAGCCTCTAGCTCCTCCCTTCCCTCTTCTCTGTTCTTATCAAGGGGTGAGACTAAAAGTTCTAATCCTCTATTCCTGGTTAGTTCACCTGGCAACCAGCCCCCATCCTTCAGTGCTTTTCAAAAGTAACCCATTAATGTAAACCCAGTTGTGGTGGAAAGAGGCATGTTATGAATAACAAGACACTCATTTTACCTTTATGGCTCTGAAGTTCTTTCAGGAACTGAAGACAGAAAAAATATAACAATCGATGTTTCCATTGCTCTTATGCTCAGGAAATTCCAAGGTTGTCATAAATCATATTATCACAGGAACTAACTGTAGAGATGTCATATCATCCAATGTAATCTAATTCCAGAGTGTGGCCCATTGAACTATTAGTCCACAACAGATTTACCTTCTTTGAAATGTAACTGATTCACTGATCTGTCTGATTTGACAGACCATCTTCTACTTTCTGTCCTTGTGCTACCTTGTACTTACTAAAGAAAGTGGATTGATATGCAGGACTTTTTCCTCTTTTTTTCCCCCTTAGGAAATAGAGTTCTAGTTATTTTTTTTTGAGAAGCCAGGAATTAATCACAAAATAGTACATATTTATTTATTATAATTAAGCTTCCTTGAAGATTAGCCTGATACTTAGAACTTAAATAATTATATATAAATATATGGTGTGCTAATCTAATCACAAGGTAACAAGACCATTATTAGAACTTGTTGACAGGGGCGCCTGGATGGCGCAGTCGGTTAAGCGTCCGACTTCAGCCAGGTCACGATCTCGCAGTCCGTGAGTTCGAGCCCCGCGTCAGGCTCTGGGCTGATGGCTCGGAGCCTGGAGCCTGTTTCCGATGCTGTGTCTCCCTCTCTCTCTGCCCCTCCCCCGTTCATGCTCTGTCTCTCTCTGTCCCAAAAATAAATAAAAAACGTTGAAAAAAAAAAAAATTAAAAAAAAGAACTTGTTGACAAATTAAAAAGAGCAACTTAGTAGATTAAACTGGAATGTCATAATTAATTTGTCTTTTTATAGATAATATATCATTCTAAAATAAAATAGAATCTAATTGCAGTTATAAGTTTGCCGACTTAGTAGTAAATACAGTAATCGAAGTCCTAGGATTTGTCTAAAAGCAAGCTTTAAACTCTAAATAAGAGCAGATTTTAGTTTTTGTTACTAAGTTTTGATTTGTAAGTCTTTAAGATACTAGTACTCAATTTTTGAACTGTATGTAATGAAAGACATTGAAGCAAAGTAATGTAATCTGCATTAAAAAAGAAAAAGTTCAATGTTTGTCTCAAATACCAAAGAGATAACCAATAGTAAATAGTAAAAAACTTTCCTATAAAAATCATTAAATTATAATATGAATGTTTATTCATTTATTGGAATATATGTTTCTACCAAGATGACTACCAATGACTTACATTTCTTACATTGTTTTTTCTCTTAAAACTGGAAATAATTGCAAAGGAAATTTCAGGGATAGTATTTTAAAAGCTCTATTTTAAAAATTACTCTCTTGGGGCACCTGGGTGGCTCAGTCGGTTAAGCGTCCCACTTTGACTCAGTCATGATTTCACAGTTCGTGAGTTTGAGCCCCTCATCGGGCTCTGTGCTGCTAGCTCAGAGCCTGGAACCTGCTTTGGATTCTGTGTCTCCCTGTCTCTGCCTCTCCCCTGCTCATGCTCTCTATCTCTCTCAAAGAATGAATAAACATTAAAAAATTTAAAAATAAAATAAAAATTATTCTCAAATTCCTCTTAAGTTTGTAAAAGCCATAAAGAGAAATATTTTTCTCTAATAAAACATTAGCCTATCTTTTTTATATTTTGTTTTCTATTTGTTGCTTATATGTAGAACTAAAGTATTTTTATTATCTTCATAACAACAACAAGTCTACATTTCTTTCTTTTTTGGGGGGGGGGAGAGAGAGAGAGAAAGAGAGAGAGAGGGAGAGAGCACACATGTGAGAGGGGCACAGAGAGAGAGAGAGAGAGAGAGAGAGAGAGAGAGAGAGAGAGAATCCTAAGCAGGCTCCACATTCAGTGCCTAGTGTGACACTGGGATCATGACCTGAGCTGAAACCAAGAGTCTGACACGCTCAACTGATTAAGTCACCCAGAAGCCCCTATATTTCTCATTAATTCTTATAGTTTGTAGATTCTTTGGGTTTTTTATACATACCAAATATATAAGTTACAGCAGCATCATTTAAAATATTATGTTTTTTAGGAATAAATCTAAAGATAGGAATAATGCTAAAGAAAGAAAGATGGACACCAACTCTACACTGGAAATTACAAATCATTGAAAGACAAAGTTCTAAATAAATGGAGAGAGTGATATACCATGTTGAAAGATTAGTAGATTTAATATTATAAAGATGTTAATTTATAATTCAGCATAACCCCCATCAAAATCCCAAGTTGTGTGTGTTTTTTTTTTTTTTAATTAAATTGACAATCTGAAAACTCAGACATATCTACAAAGAATGAGGAATGACCGAGTTATTCTTAAAGAACAAAACACTGGAGTACTTAGTAAATACAAACAATAAAAACGCACAGGTGGTCAGCTGACTTACAACAAAAGTGATTAAACAGTGTAGTTCCCAAGGTGGTCTTTATAATAAATGATACAAGATCAAGTGAATATTATGAAAAACCATGTACATCTTGATCTGTCTTCACATGCCAAATACCAGAATCAATTGTAATTCCTTTAGGAATTACAAACTAAATGTGAATGATAAAATACTAAAGCTTTTCAAAGGTAACAGGAGAACTTCTGTCTGACTTATAATAGGTTGTGATTCAGGAAATCCCTAAGATCACCCCCAGGGAATAACAGAGCTCAGCAAAGCTGGTATACTCATGGTTGCAGTTTATACCATGGTAAATGCAGATTAAAATCAGCAATAGGAAAAGGTACATAGGGCAGGGTACAGGAGAGACCTGGTATAGAGAGTTTCTAGTTGTTCTCTCCCAGTGGCATTGTGTGAACAGTGCTTGCTTCTCCCAACAGTGATACGTGGTGATGCAGACAGAGTGTTGTCAACCAGGGAAGCTCAACCAAACCTTGGTGCCTGGTGTTTTTTGGGGGGTAAGTTACATAGACATGGCTCTCTTCCCATATTGCTGATCTTAGTCTTCTGCTCCTCCAGAGGTCAGTGTGATACCACATGGGACAAGGCCCTCACCATAAATCACATTGTTAGTATAGACTACTTGGCATGGTTTAAAGCCCCCAGGTAAACAAAGACACTCCTTTGAGGCAGGACATCCAAGGGCTTACAGTTATCTCCCAGTAACTAAGTTACTGGGATGAGGGCCATACCTTTCTTTGGACAAGATTAATCTTGTTACACATCAGTAGAGTTCTTAATAAATACCAAAAGCTCTAAACATAAAGGTAAAATGATAAATCGGTCTGTATTAAGAACTTGTATTCATTAAGAGAATGATTAAGTAACCCAGAGTAGGAGAAAGTATTTTCAATACACATATTTGACAAAGACTGGTATCCAGATTATGTGAAGAACTCCTAGAAATCAATCAGAAAAAAACCCAATGATGGTTGGTGGGGGAGGGAGACAACAAGCAGAAGACTTAAGAAGGCATTTAAAAACAATAAATCTCACCTTTAATACTAGACTTGACAAAAATGTGGAGAAATCCTACCTCTTAAACAATACTGGTTGGAATGTCAATTGGTAGTTTGGAGAACTGTTTGGCTGTGTCTACTAAAGGTGAACGTATGCATACCCTGTGACCTAGCAGTTTTGTTTCTAAGATTATACCCAAGAGAAAACTCATGGATTCATTCACCAACAGACATATTTCTTTTTTTTTTTTTTTTTTTCAACGTTTTTTATTTATTTTTGGGGCAGAGAGAAACAGAGCATGAACGGGGGAGGGGCAGAGAGAGAGAGGGAGACACAGAATCGGAAACAGGCTCCAGGCTCTGAGCCATCAGCCCAGAGCCCGACGCGGGGCTCGAACTCACGGACCGCGAGATCGTGACCTGGCTGAAGTCGGACGCTTAACCGACTGCGCCACCCAGGCGCCCCCGACAGACATATTTATTGCCATACTGTAATAGCAGAAAACTGAAGAATATTCCAATGTCCATTAACAAAGAATAAATTGTGGTATATTCACACCATGGAATATGATATAGCAATATATATGATAAAACAGTTTACAACTGTGTTAAACAACATGGATAAATTTCACAAAATGAGGAAAAACCAGACAAGATGGTACATTCTGTATTAGTCCATTTATATAAAGTACAAAATCTATAATTAGGCATCACATTAGCAGTTATTCTTAGGCAATAAATACAAAAGCCATGTAGTGACTGGAAGGTGCAAAAGAAAGGTTCCAACAAATTCAAGGAAAAACAGCAACAATAATACACATGGCAATCCAAATCCAAAGAGAAAAAAAACACTTCTTTCAAGGAAGTCAAAAATGCTGCAGAAACCAAACACCTAGATACATTCAGTTTACAAAACAAAATACTTAGCTTCTCTAAGATACTTACATTGAAGATACCTGAAGTTTTCCCAGGAGTAAGAGTAAATTGATTTGCATTCACTTTACAGGCCATTCTTGAAGAGAAAGTCTGCTTTAAAGGTAAATTTGATCTCTTAAAAGGTAGACCTACAGCTTTTAAATGACTTTTTTATGGTCTGTATTCATCAAGGGTTTAAAAGCAGTGTGTCACCTTTTTGCACAGATACGCTATAATAAAATATTTTTCTTTGTCCCTGGTTCCTGACACAAAGCTCCTAAAACCTTTGGAATTTCCTCAGTGATAAGGCAGGCCTCTAGTAGCTTCAGGATGGGGGCGGTCACCAGAAAGACCAATCCATGATTAAAAGCTTGGAACTTTCAGTCTCGCCCCAAACTTCCAGGGAGGGGAGAGGGGCTGGAGATTGAGTTAATCACCAATGAGAAACAATTTAATCACTTCATGCCTATGTAATAATATCTTTATAAAAACCCCTAATTGATGGGATTCAGAGAATTTCCCAGTTGAACTCATTAAGGTGCAAGGTAGGTAGTGCACTTCTTCCATTTGACTGTTCCTGAGTTATGTCTTTAATATTAAACTGGTAATCACAAGTAAAATGCTTTCCTGAGTTCTGTGATTTGTTCTAGCGAGTTATCAAACCTAGGGAGGCAGTCACAGGAACTCAAGAATGTTTAGTTTGCTGAGCAGAACTGTAAGTATCCTTGGCACCCTATTTGCATAGCTTCTGAAGTGGGTGCAATCTTGAGGGACTAAATTCTTAAACTGGTAGAGCTTGATGTTAAGAATTGAGCTGAATGGTTACACATCAGTTGGTATGAGAATTATTTAATGTGTATTGTCAACAAATAATCTCTTCTTACAATGACAGTTGTTATGATTGATTTGTAATCCCCCCCCCCACACACACACATTCATATGTTGAAATCCTAACCCCCAGCACCTCAGAATGTAACCATATTTGGAGGCAAGTTCTTTAGAGAACTTGATTAAGTTAGATGAGGCCATTAGGATGGGTCCTAATCCAATCTGACTGATGTCTTCATAAAAAGAGGAAATTTGGATACATAAACAGATACCAGAGGTGTCTTAGGGAAAAGACCATGTGAACAGGCAGCAAATGTACAGCCATCTACAAGCCAAGGAAAGAGACTTCAGAGGAAATCAACACTGCTGGCACATTAATCTTAGATTTTTAGCCTCTAGAACTTTAAGAAAATAAACTACTGCTGTTTAAGCCACCCAGTCTGTGGTATTTTGTTATGGCAGCCCTAGCAAACTAACAGAATTTATTATTTGATTTTACATGCTTATTTCAGACCAGATTCATTTCCACTGATGTTATATGCTTATTTGAGACCAGAGTTTTTAGCCTGGAAATTTTAGAGAACAGTAAGTAGTATCCACATTTCATGCTATCCCAACCCAAGGATTTGAATCATGATTTTCATGCTTGAAAACTAGCACATGAATCACACATCAGTAACATGAAAGATCAAGTGGAAGAATATCTGAAAGCACAGAACAAAATTATAAACAGACATGAAGTATGAAAGAAAAGATCAGAGAACTGAAGGACACATACAGAAGACCCAATAGTGAATAATACAGGAGTTCCAAAAGGTGGAAGAATAACGATGGAGTAGCATCAATAATTAAGTATTTTATAGTAAAAAAATGTCTTGAACTTGAGAAAGCTCTTTGTCCACAGAATAAAAGAGCTCACACTGGCAGGATTGATGAAGAAAAACACTACTTTGGAAAAGACCATAGGCTCAACACTTAAAAAAGACTTAGTTATTTACTAAAAATGACATTGCAGAAAAGGAAGAGTTCCTATCAGCTATTGCAGAGCAATCATAACCGATTTCTTTTTCTTTTTTTTTTAAAGACTTTTTTAATGTTTATTTATTTTAGAGAAAGAGTGTGAACAGAGGAGGAGCAGAGAGGGAGACAGAATCCGAAGCAGGCTGCAGGCTCTGAGCTGTCAGCAGAGTCCAACAAGGGGCACGAACTCACAAGCCGTGAGATCATGACCTGAGCCGAAGTCCGACATTTAACCATCTGAGCCACCCAGGCACCCCAAAAACTGATTTCTTAATACAACAAAATTATCATAGTATATTTGTACACAATGGTGCAATCAAATCCCAATTCCAAGATTTGCATTATAGTCAATAGAAAAGATAGGACCTCAGTAACAGTTAATGAAAAAGGAAATACCAGTAGTCACAAATTAGCAAACAAAATGGTTACCCAAAGGAGATGCTAATATCATACAATTAGAAATGGTCATGGAATCTATCATTAATATCTCAAGGAGCTGTCATTTTGTTGAGATTTCATTTTTTTCCACACACTGACCTAATGCTATCTTGCTATAGACATGTTAGAAATAATCTAGTTAAATTTCTGAGTCCCAAGGATAAAGAAAAAATAGTCTAATTAGCTAATGGAGGAAGAATAATTATGAAAGAAAAGAATCCGATGAACCAATACTTTATTTACAATATTAGAAGCTAGTGAATTTAGTATAATTTATATCTAGGGAAAGGACTATATGATCCATTGATTCTAATACAATCAAGGTATCATTTAATTGTCAATTTCAAAGAAAGTTGTTTATAAACATGTGAAGATTGATAGAATATATTACTCAGCAGCACAACTGAGGAAGTAGTAAAGGTAAGGACTATAATCAACAAAGAAAATACAGATCTACAGACATGGGAAAATAGAGTAAATGAAAGAATGAGGAGCTCTGACACAATTGTTACCTTAAAGAGATATCTAAACAGATGGAGAGTGAGTGTGTGTAATATAAATACTAACTGATGCTTCTTGAAATAAAAGTGGCATACTGCAAAGGCACCCTGATAATAGACTCTAAAGGCAATTAAAATATATCAACAAATCGTAGGCGTTTGGGGCCAGGGAGAGGGGAAATAAAAGTGTTCCAAAGGGCCCATCCAGTGAAGGAACAGAGCACCTAGCAAACGAATAGTTGGTATCTCATTTCCATTTAACCCTTACTTTCATATGGATTTAATTTTGAATGTATGAAAATATAATCACCAGTTGCATGAAAAAGTGCAATAGAATTTCATAATTAAAACAAGGAAAAGAGACTAGTAATGATCAAACAGGAAAACTAAGAGAAATAGTTAAAGGAAAATAAGGAAATATTTTTAAAAATGCAAACAAAGTAGGATGAAAGGAAGAAAACATGAATGATTAACTTTCCCAGTGTATAAAAAAGCTTCTCAGATTGGGTTGAAAAAAAAAACAAAACAAAACTGAAACCTATCAATATATTCTTTTAAAAAAAGTGTTTAAACAGAGCAGTGAAGAAATACTGAAAATAAAACAATGGCATAAAAGAAAAGCAATTGCATATACAAAATCAGATAAAATGTATTAAAAGTTCTAAATAAAGACTATACAATGACAAAAGGCACGGTTTACAAAGAGCATATAACAGAAGCCAGTTTTTTTTTTGTTTTGTTTTGTTTTTTTTGTTTTTTATTTATTTTTGGGACAGAGAGAGACAGAGCATGAACGGGGGAGGGGCAGAGAGAGAGGGAGACACAGAATCGGAAACAGGCTCCAGGCTCTGAGCCATCAGCCCAGAGCCTGACGCGGGGCTCAAACCCACGGACTGTGAGATCGTGACCTGGCTGAAGTCGGACGCTTAACCGACTGCACCACCCAGGTGCCCCCAGAAGTCAGTTTTTAAGGTATTATCTCTCAGCTTCAAATTTATTGTTTTATCTCTCAGCTTCAAATTTACTGTTCTATATTTTGCTTTGTAATGCTGGAATTAGAACTCTGAAAATTGCATTTCTGATTGGTCAGTTTACTCCCTGTTAAGTTCTGGCAATAGGGGGCAATAAAGGGTTGTCACAAGACAAAGAAGAAAGAAACTGTTCTTTTTGTTACCATTTGTATCTTATTTCTATTAGCATCACCCTAATAAAGTTTTACTCTGGCAGCTTCAGAATACAAGAAGGTAGGGAGAAGCCATTGTATCTTGTCAGTGTCTATTCAGGGAAAAGCAGAGAGAGGTAATGGAGTATCTGAATGACCTGAGAACTGAAGAACCCCATATAAAGTAAAAGTTATTCACTGGAAATCATAGCAATTCAATTGGAGAATAGTAGCTAAAACTGGAAGAGGTTTAACATTTTCCAATAACCAATAAGTTGGCTAGTTCCTATAAGTTTTCATAACTGACCCACTAGGGCTTCCTCCATGTACAAGGCTTCATACTGAACAGAAACTGCTGGGATGAAACAAAATTGTTTAGATTAGGAACAACTGAAATGAAGGAAAAAGGTGGTCCAGATAAAAGGGAAAAAGAAGCAGCTAGAATCTGCCCCAAGCAAGCCATTGTAGTTTTACTAATATATGAAAATAATATAAAAAGAATCTAAGCAGAGAAGCTATCTGAACTAAATCTTCTAAGAAGTTATGAAAACTAAATCAACATAGAAATGAACATTAGAAAACTATTGAAATAAAATACCAGACAAATAACTATAAGAAAACATGACAATAATAGAATAAACCTATAGGCAAAGAAAACATGCTAGAAAGATATGTTCAACATATATGCAAATGGAAACATACCACTTCAAAATGAGATAAAAAATTAGTAAAAGATACAAGATATGAAAAAACAATCAGAACTAGGAAAATTTAGAAATTAGTTGATACAGCTCAAAAAATAATTGAAAACTATACCAGATCTGATGAATAAACTAGAGAAAATATACACCCCAAACTCAAGTAATCTCTTGTTAGGAATAGTAGATTAAAAGAAGAGAATTAAAACAAAAATCAAACAAAATGAAGAGATAAAAGGGATATGAGAGAAAATGACAAATACTGAAGATACAAAAAGAAAATTCAACATATGAAATAACTTCCTTAAAAAAAAGAATACTGAAAACTTGCTGAAAGTATTATTATAAAGTATATGTTAATAGAGCACTCTATTACCTGATAATATCAACCCAAAAAAATCAAGACCAAGACATATTCTAATAAAATGACTGGACTTTAAAGAAACAAAAAAATCCTCTGGGAATCTAGGGAAAAGAGCACATGTTTAATAAGGGCATCAAAGTGATATTATCACGGGATTTTTTTTTAACATCAATGCTTTATGCCAAAAAATAGAATAACACATTTAAAATATTTAAATGTGACAAGGCATAAATGGGACAAAGCAAATGACTAATTATATATTCTAAATCTATTTGTGTGACCTTGAGAAGCAGATTATCAGTATGGAAGAAAAGAGTTAAAAAACTGAAAAGGCTGTATAAAAACCCTGAATTTGTAAAATCCTAGAAAAAACAAATTACCAACCAGAAGCAAATAGTGGCCCTGGTTTCCAGATTATCATTTTGACATTTCCCCCTGCCCCCCACTGCCTTTTTTAAGGAAACCATGGCTGCTTCAAGAAATGACTGACTCCAGGTTTATGCAAAAAAAAAAAAATGTACTAGAACATCTTGAAATGCTGCATATCAGAGAAATAATCAAAAGGATTCAGAAGTCAAATTGAGGCCCTCATTGGCCATAGATTATATAAAGATCACAATGGATTTAAACTAATCAAATACGTTAAAATTTGTGATTTCATAACAATATTAAACAGTAGTTTTTGAAGACTTCATTGGTCACTGTGACAGGCCTCTAAAGATGCTCAGTTGTTAGAAATTTTACTATATGTGGAAAAAGGATCTTCATAGATGTGATTAAGTTACAGATATTGAGATAGGGACTCTCTCTCTCTCTCTCTCACCCTCTGACTTTTAAATATAATAACAAGTACTATTATAAGGGAGGCAGTGGGAGATTTGACTACAGACAAAAAAGAATGTCATGTGGTAGAAATAGAGGAAGAAGATGGAGGAAGGGAGGAAAGGAATGCAAGGGCATACAGCACTG